>NW_025334037.1:29184771-29898609 GCF_019186645.2 Phyllostomus hastatus
AGCCACATGCTGCAAAACTGCTGTTTGTTCATTTTACCAGCACTATTGACCTTCATTCAGAGTCCTCAAGTCTCTGGTTCTAGCTAAAGAGATTAATAATGAGTATCTGGAGCCTCTCTGAAGTCTTAAAGTAAAAAAAAAAAAAAAAGTTTCCCTGTTTGCCAGAGACCAATTATCTCCTATTTCTGATTCTTTTTTTTTTCTTTGCAAATTGATAATATGCCATAGCAAAGTTAGGTGCATTGTTTTAATTTTAAAATAACTATTTTCTACCATGTACCCTCTCAAGAAAAAAGTGGTAAAAACAAGACTTAATGCGAAGACAAATAGAAAGCTCTTGCAAAATACAGTAGCCCAATTCCATGGCCAGGTCACTGCACAGGCACCAAGATTATACAAAAATGTAGCTGCACAACTTTTGTAGATGGATTTTTTAACAGCTAAAAATGCAAACACCCAAAGGGCACTTGAGGAACATTTTAAATCTTGGACATAATTCTAACTCGCCGGCATAGCTATTGTTTGATGAAAGACTGACCATCTAGGTCCGCTATTTAAAAAATATTTCTAAAACACACACACAAAAAGAAAATAAAAAATATTTCTGTAAACGGTTTCTTGTTTAGAAAACAGTAAACAGTATATTCACGTTGAAGTCAACCCTGAGGCCTCCTTGTTGCTCTGCTGCCTTTTGGGAGCCCGTCTTCCTGCTACTAACGCCTGGCTTTCTCCCTCTGTTCATGCTGGTGGACCTCCTTTCAGGAGTGGAGGCAAGTAGGGGTTGAGCAGCTGCGACTCAGCACAGTAGACATGACTGGAATCCCAACCTTGGCCAACCTCCGGAAAGGAGTCCAGTTTGCTCTCAAGTACCAGTCGCTGGGCCAGAGTGTCTACGTGCATTGCAAGGCCGGGCGCTCCAGAAGTGCCACCATGGTGGCAGCGTATCTGATTCAGGTAGGAAAGGTCTTTCTGCACTGGTCCCGCTTACAGCAGATTTCCAGAACTTCAGTAGCATAGTCTACAGATGGGTCTTGCTGGAAAGAGCCATGTCTCGGGTTTCAGGCTGTTGGGAGGTGGAAAGCACCTGAGCTTTGCAGGTAGGCTGATCTATGGTTTTGCCACTTGCCAACTCTGTGACCTTAGGCCAAAGTGGCTTCTTCCTCCGATGCCGTTTCCTCACGTTAAAGAGTTACAAAGGATCTGACCACCAGCTAAAGGCTAGAAACACTTGTTATGAACAGCATGCCAGGAAGTCTAGTACTGTAAATAGTGCTGATCACTTACAGCTCTATGATACTCAGATTCCTTCAAGTATTTCAGAATATGGTTCTGGACATTAGTTTCTAGAAATGGAGGATCCAGTGGAATTTGGCCTATCAATTTGCTGTGATGAGGTGGGATACTTTAAAAAAAATATTTAGAAGCCAACAACTCTTCTCACTCTCTGTTACATACCCCCTGCCTGGCTCATTTTTGTTACCTGTCTGGCCCCTGCAGAGCATTTGTTAAGTCACGTGGGTAGTTTAAGGAAAAGGAGATGTAGAGATGACCAGCCTGGCCTTGTCTGTATTCCTGTGCACTGACGAGCGTATGACTTCACGGTACTAAAGCTTTGGCTATTAGGACTGCTGGCTGGAAACAGGGGCTCCAGAGGGTATTTTGGGCCGAGTGAGAGTTGAACCAGCAGGCTAGAAGTCCCTATTTCTTGGTTCTGTTGTGTTCTAAACCAGCAACTTTCCTTAGGACACAAAGATAACTCTCCCAGCCGGATTCCGAAAGTGCTGTTTCTCTAGCCAGGGGAACGAATTGCATAAAAACATCTCCTCTTTCCAGGAAACTTGTACCCAGGGGACCAGCTCAGGGAAGGACACCTCATAGGCTGAGGCAAGTTTGAATTTAGGATCTAAGCTTCACCTGTTCAACCTTTTGCCAGGGTTTGGCAGAGCAGGACTCAGGCAGAAAGTCTGACTTGTCCCCCCAGCCTGCTGCATAGTAATTTGGGACTGGCTCACGGAGGTTGCTGAAGTGCTCTCCCGTTTATAATGTGTGGAACATGGTTTTAAACTCCCCTCTCCTGGTGTTTTTTGTTTTTAATGAAATTCTGGGAGCCCGTTAGCCCCTGTCATCAGGTCAAGGACACCATGCACCAGCTTCTTTCTTCGCTGATTTCTCAACCCTGAACTGCATTGCAGGTGCACAATTGGAGCCCCGAGGAGGCAATAGGGGCCATCACCAAGATCCGGTCACACATCCATGTTAGACCCGGCCAGCTGGAAATCCTCAAAGAGTTCCATAAGGAGATCACGGCGAGTGCAGCAAAAGATGAGACGCATCCTACATCACAGACATGAAGTGTGTGGACTAGAAAGAGCTCAAGACAACCCTGCTGGCCATAGGATGAAAAAATTTAATGGGACCCATGGGGCTTAAGCCCAGGCAGCGTAATAGAAGTGTGCTGAATAATGGGTAATTTTGCTCCCTTTGTCCTGTTTCATTTCCCTGAACACGGGTTCCAGTGTTCCGTCGTATGGCTGGAAGGACTGAGCATGGCTTCTGTTCACAGGGCTTGGGGATACAGGATAGGGATGGGGGCATCTTAGTTTTTGGAACAGGGTCAAAGAAGCCGATCGTGCACCTCCTGTTGTATCTGACGGTATTAGAACCACAACCCAAAGGCGTTTACCTCGAGGGAAAGGGGGGAAACACTCAGCTCTGGCCAGACTCCCCGTTTACTGGCCCCCACTTTTGGAGCAGTGACCTAGGTGGAAACAAGGAAACACGGGATGCAGTCAGGACTGTGGCTGACTTAGAACTGTGTGTGCGTGTGATTAGCGTTCCTCAGAAAGTCACCCCTTCAGAATTCAAATGAGACACGCACAGCCCTTGAAAACTTTTATTGGTATGAACAGTTCTTAGCTCTTGATGGGGCTTAGAACTTTTAAAAGAGCAGAGACCTTATCTATTTGAGTTTCAAAAATGTTTCTGCTATTAATCAGAAATAGTCCTTTCTACTTTTTTCTGGCTTATTCCTTAGAGGGAGCCAAAAATCAAACCAAAGTATACATCTCCTGACCGACAGCTGAGAAAACAATAGACAGAACGTCCAAGACTCTAGAGACGGTTGTCGTTGACTCTTGCTGGTGAAGGACACCTTCAGCTTTGTTCTTTCTCCCAAGCAAAGCCTGAAGGAAAACTCTCAACACCTACTTCTCCGTGAAAAAAATTACCAAGCAGCCATTTTGCAGGCTGCAGAAAAAAGGAAGATTGCCATCTTTCCTTTTATCCGGGGGTCGGGGGTCGGGGTGCTTCTATTTAACCTTCATTAGGCCCAGAGGGGAGGCTGTGCCAGACATCTGCGAAGACACACTAAGCGGTCCGTGTGTGAGGCACAGGATCACCCCGGGACGGCGGGGGACGGCGGAGGACAGGCGGACCGCCTCGGCTCAAGCAGCCGGCTGAGCAGCAGCAGTCTGAGGGCCCCAAAAGGGCTACCCCTGTGGGTTCGGGGAAGGGCTGAGGGCTGCCTGTGGAACACGTGCCAATGAATAACAGTACTCTGAGCAGGGGCCTGGGGGACTCTGAAGGCTGGATGGGTGGGTGCTGGAAAGGGGGAGGACAAAAGTCAGCTGCTCTTCCCACCACAGCCTTAGGCCAGCACAAACTGCAGGTTAGTGAGCAGCACCTTAATGCCTCTGGTGACGGTTATTGTGGAGGTGGCGGGGTCAAGCTTATAGGTGTTGGCATCTCCCTTTTTATATCGGTCCCGAAAAACATAAATGCTCCCGTTACAGCTGGCGATCTTCCAGAGAGATGGGGCAGAGCTCCAGGCCTCAGGAAGGCAGAGCCGGGTAAAGCTGTCTAGCAGGGGGTTGTAGCACACCAGGGAGTCCCCTTCGGCCACGATGAACACCAGATCCTTGTGCACAGCCGCGTGCATGCGGCCTGCGAAGGGCAGCACATACGGCTTCACGTGGCACTTGTCTGTCTCTGTATCGAAGCACTGGATGAGCCGGGAAGGTTTGGTAAAGAAGTCCAGGTCGTTCTCCTCCCCCCCTAGTAAGTAGATGATCCCGTTGAGGTTGGCTCCGGCAGCCCCCGACACAGCCACCTCTAGCTGCGTTGTCTCTGTCCAGACGTTATCACCCACCCGGTAGTAGATGACTGCGTTGGAGAGGGTGTCCTGCAGTGTCTTGCCACCGAGTGAATATATGGCATCTTTCCCGGGCACAGACACCAGGGTGTGCTGGAGCCGGTCCCGGGGCAAGGGCGCACACCACTCCCAGTCCACGGTGGCATTGTTACATTTCCACATGCGCCGTGGGATGGACCCTCCCACCACGTACAAGTCTCCACCATGCTTGCAGGCTGCAGTGATCTGGTGGCACAGGCTGTTTTGGCCACTTACGCTGATGGAGTCATCTTCCGCACAGTGCAAGGACACAGCCAATGAGTGAGTACGAGATGACTCTTTCCCGATCAGATAAATGTGCACATTCTCCCCAATTTCCTATTGGAAAAATTTAAATTATAAATGGTACCTATCAGCTCTGCTCCAAGGCTCAGCTGAGAAACACAGCCTTAAGGCCCTGGGCCACACACTTGTATTTTGCTCTAACCTATTCCCTCCTAGTGTCACCCTGACTCTCCTCTAATCACTGTCTTTCAGGCGTTTTATGCTGGGGCAGGGAGTCTGTTGCACTCATGCTTTCCGCCCTTTAAAGCTACCCTGAGATGGTGATTCAGACAAAAGGTCCTTAGGACTGCTATGCAATAATGGAAGTGGTTCTCTCAAGGAACTTTTGGGCTCACACACATCATCTTTCCTGGCTCCTACCCATCAAGCCAGAAATAACTTCTTATTCACTAGTCATCAAAGAGGCCAGGCCAGCCCTGGCTGATGTGGCTCAGTGGATGGAGAGCTAGCCTGTGAAACAAAAGGTCGCCAGTTCAATTCCCAGTCAGAGCACATGGACCTGGTTTATGGGCCAAGTCCCCAGTAGGGGCTGTGTGAGAAGCAACCACACATTGATGTTTCTCTCCGTCCCTCCTTCCCCCTCTCTAAAAATAAATAAATAAATATATATTTTTAAAGGTGCCAGGCCTATCAACAGGTGTAATGCATGGTTATTATAGTGTCCTCACACTAAAGAAATCTGCCTTACCTTCAAGCTACTCCTGAGTGACTCTGCAAAAGCTTCTCTTTCCTCTTTATTAAAATTGATCCAGGCTTCTATCGCCTCTGTTGGGTTCTGGGAACATGGAACTCCATCTGTTGAGAACCAGAGGAAAGGCATGGTCAATGGCACACTGACAATCTGAAAGGGAGGTTTAGACCCAGAGCCTTTAAAAGTGTGAACCACTTTGTTAGGCTACCAGCATGTATGTATGTGTACATGAAGTTAATCTAAAATTGCTTTGTTTCTTTTAATCAAATTGCTGGTTTGCTATACTCCCATTTGTCATGAAAGCAATCTACTAGGCTGCAGAGCTCACACCTAAAGTATGGTTATACCTCACCTGAGGGTCAGGATTGTTGCCTGAACTTGGCCCATCACTTAAGAAGTTTTTTAGATATCTTCGTTCATCCATCATAAATTTACTTAGGTAACAGACACATGCAGAGTGCAGGATGGGTAAGAACACTTAAGCTCAGGGGAGATTAGAGTATAAATACAAATACTTCCCTGGTGGGTGTGGCTCAGTGGATTGAGCACCAGCCTGCAAACCAAAGGGTCGCTATTTCAATTCCCAGCCAGGGCACGTGCCTGGGTTGTGGGCCAGGTCCCTGGTAGGGGGCACGTGAGAGGCAACCACACATTGATATTTCTATCCCACTCTTTCTCTGTCTAAAAATAAATAAAATCTTAAAAAAGAAAGAAATACTTCCTTGTTACCTTCTGTGGGTAAGTGCTGCTGCTTTTATTTTCCTGAAGCCTTCCTCAGAAAGGGACTCTGATAGCAGCTGTGCTAAACTGCAAGTCAATTTCCCTCAGAAGGTATCTAAATTCCCACCAATAATACTGTAAACTAACACCAGGAGGCCTGAGGGTTCCTTTCTCCTGAATTAGAATATCCAATGAGCATAACTAAGTAGCTGGGTGCGATGTGCCCTCTCCCTCAACTTACCAGAGATGATATCAGTGAGCAGATGGTGGGGTAAGTGGAGAAATTCCTCCGTGCCCTGCAGCTGGGCCAGATGGGCCTTGGCGCAGTGCTTGGCAGCAGTATAGAGCTCAGGATCGCTGTGCCGATCTGCCAACCACATCACCTGAAGGCAGTTCCCCACCTGCACTGTGCGGGCCAAAAACCGAGAACATTCCTCAAAGAGAGATGTCAGCTGATACATGTCTGACACCTCATAAATTTCCTGCAGCTCATCAGCTCGAAGTTTCACAGTTCCATGGTAGATGTAATCAACCAGGAGCTGGAAAACAGACTCACTGACATCCTGCAGCACAATCACGCGGTTGTGGGCCTCCTTCAGGTTGGAAGTGAACATGGACCGGAAGAAGCAGCTCTGAGCTGAAAGGACCAGCCGGTGGAGCTGAAACTCCCGACCTTCCACTGAAATGGTGACATCAGCAAAGAGCTCTTCCTCCAGACACAGTTTCATGATGCCCTGGGCCACACGGCCTGAGTGTGACCGATCTTTGAAAGTGTAGTTCACAAAGTAGTTCTCATCCATGGATGCTCCAGGCTCCTCCGGTGATTCCATGGTGGCCAGCTTCTCTCTCTGCCAGCTGTCTGCAAAGCAACACCACCCTCAGTAACTTGGGGAATCCACAGCCACGGTCTATGGATCAAACTGTGCAGTTGAAAGCAAAGTGGGCCCAGACCATAACATCTCTGGATGATCCCCTACAACCACAGCTGAGTTCATTCTCCTGCAGTGGCACCCCATCCCTAATAAAATCAATAAAATTCCTCACTCTGGGTGTTTCCCTGAGAAGACATGAAATGTTCCTTTCTGTGACATAAGAAAAGCCCTGGTATTTTTGGTCAGCGGATGAAAGCAAACGGCTGGAGAGATACCATGATCTTAAAAGTCTGGAGAAGAGTCTTGCAAACCAAATATTGAATTAACTACTGGGTATAAAACTAGTGAGGCTCTAGAGAGCAGAAACAAATAAAAAGGACGCCCAAGTCCTTGTGTGCGGGAAGAGCTCACTCCCAACCCCCTTTCCCACTTCCCCGTGCACATGGAGACCAGACTTTCCAACTCGAGGATTGGCTGGGACATCTGTCAGCCCCACATATGGTCTCTTCTGAGCGAGTTCTCCCCAGCACTTCCCCGCTCCCCCTAATGACTCCCCTAAGCTCGGTCCCAGAACTCGAGTCAGAGTCCAGTTGTCCCCAGCCCGGGGCACAAGAAGGCCCACTGCCACGTGCAGTGTCGCCGCTTCACCAGGAGTCGCCTGGGAAACGGTCGCCAGGGAAACCGTTCCCCACCCCCACTAGGCCAGCCAGCCCCGCCAGCCCTTGTCAAAAGCTTAGCTTAGGGAGAGGGGGAGGGGTGTGACATGTAGAACCCAGAACCCCCGCCCCTTCTCCTCCTCTCACCCGTCGGGTTCTTTAGGGTCCTCGCCTTCTCTCCAGCCTCTGCCACGCCAAGCTAGAGCCAGGTTCACCTCACCGTTTGCCCACCTGCTTGCCTCGTTTCCTCACCTGCGTTCCCTCCTTTCATTCCAAAACCCAGAACCCGGAACCTCTGCTTCCGGCCTCCAGTCCGCGGGGAAGAAGATCTAAGGCACACTTCCGCTTCCGGTCCGTGCCCTTGGGGCTCCGTGTCCTGTGAGTCTTGCCGCCGGTGCTTGGTGTGCATCTGGGGAATATGGCGGCGGCTAGAGCCTCTTGGCGGGGGCTCGTGGGGGCCATGGCCATGCCTAGGGGTGAGCAGGGGATAATCGAATGAGGCCTGGGGCAGGAAGCAGCGGCGCAACCAGCGCAGGGAGCCCCTTAGGCCTCACGCTGCGTTCCTCTGCCTTTTATCTCCCGGTGCAGTGTCCCGACGACTCTCGGCGCTGTTGTTGCCGGTGAGGAGGGAAAGCGCAGCAGCCGACGCGCGCCGTGAGTATGTGTGGGCCCGGCCCTTGTCGGTATGGCAGGCGGGGGCCCCTCACTGCGTTCGTCATATGTTTGCCCTTGCTCTGGGACGCCCTTCCCTGCATCCTGGCAAAATCTGCTTGTCCTTGGAGATTTGACTGCAATGGTTCCCACTCTGCAGACAGAATCGGGCCCTCCCTGTGCCCTTAGGCCTCTCTGCTGTGGCCCTGATTCTCCCTTGTCCATTTCCATGATTCCTTTTTTCTTTTAAGCTGTCAGCTGTTTGACAGCAGAAAACAACATTTGGGCCTCAGAGCCCAATAGTAGAATCTGTTGTAATAGTAACTCACATTTGAGTGCCTGTTGTGTCTAGCAACCGCGAAGTGCTTTTATGAATGACCTTACTTAGTCTTCACAACAATCTCATGAGGTAGATAGTATTCCTTTTCGTCCTGTGGATCAGGAAACTACAAAGAAATAACACCCTCAGGGTTAGGGTACTAGTGAGTGACTGAGCAAACTGGCCTGCTGCCAGGGGCAGAGAACATGGAACCATTACCCTGCAATCAATGATGTGCAGGCGCTCAGTGATTTAGGGTTGCATGAGTCCTTGTGTAGAAATATGTCACAGTCGACCTAATCCAACCGGGAGGCAGGAGACCTAGCGTTCCCTCCTTTTTGGGCCGCAGTATCTTCATGTGTTTAAAAGTAAAGAAGTTTCAACTAGATAATCCATGAGGGCTCTTAAGACCTAAAGTTCTTCTGCCAGGAGCTTGCTCCAAGCCCTGTGCTAAGTAGATACACAGAAGGGAATGTTGTTGTTCCCACTCGTAAAGAGCTCCTAGTCTGATAAGAGCTGAGACATATGATGCATTAGCAGAAATGCAGACAATGTGAAGGAAGGAATGGAGTACTTTTGAGAAGAAACGAACACGCCAGCTTCAGGAATGAAAGTCCTTTCGGACTGTGTAGGTGGCATTTCCCCTAAATTTTCATCGCTTCCTATTTCCTGGAAGGGGAACCCTCCACCCTTACCTTTCTCAACGTTCTCCTGGGAGCCCCTTATAAGCCCAGACTGGATGCAGGGCTGGCTGCTGCCTTTGCTATTCCTTTGTGAAATATGCCTTTTCCTTCTAGCCACTGTCAGACCGCGGAATGACGTGGTCCACAAACAGCTCTCAGCTTTTGGAGAGTATGTGGCTGAAATCCTGCCTAAGTATGTCCAACAAGCTCAGGTAATATTCACTACTGTTGTTATTTGGTCGGGGTCAAGAAAGAACTGTATTCTCTGGTCACGTGGGAGTGGGCAGCCCAGTACCAAAGAAGCCACAGATTCCCCATCCCAACTTGGGCCTCTTTCCCTGCCTTATGTCAGGAGAACCGCTGAAGTTCGCTGTTCCCTTGGTAGCTCCTCGTTGTCTCTCCCCTCCTGCTCCACGTCTGCAGGTGTCCTGCTTCAATGAGTTGGAAATCTGTATCCATCCCGACGGAGTCATTCCAGTGCTGACTTTCCTCAGGGATCACACCAACGCACAGTTCAAATCCTTGGCTGACTTGACGGCAGTGGACATCCCAACCCGGCAGAACCGTTTTGAGGTCAGGAGATTTGAGAAGGTTTATGGCATAAAGGAAGGACAGGGGACAGAGCACTTGCAGGGGGACAGCTACCAGTAGGAACTGTAGCCTTCTTAGTTTCAGTTTGAGTCAGACGGTTTGACAGAGCAGTAAAACTGGGGGCTCAGAATCAGACATGCTCAAGTCCGAATCACGACTCTGCCACCCACAGGCTGTGTGACTTCCAACGTTTTGTTTAATCTCTCTGCGTTTTAGTTTTCTTACGTGCGGAGTGAGTATGAAATTGTCCCTACCTTGCAGGGTGGCTGTGAGGACTGAAGGAGAGAGTACAGGTAGATTGTTAGCACACAGGTTCTCGATATGTTTAGCTGGTGATATTATCGATCATACACTGTTTGCCAGGTCCTGGGATAGAGAGAGAAGTAACACCCGATACCTGCGCCCCAGGAGTCCCCCACACTCTAGTGAGGGCAGAAGACACATAAACAGCTTACTGTAATAACATGAAACACATGGGGCGTTAGAGATATGCCGTAAGAATGCAGGAGGGCCACTCAGCCCTGTCTGCGAGGCTTCTCTGAAGGGAGAGGGAATGTTTGTGCTGAGTCTTAATGGACAACCAGGACACTAGGAATTCGCCCAATGAGGCCTGGGGTGGGGGGAGGCGGGTCCGGGAGACATGCCAGGCAAAGGGCACAGGGTGAACAAAGACAAGCATGCTGACGCCCTTGCTGCACATCAGCACGGCTGAAGCCTTTGCAGCGTTGAAGTTTTGAGCTTCCAGATAGAAGTTGGGTTCATTGGGCAGAGCCCTAATTCACTTCGTGACCTCATCCGTGATGTACCCCCTCAGGGACCCCGCCGCATACCCTTCTGCCTGCGGCCATCTTGGTCCTCCATTCCCTCTGTTCTCCCTAGATTGTGTACAACCTGCTCTCTCTGCGCTTCAACTCCCGGATCCGCGTGAAGACCTACACAGACGAGCTGACGCCCATTGAGTCCAGTGTCTCTGTGCACAAGGCAGCCAACTGGTATGAGAGGGAGGTGAGTTACTGGACATGGTGGATGCGGCCTCTGGGCCCGAGGTGTCATGCCCAACCCGTGTTGGCCACGGTGGACTGGTTGCCTGAAGGCCTCTGTTTTCTAGATCTGGGACATGTTTGGAGTCTTCTTTGCTAACCACCCTGACCTAAGAAGGATCCTGACAGACTATGGCTTCGAGGGCCACCCTTTCCGGAAGGACTTCCCCCTGTCTGGCTACGTTGAGGTAGGAGCCTTGGAACTGTGGCAGCAGCAGCTTCAGGGAGGGGCTGAGGGGATCTAGGGGATCCTGGGCGTGGCAGGGAATATGGATTGTAGTGGTTTAAAAGCCTAGGCTCTGGATTCAAATCCTACATCCAGTTTTGAAATCTGGGGCAAAGTGTGTAATTTCTCTATGACACAATTTTCTCATCTTCGAAATGGGCATAGTACTTAACCTGTTAAGATCTGCAGTGTGCCAAGTGGTGTGCGTGTAATGCCCAGTGCATTAGGAATGCTCAGTTGAGTTTAGCCATTATTGTGGTGATCACTTTAATGACCAGGGCAGCCTTGAGGACACACTCGGCCTGTCCCCAAGATCTGGACACCCTGCCCTGGGCTGCTGAGAAGGAAGCTGACAGGGAAGACAGTCTTGAGCATGGCCAGAGGCAGGACCAGTAGCACATGGCTGTAAGGGCCTTTTTAAAGGGTTTCTGTGTTTTACTTGACCACCGCGTGCAGCGGGTTGTTTACTAGCAGGGAGATGGTCTGTTGTGTGCATTCACATGGCGATTCTGCCGCAGAGAAACAAATTCTCTAGAAACACTGAGACAGCGGCAGTCCGACCCTTCCCTTCAGGGTGCAGATGCTCCTGTGTTCTTCTCAAGCTACTTCCGGTCAGCGTTCCTTCCCTCTCCTCTCCCTTTCTGACCTCCCTGCCGTCCCCCTGATCTGGATTGCCTCTTCACACCAGTTCCTGGTTGTTTTTACCTCATCCAGCTGATCCTCCAATAACAAGAACAGCCATAGCCCTGGCAGAGTAGCTCAGTTGGTTAGAGCATCATCCCAATACAACAAGGTTGCAGGTTCGACCCCCAGTCAGGGCCCATACAACAGCCAACCAGTGAGTGCATAAACAAGTAGAACAACAAATTGATATTTCTCCCCATGCCTCTTCATCTCTCTCTCTAAAATTAATTTTAAAAGAAAGAAAGAAAAAACATGCCAAAATTCACTGCCTTGCATCTATTCCCAAGGCCACAGGACCTGAACTTGGTGCCTGCCAGTTTAGGTGTACTCTCTTCAGCCACTGCCTTGCTCTCTGATCCTGCACGGTACCTTATAAAGCGTGTGGTTGGGTGAGCGGATTCGGTTCTGCTGGAGAAGGAGCTCAGAGCTCACGATGATACCTACGGTCGCAGGGGAGCCTGACCGGGTGGTGGCCGGGTGTGAGGGAGAAGCCGTTTTGGACTGTGGCTGAGAGGTAACGGAGTTGTGGATGGAGACTCGAGTCAGGCTAGGACAGCACTCCAGAGCAGAGAAGTAAAGGGGCTGGGAAGCCCCCCAAGGCCATGGGAGAGTGCGCTGGTCACTGTAACAAGGCCTTCCTTTATGCACAAAACTGTCTTCTTCTTCTGCAGTTACGCTATGACGACGAGGTGAAGCGGGTGGTAGCTGAGCCGGTGGAGCTGGCCCAAGAGTTCCGCAAGTTTGACCTGAACAGCCCGTGGGAGGCTTTCCCTGCCTATCGCCAGCCCCCTGAGAGTCTCAAGCTTGAAGCCGGAGACAAGAAACCGGAAACCAAGTAGCTCCAGGGAAGGCACATGGATCCTAGAAAGCATCTTATCTGTAACTGTCTGTAAATAAAACCCTGCTGAGACTCACCACTCCTTGTGTGCTGATCCTCCTGCAGCTTTGATTCAGGAGGGGGAAGATACGGGCGGGGGTTCCCTCTTCCCTGAGAGAGAGACTACCAAACCAGAGTCTGTTTGCATGGACTAAGTAGTGCAGGTGCAGACATGGTGACCTGCAGGCCTGGGTGCATTTCTGAAAGAGGGGTTCTGGAGTTGAAATGGAAAAGTTCCCACAGAGTACAGGGCTCAGGATGGGTGTGGCATGGCCTCTCCTGAGGACTGGAAGGGTCTCAACAAGTGTTGAAAGCCCCTGTGGTAGCCAGTGGGTCCGGGGTGACCCCTGCCCACGCTCACTCCATCCGAACATCCATGGGGCTCCCTCCACAAGTCGACAGCCAGAGTCAGGAAGAGCCGCAGCTCGTTTTTGAGTCTTGAACTCTGCATCCTGCTCCCTGCAACCTGACAGCCCATCACGCCTGGGCTAAGGGAATCTTCCTGCACTCGGGCCTGAGCCAAGAATGTTGTAAACAAGCAAAGGAGGTCCCAGGGCTGGGACCAAAGAAACTCAGGCGCTGCAGTCTGTCTTCCAGGGAGACAGCACTGCCTGCTCCAGCTGGGCCAGGGTGGGTCCCGCCAGTCTGGCCAAGTGCCTGAGGTGGAAGCCTGTGGGGCTGCCCAGTCAGTCCACCGTGCGTTTGAAGGACTAGGCTTTGCAGCTCATGTTTCTGGCTGCTGAGGGGCTCCCTGGAGTATGAGCTGGACTGGGCGTCAGGAGCTGGCTCAGCTGCAGGATGTTTTGGGTGTGAGGACAGACGGTAAGGTAGTATTACTGCCTGGGGTCTTTCCTACCTTTTGGGGGGGCCAAGCGCACTGTTTGCTACAAAACACCTTTTTTCTATTAACCAAGCATCCTGCCCATCTGGGGAACAGGCTGAGGGCCTGACAGGCAGGGAGCCAGGCTCCTGCCAACAGCCAAAGATTCCACGTTTCCACAGGATGGAAAGAGCCCCTGGGAAGCCAGAGCCAGTCCCTCCCTGTTCAGTGTTGACGACTGACACGCAAAGCAGGGAACGCCTGAGCAGCCTGCAGTGGAAAGTTGGAGCCATGGTGTGCGGCAGGCGGGTACAGGAGCAGAGAGCAGCTGGGGAGAGTAAGACTCAGAGGATGTGGTGGGGCATGGCGGGGAAAATGCGGTTCCTGGCTTGGCTGATGGTAGCCACTGTCCTCTTCCCTGGGATGACGACAACCCAGCACGGCGCAGGTACCAGGGCTTCAGGGTCGGGTGGATGGGAGCCGAGGAAGGCTGCTGGCTAATAGTTAGAGTTGGTTGTGTCTGAGCCTAGAAACTGGGCATGGTCTGTTCCAGGCTGACCTGTGCTATGGGGGCTAATGGCGTGGGCTTCACCCCCAGAACTGGACCAGTTAGGTGAAGTGAAGGGACATAGCCCTAGCTGCCCTCAGTGCTGGCCCTGGACAGAGTTGGGCCTGGGCTTATTCCAGATGATGCCCCAAGCAGCACCCCCTTAATCTCCCCTGGGCTTGGAACAATTATGCCAAGGGCCAGGTGAACCCTGGGGTGGGATGAAGGAAGCTGCACCAGACATCCTACTTTGCATGTGATTACTACTGAGGAGTAAGGAAAGAGTGGGTTCTTCTCAAAGGGGTCCTCAATCTTTGAGGAAGGTCACTGGCACTGTTTTAGATTACACTGTCCCCAGATGATGATAGGGAGGGGAAGTAGGAAGTCAAGTGTCTTGTGACCCATTGGCCTGGAGCTCTTGGCCAAGGGAACTGTACAAGTTCAAGGAGTCCTGGACATTTGCTAAGGAGGTATCTGGGTTTGGGATGATGATCTTGGAATCACAAGACCTATGCCTGGGTCAGTAAGTGTTGATGTGCATGTGTGTGTAGGGAAAGGAAGGCATGGAATGGCATTCCTGCACTTTTGCAGCTAGAAGAACTTCTAGGCACCCTTACCAGGCAGCTGAGGGGCACTTCTGGGAGGCTGGGGTATTTAGGGTGAAGCTTGGCAGGGGCCTGACTTCTCTCTGCTGCCCCAGGGCAGCCCACGAACAGCAGCAGCGTGGGAGGTGGCCTGCAGGAGCCAGAGGCCCCGGAAGTGATGTTTGAGGTCTTTCCTCCAGCCCGGGGCGTGGGGGGTGGAAGCATCCAGAGGTCCCCGAACTCAGGGTCGGGAAGGGGGATATCTCAAGTTGGGCCTGGGGGAGGGGGGCAACCCAGCTTGGGTCCTACTGCTTGCTTATACCCTGCTGGCCCACTCTTGCTCCCTGCCCTGTTCCCCAGACCCCAGCCCACTCCTTACATGGCTCCCTTTGCAGCTGCTCTGGGCTGGGCTGGAGCTGGATGTCATGGGGCAGCTGCACCTCCAGGATGAGGAACTGGCATCCACACATCCAGGCCGCCGACTCAGGCTCCTCCTGCAGCGCCACGTGCCCAGTGACTGGCAGGGTGCTGAGCAGCGGCTGCGGCAGTTCCAGGACCTGCGCACGGGGCCTCCTCTAAGCCCTTGGGACTTTGAAAATCTGCTCCTCACAGGCCTATCCTGTGTCTACCGGCTCCACAAGGCTCTGGAGGCTGAGGAGAGGGCTCGCTGGGCACAGGTCTTTGCCCTCCTGGCACAGGAGACACTCTGGGACCTGTGCAAAGGCTTCTGCCCTCACGACCAGCCTCCTTCTTTGGGGCCCTGGGCCTCAATCCTTGACCCCTTTCCCTGACCCTCCCCTTTCCCCTGCCAGCCCCCCAATCCCCACCTCCAAGCCAGACCCATCCTGGGCAGGGACTTCCATTTGGCATCTGGTTCTTCCCCCTGTGTTCAGGTCTCTGGGCTTGGCTTGCACCCCAGACCCCCATTTACTTCTCCCTCTTCATCCTCCCTGGGTCTTGAAGACTAAGAGCCTGGGCCCTGGGCCCTGGGCGGCAGGTACCAAGTTAAAGGCAGGACTTGCAGGCAGTATGTGTGTGTGTGTGTGTGTGTGTTGGGGTCGGGACTGAGAAGTGTGTTTAAGATGCTGAAAGGGAAGCTGACCCTGAGTACGGCAGGTCAGACCCTCCAAGCCCCACCCCGGCAGTCCACGAGAGCAGAAGCCTTCCAGGAGCCCAGCACCCAGTCCTAATTTGGACACCCCTTTGAGCCCAACCTCTGCTGTGGGGCCCCTGAACCTCAGAATTCCCTCTTTGGGCTGGAAGAATAGACTGGACATTTTTAATTTGGTCTGTGGGGTGCGTGAAGGGAAGCAGGCGGGGAAATACATATGGCGGGGCAGGGATGTTTTTTGGTCCATCTCTTCGAGGCTCAGATGAACACCTCTCAGAGGAAGGAATGGGGCTGGTGGGGGACTGATTGCGAGAGACAAGTGGAGGCTGGCTGGCATACACCCTGACTCTGTCTGGCTCACCCTATAAAATGTTCTGTTCTGGCCTTCTGCCTCCTTCCATGTCAGAGTAAGCTGTTTCACCCCCCACCTGAGCAAATCACTCTCCCTGCCTGTCCTAGGAGGGCAGGAGCTGGGGGGACCAGGTGCTGCCTGCTCGCCCCATTCACGCGCCCTGCTAGAAGAAGCAACGTGCTGTTTCCCTAAATCCCATACCTCCGAGAGGTAGGAGGGTGTTGTCCTTTGTCACAGAGAGGAATCAGCCATCAGTGGGCCCTAAGAACACCATTGAAGGTCAGCGGGGAGGAGTCAGGCAGAGGAATTGACTGGAAAAGGACATGAATGGAGGGCCCACAACAGGTTAGGCGTGGAGGCTTCACTCGAATTCCCATCTCCTCACCCTCCCAGGGCCTGACCGAATTTTGCCCTTTGACCTCCAACCCTCACCCCGCGCCCCGTAGTCAGTGTCTCTCGACAGCCCCAAGACAAAACTGGCAATCAAGACAGAGCACAGGACCCCAGGAACACAGGCGCCGGCGCAGGCCCACTTTATTGGCAGAGTCCAGCCGCCCTGGGCGGGCCATCATGCTCACGCCGGCGGAGGGGTCGGCCACAGCCCGGCTGGCCCGGCATGCACGCCCTCGGGCTCCTCCCTGGGTGGGAGCTCAGAGCTCCAGGGGCCCGAGGCCGGGCGAGCTGGCGGGGTCGAGGTCGGGGTACACCAGGAAGCCGGAGAAGGTAATGTACTTGCCGTGGTTGCTGTAGGCGCCGTAGCCGTCGTGGTCGTGGCTGAGCAGCCACACGGCGTCGCCGCGCTGCAGCGCCAGCATCACGCTCTGGCTCTGCATCTCGCGGCGCCGCGACGCGCCATCGTCGTAAATCATGGCCTGCACCTCGTCGCGGTTTTTCATCAGCTTCACCGACAGCGTCTTGCGCGGCAGCTTGCCCAGCGTGAAGGAGAAGAAGTAGGCGCCGGGCAGGCGGCAGCGGAACACGCCAGCCGCCGCGTCGAAGTCGCCACCGATGTTGACCAGCTCGGTGTCGAAGGCGAGCGGCCGGTGTCGCGGGGCCTGGCCAGCGTCGGAGCCCACCAGGCTGCGCGTGCGCGCCGCCGAGAAGGCCGAGCGCGGCTCCGGGGGCGCCGGCGGGCCGCGCGCAGGCGCGTCGGCGTCCGCGTACACCAGGTAGCCGCTGAAGGTGGCGCCGGGGGCGCCCAGCGCATACTGCGGGGCGCCGTGCAGCCGCAGCCACACCGTGTCGCCGTAGTCGAGCTGGAGCATGGCGCTCTGGCTGGCGGCGTGCCGCGCCCCAGGCCGCCGCTGCTCGTCGAAGGCCAGCGCCTGCACCTCGTCGCGGTTGCGCACCAGCATCACTGACAGGCTCTTGTGCGGAGCCTTGCCAGCCGTGAAGGAGAAGAAGTAGGCGCCGGGCACGCGGCAGCGGAACTGGCCCGTGGCCGCGTCGAAGTCGCCGCCGATGTTCACGTACACCTTATCGAAGGTCACCGCCATCTCCGACGTGCCCTCCAGAGGAGTGGTGCGTGCTGCGGAGAAGGCCGAGCGCAGCTCCGTGGAGCCGGGAGCCGGGCCCAGTGCCCAACAGGCCACTGGGCTCAACAGGCCCAGCAGGAATGGCAGCATGGCCCCTGGGACGGGAGGCAAAAAGGGGAAGGAGAGGAGGGTTGAAAGGGGGGCCACCTGCAAATTCCTGGAGCTCCCAGACGAGGAGACTAGTGATTCTCTTCCCAGCCCTGCCCTTGATCCACGACAGTCTTTGTTTCCTATACCCTTGGACTAAAACAGTGATTCACACACTTAGGCAGTCCTCAGTGTTACCTGGAGAGCTTGTTGAAACACACTGTTGGGCTCGCCTTCAGAGTTTCCACTTAGCAGGTCTAGGAGGCAGCCTTAGAGTTTGCATTTCTAACAAATTCCTGGGTAATGCAGATGTTGCTGATCCAGGACTACACTTTGGGAACCATTAGATAGACCAGTAACTCTTCAAAAAAATTTTTTTTTGTAAACACCAGACCCCTTCCTCAGATGAAAGCTCGAACACATCACACAGATACAAGCAGAAATGCTCTCTCTGTAGGGCCCTATAGCCCTGTCTGCTGGGTTTACCCCATCTCTTCCCCTTGGCATCCAGGGGCTCTGGGAACACAAAGGTTGGTTCCTGGTGGCCAGGGGCAGGGTCTCGGAGTTTCCTTCAGCCTTCAGGTTGTTGCAAATGCAGCAACCTGGAGGCTGTGGCCCTATTCTGTGGTCCTTGGCTTGCCTCTCACTCAGGGACTAGCTTGCTGTACTGATGTCCTCCATGGTGGCCACCGTTTCAGCCCCCATCTAGGAATGGAACTAGCCTTGGACCCATTCAAGGGTCAGCTTCTACACTGGCCCTCTGGACTCCCCAGGGGCCCTTTTTGCACTAAAGAGGCCAGAATAGTTGAGCTTTGAGGCAGCTTCTTGCTCCCATGAAATCAGAGGAAGTGAAAGTGACTGCCCCCCAAGTAGAAGGAGGGAGCCAGGAGCTGCTGGGAACAGAGAGGGAGTGCAACAATCCCGGCAGGGCTTTGACAAGACTGTGAGGTCAGCAGCTTTATTCCTCAGTGATGGAGTGAAGAGGACAGAGAGCCGGACCTAGGCTTGGGTCCTGGCTCCACCACGAACAAGCTGTGAAACCTTAGGCCAGTTCCTTAACTTGTCTGGGCATGGGAAGGAGACTTCCCTCCAAGCTTTACTGTTAAGGATGCTCTGAGATAACAGGTGTGCACACCCAAGTGTGTAGATGCTTCTGCTCTTGGCCTTGAGAAAGCAATCTGATCAAGTTCTTAACATAAAGGGTTAGGTAGGGACCCAGTACTCCTACCCCTGGGGGCCTGGTGAAGGCACTGGTTAACTCCAGGGAGTCACTCTCTGATGGTGGGATTCCATCATGCTTCTAGTAAGCACAGGCTTCAGGGACAGAATACCCAAAGGCCCTGACGTGGAGACAAAGCAAGAGAGAGAGTGAGCTGGCAACAGCCTAGGATGTGGGCTTCTATAGGCAATATCCCGGGAGTGTGTGTAGCTCTGTGTCTGCTGAGATGGGTTGCCAGGTGCAGGTGTGTCCTGCACCACAAGAACATTCACCTGAGGGTAGATGGGCCGTGGAACCTAGCCCACATTGTACTTGCCCAAAGGTGCAGGGCTGATGCACCTGGGGGAAAGTGTGTCTTCTTCTAATCCTCGTAATAAAGACCCCAAGGGCCAACCCCAGCTGAATACTCTCCCTCCAGAGGAGGTACCTTTCCTAATTCCTACAAAGCACCCCCCACCTGCCCTCCCCCATGAGCTAGCCTTTACCCTTGCGAGGAAGGGAGCCCATCTGCCTTTGCAGTCGGAAAGATGGCGCCTCACAGCCCTGACCTGCATGGCTCAGTGGGTTGGGTGTCCTTGGGCAAAGCAAGGTGCCTGAGTTGGAGGCCAGGTCCCAAGGTCCCTGGTTGGGGGCATGCAAGATAGCGATGTTTCTCTCCCTCCCTTCCCCTCTCCCTAAAAATAAATAAATAAAACCTTTTTTTTTTTTTAAAGGTTGCACCTTGCATTCCCCTTTACAAAACTCTTTGGAAACATATGGGCTCACGGCAAACTTGGGAGACAGGTGGGCCCTCTCACGCTTTACAGATGAGAAAAGAAGTTGAGACCCAACAGGAAGAAGCATTTTGGACCAAGGTCACCCATGGAGCACGGAGGCCAGCTTGAACCAGGGTCTCTTGAGTCCTGATTCAGTGTACCCCCTCCATTGCCTTTCCCTCCTAGACACAGATATTTCCAACCAACCTGTCCTCTTCCTTGGTTTTCTTTTTTCTTTTTTGCAAAAATAGGAGAAGCAAGTGGAATGAGTCTTGGCATCAGGGGTGAAAGAGAAAGAAAAAAAAAGCAAACAAACAAAAACTCTACTGTTTTGCCTTCAGAAAGTATGGGGACATCCGAGCTCTCCCTGACCCTGCTACTCTCTTAGCTGCCCTGCCCCAGGAACCTGCCCACCCTACCTCCAGCAAGCTCCCTGCCACGTCTGGTATACCCGCCAGGGTCAGAGGTTCCTGCAGCACCCCCGCCTCCGTGTCACCCACCACTGCCCAGTTCCCAGATGCTTAGGTTCCGTCCTTCCCTAACCCTCCTTCCCTAAGCAGGTCAGAGGTGGAGGTTGTCAGGTGGGCATTGTAGCCGCAGGGAAGGAAATGGCTGTTCCTAGCTCTGTCCAGGAGGGGCTCAAAATAGTCATCTTCAAAGAGAAAAAACTGGGACACAGAGAGGTGGGCAGACCCAGAGCCCCAGAAACCAACGGGGGAGGTGCAGGCTAAGGGGATCTCAGGGGCCCCCACCCCGCCCGATCCCCCTCCCCAAACCCTCCCTCAAGCCCTGCCAGAACCCCCTCCCCACCTACCCTGAAAGCCCCTGATGCTCCCAATTAAGTCCCCCTTTCACAGAAGCCAATTAATAATTTCTCATGACAAAAAGAATCCCCCACAAAGGGGTACCCCAGACTCCCTACCAGCAGGACCCCTCCTCCCAGACCCCCCTTCATCCATCCCTTCGGCGAAAAAGCCCTTGAGCCTCTTTCATTAAAAAACCTCCCAGGTCCTCCTTTCAGGGAAGAAGGACCCGATTTCCCCGCGCCTTCCCCGCCCCCGCTCCCAATAAAGGAGAAACCTTGCTCCCGCTGCACCGTCCCCGCCCCCACCCGGGGCTGCCCTCACCTGGCTGGGGACTGCGGTCAGGTCGGGTTCGCTCCGAGCCCGCGATCCGGCTCGGGATCTGGGCTCCGGGCTCCGGACTCCTCGCGGGCGCGGGGCTGCGCACTGACCGCCCGCGCTGCAGCGGGCGGGGCCTGGCGGGGCGGCGGGGGCTCGGGCTGCTTCTCCCCAACCCAAGGCGGCGGCAGGGTGGGGGGCTGGGGTCCCGGTGGGCGCGGGGCAGCGAGGCGCGAAGCACAGGGGACAGCCGGAGTGCGAGCCCCGCAGACCGGCGGGAGGGGCGGCCGCGCAGAGGCGGGAAGCGGAGAGCAGGGAGCGAAGCGGGAGGGAGGGGCGCACCGCGGAGGGGAGACGAACAGCGGGCCCGAGGGCACGGCCCCGAGGAGGCCCCTTCGCCGGCTGGCTGCGCGGAGCTCCGGGCCCTTCCTCCCCCGTGACCTCCCTAGAGCTTGCTTGCTTCATCCCTCTGGGTCTAGCGTGCAGGCAGCATTAATTCAAGTTAGCAGGTGGGGAAACTGAGGCCTGAGGCAGGGGCCAAACTGGGGGTGGCCCAGGGCTCTCTGCAGACCCCCATCCTGTCTGGTTTGAGGAGAGAGGCCTGGAGCAGGACACAGGGGCCGGACTAGCCTCTGGGCTGCAAGGACAGTGGAAGGTGAGATTTTGGCCGGGACAGATGTCCAGGCTGAGTGGTTGAGTGGCAGTGGGGGACAGGGTCTCAGGGACGAGAAGGATAAATGGGTCAATGTCGCGGGTGTAGAAAGGGCTTCGGGTGACCTGATTTTCTCCCTCCCCTCCCAATCCGAGAATGCCCACAGTTGGTGAGGAAGGAGGAAGACAGAGCTCCCAGGCATCCTGGGGCCAGTCTGGGGCCCCTGGGGAGCGGGTGAGGAAGGAGGGAGTCCTTGGTGCAGAACCGAATGTTGGCTGCACGGGCTGCTGGGTCAGCACCTGAGAGGAGGGAGGAGGCTGAGAGGGTCAATGGGAGGACTCGAAGGGCCTGTTTGCAGAGGGACATTGATAGCTGTTGGCACTGGGGCGGGGGCAGCAGGAGCCAGTCACAGGGCAGGGCTGGGGACAGTTGTCACATGTCAGCAGTCATCCGAGCCCCCACTCTGGGGTTTGACCCCATGGCCCGGAGCTCAGGGAGCTGCTGTTCTCTCGTGGGGGGATGGCCCTCACCAGGTGGAGTGGATGGCTTCGGAAGAGCCTCCTCTGAGGTGCCAGTCGCTGGTGTCCTCTGCCTGACCTGGTCGGCGGGGGTGCGAGGCCTGGGCTGCAGTCCTGGCTCTGCCACAGACCCTCTGCATGGCCCCTGAGAAGCCTGGGGCCCCGTGAAGCCCTCGGGAGCTCTCTTTCTGTTACCTGAAAACGTACACGATCCCAGTTAATTTAATAGGTGTTAATCCTCATGAGGGTGTTGATAATGACGATAAGCTCCTTGTGTGTTCTTCAGGGTGTCAGGCGAATGATGAATGAGTGATCACGTGCCTTAAAGGGAAAGAATGAGCAGAGGCTGGGCCTTGGGGTGGAGGGCGAAGCACCTGTCTAGCCCTGTGATCACAACTATCTCCTTTACCAGCTTGAAAGCCCGATGGAGAGGGCGTGGGGCAGGGTGAGGGTGGGCCAAACGGCACAGGAATGTGGCAGGTGGGCTGGGGCAGGCAGGAGGCCACCTCTGCCGCCTTTACCCCCTCAACCCTCCTTAGAGTACTGGTCCTCCTCTGGACCATGAGGGCAGGGGCTGCCATCTTCCTTTCATTCCTTGTCTTTTTCTCTTTCAGATTTTATTTCTGAAAGGGAGGGAAAGGGAGAGAAACATTGATGTGAGAGAGATCTGATCGATTACCTTCTGCACAAGCCCCGTCCGTCCGGGACTAAACCTGCCACCCAGGCATGTGCCCCTATCAGGAACTGAACTGGCGACCTCTTGCCTTGTGGGAGAGCACCCAACCCACCACACCAGTCAGTCAGGTCAGGTGGCGGTAGGGCTGCCATGTTGAAGGTGCCTTTTGAAAATGTGGCTGCAATGGTGGGATGGGAGGGAAGAAGGCAGGACTCTCCAGGCAGGGCCATTAAACCCCAGCAGGGGGCCTGGCTCAGGCTGAAAGCCCTTTGACACTTTCCCTGAGTCCACCAAAGGTTTCTCCAGAGAGGTCAGGGTCAGGGGTAGAGACAGGTGACTGAAGCAGATGACAGCAGGGGGCTGGGATGGGGTAGAGGCCACTGGGAAAGGGACACGGAGGAAGAGGATGCCGTGAACTGATGGGGGCGCTTGGTGGTGGGTGAGGGGGTGCCAGAATGGAGGTGAGGAGGAGGCGGTGCGGGGCTCAGGGAAAAGAGCCCTGAGTTTGGTTGTAGTCCCTGCCTGCTCTTACGTGGTAGCTAAGCTGCAGCTATCACAACACGATTGTAGTTGTAACAGCAGGTCCTTTTACTGAATGTCACAGATGCTGTCAGCGCCCCACCCACCGGCAGGTCACCTGCAGACAGTTCTAGAACTTGCCAAACTTTGAGGGCCTCTCCTGAGGCATTCTTAGCTGTGGAAGTGAGTGTCGGGGAGGCCGGAGGTGGAGAGTTGACACCTTCAGAGCAGCCCTCAGCCAAGGAGGCTCCAGTGTGAGCGGATAAATAAAACCTCAGTCTCTCGTGTGTGTGTGTGCTGTGTGCGGTCCTCCCTTGGCTGACTGGCCAGCTCCCTCACCCTGCTTTTTGGGGTCACTTCCTAGATAAACAACTTGCACCCAAATCTAAACTAAGACAATGAACAATTTTTTAAAAGATTTTATTTATTTTTAGAGAGAAGGGAAGGGTGGGAGAAAGAGAAGGCGAGAGACATCAGTGTGTTGTGCAAGAGAAACATCAACCAGTTGCCTTTCGCAGACCCCCAACCCGGGACCTGGCCCACCACCTAGGCGTGTGCCCTGACGGGGAATTAAACTGGCAGCCTTTTGGTTCACAGGCCAGTGGTCAATCCACTGAACCACACCAGCCAGGACTGGTTAATTTTCTCAACATTCCCTGAAGTAGGTATCATTAACT
This sequence comes from Phyllostomus hastatus, assembly GCF_019186645.2. Taxonomy (NCBI): domain Eukaryota; kingdom Metazoa; phylum Chordata; class Mammalia; order Chiroptera; family Phyllostomidae; genus Phyllostomus; species Phyllostomus hastatus. Next base: position 29,208,429 of record NW_025334037.1, read on the forward strand.
CAGTTTTGCAAGTGCGAAATAAATAGGTTAATGCAGGGGCTGGCTTCCAACCGAGGTCTGCTTCCAAAACCCAGGCCTTACCCACTACGCTCTGCAGCCTCCCTAGTCCTCTCCTCCTCCCTGGGCCTTATTTTTTTCACCTGTAAAAGGAGAGGTGAGCTCTTGAGTTTGATGGGAGGCAGTGTACCGTGTCTTCTGAATTTCGGTGTGGTCAACCAGATGAAAGCAGAAGTTACCGGGCAAGAAAATGCTTTACGGCAACTTTTTCGGCACCACAGACCAGTTTCATGGAAGACAACTCTGCCACGGACGGGGGTGGGGATGATTCAAGCTCATTACTTTAAAGCTCACCTCCTGCCGTGCAGCCTGGTTCCCATCAGGCCCAGAATGGTACCGGCACTGCAGCCCGGAGGTTGGGGACCCCTGCTTTCTAGGGACCAACTCAGCTGGGAGGCCACCCTTTCTGCCTTCCCTCTTCTCCTCCTGGAATGTATACACAAAGACTGGAGCGCCAGTTGCCACCTGGGGCCAGCAGACAGCAAGGAAGTGTTCCAAGGCGATGTTAGGTAGGTGCTCAGAAGGTGAGATGAGGACGACCTGGAGCCTCTGGCCTGGAGGAGCTAATCAAGTAGCAGAGAGGCTGGGTGTGGACACAAAGAACTGTAAGGGGTGGAAAGGGTGAAAACGAGGTCAGCGTCCCTCTGGGAGAGAACTGCAGAGTGCACTGAGAGCTCAGAGTGCACTGAGAGCTCAGGGAGGGAGACATTCCAGCTGGGGAGATCAGGACGCTGTCACAGTGCAGGCTGTTCCTAAATTATGGTGAGGATTTGACCCAGTGAGGAGGAGGAGGAGTGAAGGGGTGGGATCCAGAATATGAACACGGGTGGAGGTGTCAGGGTGGGGGCTTGGGGAGGGAACAGTAAGCTCAGTTAGGGAGGGAAGGGCTTTTCCTGAGAGGTCACGGGCAGGTAAGGGCGAGTAGGAAAGGTAACGGGAAGAGACAGGAGGGAGAGAGACACAGAGATTGACAGAGAGGGCTGCACAAAGTCACAATTTAATTAGCTTCCTGGTTTGCCAGGAGATTACAGGGGAATTAGCAGAGCTCGGAGTCTGGGGACCTTGCTGGGAGCTGAGGGGAAGTTAATGAGAAGACAACCACAGGCCCCGGGGAGAAACGAAAGAAGAGGGGTTGTTAGCCAAGCAGAGATGCCCGCAGGAGAAATAGATGTCAGGCGCTGAGTCTCCGCCTCCCTCGAGGCTCCAGACCTCCGGGGGAGCGGCTTTGCAGCTCCGGGGTCACGGGTCATGCTCTGACCTGATCGTGGTTCCAGTTCCCCTGAGCACTGGGCAAAAAAGACCTGGGAGGGGAAGAGCTGGGAGCTGCTTGAAAGATCAAGGTCCCCACTCTCCCTGGGTCCTTCTCCCAGAGAGGAACTGCACCCCCCACCCCCACCCCTCTTGCAGATGGGGAGGTCGAGGCCCCGGATGGGAGGTGGTCTGCTCACTAGATATGGCAAATTGCATTTTCCAAAGACAGCTGGGACGGCGCCCCTCGGCGCCCCTCGCTGCTGCTCACACTGCGACCTGGCCACGCCCCTGCAGGAGGAGGACTTACGTTCAGTCACAGAAGGTGAGACGGCTGCTGCCTGGCTGTCTGTTTCCTGGAGCTCTCACCCTGGGAACCCCGCCACCAAGGCTTGAGAATGTGGTGGCCCACAGCCCCCGTCAGGACCAGCCACCTCATTTGCAAGGCCCAGTGCAAAAGTGAAAATGCAGGCCCCTCATTCAAAAGTTAAAAATTGAAATGGTGGCAACAGAGCATTAAACCTTCTAAGTGTGGGGCCTTGTGCAGCTAGCTGTGCAAGTTCCAGCCCATGAAGCTGTCCCCGACCCCAGCGGAGGGTCCAGCGGCAGCTGCTCTCAGCGTGGGCGGGGAAACCTCCGCACAGACCAGTGCTGACTGTGACTGCATGTGGGCCCCTGAGTGAGAGCCGTGTAGCTGAACCCCATGGCCTCCAGGCTCGCAAGAGGGTAGCAATAGCTGTTAAGTCAGTGACTTTTGGGTTCCTGCAGCAATTGATATTTGGAACATTGGGGAAACCAGAACTGCTCAAAACTGGGGTGCAGGTGCAGGACAGTCACTGAGTCTCTTCCCAAACCCAGGCTCGTCTTCTGAGCTGTTGTGGCAAGTTCCCCTTGATCGGCGGCGGCAGGGAGGCTGCGGGCACAGATAACTCCAGACGGGTCAGGAGACCCAGATTCTGTGTGGTCTGGCCACGGAGGCTGTATGTACACACCCTGATGGACACGTCCTTGGGGGCAAATGTCAGCTTTTCAATTGGAGGAGGCTGGGACAAGACCCACTCTTCCGTGAGAGCTGAGAGAGTGGTGGCAGCAGCGGCCGAGGCAGAGACCATGGTCACGGCCTGCAGGAGCCTCAGAGCGTGACAGTCGCTGGGAAAGTGGGTGGGAGAGAGAAAAGAAAGGGCACGCCCAAGGACCCCTGTGGCCCCTGTGGCATTTTGATCCGTGTCTCCGACAACGAAGTGCCCTTTGATGCCAGGTACTGGATTCTGGTTCTGAACGGTGGGTGTGATGTGTGTGTGGGGGGGATGCATCGCTTTGCTTGTGCTTACCCCAGGGCAGTGCCAGCCAGTGGGAGGGTCAGCAGAGTCCCGAGTGACTGGGGGAGAGGGGCTGGGACATAAACATATCCACAGCCCAGCTGAGTATCTGTTGTGGGGAAAGGGAAGGAGACAGGAACAGGACTGGACAGAGCACCTGATCTTTGTCACCTCCGTTCTTGAAAGAGTAGTCGCAATAGCAATCACAGATTAAATGCAATGAGAGCAGCACTAGGAGAAGGAATTATTTCCAAGCAGAGGGATCCAGCAAGGATTAATGAACGGAGCAACACTGACAGGAAGCCATGAAGGCTGTGCGAGACCTTGACAGGCAGTCGAGATGGGACATACATCCTGGGGGGAAGGACCAGGCGGTGGGGGGGATCCCCCCAGGAGGCGATGCAGAGTCCCGGTGAAGAGTGGGAACTGGCATCAGATTGCTTTAGTTTGAACCCCAGTTGCATCACTCAGCAGGTGACCGTTTCCCCACCTGGAAAATGGGGATGAGGAGAGTATCTATGTCTCGCTGTCCTGTCGCAAGCACTCACTATGTGCCATTACTGTTGCTTGTTGTGTCTGAAAAACGAACAGTCACCTTGGCAGGGCTGAAGTATGGAAACCCGGGGATGCTGCCAGGAGGCGGGTCCCGAAAAGTGGGTTTGGAATCTGAGCGTGAGGGATTTTAAGCACCAGGTGAAGCTTTCCAGGCTTTATGTGTAACGGCTACTTTGTAACGCCTCCTTTCCTACACTGAAGTGAAATCCACAGAAGATGAACAACACGTATTCCAAAGTCAGTAGAATGCTCCAAGTGTGAAATAAAGGAGAAATGGGAAGGCAGTAATTTTAATAAAATAATGTTTTTCGTATGTAAATATCGGGGCATTGCTACACCAGAAAAGCCAAGTAGAGCAGCTGGATTTTTCCACTCCGCAGAATCACGAGTGCAACAGCCACGAACACTGGCAGACACGGAGTGTGCGGCTGGGAGTCCTGGTGCATGGGGAGCACTGACGTCTGAAATAGTGGATGACACTTTCTCTTTTTAAGATCTTACTTATCCATTTTCAGAGAGGGGGAAGGGAAGGAGAGAGGGAGAGAAACATTATTGTGTGGTTGCCTCTTGTGCACCCCCTATTGGGGACCTGGCCTGCAACCCAGGCTTGTGCCCTGACTGGGAATCGAACCAGCGACTCTTTGGTTTGCAGGCCGGCACCCAATCCACTGAGCCACAGCAGCCAGGGCTAAATGACTCTTTTTGAAGTTCCAAATAAAAAAAAAATTCAATCCTTCTTCAATTCACAGGAAAGTTACATTCCTGAAAAAATTCAGGGTCCATTAAAACCATGCAAAAACAGTTTGTATGTAAAAACAGAGTTAGGTTCTGTTTTTTTCACCTGAATACTGTGAGAAATAAAAGCTAATGTTTCACTTAACGGCCCTAAACATTACGACGTCTGGCACCCCCAGCCCCTGCCCACTAGGGTCCCTCAGCCGTTGTGACCAGCAAAAACACCCTCCTACATTCCCCAATGGCCCCACCTCCTCCTGCTCTGGGCACCACGGAGGTGGGAAGGGGCATGATCTCTCCTGGCCTCTGGGTAATATTACATGAGGAGATGGTACTTCGAGCTACTGCCACCATCTTGAAAACACGAGGGGGAAAGTGTGAGGACAGAAGCCAACACACACACACACACACACGGGACGGCAGAACAGGCAGACGCGAGGATGGGGTCCTGGACGACATCACCGAGCCCCTGAGGTAGCACACCCTGGACTGACCCTGCCTGCGAACCTCTCAATATGTCCGAGCGCTGATAAACCCACTTCTCGGCTGAGCCGCTGCGAGTTGAGTTTCTCGTAGCTAAAAGCACTCTCACGAGTTATTCTCCCCTCTGGGTCTTGGTGTCCTCATCTGTGTGTCGAGAGGATCTCTTAATCCAGAGCGTGTCTATGCAGGGAAAATAGGAGGACTTGGCGACGAGGATGAAAACGGGGAGGGAAAGTGTGGGAAGAGTCAAAAGCTGACTCCACCTGGGTCCTGGGTGCCAGGGAGCGGGATGGGGTGGGGGCCGGGGTTGGGGGAGGTGACAGTCTGGGTGCAATGAGGCCCAGGTCCACTTTGGGCATTTAGCTCGCATCACATTTGGGGGATGGAAAATTAGACCCACGAAGCCTCATCTTAACTGAGTAACAATTATAATCATGTAGAAAAACACTGATGGATAAACACCAGAATATTTAGTTACTTATGGTGGGTTCAGGAATGATATTTATTTTTTTCAGTGTGGTTGTTTCTATTTCCCAAACTTCCTACAACAAGTATTTATGGCTTTCATTTCAAAAATAATTTAAAATAGTAATAAAAACTATACTTTATTTCAAGTGTATCACAAGAAAATCAATAGAGCAGAATATAAAATCTAGTATTAAACCCAAATACATATTGGAATTAGAATGTTACAAACGTGGAATTTTAAATCAGAGGAAAGATACATAATTTAGTAAATTGCATGGGGGCAGTTAGGTAGCACCCAGGACCCAGGTGGAGTCAGCTTTTGACTCTTAATATCTGAAAAAAAATTAAGTTGGATCTATACATCATGCTTTACAGCAAATCAAATTCCCAATGGATCACAAATTTAAATGCAAAAATAAAACCAAAAAAGCACTAAAAATCAAGTGATGATTTTTTAAAAGATTTTATTTGTTTACTTGTTTTAGGGAAAGGGGAAGGGAGGGAGGAAGAGGAGAGAGGCATTGATTGGCTGCCTCTTGCATGTCCTGACCAGGGACCTGGCCTGCAACCCAGGCCTGCGCCCTTCACTTTGCAGAATGACGCCCAGCCCACTGAGCTATACCAGTCAGGGCTCAGTGGTGATTTTCTAGAGTGGAAAAGAGCTTTAAATGATAACATATATTCCAGAGGTCATACAAAATGCTGGATACATTTTACAGCTTAAAAGGAAAACATGGCAAAATTGCCTGAAACAAATCAAAAGACAAACTACAAACTGGAAAACATACTTGTAACTCCTTCCACAAAGAGCAAATTTCTTTAATACAGAAAGAGCTCTACGAAAAAGACAACTCAGTAGAAAAACGGACAATGGAGATAAACAATACAAAGAACATACAAGTATCAGAATAAGAACATCACAGTAAGGAGCCGTTCCAGTCTTACCTCTCGGGCTGCCAAAGAGCGGTGAGACTCACGGCACACCCCGTGGGTGGGGTGGGGTGGGGGTGCAAGAACAGGCACTCACACCTTGCTAGTGGGCACAACCAAACGCCTGGACAACAGCTACTAAATGTAAAAATGTGCATGCCCTTTAACTCAGTGATTCCACTTCTCAAAAAGCTCTTCTTCCGATTCATGCCCACTCGTTTGAAATGAGTGATTCATTGCAGCATTGTGTGTAATAGCAGAACCCTGGAAAAAATCTGCAGGTCCAGCGGCAACAGAGGACCCATTTCATCAATTCTGGTACACATGTCCAATAGAAGACTATGCATCCTTTACACAAGAATGAGGAATCATTTCAAATAACGATATGAGATCATCTCTAAGATTCACTGGTAAGTGAAAAACAAGGTGTACAGCATGCTACCATTTATGTAAAGAAAAAAGTACACGTTTGCTTTTATGTGCACAGAATGCATTTTGGAGCATCTGCTAGAAGCTGTTCACAGTGGGTGCCTCCTGAGAAGAAGAATGGTCACGGGGTAGACACACTTTTCACTATCACCCTTTTGTGCCTAAAATAAAAACGGTTCGGGAGGACCACTATCTTCTTAGGCAGCTGCTCCATTCCTAATGGCTCCTGCTCAACCTGGGGCCGGCCTTTCCTCACGTGCACCACTGCCAAGCCACGCTTCCTTCCTCCTGTGCGTGTGCAGCTGGTTTCAAAAAATCTAAATGCAGGTCTTTCTACTTCTTTTTTGTTTGGGTGGGTTGGGGGGACCTCAAGAAATGACCGAGGCAGGCAGTTTTATTCTTTTCCAACGAAAACAATATATTTCTGAGGAACTGACAAGACAAAGAAACTTGGTTTGGGTGCTCAATTAATGAAGCAGGCGGAATCTGGGCTTAGGGTAGTTTGTTTACACAGTCACGTGTCACTTAACTACAGGGACACGTTCTGAGAAGTGCGAGGTCTGGAGATGTCATTGCACGAACATGGCTGTCACGCAAACCTGGGCGGTGCCGCCTGCGGCTCCCAGGCTGCGAACCTGCACAGCTGTTGCTGGACCGAGTTCCACAGGCAGCTGTAACGCCACCCTATTTGCTTTCCGCGTCTTTTAAATTCATCCTGTTGGTTTCAGCCCACTGTTTCAAGATACTTTAGAATCTTGATTTCTGACACTCAAATATTAGCTTTTGCTCTCAATAAGTGGTGCCATCTGCAAACACGGGGAGTGCGGCAGAACTGATAACTGCTGCGCTGAACCCGTGCAGAGTCTAGAAGCCTGGGACTTAAGATTTCTCTCCAGATTTGCACGCACTGGATGGCCAGCTGGGGGAAGCGATACAAATCCAATGACTGGGTAATCTCTGAGATCACTGCTTTCCTCGCGGTCTCGATCAGGAGGCATTCCATGTCTAACTGGAAACAAGTACACTTTGTCCAGGGAACCTTCCTAGTGGCCTTCCAAATAAGTAACAATAAACTATTGTTGGTATTATTTACCGTATCTTATTCTTAGTGAAGGGACCAGTTATTTTTCTAGGTGTTCTCGAGCCCACAGTTTAATATCGTACTCTAGAATAAGTGCTGGGGAGATTCGCCTCAAATGCCCCCTTCTAGGGTTTCCGGAACCTACCTTTCCTGTTTTCTGAGTGTCAGGGTATTTGCAGCTACCAGGCACTGCGGCCCCTCTCCCTTTTCTCAGCTGCCCTGGCAGGGGGTCCAGGACGTTATCTGCAAAGGCAGTTCAGCACCTCGGGATCTGCACCTCATTTTAAATGGCTTAGGTTTTTTCTTACTGTCCTCTCTCCTGTTTGGGGTTTCAACTTCCTATGAACCCTGTTTTGCCTGACTCATCCCCGTTTGGACACGGATGTGCATTCCAAGCTGGAATCTGCCAGGAGCTTCCCTAGGAGACATTTGCTCGCTCTTTGGAATTACAAGCGTGAGGAAGCCAAGTGAGTGGAGCCGCCACTAGCACGCTGTTGCCGCGTGGAATGAGCCCGTCAGAGGAAAACCAGGCAGAGACGGGCAGACTGAGGGATGAAAACGGAGTGCTGATTACCTTCTGGCCATTTGTTCCTCGAGCCAATAAATTCCTTGTCTGAAGCTAATTGGTTGGGTTCCTGAGTACACAACCGAATCTACAATGTTGACCCTTTCTCATTGGATGAAATGATGAGTTCCTGCTCATCAGGTTTCATGTTGAACTCCTTAAACTGGTTCCCCTATTTTATGCAGCAAAACAGCAGGACTCACAAAATGGGCATGGCATATTGGAAACTCCCCAGGCCTGCAGCCATGGGCCTGAGTGCTGGCTTTGCTCTTTACCAGTCTTGGGCAAATCGGCTAGCCCATCTGAGCTTCACTATTGTACCAGTAAAACAGGGGTGATGTTGCTTATACAGCTGTTTTATGGGCTGCAGCTAATAGACATATGGGCAGGACATGAGTAGGCCACCAGTAAACACCCTATCATTAGCTGGTAAGTCCATTTGTTATCTCAATAGTGGTTACTCTGTACAGCTCTCTATAGATGACGGATCCACTGTATTTCCTACACTGCTTTCCAGGCCACACCTCTTAGCCGCCATGGTTTCCAGGTTTATCATGGCCATGACCAAGGAGTGGGCAGGAATTCACAGACTTTGGGAAAAGATGGAAGAGGCGGATAGGAATTTCAAAGCTCGAATGGAGGAGATGGAATTCGCTTTGTTTGAGACACTAGGGGAACTTCACACTCACTTCCTATTCATAAATGCCCTGGTCTCTCAGCTTGGCTCCTCCTGCACAGGCTCCAGTGGGAGACCACATGCACACAGAGCGGCTGCTGGCGGGTCCGAAGGCGCAGAGCAGAGCAGGCTGGAGAACTGGGGCTGTACAGTTCAGGCTCAGGACACAAGGGCTCAGGATGCCAGGGCCAGAAGTCAGACAGCCCTAGGTTAGGTGTCCTCCAGACTCAGCTCCAGCTTATCTACTGCCTGCCGTGCAGCGCTCCAGGCGGGGAAGACAGATAACAGGCTGCAGCAGCTGCTGAGCAGCGAGGATCCACCCAGATGTGCGGTGGAGGGGAGCTGACAAATCCAGGAGGCGTTTCTGAGAACCTCACAGCGACTTCTTAGAAGTACAGGGGAGGGGAGGGGGATTCAGTCACCTCCAGCTTGGGAGTTTTCAGCTTGGGAAACAGGGTGATAATGAGGTGTTTAATAAAGTTGGAGAAGGCAAGTACCGCTGCAGGCTTGGGGAGAGGGGTGGGGATGTAATTCAGTTTCAGGATCCATTCACAAACATTTGCCCAGTCCTATGTGGTAGTTACTGTTCTGGGTGCTTATTACTCGTGAGCTTCAAATGCAGCTTTGAATTAAGGCTGGGAGGTGCGATTCCACTTGCCCTCAACTCCTCAGCAGCCACTAGCTCCACAGCTTCGCCCACATTAGCTGCGCTTGTACTCTCCTTCTGACTCTTAAATAGTAACAGCTACCACATACCAAATATTTCCTCGGACACTGTACTAACTTTAATGGTCCAATAAGAGGGTCACTCTCATTTAGAGATGAGGAACTCGAGGCTTAAAATGATCAAGTATCTTGCCCAAGGTCTTGCAGCTGCTAGACCTACTGACAGCGCTGGAAACTGTTCCCATCCCAGCCCCCAGCCTTCCGGCACCCTCGCCACCCTCCCTGACACCTCCCCAGCCGCACAGACCATCCCGCCAGTCTCGTGCATCCCAGGGTGCTTGGTTTCAACACTTCCTGGCACACACTGCCTGGCAGGACAGTCACCACAGTGTGTTTCCGGAACTCAGTGTCTGTCCTCTCTCAGTGTACCAGGCTTTGTTCTACATATGGTTCCATTTAATCCTCCCACCAGTCCCAGTCTTCGTGTTCTCGTCACATTGCATCCCTCCCTCCGCGCACAGGAAGTGCCATGGGGGCCGGGCGAGCAGTGCCACACACCCACGCGCCCTCCCCTGCCCCTAGCACGGACTTCGCACAGGCAGCATTCAACTGTACTCTCAACGTGGGCCCCTTGGGGGAGGAGAGGCGTGAGATACCGACCTCCAGTGGGAGTGAGCGGTCTAAAGCGAGGTGTGGCTGCTGTTTCCATTTTCACCCTCCTTTTTCGTTTGCAGCCAAAGGACATTCTCACCAGTCTTTCTGATGCCAGGAGGGCAAGGTCCCAGACCGGACAGAAAGTGAGTAGGTACAATTCTGTTTCTTGTCCTTACTTAACCTCCGGTTCCTCATACTAGTCTGTTTGGAAGTAAGTTGCAATACCGAATAGATTTTCCATGCAAATATGGCACTACAGGAGAACGCTCCATTCCTCTGGCCACCTCGCCTCAGGGGGGTAGAGGGTGGTACAGAATGTTGCCTTGGAGACTTTGGGGGCGGGGGGGGGGGGAGGCGAGGTCTGTTTGGCTCTGTGCTCTCCCAGCAGGAAGCTGGTGACTCCTGCAGAGCACCTCCAGGTCCAATTTCTGTTTCTCTCCCTCTTTTCCTTGACACTCTCTAAAGCACTGTTCTCCAACCATATTTTAATCTGGATCAATTTGAAAATATTCTTTTTCAAGGTTGCAGTGTGTTGATTCAACAATCGTAAATGTTTATAAATTGTAAAGTTATAAATTTGTCTAAGTGGTTCCACCCCAGAAATTTAGGCCTGGATTGCAGAGGAACCCACCTATGAGACCAATGCAAAACGGGCTCTTCAAGACTTCATCTCAGGCTGTGAGTGACAGCTGACTAGAGCAGTGTGCTGGGGGTGGGGCTCCCCAGGACCTCTTCAGGCAGCAAACACGAGGAAGCTGACTTAGAGGGACAGAGTTCGTTGGAAGGAACACGCTCTCAGTCACTTTAGAAAATGAATCACTGTTATCAGACGTCCTCCTGAAAAGAAGGGAGTGGTGGCAAAAAACACCTTTAATTTGCAACTTGGCCTCTAAGACAAAAATGAGGTTGGAAGATTCTGACTCACTCAAGTCTGAAGAGACAGTAAGACAGGGGCTCAACGGGGCGGGGGGAGGAGGGGGCGACACGTCACATGTGACATCTTTAGGTAAGCCTACAAGTCTCTGCAGAGGAGGTGAAACATCTGTCTTCATCTATATTTAAAAAACAAACAAGACAACCCCAAGAAATTACTAAGGCACTTAAGAAGGCAGCCTGGAGGAACCCATCCAATATGCAAGGATGTTCTAGAAGAATCCATTGGAGTCCCAAATGTAGCAGAAACCCAAATAAAATGGACTGACAGGACTCCTAGGAGTAAATCCTTACTGCACAGTAACTCCACTTCCCAGCTGCACAAACCATCTTAATAGTCTAGAAAAGGAACGGCGACCACTTCTATTTTCAGTTTCTTTACCTACTTACCACTCTGCTGAGGCGAGAACTGTTTCTGACTTAAGACTATTCTACCCCCCACCCTGTGGGAGGCCTGTTCTCTGGTTCGCTGCTTTGACTGGCATGCGTGGCCTTTCTCCTCACATGAATGACTGGCTGACCATCTGGTTCACTGGCTACTTTCCCCCTCAGCATGTCATACCCTCCATGAAGCAGTAAATACGCCTTATAATGGGAAACTCAGGTGTGATTCCAGCTCCGAAACACGCTACGTGCCTGTGAATGAGTAACTGAACCTGAGTCTCGTTTCCTTTATTTCTGAAGGGGGTAACTGCTCTCCGGAAGACCGCGAGAATGGAACCCCCACGACAGGCGTGGCAGGCACCCCTTCCCCGTGCTGTCCTCTCCTCGCTCCCTCACCTGCCACCACACCTTGGACCGACCGACTGCCTGCACTGCGGCTTGGCCAGCCAATCTTTCTAGAAAGCCTAGTGTTTTAGTGGGCCTGTTTAAAAGGGCTAAATGTAATTTTTTTTTTAAAGATTTTCAAATCAGAGAGAAGTAATGCCACTGCTGGGTAAGCCTTGGACTTGTTTCTGGGTGTAGGTTCTGTCTCATCAGTTCCATTTATATTACACTCTAGTTACGGAGGAGTTTTAAGGCAGAGACCTCCTCCAGCTGGGAGGATTACGAATGAGAGACTTATTTCAATAAAGAGATGGCCCCAGAACGGAAACTTACCAGACAGGAAAAAGCTCAATGGGGAGGAGGAGAAGAGAACATTTCTAAAGTAGATTATTGCAAAGCCAAGGTATGTTTCGGTCACAGCAAGAAGATGGGATATAAGGTAATGTTTAGAGTTTATTTCATCCCAAAGTTACTTTTGTACCCTGGTCCTTTTGCAACCACCCTAAAAGTTCCAGGAAAGCCCGGGTTCTTCAGGCAAGGCTTCGAAGACCATCACGCTCCCCAGGAGGGGTGCTTCCTGGCACTGAGCTCAGCACAGCCAAGGCAAACGCCTTGTCCAGTTTCACAGGTGCAGTTTACCACACGGTCCTTATCTAAGTCTATGTTATTTACATATAGGAGTTCACTATTTTTACATGAGTATCTTACTTGCATTAACTAGCCCCTGAATAAAGTCCAGACTTTTGATTACATGAATAACTTACAAGATTTTATGGAGGAACACAGGTATAGTACTCTTACTGGACCTATCATTTGGATGCAGTTAGGGTGATTCGACTAGTACTCTGAACAATTCCAGGCATTGGTGAAATTTCTTAGCAGCCCAACTTGCATAGGCAAAAAAAAAAAAAGCCCAACAAAAAACCCCAAAGCCTTGGTGCCCTCTGGTGGTAGACTGGTTCCCGCAGTCAGACTCAACTAGGAACAGGCAGGCGGGTAAGAGCACAGAAGCCACAGGATAATAAACATGGCAGGTTTTCCTAGATCATCTTTACTTGAAGATTTTCTTGGGGGGAGGGGTAAGACGGGTAATGCAAAACATTTTTATATTAAACAAATGCATATAATATTGAATAGAATATAAAATTTACATTACTTTTGGAGACAAAGTAAGAGACATCAGAGACATTTCAAGGTAAGCTACCCATGAGCTTCAGGCTGTATTGCTAAACCCTGGAGGAGGAAGGAGGCCCCTGCATGCTCACTCTGACGTTAGGGGGCTGCTGCTTTGATAGGGAGGTCTGGGAAGCAGCGAAGTACTTACTCATTTGGCAACATCCTAGTGGATTCCTTAAAAACTTGAAACCATATCCATTCTCATCTTAGAGCATTTTACCTGCTTTTAAAAGTCCTGAGTAAATAGAAGCTTTATGCTTGAGCTGAAATTCACTTCCTTCTAAAGAACCCTGTGGACTGTACCGCCTAATAGGAAGTTACAAGTACACTTTCTAAGGGTGTCTGAAGGAAGGAAAACCAAACTACTCACCTTCTGCAACAACAAAAGGAAAACAAAACAGAAACTGAAGAAGAGCATATACAATTAGAACTGTGTAAAGATGTCACTTAGGGACAGGCAAATACGTAGCTTTTAGAGAAGGGGCTGGTGCTGCGGTATTTGCTTTTCATTTTTTACATGACAAGAATCTCTTTTGGGGGGGGGAGCCATTATGCTTCCTCTCCAAATCTTGCCTATCTATCATTGTCTTTTTTCCTGCTGTTGGCAACAATTTATCACTTTTCAACAGTAGATGGAAGATGTGTATGCCTCACACAGCGATTTCCTAGGGTAACTCGGCAATGCATCGTCCTGTTCGTGACACAGGAGAGACGGGCTCATCAAACATGCTTAGAAGCGTACAACGGGGGGCAGGTTCCGGTGGATGCCGCTGAGTTGTTACGGTCACGACCTCCCTCAGAGTCTGCCTTACTGATTTTCTTAACTTTCACGGAACTATTTCTCTTCTTGGGATTGTACTCTTCATTTTACAAAGCTCTGAATTAGGTAAGACTTAAATCGCATGACAATCTTTAAGAAAAGGCAACTTTTTTCTTTCTGTGTAAGTAAAATGAGAGGTCTGGAGCCAAAGTGTCCCATTTCAGAGTAACTAAAGAGGGAGTATTAGTGGTACATTATGCTGTGCTGGGAAACAATAAAAAAGGCAGACACCAAACACCTCCATTTTCCCAAGATTAAATGATTATTTAAAAAGCGCGCCACACTGTATAGAAATCAACGTTCTCTCCCATAATTCTGTGCATCTGGGACTATAGAAATGTCACTGTCCCTGTCCCACATCTTCAAATTAACATTCTCAGGTCACAACAATAAGTCTTCCCAAAGGGGACCTTCCGGAAAAACAAGCTATTTCCTCGGCTCATATTTCCCTGGAAAAAAAAAAATACAAGTAAAGTCTAGTGTGAAATGAGCTCACCCCGTCCAAACCAGCGGGGGTCCCGCTGGACGCTTCTGGGGACATGACTAGAGAGCAGGACAAACTCGGGGCGAGCACCGCAGAGCAGCCATTTGCACCCTCTGACTCGCGCTGAGCTTCTGTCCAAGGAACTACAACCACATGGGTGTAAGGCAAAAGTTCCTTTCTCACTTAGCGGTTACTCCCAGTTTGGATTCCGGCTCTGCCACTCGCTAGCTGGGCTATCAAATGAGTCAATACATATCAAGTGCTGAGAACAGTCCTAACATTCAGTAAGGGTCAGCTTTTACTCATTTTTAATGCAATGGCCTGCAATGGTGTTTAGGGAGTACCTATAAACTCTTACAGCTCAAGTCACGTGAGCACAACCGGGGAGGCTGCAGTCAGAGTGCCTTCACGCAGACCCCGCTCTTCCAAACACAGGCTGTGCAACCTTGAGTCACGTAACTGGTGTCATTTAACTGTCCAAAGCCCGTGTCTTCACGTGCGAAGTGGGATAATAAAAAATGGTACCCACCTCCTATGGTCATTTTGACAATCACGAGCTGACAGGTGGAAAGCTCTTAGCATGGTGCCTGAGATGCAGTAAATTTCCAGCCAAGATCTGCTGTTGCCTTAAGCACTTACAGGACCAACTGTTTCCTAGGTAAGATGTCTCATACCCTAATACATTTTCTATCTGCTTTCTTACTATAGAAGGGGGTTGGTTAGAAGGCAGGGAAAGAAGGGATACCTTTCCTTTTAAACTGGGGTAACAGTAGGAGAGTGTAAAACTCGGAATGAAACCCAGAGTGTTCATGTTCGGTAGGTCTGTACAAAAATCATGCAAGAGTTCTAGCGTGGATTCAGAGGGGCTTGCTGGGCATGCGCACTGAGCCAAAGCAACCGCAGATGCACTTAGGCCTTTTCATTTGACTTCAGGCTGGGGAAGCCCCAGCTCTGCGGACAAGGGCCTTTCTCATGTGTATCACTAGTGCTACAAGGTACTGCAACAAAGGGCTTCTCGCACACTTTGTTCTGCAGTCCTACGAAAAGTGCTTCCCACTCACAAACAGCTTAAGCAATCCTGTGTTAAGTTTAGCACACAGCCATTGTTTTGTCTCCCAATAATGCTTATATCTCACAGCAATAGGAAACAATAAACTAGAGTTGGAACAAAATCATGCACTGACAAGACTCTAGAAGAGACCAGCTCCAACAACATCATTGTGAAAAAATAATATAAATAAACAACTTATCTCTCCGGTTCTGCTCTACTACACTGTAGGAGAGCACTTGAATATATAAGGAGAGTCTGAGAAGTTACCAAACGGTGAGGCTGAGAAACAAAAATCTGAAACCAAGGCCATCCTTTGAACACCCAGGATAACTATCTACCCAGACCTGCTGTGATTTGGACGTGATCACTCATCGGCTTCTGGATCACATCTGGGGACCCTACTTCTGCATTACCCTCCTGATGGTTTCTAAGCAGCATTGCACCTCTGTGCCAGAGCGACACACAGGACACTGTGAAGGGCACTGCGACTGGTAGCTAAAAGCTAAGCTACAGAATTAACCTTGGATTCCAGTGACATTTTTTGAGAAAACCAACAATAACAAAAGAGTATGTTTGGGGGAGGGGCAAAAGCAGGAGAGACAATGACAGAAGTACCTCTTTTTGCAGCGTGCACCAGCAATCTATCCAAGAATTATATACTGGGGAGTAAGGAGGGCATCCACCAGCAAGCCTGAAACAGAACAGAAGGCGAGCCAGAGCCAGTCAAGTCGATATGTACAAAGCATGTTCTCAAGAGGTCAGTAAATCTCTGTCAAAATGTTCTCCTGCCTAGACGTTTCCCCAAGAGGCAATCTAGTTCTAACAAACTTCCCTTCCTTATATTTTAGATTTTGAATTAACGAATAAACAAAAACTTCAATCAGTTACATATTTTCTAAAATGCCTAGGTTTTTAATTTGTGGACACATGAAATTCTAGAACACAGCACTTAAATGACTGAAGACTAGGAAAAAGGGATTTAAAAATGACGTGGTGTTTAAAAGAACCTAAATGTAACAATTGGATAGAAAGAGTGGTGACTACTTGCTCTTACTCAGGTATAATCACTTGCTCTCCAAAAACTGTCAGAAATCATAGTGCGGTTAGCTCATCCTCCAAGTATGCTCCGGGCTAAAACACGGCAGCTGCTCTACAACTCACAAAACAGACAGCGTGCAGCATGGTGTGGAACACGACAGCTGCGCTCGGAGCCCCACCCCGCTTCCCATTTGGTGTCGTGTTCGGACACAGCGGCCCGCGGGTCTGAGGGCGTGCTGCAGCAGGGACCGCACGGGAACGGAGTTCTCCTGAACCCAATCGAGGGGCGAAGCCTCTCCAAGTCCAAATGGCCACTTGGCATCTAGCGGCTGGAACTCAGTGGGGTCCATCATCACACCTCCACCCACCCTTCCTGCCCAATACAGGGGTAGATTAAGAAACTTTCCATGGACCAATTTCCTGTTTTCCTTTCTTTAAAACTTTCTCTATGAACCCTCTAGGAAAAACAGGTGCAGGCTGTTGTTCAATCCCTGAAAATACCTTTTGTAACTTTTTATTCCATTGTTTTCAGAGAGAGAGAGGGGAAGGCGATAGGGAGGGGAAGGGGGGAGGGAGGGAGGAAGAGACAGAGAGAGACACAGACAGACACTGATTTGCTGTTCCACTCATTTATGCATTCATTGGTTGATGCCTGTATGTGCCCTGACCAGAGATCAAACCTGCAATCTCTGCATATCGTGATAACACTCTAACCAACTGAACTCCCTGGCCAGGACTCTTTTATAACTTTCAAGAAAAAGAGGAAAGAGATTTAAAATAAAGGAAAAATGTGAAAATAGGATAATTTGATAATTATCCTGCCCTTTTCAGAATGGGACCTATATTGGAAAGTGTGTATAAGTACTTGACAAATATTATTCATGTCTTTCCCTACTCCAAAAAATGATATGACCCCTGGCTGGGGTGGCTCAGTGGATTGAGTGCTCGCCTGTGAACCAACAGGTTGCTGGTTCAATTCCTAGTGAGGGCACGTGCCTGTACTTCGGGCCAGGTCCTCAATGGGGGGAATGCAAGAGGCAACCACACATTGATGTTTCTCTCCCTCTCTTTCTCTCTCCCCCCGCCCCCTAAAAATAAATAGATAAAGTCTTTTAAAAAACCCAAAAAACGAAATGAGCTCTGCCTGGTGTAGCTCAGTGGAATGAGCTCTGGCCTGTGAAGTGAAGGGCTGACGGTTCCATTCCCAGTCAGGGCACAGACCTGGGTTGTAGGCCAGGTCCCCAGTGGGGGGCTCACGAGAAGCAACTGATCACATGTATCTCTTGAATGCTCATGTTTTTCTCCCTCTTTGTATCCCTCCCTTCTCCTCTCTCTGAAGTAAATATTTAAAAAAAGAGAAAGAAATGAGGTGGCTGCTTATGACATAAATTAATGCCACTGCTGGCCCCTGAGGCATACAGAGAAAAAAGAGGAAATCTAGCAACAGCATCAACTGTACTTTCGTCCCCCACGTTTCTACCAGGACTGCCTTGACTGCCAGGCATGCAGGCAGCCGCCACCAGGCTGAGAAACGCAAAGCACTTACCCACAGTTGTTGACAGCCATGAGATTGGAGACGAGCACAAAGGGATAGGTCAACATGCTGGCAAAAAACTGTAAAACAGTAAAAAGGCAGCTAAGTTATTAGGCCATTCCAGCCTTCTTTATTCTATTCGTCCTTCTCCCTTCCAGCCCAGTGCTTTGACACTGGCTTTGCTTTCTCAGAATCCCAGGAAAGACTACATACATTTTTGAGCCTGGAAATGCTTCCTTCTCTTAATATGCCACTACAGCTCACATGTTAACTAAAGGCCAGAAGACTTCTTGTATTCTGTGATTGAGTCCTCAAATAAAACTGAACTACAATATTTGAGAGAAAAAGCAATATAACTAAATATAATTTCAAAACAGCCCTGAAGAAAGGTAAGAAAACATAAGCACCCTTCCAAAGACAATGGAAACGCCTTCCAAGGTCAAGTGCCAGAGTGCCCCTGTGCCTAGAGAGCGTGAGGTTCTCGGCGGCAGGCCCGTGGGCCGCAGGGGGAGGCAGGCCCGAGAACCAGGCGCAGCGCTCCGCTGAGAGAGGCCCGCAAGCCCCCGAACGCCACCCGCCGCAGCACTGGGCCCTTTATCACCGCCGCTGTGTCCCACAGACTCTGTGTGACTCGCACCTCTGACAAACAGCAACAAATCTGAGTTTCCTGCGAAACACCTGGGTGCTTAAAGCAGTGATGATGCAGGCCAAATTTAGAACAAAAGCAAACAAAACAATTCCTAGATGGTCAAAAAATTTTTTAAAAAACTTACTCCTGTGACAGCTTGGGAATAACTTTTCATTTCATTCATGGTGGACACCTAGAACAGGAAGACAGCCTGTATTAGAATGAGTGAAAACAGTAAGCTGATAGTAACAGTTAACTGTCCCCAAACACATCCATGTATTCTATTTCTAAATTATTAGTTCTCTGACACCTTGAGATTTAACTTTGAGGGTGAACACATGAAATACTGATTGTGCGCACAAACAGGCAGTGGTCCAAATGATCCACCCGATGCAACACGAGCAAATCCACGGTGAATGAATTTTTAAATGGCTTAGGAGCAAATGTAACGGCGTCAGGATTTCAGAAGAGAAGGAGATCGGCAACCTTGTCCCATGTCCTGGAAATCCCACCCCCAGAAACCACACTGACAGTCCACCCGAGGGACGAGTCACTGCCTCCCTGCACCCCGGCCACGTACTCAAGAAGCTTACAGCCCGGAGTCAGTCCTGCTCCTGGGTGTGTTCTATCTTCCACCATGCGGTGGGGCTGCCTGTGCTCAAAGAGGCCCACAACTGCTGAGGCAGGGGAAACATTACTTTTAGGAAAGGCTGATTTGCCAAACCTCCCAGACCGAGGTTCCTAGAAAGCCCAACAGAGGGGTCCCCTTAACACTTCAGATGAGACGAAACACCCTGAATGCACGGTACAACTGTCTTGCTTCCTGGTATCCTCTCGAGTTAGGCACTGATAAAGAGGTGACCTCCTTGCAGCACAGAGACAGGCACAGCTCTCCTGGCCTTACCATGCTACACCCTAGGACTCTTTAGGTAGACTCTTTACGGTAGATAGTACAGGCTGTCCCATCAGTCTTTGAAACCCTGATTGATGTTCAGCTCTGTAGTGATGAGCCTGGTGCACAACGAACTGCCACCTTACTTTAAAGCTAACCGAGCTGCTGAGTCGGCAGCTGCACGCCTCGCCCAGGCCCCAAACCTACCCCGCTGTCCAGCGCATAGGTATTGACGAGGTAGGCCAGTGAGTTACAGAGCCACAAAGAAATGATGTCACCTAGGAGGCGAGGAATAAGACCCCTACATGAAGAAACAATAAAAATAAGAATGAAGAAATGTGATCAGTGAAAAGTTAATCCACTCCATACAAGCACTTCCCAAAGAATTAGAGCTTTCAAAACATTCCAGAACACTGAAAAGACATCGAATACCAGAAGCCAGCCCTCATAACTAGTTTGTTCTAGTTGATACAACTGTACTTGAGGCTTATCTCTAATGATTTCATTCCTTTTTTAAAATGCAGGTCAGCTATACTGCTAAGCTATGGCCAATGGCTCACCTTACTATTAATAACCATAAACAGGGAGGCCCAAGATCTGCCCACTTTGGAGAAGAGGCTTAAGTATGGTTTTTACTAAACTGTATTTGATATTCAAACTTGGCAGGGCAAAGATGAGAAAAACTGCAGAATGAATGAGAACGGCCCAAACCCTGATACAGGTGAGGGACATAAAAACCCATTTCGGGAGTCGCGGAGATCTGGGTGAGGCAGCATGGAGAAGTAGGGTAGGCATCACCCCACAGACAGAAGACCAGGGATCAAATTCACTTCTGTCACTCATCGGCTCTATGACCAGCAGCAAATGAACTTCCCAGAGCATCCATATTTTTTAATCTCTAAAATGACAACAGTAAGTGGCTGTTCTGCCCATCTTCCAGAGTATTTATGATGCACAAATAAAATCAGTTATGTAGAAACACTCTTAAAATTAAAAAGGATCATTTACTTAATAATGAAGTTTTTATTATTATTTAAAAAACCCAAAGGTAGCAGCCTTAAGTTCTTCCAAAATAAATCCCAGGGAGTTTATACAGCCTTGCAAAAACGTATTCCCTCAGGATAAGGAAGCTACATGTTAGATGATTTCCCCCTTTTTCAAAAATTAATTTTCCTTATTGTATCAACAGTACATATTGGAAACTTACTGTAAGGGTAGAAACTTGGAATGAATTCATTTGTTAAAAAAACAAACAAAACTCTCATTTCAAATGTTTTAGATAACCAGAAGCAAAAGTCTGGGATCTAAGCCAGCTGGGTCTAAATAGAGCTTAACATGAAGTAAACCCAGAAGTACATTTTCCTCAAGGATTAAATAACGAGTCATGTCCTTATTTTCATTAAAGCTCTCCACTTACAACAATCACACCCACAAATTGCAATTTACTCACGCAAAAAATCCTAGCATGCCCTCTTCCCGATAGATGGTTACTATGGAGTCACAAAGTCCACTAGGTACAGAGGAAGGAAAGGTAAAATACATGGATTATTTTGAAGCTATTTTTAGAAAATGTTCAATTATCACTTTCGACAAGGTCAAATCTATATCCCCCCTACCCCCCCTTCTACCACCCTTACTCTGCAAAGACAGTTGAATCTGGACACGGAAAGGGAGATATTACCACCTAACGGGTGTAATCACATGAAGTCAGTGTGAATTTCGGCTTCAGTGGCTCTGTAACTTATTTTGAGATCCCAGGCAGGTTCCTAAACCTGTCTAGGTTACCTTCTTCTATTTACTGGTTTTTGTGCAGATCAAATGATATAAGATACATGAATTTGTTCTGTAAACTCTAAAGTAACATAACAACATAAAGCACAATTATTTTAATACTTTGGCTTCAATGGATCTTGAATACTTGAAAACAGAAACACTTACCAGTACTTGGATTCTCTGCCAATGAATTGTACCATGGATCTCAGAGTGATCACTACAGAACACAGAGAGAAGAATTTTTAAAACTATACGAGATGAATTTTGATAGACCTAAAAAAATAAATAAAAAGGTTTTTTTCTACCTCAAAAGACACTTTGCTATGTGGATAAATTGGATAAAAGCCAAAACATGCAAGCAAACAAAAAACACGCAGGCAGGGCCCTTTACGGAACCCCCACGTCAACCACCCAAGCTGCCGGGAGAGGCCGTGTGATACAAGGATGGTAAGAAATCCCATTTCGGGTGTCGACTGCTCACGTACCGTGGAAGGGATGTGTGATGAGGGTAGCAGCGGAACGAGCCATCATCTCTCGTGTTGTCTAGAAACAATCAACACACACTTCTGAGATCTAAATACACGACGCCCAAGTCCCCGTGAGAAGTGCGGGGATGGGTACCGTGGAATACGGGAGTGAGCGGCACAGCACCCCGCCCTGGAGTCGGGAAGGGGAAGTAGCTTGACTGCATGATATTCCATCACCGCTTTCACTCATGGGTTTCACTGCTGTCACAGCTACTTCTCAAAATTTCTCTGCAAATATTTCTGTTATCTTCTCAATTTTATAGGTAAGAAAAACTAATACAAAGAAACAGGGAGGGTCACCAGCAAATCGTCACTGAGCTGGAATAAAACCGTGAGGCCTGGAGTCAGATTATGAAGTGGCTCTTGAGTTGTGAGGGACCTCAGAGACTCTGACACCAGTGCTGGACAAACGTCAGGCTCACTGGAATCTGCCCTGACACCTCTGTGAGGACAGGCCTTCGACTTGTGTTTTGAACACAACCCTATAGCCCTGCAGTCATCTCAGAGCTGCTGTATTCATCCTTGTCTTTACAGGACTCCACAAAAAGGTCGTAAAGAAAGTTAAATTACAATACTTGGAGGTAGTTATAAACAGAGCAGGTCTATCATTCTTTTTTGCATTTAAACACTATCTTCAATCACTTGGTTAAGACATTCCTCACTCCTCTGCCAGCAGTCATTCTGAAAACTTCCTATGGTACAGGATGGGCTAACTCAAGTTGAGAAAACAGCCCTGGCTGGTGTGGTTCAGTGGACCGAGTGCCGGCCTGCAGACCAAGGGGTCACTGGTTTGATTCCAGCCAGGACACGTGCCTGGGTTGTGGGCCAGGTCTCTGGTAGAGGGCATGCAAGAGGCAACCACACATTGATATTTCTCTTCCCCTCTTTCCCTGACCCTTCCCCTCTGCCTAAAAATAAATAAATAAATAAATAAATAAATAAATAAAATCTAAAGAAAAAATACAAAATGTCTATTAATACATTTACTTTTAAATAAATTCACTTCATAAAAATTTATAGAAAATTGAGTTGATTCATCTTAGTAAGGTTTATTTTGGAATATATATTTTAGATGACAGCATTTGCTAGAAAATTGTGAAGTTACTAAAGACAATTAGACGAGGTAAAGACTAAGAAATAAAAGAGGAGTTCTAAAAGCTATCAATGGCTTTTAAGTATCAGGAATGATAAATAAGTAAGTAGTACTTAAGTGAGCATCAGGAACGAAACGAACTCCAATGGCAGCATACAGGAGTGAGAAATGGGTAATGAGGAATATTCCAAAGCCAGAATAATGTCCTAAAAGCACTTCTGGGTACATAATACCCAAACACAAAGGGTCTGGCCACTACAGTAAGACTTCTGTATCAGAGGATTTCAACTCCACCAGCAGACTTTCCGTGGAAACCGCTTCCATTTTAAAGATCAAACGAGCCCTGACTGGTGGGGCTGAGCTGGCTGGGTGTCGTCTGACAAAGCTAAAGGTTGCCAGTTTGATTCCCGGTCACGGCAAGTGCCTGGGGTTGTGGCTTTGGACTCTGGAAGATGGCGCGTGCGTACAAGAGGCAACCAATGGATGTTCCTCTCCCTCTCGTTTGCCCTCCCTTCCCTCTCTTAAAAATAAATAAATAAATAAAATCTATAAAAAAGCAATGAAGTAAGTGGGGTAAATTAGTTTTCTTGAAATGTACCTATTCTGAATAGCAAGCAAAGCTTTTCCACTCTTTTTAATGTTATACATACAGAAAAGCCCCAGTTACATTGAAGGTTTAATTTCATTTGGAACAGGAGTTGCACATACAGGATCAACGATCCCGAGTCCACCACCGCCACACTGCATGCCCTCTGATTTAGGAGAACGGCACGGGACAGAGCATCTCTTACCTCCTTGATAACTCGGTCGAAGGAAGATGAGACGTCTTTCTGTACATTTCCAGGACCTAACTCCTGGAAATCAAATAAAAGAAGATAAGATATCTTGATGATTTTAAATAGAACTGTTCAAACAGGAGCCCACCCTGTATGTCAACACTCACTGAGGCGAAAGGGACACTGCCTGCCTGTCCCTTCTCCTAAAAAGGGCAAGAGCAGCAACCTGCTAGGGAAAGGGGCCCATGCATGCAAATCAGCTCCGACCTACCTCAACCTTTTCATTGTCCTGGTAATGCTGCAAAGGAAGAGAAAGGAAAAGAAGGGATGATTAGGGCTATCACAGTGTCACTGAGAGAAGACATAAAATAAAAACTCTGTTGCTAAAAGCTGATTGATTTTATTTTTGCTGTAAATCTCCAATTATCTTCTAATTAGTTAATTGTAAGTATCTCTAAGACAATTTTGTTGTTAAGTTTAACATCCTGGCCAGCTGAAGGAATGAGCAAATGCTCACAAGAACTCTCATCTACAAGAAAAAGGAAAACAAATATCCAAGAATGCCCCCTATTAAACAGACATTTAATAGAAGACAATCAGTAAAAACATAGCCTAGGACTAAGGTGATGGAAAAAACCTCACGGCTTTTTTATGGAAAAAGCAGGACCAACACCAAATCAGGGCGAGATTCTTTTCTTCACTGCACAAAAGAACAGAGAATCCGTGCTAGGTCTGAGTAGCCGGGATCGCCCCACTTTGTCTTTTGTATCTATTTCCAAAACAAGTCAGAGATTTTTTTCCCTGTATCAGAGAAGAGAACATGAATACCACTGGAGCACAGGCTATACTGAAAGGGGAAATGTTATTTGTTGGGTATTTCAGAATAATAGAGAGGCTAGGTGAAATGAAAGAATCAGACAATGAAGTTCCTAGTGACACCATATTTAAAAAATAGAATCACTTTCTTTTGTAAAAAGAATTATGTATTTAAAGCCCAGGGGAAGAGCCCTGACCAGTGTGGCTCAGTTGATTGGGCTTCGCTCCTCAAAGCCAAAGGCTGCCGGTTTGATTTCCGGTCAGGGAATCAGGCTCAGGGCACAGGCCTGA
Organism: Phyllostomus hastatus; assembly: GCF_019186645.2. Lineage (NCBI taxonomy): Eukaryota > Metazoa > Chordata > Mammalia > Chiroptera > Phyllostomidae > Phyllostomus > Phyllostomus hastatus. The sequence continues at coordinate 29,232,895 of NW_025334037.1, forward strand.
GTTGCAGGTTTGGTCCCCAGTGTGGGTACATAACAAGAGGCAACCGACTGATGTTTCTCTCTCTCTTCCTCCATCTCTTTCCTCCTCTCTAAAAATAAATAAAATCTTAAAAAACAAAAAACAGAAAAGAGCCCTGGCTGGTGTAGCTCAGTGGATTGAGCTTAGGCTGCAAACCAAAGGGTTGTGGTTCGATTCCCAGTCAGGGCACATGCCTGGGTTGTGGGCCAGGTTCCCAACAGGGGGGTGCGTGAGAAGCAACCACACATTGATGTTTTTCTTTTTCTTTCTCTCTCCCTTCTCCTCTCTAAAAATAAATACATAAAGTCTTGAAAGAAAAAAAAAAGACAGCAATGGAAACTGTCCAAAATTATAAAAAAAGAAGAAAAGAAAATAACTGAAGGGTGCAACAGTTTCCGTGTGAGGAACTAACTGATAACCTCTCCAGTTCACACCCATGAAGGCTAAAAAGCACTTATGAATCTAAGCCACGTAGATCATGCAACTATTTAACAAGATAATGATTTGCTCATCAGATGATGAAACATTAGAATTGGGGCAAATGTTAAAGCCTAAAAAAGTACAGGGAGATCGTGTTGAGTACTAATTGAATAAGTAGTCAGTAAGCATTTGAAATTTAGCACATCTGATATATTACTCAGGTTGAAAGTATTATATAGATTTGGTTGGCATACACATTTCTGATTTATAACACAGAAGATAACACCCTTGCTGCCAGGAGACAACAATGCACGAAAAAAACCCATCAGTTTTGTATTCTCAACCACACTCATGCTGAACAACATTCCCATGGACTGTTCTACATGGTACAGAATTTGTATTCATAACACCTTTATAAATAGAGCAAAAGGCAATGCTGTATGACCTACATTGTAATTGGTGCAACTGAAAAACCACTACAAAGTCATGTTTTAGCATTTGAAGTTAAAAGAAGCTGGTAAAACAAAAGCATCTCTAAAAAAGGAAATGCAACTTTGATGTTTTTAAAAACATTATGAAATACCTCAAACATACAGAAAAATTAACAAAATCATTCACTTACATATCTACCACCAAGGTTAAACTGATGTTAACATTTTGCCCTTTTTGCTTAAGATCTCTTGCCTTTTTAAAATAAAATGCCACAAATATAGCTAAATTCCACCCTCACCTCCCTTTCCCAAAAGTAACCACTACCCTGCAGTACATGTATACTTTAGTGAGGCTTAAAAAAACCCACAACTCTCAGCCCTGGCTGGTGTAGCTCAGTGGACAGAGCACTGGCTTGTGAACCAAAAGGTCACTGGTTCGATATCCGGTCAGAGCACACATCTGGGTTGTGGGCCAGGCCCCTAGTTGGGGGCGTGTGAGAGGCAACCAACTGATTTGATGTTTCTCTTTCTTTCTTCCTCCCTTCCCCTCTAAAAATAAATAAAATCTTCAAAAAAAACCTTTCAAATTTATGCAAATACAACACAGGTATGGAAACAGCATACAAAATACAAGTGCACAATGCAATAAAGAATAAAAAGGCAAATATCACATACTCATGATCCAGGTCAGGTAAAATAATTTTCTTTACCCAGAACCCCCATGCACTGGCTCCTCCTCTCCCTCTCCCGACAGATAAACACTATCCTGACTTTATGTTTATCTTGTTCTTTTTGTTGTTGTTAAAGATACACTTGTAACAGAAATCATTTTACTAGAGGCTGACTCTAGAAAGGAGAAGAAAATAACTTTGGAAAGAAATAAGGTTCCGATCAGCTTCCTTCCCTTTCACAGTAATAAAATAAGCTATAAGGAGATCAATTAAGTGTATCTAATTTCTGTCCAGGAGATCAAATAAGTGTATTTAATGTCTGCTCAGAACTAGTTCAGAGGAAGAAGATTGTGTATATCAAAATCAGTTACTTCGTTTTGTACAAATTCCTTGCTTCCCAGGAAAGAATTAAGACCAGGTATTTCATGTCAATGTTTATCAAGATAAAGAAAGGCCATGGTTATAAATGTATCTTTGGAATTGTTTGTGATCAGTAGAACAAACTGCATAAAAGATCATGTAGCCCTGCCTGGTTTAGCTCTACAGATTGAGTGCAGGCTGCAAACCAAAGGGTTGCTGGTTTGATTTCCAGTCAGAGCACGTTCCTGGGTGGCAGGCCAGGTCGCTGGTGGTGGGGCTCAGGAGAGGCAACCACACATTAATGTTTCTCTCCCTCTTTCTCACTCCCTTTTCCTCTCTCTAAACACAAAATCTTAAACAAAGAAAAGGGTGGATGGGAATGGATTGGAAGTAAAAGGGAAAAAACTGTACTTGAACAATGATTGAAAAAAAAAAAAAGTTATTTCCCATGAAAATTAAAAAAAAAAAAGACTACTTTGCAGCATTTTGTACCTCAGAGTTTCTTTCTACTTAAGGAATTCAATGAGTTAGTTTCTGTTCATGCAATTGTAACACAAACTTGTTCTTAGGAGTTATTTCCTATGAAAATTACTGCAAATGTGGCATTTCTGTGCATCATTACCACAGTTGTGTTAAAACAGTATGTATTACTGTAGAAAGCACATATTTCAACTTCTACTGAAAGAAATACTTAGAGTAATGCTATAAACTCTTTACAACATGTTTACGTAAATGTGTTTTCTTCAAGAAACTCAAAAAAAAAAAGAAAAAAAGATAATCTAAATCTGTGGGCGGATTACCTGATGCTCTTCTTACCTGTAAAACTTTGCCATGGACCACAGTCCCCAGAACTCCTGAGCAGAGTCTTGGAGTCAGGCCTGTGAACAACCCACGCTTCCCATCGCAGTTGGCAATGTATTGAGCTAAAAGACAAGTCGGAGGTTGAAATTCTAGTTGAAGAAAATGGTAACATAGATATTTCAAGAAAACATGTCTTCTCTATATTTTCTTTCAGTAACTCCTGCCTGTCATGATCTCCAATGCCACCCAATTCCAAAGAAACCAAAGACACTTACCATAAGAAAAGAGACCAGGAAGCTGACATACTTGCCGCCCAAAAATATTTCGTCCTACTGTTGGAGGAAGAGGTTCATATCCCACCTTTCAAAACAAGAGAATATATTGTTACTAAACAATATCCACATGAATGCCTTGGTTGCAAGGTCTTGAATTAAGAACAAAATCGGGGTTAATACTGAACACAAGTTAAAACGCTATGTATGTTTTCCAAGGCAATGATGAAGCATCACCCTTGTCAGTTTTTCTTTTGTCAACTGATAAGACGGGTTTTCTTTTGGTTCAAATTCTAGAAAGTAAGCTACTTAGCTGAGACAGACTAACATCAAAGTGAAAACAGAATAAGGGAACTTTGTGTTAGGAAGGCAACTATTTACTGAGGAGGTTCGGCAATATTTTCTGAAGAAAATCTAGCACATTTCATATAGCTGGACAAAATGAGAAGGCTGAGCTATCAACTTCATATTTGGTTAGTAAGATAAAACACTCCAAAGGCGAATGCAGACGTAGCTGGAAAATTCACTTGGGAAATAAGTATAAACTAAGACCCCGTTAAAGAGCAGACTGTCATTAACAATCTAATGAAGGGCATTTTAGGGTTAATGATTATCATGTTATTTCTACAGTTGAGTCTTTTTAGTACTGAAGAGATACTTGAGAGAATGAAAACACAGTAGGACATGGTTTGGGCTCTGCTGCTGATTGTTAACCTGCTCAATTAAATAACTCTCAACTGAGCTCCCTGAAAGTGTCATCGTACAACTGTTTTAAAAAACTGCAGATCTGAGCACTGGCTGGTGTGGCTCAGTGGACTGAGTGCTGGCCTGTGAACCAAAAGGCCGCTGGTTTGATTCCCAGTCAGGGCACATGCCTGGGTTGTGGGCCAGGCCCCCAAGTAGGGGGCATGCGAGAGGCAACCACATGCTGGTGTTTGTCCCCCACCCCCTTTTCCTCTCCCTTCCCCTCTCTCTAAAAATAAATAAAGTCTTTTTTAAAAACCCCAAACAACTGTATATCTGGGAATTTCACCAAAACCCCTGAGACACTTGGCAACACATAAAGAGCTCTGACTGCCACTGGAGAACCTTCTGGTAAAGTGCTTAGCAATGGGCTCATAGCAGCTTCACTACAAAACGCTACCCGCATAGATACTATGTAGCTACAAATGTGCCAATTCTGGTTTAGGCAACACAGTATAGTTTTCAGTTCAATCAAAGTCTTTGTTCTTGGTTGAAATAACTTAATTTGGATTAGCATCACCTCAAGAATAAGAAATGTGGTCCTCCCTAGTGTGTTGCACATTTTTGACAGAAAGGTAGATTGTGTGGACAGGAGGGCTTCTAGAAGCCGCTCCCTTCTTTGGCGCAACGCATGATGTAATTATGTCAACTCTCAACAAAGGTTTAAAAAATGAATGACCTGCTCATCACAGGGAAATTTCACGAAGACAACTGCATATACTACCTATGGTCTGTCACTAAAACCTGGCCTACTTGCCTGTGAATACAAAATTCCATTTAGGAATTGTTTGATAGCAGATTAGAAACTAACATATATGCTTAAACAAGCTAAAACTCTCAGCTGAACTGATTTTCAGCTCAGACAGATGTGATTTTCACTGTCAGGAGCCACATGGGCTGCTGCTGTTGAGGGCACCCAGGGGCTCCTTCCGAAATTTGATTCGGCCACCACTTCATTACCACTTCTGAAAGAGCTCCTGTGTTTATCTGGGTATCTGGTGCTAAAATCTCGGAACAGACAGAATAGCAACAGTAACTAGCAAAAAAAAAAACAAAAACAACCAAAACCCTAAAAATAATGCTTAATAAAATGTTGGCTCCCCTCTAATTCCAAATTTCAACAGATTTTGTGTCTTGAGTTTGAGGCGGGGAAGCAGGTGAATGCTAATTTCAGAGGGGCGAATGAGTAGGTTTGGGAAGCTCTGGGTGAGGACCGGCCAAGATTAACCTCCGGGAAGAAAAAACAAAGTTCAGAGGCGCCACCGGGCAGGGCTCGGCGACAGTTGGCTACTGGGAACGGAGCGGGCCTCGCCGCTTGGCGGAGGGGCGAGAGCTCGAGCGCGCCCGCAGGCAGTGGGAGGGCGGCGGGCGGTGGAAGTTGCCCCTGCGGGAAAAGACGGGGTAGCAAAGGAGCAGCATCTCGTGGGGCTGAAGGCCAAGGAGCTGGAGCGGCGACCGCAGAGGGCGCCCGGCGGGGAAGGGAATGGAGACTCATACCTGGATGAGAACCTTCACGTACATGAGCGGCTGGGACAAGATGGTGAGACCGGAGCCCAGGAGTACCTGACTGGCCGCGTCCGCCATGATGGCACCCGCGGACCGACAGACAGACGGAACCACCGAGCGACCTAGCCAGCCCCAGATCACGTGCCAGGACCTCCAGCTCCTCCGGCCCGCCCGAGGCGCGCGCGCACGCACACACCGGCGGGCGCCTCTCCGCCCAGTCCCCGCCCACCGCGCCGCCTAGAGAAACGGCAAGCGCTCGCGCGCCCGCGTAGGGTTCTGGGGCGCATGCGTTTGGTGGTGGGATCCGCGTCCTCCACTAGGAAAGGCAGTTTGTCTTGCGCCTGCGCAGGCAGGAAGCGCCGGGAAGAAGAACGGGCGTGGTCATGGGGTGCGGGTGACCCTGAGAGCGAAGGCAAGGTCAGAAGAATAATTGAAAGAATTCTTCCTTATGACTCGCCTCTGCGCCTTGCATTAGCAACATAAAGTTCAAAGGGCATTCAGCGTGAGAACCATAAAAAAATCTAATGGCTAACAAAAACTATGTAATTTTGATATCCATTAGTGGGTTTCCTATCATTCATGCAATCAATTAATGTTAACGTCTTGGAAGTGCCTTCTCTGATCTCTTATTTCCTAGTATATCGTTCTGTAGCATATGTTGTAATATATCTGTTTCCTCTTTTAGAATATAAGCTCTGAGTTCAGGAACCTACACAGCCTTTTTCATTGTTGTGTATTCAGCCTGGCATATAACTGGTGCTCATGAATGAACAAATACTTTAGTGCCCATCAGACTATAGGCTATTAGAGGCGAAAAGGAAAAGGCATTCTTCTGCCCCCTTTAGCCCCCAACCCAGCGTGGCACAGAGAATGAAGTAAGGAGGAGACCTCTCTTTAGATCCTGGCTTTTTCTTCTATTCGAATGATTCAGGAGGCATTCCTTTGTTTTCAGGTTTTGTATCTAAATTAAAGAGTAACACTAGTACCTACATCTCAGGGTTATTAAGCATTAAGTAAAATTGTGTACAGGAAAATATTTTTTAAAAACTGTATTAAAATAGAAACATTAGCTGTCTGGGGACTTCTGGCCAAGATGGAGCTGTAGGTAGACACACTGTGCCTCCTTGCACAACCAAAATAAGGACAACAAAAATTTAGGAACAAAATATCAACCAGTACTGACATAAAACTGAACTGTATGGAAGTCTGACCAACAAGGAGTTGAAAGTAGATACATTCACCCAGACCAGCAGGAGGGGTGGAGTCGGGCAGCCAGGTGGCGGCAAAAAAAGAATCAGTGACTGGTGGACCCCACAGTTGCGCAAGGCAGCAGTGGGCAGACCCAGTGAGGCGACAGATTGTGCAGGGGCTTGGTGTGCAAGGTGACTTGTGGAACCGGGTAGTCACCGGACATTCGTCCACAGATAAACCAGGCAAAACTGGGAGTGAGACAGACTGCGCAACCCAGGGTCCCAATGTGGGGAAATAAAACCTCAAACCACTGATTGAAAACACCTGTGGGGGTTGAGGTGCTGGGAGAGACTCCCAGCCTCACAGAAGAGTTTGTTGGAGAGACTCACAGGGTCCTAGAATGTACACAAGCCCACCCACCTGGGAATCAGCACCAGAGAGGCCCAGTTTGCTTGGGGGAAGTAGCGGAAGTGACTGAAATTCAGCAGAGAGCAGAGCAAGAGCCACTGTTCCCTCTCAGACCCCTCCCCCATATACAGCATTCCAGCACAGCGACTGGGCTGACCCACCCAGGGGAACACCTAAGGCTCCGCCCCTCACTACGTAACAGGCGTGTCAAGACAAAAAAAAAAAATGGCCCAAATGAAAGAACAGATCAAAGCTCCAGAAAAAATACAAGTAAGCGATGAAGAGATAGCCATCCTATCAGATGCACAGTTCAAAGCACTGGTGATCAGGATGCTCACAGAATTGGTTGAATTTGGTCACAAATTAGATGAAAAAAATGAAGGCTATGTTAAGTGAAATAAAGGAAAATGTACAGGGAACTGATAGTGATGGGAAGGAAACTGGGAATCAAATCAATAGAGTGGACCAGAAGGAAGAAAGAAACAATCAAACAGAAAAGAATGAAGAAATAAGAATTCAAAAAAATGAGGAAAGGCTTAGGAACCTCCAGGATATCTTTAAACATTCCAACATCTGAATTATAGGGGTACCAGCAGGGGAAGAGGAAGAGCAATAAGTAGAAAAGTTACTTGAACAAACAATAAAAGAGAGCTTCCCTAATCTAGCAAAGGAAATAGACTTCCAGGAAGTCCAGAAAGCTCAGAGAGTCCCAAAGAAGTTGGACTCAAGAAGGAACACACCAAGGCACATCATAATTACATTACCCAAGATTAAAGATAAAGGGAGAATCTGAAAAGCAGCAAGAGAAAAGGAGACAGTTAACTACAAAGGAGTTCCCATCAGGCTGTCAGCTGATTTCTCAAAAGAAACTTTCAGGCAAGAAGGGGCTGGAAAGAAGTATTCCAAGTCATGAAAGGCAAGGACCTACATCCAAGATTGCTCTATCCAGCAAAGCTTTCATTTAGAATGGAAGAGCAGATAAAGTGTTTCTCAGATAAGGTCAAGTTAAGGGAGTTCATCATCACCAAGCCCTTATTATATGAAATGTTAAAGGGACTTATCTAAGAAAAAGAAGATAAAGAACATGTACAGTAAAATGACAGCAAATTCACAATTATTAACAACCACAACTAAAACAAAAACAAGCAAACTAAGCCAACAACTATAATAGGAACAGACTCACAGAAATGGAGATCACATGGGGGGTTAGCAACAGGGAGTGGGAGGAGGAGAGAGGGGGAAAAGGTACAGGGAATAAGTAGCATAGATGGTAGGTAGAAAATAGGAGGAGGGGAAGAATAGTATGGGAAATGTAGAAGTTAAAGAACTTGCAAGTATGACACATGGACATGAACTGAAGGGGGGAATGTGGGTGGGAGAGGGTATGCAGGGTGGAGGGGAGTGAAGGGGGGAAAATGGGACAACTGTAATAGCATAATCCATAAACTACATTAAAAAATAAGCTGTGTTAATCTCAACTATTGTCCTAATTAGGGCTTTTTGTGTGCAAGTGACATAAAATCCCACTCAAATTTGTTTGGGGTTGGGTGCGGGGGGGAATTTACAGATTCATGTAAGTGGATGACTTCAGGCATGGCTGCATCCAGGATTTTAATGGATGTTACATAGACTAGGCTTCCCTTTTTTGCTCAGTCCTGCTTCTTTTTTTTAATCATTGTTCAAATACAGTTTTCTCCTTTTTACTCCCAATCCAGTCCCCCCTCCCACCCTACTTTCTTCCCTCCCATTACCACCCTCCCCTTAGTTTATGACCATGTGTCCTTTAAGTTTGTTCCTGTGAACCCTTCCCACTGTCCTCTTAAATTCCCTCTTCTCTCCCCTCTGGTCACCATCAGCCTGTCCTCTATTTCAGTGGCTTTGGTTATATTTTGCTTGTTTCTTTGTTTTGTTATTTAGGTTCCTGTTAAAGGTGAGATCATATGGTATTTGTCTGTCACTGCCTGGCTTATTTCACTTAGCATAATGTTTTCCAGCTCCATCCACACTGTTGCAAAGGGTAGGAGCTCCTTCTTTCTTTCTGCTGCATAGAATTCCATTGTGTAAATGTACCATAGTTTTTTGATCCATTCATTTACTGATGGGCATCTTGGTTGCTTCCAGCATCTAGCTATTGTAAATTGTGCTGCTATGAACATTGGGATGCATAGGTTCTTTTGAATTGGTGTTTTAGGGTTCTTAGGATAGAGTCCCAGCAGTGGAATTGCAGGGTCAAAAGGCAGATCCATTTTTAGTTTTCTGAGGAAGTTCCATACTGCTTTCCATAGCAGTTGTACCAGTCTGAAGTCCCACCACCAGTGCACTAGGGTCCCCTTTTCTCCACAACCTCTCCAACACTTGTTGTTTGTTGTTTTGTTTATGCAGTCCTGCTTCTTTATAGGCTTTATTCTCAGATAGGATCACTCCTCAGGGGGTCCTCCTGCATCTCCCACAGTCCTGAGACCAGACAGTGGAGCTACCCTCAACTCTAAGGTCCCCACAAACATCCTGAGGGTCTGGGCTGGATTGTATACAGGCTCCTGAACTCACTGTGATCAGAGGGATGGGACATGCAGCTTAACTGAGGCATAGACCACATGGCCTCCCTTGGAGCCCCAAGGGAGCTTACATCATAAACTGGAAGCCCACCCAAAGTACATGATGGAAAGTGGCACAATTTCCCCCAAAGAAAAGTTGGGGTGCTGATATTTGAAAAAAGGCTAATGATCACTGGATGGGTAAAAATAGCACTGTATTTCTTAACTACAATGGTGCTACAGTAGTTCATTTCTACTTGAAATTTGGCAGGTTTTCAATAAATGTTGATTCTTTGCTTCTTTAATCAGTCAACAGTTATTGCACCTACTGTCATAACACCACCTCAGTTTCCAGTGCTTCTTCACATACAACAACCTTATGAATGGGCAGGCCGTTCTCAGCAACCTGATGAATGGGCAGGCAAGGGATCGTTTCTGTTTGTAAAGATGAGAAGACAACTTCAGGAGGCTTAGAGACTCTACCAAGTTATAATACAGCTAGAAATAGAACTCTCAACCTAGGTCTGGGAGCTAAATTTTATATACATGAATACTGAAGAATGAACAATCTAGTTAGGGACAGAAAACTAAGATGCAGGAAGCTGTTGAGGACTGAATTTTATCCCCAATGCACAAGGAAAGGAGACATCTGTGAGAGCAGATTTAGATCTCAGTGGGCTTCAAAGAGGGAGTAGGAACTGAATTACGATTTTAAGGAGAGAAAATTCATTCATTCATTCATTCTCTCATTCAACAAATATTATTTGAGAGCCTTTATCTGGTTGCTAGGTCCTGGCTGGGGAAAGCCACAAGAGCAGTGCTGGGGGCAGATAGGAGGGTGACTTCAAAGGAAGAAAATTTGTGTAGCAGGATGGGTTGGGATTGATGTAGGAGAGGTGAGAAAGGAAGGTCCTGGAGGTTTTGACTGTGAGGCCAGAGGGAGCCCTATCGGTTTTAAACAGGGAACAGACAATACAAATGGGAAGGTTGCTCGGCTGGGTGCCAGAAACCCAGAAGTGTGCTGTTATTTGCTTTATGATCCTGGGTTCATGCCCCTCTCCGGGCTTGTGTTTCCCCATCTGATAAAACGGGGAGGCTGAGGAGCCCCAGTGTGCCACGCAGGCGAAAATCTCTGGGCCTGTGTGACTTCAGCAGGTGAGTCCTGGGCTTGTGACAGGAGAAACTGGACAGCAAAGGTGCCATCTTGCTTCTTTCCTGCCAACACCCTCATCTACGTGCCTGCTTCCAGCCTGACCCTTCCCTCCCCAGGCAGGCAACACCTCGTCCCTGTCTCTCTTACTCTCCTCTCTGTTCCTTGGACTCACCAGGTCTCAGCAGGGTACTTTCTTCCTTAAGTGAGTCACGCGGGCTTCAGTAATGTAGCGTACCTTATTTTGCATCACAGGAAGACCTGAGTTCACAGAGTCTTCTGAATTGCACGAGTCCATGACTCAAGGATGTTATCGAAGACCTGGATTCTTTCCACCTTGCCTTTCATCTTTAGGCTGATAGCAAGGTGGCTGCTGCAGTTTTTGGCTTCATATCCAAACACTAACATAGGCAAAGAAAGAAGGGAGAGGGGGTCTTTTTCCATAGCTCTCTTTTTGGAGAAAGAAAACCTTCCCCCAGTTGCCTCCCCCTAGCAGACGTCTCGTGAATTATTGGACAGAAGTGGGTCCCTTGCCAGTGGTTCACAGCCGGGGATGATTTGACAGTCTTCGCCAACAGTCACCGTGGTTTCCTTCTTCAACAGTGCTTGGATGGAACCAGTGACCCGTCCTTCTGCCACTTCCTCACAGCGCCCTCAGACTGCCCCAAGGGCTGCACCACCACCCCAGCTCCTTGAAACTGCCCGTCCTCAGCCACCTGTCCTCAGCCCCCCATCATGACAACCATGTCACCTGGCAGGTGTGCCAGAACTACCACCAAGACTTGGAGGCCACCATCAACTGCCAGATCAACCTGGAGTTCTATGCTTCCTACACCTTCCTGTCCATGTCTTACTACTTTGACCGCCATGATGTGGCTTTGAAGAACTTTGCCAAATGTCTTCTTCACCAGTCTCATGAGAAGAGAGAATGCGCTGAGAAACTGAAGAAGCTGCAGAACCAACGAGGTGGCTGAATCTTCCTTCAGGATATCAAGACACCAGCCGGTGATGGCTGGGAGAGTGGGCTGAACGCGATGGAGTGTGCATTCCACTCGGAAAAAAGTGTGAATCAGTCACTGCTGAAACTGCACAAACTGACCCCTGAAAAAGACGACCCTCATTTGTGTGACTTCAGTGACACTCACTACCTGGACGAGCTGCTGAAAGCCCTCAAAGAGCTGGGTGACCGCGTGACCACCGTGAACAGGTCGGGGGCCCCTGAGTCTGATGTGGCAGAGCGTCTTTTTGACAAGCACAGGCTGGGACACAGTGACAAGGGCTTAGCCTCAGGCTGCCTTCCCGCTGCCACTTGGCGACTTCCTGGTCGCCAAGGCAGTGTGTGCGTGTTGGAGGTACAGGTAGACCTTGGCCTTTTCTATAACTTGTACGAAACATCCACTTATGTTCTTCACTTGTACTGTTCCTTCAGTTAAAGTAATTTGGTACCAAACCAAATCAAACAGAAGAGGGTGATTCTGTCCCCCAGGGGACATTGGGCAACATCTGGACACAGCAGTAGTGCAGCCATTGAGAAATCCTGGCGTAGTCTAAGGTGTGCTATCTTTTAAAAATTTTATTAGGTTTGATTCTATAACAGTTTACACGGTATTTATGAATAGATAAATCTTGTGAGAGTGGTCTGTTATCTTCTTTTTCTGTGCTGGCCCTGTGATTTGGTATCAATATTATTGATTTTTGAAAAAAGAAGCTTTTCTTTTTTTTTAATCTTCTAAAACAATTAAATAGCATTGTAATTAATCTCTTAAAGTTTGGTAGAATAGTCCTGTGAAACTAAGGCTTGGTGCTCTTTGGGGGGTTTGCTTTTTGACACCTTTCCCTATTTATTTTAAGGCAATTAGTTTCGATTTTCCATCTCTCTTGATAATTGACATTGTGTAGAAACTTATTGATTGCATCCAGATTTTCAAATGTAATTACATGGAGCTGAGGGAAGGAGCCTCATGTTTCTTTTTACATATGCTGAGTTTGTGGTTAACTTCCTTGTAGTCATTGCTTATTTTATGCATTTATATTTATACTTTTTTTTCATTTATGAGGTTAGCCAACACTTTAACTCTTTTATTTCTCCCCCACCAAAATATAGATCAGTCCAGTGTTGGACAAAACCAATGAGAGCAAATGAAAGGGCTGGCAGCTGGCAGATAAAAGCAGAAGTTCTAGTGCAGGAGGCAGGAAAGCTAGAAAGAAGAGCATTAAGCAGATCGACCCGACAGCGTCCGAGTCACACGCACAGCCCAGGAGACAGAAAACCGTGTGGCAGCAGAGAGTGAGTGACACTCCTGCCTTTCACTGTGGAGAGGAAAAAGCTTCTGCGGCCCATCTGCAACTTGGGCTTATTCCATCTTAGAGATTACAAAGGTGGCTATTTGTGGACCCACGCTTGCTTGTTATGGAAAGGATTTTCCTGTTCAAGAATATGCATTTTGTCCTTCATGGCCTTGCCCCACCTTGGCCACTGGCCCAGGAGAGGCTCATGAAATTGAGGAAATGCTTTGGACTCTCTGCCAGATTATGTAGGGTTCATTACAGTTTAACTGGCTCGCAGATGGATTGATGGCTTTCTGTTTGTCCCCTAATCATTTCCTTTTTTAAAGTATATTTTATTGATTATGTTATTACAATTGTTCCAGTTTTTCCGCCTTTACACCCCTCCATTTGGTATTCCCTTCTCTCTAGCGATCCCCCTCTTAGTTCATGTCCATGGGTGGTGCATGTAAGTTCTTTGGCTTCTCCATTGCCTGTGCTGTTCTTAACCTCCCCTGCTATTCTGTACCTACCCAACTGTCCTTCTAAACCCCTGTACCATTTTCCCTATTCTCTCCCTCTCCACTGATAACCCTCCAAATGGTGTCTATTTCTATGATTCTGTTCCTGCTCTAGTTTGCTTAGTTTATTTTTGTTTTTTTTTTAGACTCAGTTTTTGATAGTTGTGACTTTATTGTCATTTTAATGTTCATAGTTTTGATGTCCTTTTTCTTAAATAAAACCCTTTAATATCTCATATCATAAGGGCTTGGTGATGATGAACTCCTTTAGCTTTACCTTGTCTGGGAAGCACTTTATCTGCCCTTCCATTCTAAATGGTAGCTTTGCTGGATAGAGTCATCTTGGCTGTAAGTCCTTGCTATTCATCACTTTGAATACTTCTGGCCTATAAAGTTTCTTTTGAGAAATCAGCTGACAGTCTTATGGGAACTCCTTTGTAGGCAACTCTCTGCCTTTCTCTTGCTGCTTTTAAGATCCTCTCTTAGGCCCTGGCTGGCATAGCTCAGTGGATTGAGCGCGGGCTGGGAACCAAAGTGTCCCAGGTTCGATTCCCAGCCAGGGTACATTCCTGGGTTGCAGGCCATAACCCCCAGCATCCACACATTGATGTTTCTCTCTCTCTATCTCCCTCCTTTCCCTCTCTAAAAATAAATAAATAAAATATTAAAAAAAAAGATCCTCTCTTTATCTTTAACCTTTGGCATTTTAATTATGATGTGTGTTGGTGTGGTCCTCTTTGAGTTCAGCTTGTTTGGGACTCTCTGTGCTTCCTGGACTTGTATGTCTATTTCCTTTGCCAAATTATGGAAGTTTTCTTTCATTATTTCTTCAAATAAGTTTTCAGTTTCTTGCTCTCCCTCTTGTCCTTCTGGTACCCCTATGATTCAGATGTTGGTAAGTTTGGAGATGTCCCAGAGGCTTCTTAAACTTTCCTCATTTTTTAAAAATTCTTGTTTCTTCATCTTGTTCTGGTTGATTATTTCTTTCTTCCTTATGTTCCAGTCGTTAATTTGAAGTCTGGCTTTCTTCCCTTCACTGTTGATTTCCTGTGAATTTTTCTTTTTTTTTCCTTAGTAGAGCCTTCATTTCTTCCCTTATGCTTTTGCTGCATTCAGTGAGATCTTTGAGCATTCTGACCACCAGTATTTTGAACTCTGCACCTGATAGGTCGGCTATCACCTCATTGCTTAGTTCTTTTTCTGGGGTTTGGTTCTGTTCCTTCTTTTGGGCCATAGATCTTAGTTTCCTCATTTGGCAGCCTCCCTGTGTCTATGTACTAGGTAGAGCTGCTTTGATCTCCTGGTTAGCGCACCTGTTAAGTTGTATGGGGTGGAGCCTTGGGTATTTGCCAGGGCAGGGCAACCTGCTTCACTCCTTTGTGGCTCTGGGTATTGGGAAGGGGTTGAAGACAGGACAATGCCACTGCTGGCTGATTCTACAGGCTTGCCTGGCACTCCCCCCTTTCCCAGTCACTCCACCCACTTCCCTTATGTGACTGGCACCCCTCCAGTTGCTGTCTTGGTTGTGGTTCCCAGAGTGAGTGGGTTTACGTATGTTCTGGGCTTTCTTGAGAGACTGGCAGTTTCTTCTGCCACCCCAACCCCCACTGGGTTTATAGCCTGAAGTTATGAGGGTTTAATTTTCCCAGCGTTGGAACCCTGGGCTGCTCGATCTGGCCTGGGGCTGGAATCGCTCACTCACAAGGTGTCCTCCTGATTTTTATCCACCACACGTGAACATGGGACCACCTGTTCTGCCCACTGCGGCCCCACTGTGTCCTCTCTGCCCAGACTCCCTGTATCTGCCCCTCCTACCCATCTAGATGAATATGGCTTCTTTAAATCCTGGGTTGTGGGACTTCTGTACACTTACAGGTGTTTTTCTGGGAGTTCTGGGTGTTTTTCATTTTTAAGCTGGTTTTGTTCCTTCTTATGTTTGTGCAATGAGGTGAAGTGGGTCTACTTATGCCTCAATCTCGACTGGAAGCCCTAATCATTTTCTATTTCTAACTATTAGTTCTTTCCATCTGCTTCCCTTGACTTTATTTGGTTGTTCTTTTTCTAACTTTTAAAATTAGATGCTGAATTAATTTCCCATTGCTACCATAACAAATTACCATAACAAATTAGTGGGTTTAAAACAACACACATTTACTATCTCACAGTCCTGCAGGTCCGAAGTTTAGCAGGCTTGGCTGATTTCTCAGCTCTGGGTTCCACAAGGCTGAAGTCAAGGTGTTGGCCTGCTGGGTTCTTACCTAAAGGCTCCAGGTGAGACTCTGCTGCTAGGCTCATTCACCCTGTGGCAGAATTCAAGTTCAGGTACATGTGGTTTAAAACTGAGATTCCCATTTCCTTGCTGGCTGTAGTCCAGGGGTTGGTCTCAGCTTCTAGAGGCTAACATTCCTTGGCTCAGGGCCCCCTTGCTCTGACTCAAAGCCAGCAAAGGTGGCTCCAGCCTTCTCATGCTTCAAATATCTCTGACCTTCCCTTCTAGCAATCTCTTTTGCATCTTTCACCCATTTTCTCTACTTGGATAATCTAGAATAATCTCATTTTAAAGACAGCTGGTTAGTAACCTTCATTCCATCCACAAAGCATCCCTCCCTAGCAGTACTGAGATTAGTGTTTGATTAAATAAGCAGAAGACAGAAATCTTAGGGGAGACATTTAAAAGTCTGCTTACTGTAGACACTTACTTACTTCATTTGTTGTCACCCATTCTTATTCATTACTGTAAGCATTTGGTTAGGAAATTCCCTTGGAGCACAGCTTTGGCTCACAGATTCTAATATGTTCTTCAGTAGTTAGCAATTTTGGTTTTGATTTCTCCTTCAGCCAAAGATTTGTTCTAGAGAGCTCTTTAATTTTTCAGTGGCAGTTTCGTTTTTATGGTACCTTCCAGATAATATGATTCATTGCTGGTGTTATTGCTTTGTGGTTTTCTGTTTCTACTTTTTGTAGCTTTATACATTTACTTGCTTTTAATATATGAGTGATTTTTGGGAGTGTTTCATGAGTGTGTGCAAAGGATAAATATCATCTTTTCTCAGGGTTAGCGTTGTGTGTGTATGTGCATTTTAATTCAGTTTTTGTCCACTCAACCAAAGAAAGGTGAAATAAAATCTCTAATGTTAATGTATATTGGTCAAATTCTCCTTGTACTTCCAGTAGTTTTATCTTTATGAATATCAATACAATGTTATTTGGTGTAGAGAATTTGTAACTTAATTGTATATTGCACTCTTTCAGTCTGTCTTATTAAATGCTTTTGGCCTTGAATTCTATCTTATCTGATATTAAGGCAATAGCCTTTTTATTATTATTTTTTTATTTCTTTAGTTCTCCTCTGACCTTTCATCTTCATCCTTCTTTAGTTACTTTGTTTTAAGTGTGTCTCCTATATATGCTATGTAGTTGTGGGTTTTGTGTGGGATTCAATCTGAAACTCTGAATAGAATGAATTTAGACAATTTATATTTCTTTTTTTAAGCTTCCTTTTAAAAAAAAAGGTTTTGTTAAAAAGAAGCCTACTGACTTCTGGCCAAGATGGAGGCGTAGGTAGACACACTGTGCCTCCTTGCACAACCAAAAGAAGGACAACAAATTTAAAAACAAAAAACAAGCAGACCTGACAGAAGATTGAACTGTATGGAAGTCCGACAACCAAGGAGTTAAAGAAGAATCATTCACCCAGACTGGTAGGAGGGGAGGAGATGGGCAGCTGAGTGGAGAGGACTCAGGGCAAGGCAGCAGCTGGAGGACCAGGCGGTCCCACATTCGAGTGCAGATAAACTGAGAGGAACAACCAGGGAGTGAGGAAGACCACAAAATCCAGAGTTCCAGTGAGGGGAAATAAAGCCTCAGAACCTCTGACTGAAAACACCTGTGGGGGTTGAGCCAGCAGGAGAAACCCCCAGCCTCATAGGAGAGTTCATTGGAGAGACCCACAGGGCCCTAGAATATACACAAGCCCACCCACCTGGGAATCAGCACCAGAAGGGTCCACTTTGCTTGTGGGAAGTGGGGGAAGGGACTGAAATCTGGCAGAGAGCAGAACCAGCGGCATTGTTCCCGATCGGACCCCTCCCCCACATACAGCATCACAACCTAGCAACCTGGGTTGCCCCACCCTAGTGAATACATAAGGCTCTGCCACTTACTACATAACAGGTATGTTAAGACAAAAAAAAAAAAATGGCCCAAATGAAAGAACAGATCAAAGCTCCAGAAAAAATGCAACTAAGCAACGAAGAGATAGCCAACCTATCAGATGCACAGTTCAAAACACTGGTAATCAGGATGCTCACAGAAATGGTTGAGTATAGTCACAAATTAGAGGTAAGAATGAAGGCTATGAAAAGTGAAATGAAAGAAAATGAACAGGAAACCAACAGTGACTGGAAGGAAACTGGGACTCAAATCAACAGTGTAGACCAGAAGGAAGAAAGAAAGATTCAACCAGAACAGAATGAAGAAACAAGAATTCAAAAATAATGAGGAGAGGCTTAGGAACCTCCAGGACATCTTTAAACATTCTAACATCCAAATCATAGGTGTGCCAGAAGGAGAAGAGGAAGAGTAACACATTGAAAACTTATCTGAACAAATAATGAAGGAGAACTTCCCCAATTTGGCAAAGGAAATAGACTTCCAGGAAGTTCAGGAAGCTCAGAGAGTCCCAAAGAAGTTGGATCCAAGGAGGAACACACCAAGGCACATCATAATTACCCAAGATTAAAGATAAAGGGAGAATCTTAAAAGCAGCTATAGATAAGGAGACAGTTACCTATAAAGGAGTTCCCATCAGACTGTCAGCTGATTTCTCAAAAGAAACTTTCAGGCAAGAAGGGGCTGGAAAGAAGTATTCCAAGTCATGAAAGGCAAGGACCTACATCCAAGATTACTCTATCCAGCAAGCTTTCATTTAGAATGGAAGGGCAGATAATGTTCTTCCCAGATAAGATCAAGTTAAGGGAGTTCATCATCACCAAGCCCTTATTATATGAAATGTTAAAGGGACTTATCTAAGAAAAAGAAAATTAAAAATATGAACAGTAAAATGACAACAAACTCACAGTTATTAACAATCACACCTAAAACCAAAACCAAAACAAACTAAGCAAACAACTAGAATAGGAACAGACTCACAGAAGTGGAGATCATGTGGAGGGTTATCAGTGGGGGAGTGGGAGGGGGAGAGAGTGGGAAAAGGTACAGGGAATAAGTAGCATAAGTGGTAGGCAGAAAATATACAGTGGGGGGATTAAGAATAATATAAGAAATGGAGAAGCCAAAGAACTTACATGTATGACCCATGGACATGAACTAAAGGGGGGAATGTGGGTGAGAGGGGCTGTGCAGGGCAGAGGGGAATAAAGGGGGGATATGGGACAACTGTAATAGCACAATCAATAAAATATATTTAATAAAAAAATAAAAAAGATTTTATTTATTGATTTTTAGAGAGTGGGGAGGGAGAAAGAGAGGGAGAGAAACACTGATCAAATCCATAACCCAGGTATGCGCCCTGACTGGAAATCAAAGCGGTGACCTTTTGCGTTGTGGGACATTGTCCAACCAATGGAGCTGCACCAGTCAGGGCCCATTTATGTGTCATGTTTCTAAATATGACACATATGTTTAGTCACACTTCCATTACAATTGGTTATACAATTTTTTTACAACATTTAAAAAAGTATTTACTATTTTTTAAATAGTTTTTTTTTCAATACTTTAAAAATAAACATTTCCTGTGTGAACTATCTGCTTTGGGAGTGTGTGGGGGTATGTTTGATAGGTTTCTATTTTAGATATAGTGGTTATTTTTGTGACCACAAGTTTATATACTGTATCTTATTCTCTCTTCTTTAGATAGTACCTATTGATTCCCTACTGTGAGCAATGTTGAAATAAATTTATACTCACTTCTTCCTCAGTTCCACATCTTATCATACTATTTTCCAACTTACTTTTTATTTGGAAACATATTCTGTAGAATATTCTAGGACATAAAAATGTCTCAATAAATTTAAAATGATTGAAATAATAAAATGTATACTTTTCAAAATGAAATTAAATTAGAAATAAGGAATCAAAAGAAATTTAGAAAACACCCAAATAGTTGGCAATTAAATAATATATTTCTTAAATAACTCATTGGTCAAAAAAGAAATGACAAAGGAAATTAGAAAATACCTTCAACTGAATGGAAACAAAAACACAATGTATGAAATTTATGGATGCAGTGTGTTAAGAGAAGCTTATAGCTTCACGTATCTATTCTAATAAGGCTCTACAACAGGAATCCAAAAAAAAGAAGAGGAAACCAGAGTCAGTAGAAGGAACAGAATAAAAAGATCAAAGTGAAAATCGATCAAATAATGAACAGAAACAATAGAGAAGAATCAATGGAACCAAAAGTTGGTTCTTTGAAAAAAAGCAACATAGATCTTTAGCTAGACTGACCATAAAAAAAAGAAAGAACAGACAAATCACCTAAGTGAGCAATGTAAGAGGGGACACTGTCATAGATCCTGCAGAAATGGAAAAGGATTAAAAAGGAATATTGCAAACTACTTTATGTCAACAAACTAGACAATTTAGACAAAATGAACAAATTCCTATAAGGACACAAATGATCAAAACCAGTTCAAAAATAAACTGAAAAATTGATTAGCCCTGGCTTGGTAGCTTGGTTGCTTAGAGTGTCATCCTTATGGGCCAAGGTTGTGGGTTCGATCCCCAGTCAGGGCACATACAAAATCAACCAATGCATGCATAAATAAGTGGAACAACAAATCAACGTTTCTCTCTCTCTCCTTTTCTTTCTTTAAAATCAATAAAAAAGAAAAACTGATTAACTGATAATAAAAAATTAAATTGAATTAGTAATTAAAAATCTTTCTGTTAAGAAAAACCCTGGCCCAAATAGTGTGGCTTATAAGTTCTATCAAATATTTAGAAAAAAAAATATCATTCTTGCAAAATTCTTTCAGAAAATAGAGGAAAGACATTCTACTTAATTCCTTCTATAAGGATTTTATTATCTTGATATCAAAGCCAATGGATTCTGGCCAATGAGGCATAAGCAGAAATCTTCTCCAGGGCTTTTGGGAAGGTTTTCCTGGCTTTAAAAAGACGGATCTGCCCTGGCTGGTCTGGCTCAGTGGACTGAGTGCCAGCCTGTGAACCAGAGGGTTGCTGTTTTGATTCCCAGTCAGGGCACATGCCTGAGTTGTGGGGCCAGGTCCCTGGTGTGGGGCATGTGAGAGGCAACCACACATTGATATTTCTCTCCTTCTCTTTCTCCCTCCCTTCCCTCTCTCTAAAAATAAATAAATAAAACCTTTTTTTTTTAAAGAGAGAGACATGTTATCACCAGTAATGTCCTGTGGACAGCAAGTGCCCCTGACTGATGAGAAGCACACTTCTCTGTAGTGATCTTTCCAAAAAAACCCATTACCCCAGTCAAATCATGAGAAAACATCAGACAAACTCAATTTGAGGACCATTCTATAAGATACCTAATTTGTACTCTTTGAAAATATCACTCGTGAAAAATAAGGAAAGACTGGGAATGGTCACAGACCAGAGGAGCCTAGAGAGAAGTGATAAAGAAATGCATGTTCTGGATTGGATGCTTGAAGAGAAAAAGGACATTAAGGAAAATGCTGGTGCACCCTGGCCGGTGAGGCTCAGCTGGCTGAGCGTCGGTCCCACTGAGTGAAAGGTCGCCTGTTGGATCCCCAGCCAGGGCACGTGCCTGGGTTACTGACCGGTCCCTGCCTGGGGCGTGTGCGAGAGGCAACTGATTGACGTTGCTCTCCCTCTCTTTCTCCCCACTCTAAAAACAAATCAATCAATAAATATTAAAAAAAAAAAACACCACCAGTGAAATCTGAATAAAGGCTGGAGCTTAGTGGACAGTGGCACACCCATGCTCTCTTGGTTTTGACCTCGAGCCACAGTGATGGGAGAGGGTAACATTCGGGGAAACTGGGACTGCGAGAGGGTCTTTGCAACTCTTCTGTAAATCAAACGTTACCACAAGATAAGGTTATAGAAGAAAAGCAAAAAGACACACAGAGACAGGTGTTCTCTTTCAATGGGCATCATGGGTCTGGGGGTCTGCCTGGGTCTGCTACAGACAGACAGACAGACAGATAGACAGCAACAGCGTTGGCCAAGGTCCGCACTGCATGTGGGGGGGCTGGAAGGTGACAAGGCCTTCACCTTCAATGGCACCAGTGGGCTGCCGGGTACACTGCCAAGTCCTGGAGCTGCCCTATGCCTGGACTACTGGTTTACCTGAAGCAATGCTGCATTTTGCTCGTGTCACCCCTCCCCCACCCGTGGGCTATAGTGGAAATCATTCCAGTTAGGACAGGCAGACAAGCAAACACGCTGTGCACTGAGGTGTTCCGGGTGCCGAGGGAGAAGTCTGTAGGAGGCGAAGAGAGGACTGCCGGCTCCCGCCTGGGAACAGCATCCCCGCCAGTTTCAGAGAGTGGGCTGCTGTTTGAGCTGAGTCTTTAAAAAAAAGTTTGATATACTTGACATGTAACTGAGCGGAGTCTTGAAAGATTACAGGTGTTTGCTAAGTAATGGGGTGTAAGGGACTGTTCCGCCTGGTGGTGGAAAATGTAGCCCAGCCCCTACTTGGAAAGGCCAGTGGGGAGTGAGGTCCGGCTCACAGGACCCACACTCACAGGTAGGTGGGGAATCAGGCCTGCATTGTACCTAGGCTGCTATGAGGCTTGCTTTTGCTAAAACTCCCTCACCCTGCATTGAGGCAGCAAACGTTTACTGCATATCTTAAAAGTAACTTGACTGCATATCTCTATAAAGTCTGTGCTAAACCTCCCAAGTATGAAGTATAACCGGTTCAACCACTTTTCCCCTTAGTCTGTGACATCCTTCTCTTTGAAGTAATTAGCAATATTCTTTCCTTTGTTTTCTGTAAAAGGTAACCACCTACAGCAAACCTGTGCATAGTAAACGAGGACCATCCTCAGTGTAATATATCCAGAAAAGCAATAAAGCCTGTCCAGGCGGGGGCCAGGGTCCTCTCTCTCACTCAGAGAGCGGCCATGCCGTCCCTTTTTCCCCACAGGACTTCTGCAGTCCGTGTGAGTTTGTTCTTCGCAGTCAGTCTGCATCAGTGGGGTGGGGGTGGGGAGGGAGAGGGGAGGCAGTTAACGTTGCAGATTCACAGGAAACAGGGCGGATTCAGAGTTGAGGCCCACGGGGCCGCAGGCCCACGTCAGAGGAGGTCTGTCCTGCAGGAGAGGTGCCCTACCAGGGACCGACAGGACCAGATTTGCCTTGTGACGTGCTCTGGAGAGAAAGGTCAGGGTCTTCAGGACTGGAGGCTGGGAGACCAGACTGACCAGTTCAGGAGAATGACAGCAACCTGCCCCGAGCTGGTGGAGCGAAGTTTAGAAGTTCATGTCTGCTCGGGAGGGAGAGTCAACAGGGTGTGGTGACTCCCTGGCGGTGGAGGGGCAGGGGAAGGGGCTCTGGAAGTGCTAAGGTTGTGAGCATGGTAATGACCGAGGCCCTGTTTACTGAGGGAGACAACAGACAGAGGCTCTAGTTTAATCAAAGGAACAGATAACGGGATGATTCCTTTTGGGGCATGTTGCCTTTGAGGTGTGGAAGGGAACTGAGCAGGGATGGAGGGGAGATGATCAAGTGGACTGGGGTGCAGGAGAGGCCTGACCCTGTGTCACTGGGGTGTACAGATCCCCCAGGTGGGGCCTGCACAGGGAGAGCCCCAAAGCCCAGGGTGCATTCAGGGAGCTAAGGTAAGTGGTGTTGCACGTGACAAGAAGCCGTATTTCATCATGAGATGAATATTGTGGAACAGTGCTGCCCAACAGAAATATAATTCCAGCCATTCGTTATTTTTAGTAGCTACATTTAAAAAAAGTAAAAACAGGGAGTTCCAGTCAAGATGGAGGTGTGGGTAAATACAGCTCACCTCCTTGCACGGCCACAGCAAAAATTACAACTGGACAACAAAACAAATATCACCCAGAATGGTCAGAAAATCAAGCCGTATGGAAGTCTGATGACCAAGGAACTAAAGAAGCCACATTCATCCGGATGGGTAGGAGGCACAGACATGGGGAGAGGCGCGGAGATGCGGAACTGGTGGCCCTGCACCCACGTGTGGTGGATAAAAATATAAAGTGCTTCCCAGACAAGGTAAAGCTAAAGGAGTTCATTATCACCGAGCCATTATTATAAGAAATGTTAAAGGGACTTATTTAAGAAGATCAAAACTATAAACATTAAAATGGCAATAAATTCATAACTATGAACAATGGAATCTAAAAACAACAAACTAAGCAAATACCAGAATAGGAACAGAATCACAGGTGTGGAGATCATTTGGAGGGTTACCAGCTGGGAGAGGGGGGAGGGGAGAGTGGGGGAAAAGGTGCAGGGATTAAAAAGCGTAATCAGTAGGTACAAAATAGAAGAGGGATGCTAAGAACAGTACAGGAAATGAAGAAGCCAAAGAACTTACATGCACGACCCATGGACGTGAACTAAGGGAGGGACAGCTTGAGGGAACGGGGGTACTGGTGGAGGGGGCAAAGGGGAAATAATTGGGGCAACTGTAAGTGCATAATCAATAAAATATATTTAAAAAGTAAAATGTTGCTAAAAAGAAAAAAGTAAAAAGAAACAGGTAAAATTAATTTTAATAATATATTTTATTTCACCTGAGATATCCAAGCTAGTCAAACTGGCTCCTTTGCCTGAAAGTACTTCTTTCAAGTACTTTCTTGCTTTGTGGCATAACAGAATATTCCAGGCCCCTCAGCTCAGAGCTACAATGACCAGCCGTGCAATCGGCCACTTCTCTAAGGAACCCTGAGTCCTCCTAGTGGGGAACAATGTCAGAGAACCAGATCGTGGTGCAAAGTGTGTTTCTGCTCATGGAGCGCACTTCATCTCAGGCCCTTCAGCAGGCAGCGCTGAACACACATACATAGGTGCGTACACGCATATGAATAAGCATGCATACCCTTATTTTAGAAATCATGATGAAGCCCTGGCTGGCATAGCTCAGTGGATTGAGCTCGGGCTGCGAACCAAAGCATCGCAGGTTCGATTCCCAGTCAGGGCACATGCCTGGGTTGTGGACCAGGTCCCCATTGGGGGCCACATGAGAGGCAACCACACATTGATGTTTCTGTCTCTCTCTCTTTCCCCCTCCCTTACCATCTCTAAAAATAAATAAAATATTTAAAAAAAGAAATGATGAGTTCACACTGATATCTCTAATTCCAAGCCATTTTCACAGTGTTTCTCCTTATTTCCCTCCATTAAATATTTCTCTCTTCCTCCAGAGTGAGAACCCTGGCTCTTCACATCAACACACTTAATCACTTTACTCCGTCATGCAATGCACCTGAAGTCGTTTCAGGGTCATCTCGCCAGTGCCAGGGTGGAAATGAACGTGCTGAAGAGAGCTCAGGGTTTGCCTGTGGTTTTCTTCACCACCACCTCCTGAAGCCAGGTTGTCACTGGCAGGGAGGTGGTAGCAGGGAGGGAGCAGGGGACTTGTGGCTGTGGAGAAGGTGTGACATGGCCTCAGAAGGTGGAGCGCGGGGGTGGGGGGTGCTTCAGTGCCAGACGCAGAGGGTGCCTTTCTGGGGCTGGAGGAGCTACATGAGCGGTGGCCCCGGGTGGGCCACCTGACAGCAGGGTCCCCCGCAGCCATCCTGGCAGCGTGGGCATGGGACAGAGAAGACAGATGGCCGGGATGGCTGGAGCGGTCCCAAGTTGGGGGACGACCATGTGGATGTGGCAGAAGGACTGAGGGTGCAGGCTCTGGGGTGCTTGCAAGAGAGCGGCTGACAGAATGCTCCCCAGAGTCTGGGCTGCACGGGGGGGGGGGGGGCAGGGGGCGGGGGAGGAAGCGAAGCCCAGAGAGAGAAAGGGGACTGGCTGGAGCTGATGCTGGGCTGAGAGGGGGTTCACCGAGGTGGTTTCCGGTCACCGAATCCGACAGTCTAGGAATAGCCAGCGCAGGGGACGAGGGGGAGAGATGGCCTTGGACTGAACTTGGCTGGAGGCAAGCCGGGGAGGTGCTGTAATGAGAGCAACCAAGGCTCTCTGCTTCCCCAGGGGCGGGAGGCTGAGAGGAGACCTGGGGGCCACAGGGTGAAGCAGGAAGCTCTTTGGGCACATTGCTGCAATGCATGATCAGCAGCTGAGAGAAGTGTCCAAATAAATGTGATTTCATACAAAGAAAAGGATCTTAGAGATGATTTCACCTGGACATTCACTTCACTTTCAAGGTCAAAAAGTGAAGGTCCGGAGCCATTAGGCAACTGTGCCCAGGCGGGTTGAAACCCAGAAGCAAGCAAAATGTCTCACTGGTTGGTTTGTGCCGGTGCGTACACTTGTCTTTGTCCTCCATCTGAGCTATTTTTTCTGTGTGTGTGGGGGGGAGGATCAAAAACCCCCTACATTTTAATTTTGGTGGGGGAGAAAGTAGAAAAGAAAGCAGCCCCCATACTGAGCCTTAGTCAGTGGCAGCTTCTGTTCCACAGGGTTGAGGAAGTAGAAGTTGTTTGGGAAAACCCAGGTGTAGTTGCCTTATATTATGTGTTGGGTAGACGAGATGAAGCCCCAGACTACGTCCTGGAACCCTGGGGTGGAGAAAGCACCACTTTCTTCCCAGTGCTTGGGACCACTGATGGCCACGTGGTGACATGGCGGGCACGGTGGCTGAGAGGTGAGTGGCCCAGTTGCAGCCTGGCCAGCTGGGCTCCGCTCCTCCGCCCGGGTCGGGAGCACAGAGGCAGGAATGCAGCCTCCTACATCGCCGCATCCTCCGCAGTTCCTGAATCACACACGCATTCTTTCTGATGGATGAGTCTGCGGGAACAGCCCGCGTCTCAGCGCGGGAGGGTCGGCAGGCAGTCAGCATTTTCAAGTGACACCATTTCTTCCCATCTTCTGAGGGAGCTGCTTCTTCTGCCCCGTATTGATCCAGCATTACCCTGGCCGTGTGGCATAGGCCTTGTCACCGGAGCTTGTCCGTTATCATCCTTATTAAAACGAACCCTTTCTGAACCCGACTTCACAAGGAGGCTTGTTTCTCCGAGACCACGTGGCTCCAGTGGCTCAGAGCCGAGGTGGCACACCCTTAAAGGGGCAAGTCCACTCAGAGCTGCTTTTCAGTTATCGGGGAGCAGCAAGGCGAGGCAAAGGGGACACAGACGTTTGACCTCAGCACATGCGAACAGAGGTGAGCTGTCCTCCGCGGGAATATCCCTCTAAGAAATGGACAGAAACGTCGCTGGTGGGAGGTCGGCCAACTGAACCCGGCCGTGCCGCACCGTCAGTCTTTGTGGTCTGAAGGACAGAGCAGGCTTTGCAGCCTCGAAGGCGCCCTGTGCAGACGGTGCCGAGTGTCTGTGCTCTGGAAACATCTCTGCTGTTCTAGGTGATGAAACCAGAACTAAGGAGTCTGAGCAGAGTCTGGAAAACTGGGGGTTAGCTGCTCTGCTTCTGCAAAGTGGAGCCCTCTGCGTGGCATTTTGCCAAGAGCTGGGGTCAAATTTGGAGACAACACAATGAAACCAGTGGTCAGTGGTAGTTTCAGAGCGGCCAGGTACCAGGTCTCCAAAATTCTTGCACTTTTTGAAAGACAATGGCAAAAACATGTAGAATTTTTGTTTTCAAGGAGCCTCTATGTCTACACAGAGTTCCTATATTTAGTGATCCATCAAAAACTTTTTAATGCCCTGGCTGGCGTGGCTCAGTGGATTGAGGTCCGGACTGCGAACTGAAAGGTCGCTGGTTCCATTCCCAGTCAGGGCCCGTGCCTAGTTGCCGGCCAGGCCCCCAGTTGGGGGCGTGTGAGAGGCAACTGATCGGTGTATCTCTCATTCTCCCTCCCCTCCTTCCTCTCTAAATGAATAAATAAAATCTTATTTAAAAAACCCCAGCATGGTACTGGCATGAAAATGGACACATAGATCAATGGAACAGAATACAGAGCCCGGAAATAAACCCACTCCTTTATAGTAATATTCGACAATATTCGACAGAGGAAGCAAGCACATGCCATGGGCTAAAGAGAGTTTATTCAATAAATGATGTTAGGAAAATTGGACAGACACATGCAGAAAAGTGAAACTAGACCTTCTTACACCACACACAAGAATAAATTCAAAATGGATTAAAGATGTTAGACCTGAAATGTTAGACCTGAAATAATGAAAATCACAGAAAAAAAACAAAGGCAGCAAAATGCTGGACACTGTTCATAGCAATATTTTATCGGATATATCTCCCCAGGCAACGGAAACAAAAGAAAAACAAATGGGACTACATCACAGTAAAATGTTTTACACAGCAAAGGAAAACAGCAGCAAAATAAAAAGACAACCCACAGAATGGGAGAACATATTTGCTGATACAGCTGTTAAGGGATTAATGTCCAAAACTTATAAAGAACTTACAAAACTCAACACCAAAAAAACCCACACAACCCAATTAAAAAGTGAGCAAAGGGCCTGAATAGACACTTCTCCAAAGCAGACATACAGGTGGCCCATAGACACATGAAAAGATGCTCAATGTCACTAATCATCAGAGAGATGCAAATTAAAACCACAATAAGGTATCACCTCACACCTTTCAGAATGGCTACCATCAATAAATCAACAAATAACAAGTGTTGGGGAGGACGTGGAGAAAGGGGAACCTTTTTGCACTGTTGGTGGGAATGCAGGCTGGTGCAGCCACTGTGGAAAGCAGTATGGAGTTTACTCAAAAAATTAAAAATGAATCTGTGTTCTGACCCAGCGATCCCACTTCTGGGAATATATCCCAAGGAACCCAAAGCACTAATTTGAAAGAACATAAGCACCTCTATGTTCACTGCAGCATTGTTTATAATCGTCAAGATATGGAGGCAGCCCAAGTGTCCATCAGTAGATGAGTGGATAAAACGACTATGGGACATTTACATAATGGTATTCAACTTGGCTGTAAAAAAGAAGAAATTTTTACCCTTTGAGACAGCGTGGATGGATAGAGAGCATGGTGCTGAGTGAAATAAGCCAGTCAGAAAAAGTCAAATATCATATGATTTCATTCATATGTGGAACCTCATGAACAAACTGAACTAACAAGGAAAACGGAGACAGACTCAGAGAGCAGCATGACAGCTAAGGTGAGGGGGAGGTTAGGGGGCGGAGGGATTGAGCAAAGAGGACAAAGGACTCATGGACGTGGACAACGGTGTGGCGATTGTAAGGGGACC
This sequence comes from Phyllostomus hastatus, assembly GCF_019186645.2. NCBI lineage: Eukaryota > Metazoa > Chordata > Mammalia > Chiroptera > Phyllostomidae > Phyllostomus > Phyllostomus hastatus. The sequence continues at coordinate 29,261,488 of NW_025334037.1, forward strand.
GCGGGGGGGGAAAACACAGAAGAGAAAGACGGGCACGGCCTGTGTGGGTGGTGGGAGGGGGAGGGGGGGGCAGCACACATGGGAACTCTGTACTATCTGTCCAATTATCTGTAAATCTGAAACTGTTCTCCGGATGAACTCCAGTAATTTGTTTCTAAAGACAGATACTGGGATTGTAATAAAATCTGTATTGCCATGTGGTTCTAATCGCTGGCCCCCGGGTCGAGGTGGTGGCTGCAAGAGTTTAAACGTGATAATGAAGAACTTCGGGAAGAAGGTGAAGTCAAACAGGAGGCCGGGCATGACCCGGAGTGACCCTCATTTAACGTGACCCCAGCACGTCGACAGGACGGGCCGCAGAAGGCGGGCGCTGCTTGTGAGGGGTGTGCAGTGTCTGTTCACCTAAGATTATGCAGTGAACCAATCAATGGGAACAACTGGTTACAGAGAAAGAATTTTAATCACTGGGTTTAAAAACTTACATAACCGCGTGGAACACAATATATGCAACATCAAATTCCGGGTAATACACGGGCTGTTTTCTGCACCTGGGAACACCTCACCCTGAGCGAGCCCGGGACCCCGCCGTCTGACTGGCCCTGCCTCTTCGCCGGGCAGCTCCGACACAGACGTTCTGAACACGGCACGCTCCCAGAATGTGTTTGGAACAGAGTTTGATCTTCTAAAATTGATTTTCACATAATCTTAGAGAGAATATCTATTGGCTAAAATGAGGTATATCTGTGCTATGTAGTTCCATAAGCACACATTCAACTTCTGATAAAGCTTTTTTATTCATTATCACGAAACTCCATTTTGTGAAAAATAATGTAATGCATGAGGTCCGCATCTCGCAGGCGTGCACACAGTGTGCGCACACAGTGGGAGGTCGGTGCACACGAACACACGACCCAGCGCGTTATGATGAGAGTGCCCACCAGCCACACCACTCCACTCCCCTCTTCACAAAAAGTGTCCGACCCGAAACACGCCGAGGGAGCATGGGGGCGCGGCCCAGGCGCCTACGGGTACGTGTAGACGTGCAAGGACGGGTACACCACCATGGTGGCTCGGCGTCTCCTTGGGGCCAGAAGCCTGTTCCGGAGCCACCTCTGCGTTGCGTCTGGAGCGGGCTCTCGGCTGGGGGTCATGCTCGTCTTTGGAGAGCAGGCCGTGGTGTGTCCTGGCTTTTCTCTCTGTGCAAACAAGATGTAAGAGTTGAGCTCACTCTGTGTTGCCATTTGTAGAGCTAGAGCAAGGATTTGGGTGGTTTCACAAGGAGTCAGTGAGAAGTAGCTGCTCCCCCCCAAAACCAGAGCCGTGGCTGGAGGGCAGAAGTGAACCAAGCTCGGGCCCAGTCCCTCAGAGCGCCCGAGGTCGGTGGCACCGTTTTAACTGCTCTGAGAAGTTCGGGGACGGCAGTCAGTAAGCCATCTGGAAGTCAAAGGCCTACGTCTCTGTTAGAGAAATGGGATCCTGGGAACTTCAGGAAAAGGAAGCGAAGGCACAGCTTTGGATGGCATTGACCCTGTGCACCGGGTTTAACTGGAACCCTAGTTACCCGTTGTCACAGCTTAACTAGCGTGTTTCGGTTGCGGGATATGGTTTTAGCCACCATTACAAGACTTCTTGTAATACGTGCTGAATGAGGAAAAAGGACGAGTTCATCACTTATTGGTCTGTCAGGAGAGATGCCCTCTCTGATTTGACTTTATTTAAACCTCTCTTTTCATTGCTCTTCAGCTTCTGTTCTACCAGCGGGTTGGATGACCAGCCACCCCCTTGCAGAGGATCACTGCCTAAGGGAGGCACAGGTCTTGCTGTTCCCGAAGGGCCCCGAGCCTGGTGGGTTCTCCCTAAGATACTGTTGGGTGACGAGAACATCAGCCTGACAACTGTCAAGCAGCAGGCTGGAGAAGACAGCAGGGACCACACCTCGGGGGAACTGGGGATCTGGGTGCACAGCTGGGACACTTGCATGACCCGGTGGTGGCCGGTCTCTGCCTGGACACCTGTGAGCAGCACCCCTGCCCCCCACAGAGGCACCGGCGCCGTCTGAAACGACAGCTCCCTCGCTGCGTGTCCACCTCCATTTCCTCCCTTTAAGGAAAGAACACCCAAGTCCCAGCGAGCAAGAGTGATATTGTAGGAGGAAACGTGAACTCCTGCTCACTCACTCTTCTGAAAAAGCAAACCACACGCGGAGCTCAGTAGGTAACGATCGCTGTGCCACCGCATGTGAGCCACGCTGTAGCTGACTGGGGAGCCCCAGTTGTAGTTCAAGTCTGAGCGGGCGGGCTGTGCCTCAGGGAGGTCAGGTGGGGTGCAGCCTGAGGTGCAAATTACTTTGGGTGTTCACCAGAGGAGAACAAACCTGAGGCAGTGAAACTGGGGACTGTGGAGCACCTACCCCTCCCTATCACAGAATACATTTCAAAACCAGATAAAGTGCGTGCTCACGGTGCCTGTACTCCTCTCTTGGGCGTGTACTGGAAAAAAGAACCCCTGGCTGGCCTAGCTCAGTGGATTGAGCGCGGGCTGTGAACCAAAGTGTCGCAGGTTCGATTCCCAGTCAGGGTACATGCCTGGGTTGCAGGCCATGACCCCCAGCAACCGCACATGATGTTTCTCTCTCTGTCTCTCTCCCTCCCTTCCCTCTCTAAAAATAAATAAATAAAATCTTTTAAAAAACGCCCTTCATTTACTATTAAAAAAAAAGAAAAAAAAGAAAAAAGAAAAAACTCCGGGGCCCCCATGGGACGGGCAAGCCGAGGAACAGTGGCAGCAGAACTCCAGAATGAGTCTCCGAGGCCCCCTTTCCTCTGGCCTCCCAGGGAGCGGACAGCAGCCCCGCCCGGGCTCCCTTCTCTCCCCCTTAACGTTTGCGTGGAGTCAAAGCAGCCGCGCCCCGGCTCTCCTGCTGCCGCTTCTCTCCGAAGCCCGCCCTTGCTTCTCTGTCCCGGCTTTAATAAATGTATCCTCAAAACAACAACAAAAAGCCCCAAGTAAAGTAAGTCACTGGCATGGATGTGTGTGTGCATACATTACGTGACATACCTGCACTCTGTCTTTACTCTTAGTCAGAACCAAGGCGGTTGCCTCTGATGCGTCCAGGGAGAGGCCTTTGTCTCTTCCACGTAACCGGGACTAAAACACACAAACACATCCTCATCAACACTTCCACTTGGACAGGTGTGGTTATGTAAAACCTACATTGTTTGACTGTTTTTATTCATCACGATACTCTGACACCAAAAGAGGGGTGGGGCACAAATAATTCAAAGAAAAGAAGGAAACTAGTGCTTATTGAATGCCCACCATATGCTAGGCACTTTACACAGTTTCATATCTGATTTTCTCAGCCAACCTTGTGATGTAGATATTATTTCCCCAATATTTTAGATGTGGAAAAGGAGCCCCAAGGTGACTAAGTAGCTTGTGGAAAATTAATAGTAGGGGTGGCATTTTTAAAAAAGAGTATCTATTATTTTTAGAGAGAGGGAAAGGAAGAAAGAGAGAGAAACATCAACGTGTGGTTGCCTCTGGTACGCCCCCTACTGGGGGCCTGGCCGGCAACCCAGGCATGTGCCCTGACTGGGAATCGAACTGGTGACCCTTTGGTTCGCAGGCCAGCGCTCAGTGTACTGAGCTACATCAGCCAGGGCAGGAGTGTCATTTTAACACAAGACAGACCTCAAAGCTCATGGCCTTGTCACTATTACACTAGACCCCGATGTCCCTTGACACCGAACAGAGATGGCTGTGCCCTGTGAGGGTTCCTCGACTAATGCAGTGGGACCTTGTTGCGTCACTGTCATTCTCAGGGCAGCCTTCCACCTGAGGAGGGCTGACTGTGCACCCTATCCGCGGAGAATTAGCTATGTACCCAAACCTATTTTTACACACAAAAGAATCAAGGATTTCACAGCCACAAAACTCCAGAGCACTAAAGGTTGGTGAGTTGCTTCTCCTCTGCGTTCCCTGCACCCGATCCTGCTATGTCACTGGCTGTTCGCGTGTTGAACTCCCCAAGGTCCCTGACAGGGTCAGTGTTTTGCTCCCTGTCCTGGTCCCGACTCCTAGCGGAGGGCCCGGCATACGGCAGCCAGCTGCACAGTCTGTTGAACGAGCGGGTGGGTGGATGGTGAAGCAGCCTGTCCTTGTGGTCTGGGTGCAGAATCACGAATGACCAGTACCTGACACCAGACTTCAGCGGCGTCCAACCCAAGGCAGAGCCAGTCTCCCCACTCGTTTAATGCAGCCCGCTCCCGGCGGCGCCGACTGGGGGACGCGGAGGGCTCTCGGGTTGTTTTCTCTGTGGGGAGACACGCTAACTGGAAACATCGGAGAGTGTGTGTGTGTGTGTGTGGGGGGGTCAAGGGTGGAACAGAATATGGGGCCCAGAATAACCTCATGCACAAGTGGTCATTTAAACTCCAACAAAGGAGCCAAGAATATACAACGAGGAAAAGACCGTTTCTTCAATAAATGATGTTGGAAAAACTACTATCCACGTGCAGAAGAATGAAACTGCACCCTGTCTTGTACCATTCACAAGATTCAACTCGAAGTGGCCTGAAGCCTAAATTTAAGACCTGACTCTGTAAAACTCCCAGAAGAAAACACAGGAGGCAAGCTCCTTGACATAGGTCTTGGCAATGATTTTCTGATTTGACACAAAAAGCAAAGACAGCAAAAGGAAAGACAAACCAGCGGGACCCCGTCAAACTAAAATGCTTCTACACAGTGAAGAAACTCAACAACGAAATGGAAAGGCAGCCTCCTGGATGGGAGGAATGTCCGCGGACAGCACGGTACTTAGCCATAAGAAAGGAGGAAACCCTGCCGTCCACGGCGGCACGGGCGAACTTGGGGACGTTATACAAAGGAAGTGAGCCAGACACAGAGAGACAAACACTACATGGAACCACCTGTCATGTGGAACCTAACAACATCAAACAGAGAGCAGAGTGGTGGCTGCCGGGGCTGGGGGGGGTGAAAAGGGGCAGGATGGCGACAGAGCACGAACCGTTGGTGACAAGCCACAGCCTGAGTTCTGATGCATACACCGTGGTGACTGCAGTTACGAACACTGTGCTGCATGGTTGAAATTTGCTAAGAGTAGATCTGAAGTGTTCTCACCAAAAGAGAAAAGAAGGTAAATATGTAAGGTGAGGGACGTGATCATTAACTCAATGGTGGGAACACTTTCGTAATGTATCCACGTATCAAAGCATCACACTGTACACTTTAAATATGTTACCAAAACGTTTTAATGAATTTCCCATGAGCATGTTTAAAAAGTCCAGCAAATATATTACCTCACTCAGCCTTGGTTTTTCATTTTGGATTGTTGAGGAGCTGGTATGATCTGCATTTTTGGAAAAGGTAGACCGCTTTTGCACTGTAGAAGCAAATCCTGCCCTCTCCTAGAAGGATTGAGTGCAGAGAGAATGTTTTTCAATTGATCCATTGCAATTACTCTAACTCAAAACTCATCCAATTCACCTGACAGTAAAACTCCCACCTCTGAAAGCAATTTCGGTGTTAGAAAGCAGAGGGTACAATGTGGGCGCAGCAGTGAGGAGAAGGCCTAGAACGGTGCAATCCAGGGGTCTTCAGCCTGGACCGGGCCTGACCCCTCAGCACCCAGCAACCCTGGACTAGCTCCGGCCACTGCTTATCCAGCCTGTTCCACCTCTTCCCTCTGGAAATCCAGACTCGGTCAAAACCCAGGCTTGCTATTCCGGAGCACAGAAGCAGACCGGTGCGCCAAGGCTGGAAGCCCTGGACAGAGATGTCCAGGGACCGGGGAACAGCTCTGACCTAAAGGCTGAAAGACCCACTCCCGCCACCAGCTCCCTTTCTGGTTTGGAGTCTGCCTGACGCCCCGCCACGGGAGGCCGTTTCACCAGACGGCGGTGGATGCAGGCAGCACAGCTTTCTTACCAGGGCATCTTCTGTGGACTTCAACTCCCGTACCAAATTGTTCTTCTGATACTGTTCATTTCGCTGTTTCCTTGTCTGAGGTGGCTTCTTTTTTTTCTTCTTATCCATCTTCTTCTTCTGATTCAACTATTCCAGAAAGTACAGGGAACTAGTCACTGAGGATGCCAGAGGACTCTCTTCACACAACACTCAGGACACAACGGCCAACCTGGTGTGCGGCCCTCATGGTGTCCAACCGTTGTCGGCTTGGAGAACAGACGGCTCCGTCACCTCCGTGCCAGAGGCTGCTCCCCTTTTAACACCTCCCAAATCCCACCACCGTACATTTGCTGCCAAAGGGGCTCCTACACCAATAACCAGGCACCCGTGCTTTGTAACATGAAACCTGGTTACTTACGGCAATAATGTCGGGTACAGACAATACTGATCATTAGACACGTGGTTAAAGATTCAATTTGGTTGTTACTACAAGGCGGCTTTCATAGTTAAGCAAATGAAGCTCAGGACTAATTTTCTAGGCACCTGTGGTGTGGTGAGGCTTAATCTGACGTTGCTGTCAACCCAGATGAAGAAACTGCAGGGTCCTGTCTCTTTGGCTGGCTCCTCCCAGCCACTGTGATCTCACCCTACCACTGGGACATTTCTTAATGCAAGTGGGCAAGCATGCGCCCAATAAGCCACAAGAAATATCTTGCTGTTTCTAAATATCACCTTACATATCATCTATGTAAAGTCTGTGAACAGATGAGGCAACAAAGTTACTTACATCAAAGGATAAAAACTGCCTAAGACCACATGAATAAAGAAACAGTTTCTTTAAAAAATATGGATCTTTTTTTTTAAAATAAAAGAACTTTAACTTAAAACTACAGTTTACATGCAATATTATTTCGTATTGGTTTCAGGTGTACGGCATAGTGGTTAGAGCAGGAGATCATATGCTTTACAAAGGGCTCCCCTGGCATTTCCAGCGCCCACCCAGCACCACACACGGTCGCTGCAGTGTCACTGACTGTGCTGCCCACGCCGCACCTCACATCCCCGCGACTATTCAGCAACCACCCACCTGCACTTGTCCATCCCTTCACCGTTTTCACCGGCCCCCTAATCACCCTCCCCTCTGGCAAACAAGCATGGGTCATTTTTAGCAACCTCTGTCTTTTGCTATGGTTTTCACTTTTAGTTAAACCTTTTTTTCCATTTTTTATTTAACTTTGGAATAAATATGGAGTCTTCACATTTTCCCCCCTAGATTTTTAAAACAAAAGCTATAAGGGACCAAGCCAAAGATTCCAGAACCAGTTAAAGGGCTATGGCTCTGTTTTCTGCAGATCTTAGGTCAGCTGGAGAATTCCACCCAGTTCCCCAGCAGTGCCATGGTGTTTTAAGGCTGCTGTTTCCTGGGTGCGAGACTCTGTCTGCTCTCACCTCATCTGCTATGTTCAGGAGGTGAACAGGGAGGCCGTCTGAGAGGGAACTGTCAGAACCACTGGTGCTGTTTTCGAAAGGAGAGAAGAAAGGGAAATGCCTGTTACTGATGCCTGGAAGCAGGCCATTTCCCAGGCCAGGTGCGTGGGGCTAGGACATCCAGGCTGCTATTGGCCCGCACTGTCTGTTTCAATGACTAAGAATCCTTGACGAGCATATTCATTCATTCATTCATTCATTCATTCATTCATTCCAAATGCCTACTTAATGCCAGGTAGTGCATCAGGCACAGGAAACAGATGGACATAGCGGAGTCCCTGCCCCAGAGAGTTTGCAATCCATGTGGCAAAAAACAAACAAAAAACCAAACCAACCAACGAAAAAACCCCACCAGCCAGCCAGGTGGGCAGAGCCGCCCTTGGCAGTGACTGCCTGAGGCCCTGGGACAGTGGACAGGCGGCCCTGGAGAACACCGGGGCCGGGGTCTGTTTGAGAGCAGGGCCCGGTCGCAGTCGTTCCCGTGTGGCTTGTGTCCGCCCAGAGCGAGGCCCCTCCAGGTCCTCTCCAAATTAACGTGTTCAGTATATGAACACATACACTCAATACGAAGAGTCTACAGGTCAGAGACTAGGAATATCACTTTTATTGCCCCGATTCTCCCTTCAGGAGTTCTGGACGGGCCGCTCTGCCCGCGGTGGAATACCTGCTCTCTGTCTCGCTGCTTCACGAATAAACTCACTTGCACTTTAAACTCTAAAAACCAGTTTTGGCTGTGTGTGTGTAGACTGATCTGAAGTCTCCCCCACCGGCTGTGCCCGCCCCCTTTTCTCCAAGGGCCGGGGCGAAGAAGGTCTCAGATGACCGATTCTTCCTCCCTCCACCGTGCGTCACATTGTGTTTTCCTCACTCCTGGGGTGTGGCGGGCGCTGACGGAGACTGAGCTCTGTGGCACTCTCCGCATACAAAAGAACGTCTTAGGCACAAAACTCGAATCTGGGAAGAGGCAGCATTTCAAGCCGTCGTTTCGCTCAGCCCTTTCATTCTGTTCGTTCCCCCGCCCCCGCCCCTCCACCCCGGCAGGCAGGCCGGCGCACACTGAGCAGCCCCACAGCCAGGCGGCGGGAAGAAAGCCCTCTCTCTCTGATCTAAGTCCCAGTTCCCTGTTCTCACAGGGCTTTTTCAGTCCAAGGAGCGGCTTCTGAGGCCACTGGATAATAGTCTCTGAAGTCCCTTTCAGAGATAACAGAGAACGTCAACAAATGGGATAAAAGCATTCGATGCAGGATGCCACAGCAATGCCGAGAACGGCAGGGCGCACACGGACAGAGCAGACTCTCGCTGGGCTTGTACGCGCGCCCTGCTTCCCTGTGTCACCCGGTGAGAGGAGAAAGGCGGCACCCCGCGGGGGCTCGTGGGAGCCGGCTTCCCGGTGCAGAAGCTGGCAAACGGTTCAGTCATTTCTAACTCAACGTGTCAGTGTTTCTCTGCTGAGCCCGCTGGAAAGCGGTCTGGCTGTCTCTGGGTTGACTCCCCTGGGGCTGTTCTGTGTGCGTTCATATGCAGGGGATGTTTTGTTTTCATCCCGGTCCTGGGGGGCAGGCAAAGGATTCTGGGAGCATGGAAGAGGAGACCTGGTGAATCGGGCACTTGACCTGGCCCGATCATGTGGTTTAAGCAGACTTCTGGGAGCCCCAGCCAGCAGATCAGCTGCAGTGCCCAGAGGTCAATGTGCCACAGAGAGTATGTGGGAGAGCGGCCCGCTGCCCACTGTCCCCCATGGACCACAGCCTAGCTCCCGGCAGAAGGCCTCCACGCCCAGCCCAGAAACCTCTGACTGAGGGCATCGGGTTCGGGCTTGAGGCACCCTGGTGGGGAAGCTGGGGTAGAAGGTGTTCTCGCACACATGTGAGATAGTGCCCACCTGGGGGCTTCCGAAATACCTCTGGAGACTGTGAGGGTGGGGCCGAGATCCTACACACTAAATTAGCTCAACAAACATTTACTGAGCTTTCCCTGTGTGCCAGGTACTGCTGCAGATGCATGAGGTACGGAGGTGAGCAGAACAAAGATCTCTGGCCTTGTGGAGCCTACATCCTAGTAAGAGAGTAAAGATAACAAATAACAGGCACAATAAAACTGTAAATGGCACAGAATGACAGAGGTGATAAAATGCTGTGGACAAAAATGAGAGCACCTAAGGGGGACGGGCACGGCAGGAGGGGAGGGCAGGGGAGCCGGCTGCTGCAGCGTCGGAGTGAGGAAGGTAGGCATGTGGAACGTGCTGACGTTGGCGCAGAGACGTGAAGGAGGTGACCGAGTTAGCCAAGTGGACGGAAATCTCGGGGAAGAGTATCCCAGGAACTGCCAGTGCAAAGGTCCTGAGGCAGAAGAAGGTCTGGCAAGTGTGAGGAAGAGCGAGGAGGCCAGTGTGGCCACAGCGGAGTGTGAGAGGGTGGGTGCAGAGGTCATAGAGGTGTCAGGGGGCTAGATCCTAAAGCCCTGTAGTCCATTCACTGTAGGTCCTAGACTTTTTTGTCTGAGTGAACTGGGAGAGCTATTAAGGTGTTTTAAACAGGAATGATTTTAAATAGAGGAATGCCATGATCCGATTTTTTAAAAGATTTTAATTTTATTTACTTTTGGAGAGAGGGGAAGGGAGGGAGAAAGGGAGAGAAACATTGATGTGTGGGAGAAACATCAGTCAGTTGCCTCTTGTACACCTCCAGCTGGGGCCCTGGCCCACAACCCAGGCGTGCGCCCTGACCGGGAATTGAACAAGTGACCTCCTGATTCCGCAGGCCAGTGCTCAATCCACTGAGCCACACCAGCCAGGGATGATTTGTTTTAAAAATAATCACTCTCCTGACTTTTTTTTGGCCTGGTTGATCCCTTCTTGGTCATATTTCCGGGCTCCTCCCCAGCCCTCTGACCTTGTAAAGCTGTGGTACCAGCCGTGGCCTGCGTGGCTCGGCTGGGCCTGAGGCACAAGGTCACTGCCTCGATTCCCAATTAGGGCATGTGCCTGGGTTGCAGGCCTGGTCCCCAGTGGGGGCGCGTGAGGTGTTTCTCTCTCACACTGGTGTTTCTCTCCCTTTCTTTTTCCCTCCTTTCCCCTCTCTCTAAAACAATAAATAAATAAAATCTTTAAAAACAAAAGCTGTGGAACCAGCTCAGACTCGGACCGCTTTGCTCTCTCTGCACTCGCTCCCCTGGGATCTCACCCAGTCTTAAACTGTAAATGTCTGTTCAGCGACAACTCCGTTAGCCCTCCCCACTGAACTCCAGACTCGTCGGCCCACTGCCCACTCGCCATCTCCGTTCAGACGTCTACCAGACGTCTCAAGCTGACTACACCCAGCGCCGGGTTCCTGGTTTTCACCAGCCCACGGACCTCCTCCGTCTCAGTGAAAGGCAACCCCATCCTGCCAACCGTGGAGTTGTTCTCTCTTTCTCTTGCGCCCCATATTCAACCCATAAGCAAATCCGAATGTTTGAAACTTCAGAATGTATTCAGAATGTATCTCAAATCCCACCGATTCACACGCCACCAACCACTACCCCTCTGGTCTAAGCCGCCTTCCCCTTGCACCTGTACCACTGAGAGAGCCTCCTAGCGCGTGTCCCTGCTGAGATAGGTCCTCTTTACAGTCCGTCTCTGCAGAGCAGTCAGAACACTGCTGCGGAAACTAAAACCTGGGCCGGTCAGGGCCTGTCTCCACCTAAAATCTTCCAAAGGCTTCCCCCCCCGCCCCCTACAGGGATAAAACACAAAAGCTTTTACAACTGCCTACAAGGCTCCGTACCAACTGCCTCCCATCTCCCCAACCCCTTCTAGTGCCTACAACGGGGTCAAAGAACAGGCAGCCAACACAGAGTTGTCAAAGGAGCGAGTGTAGTCATACGTGCCGTGATTTACTCGGTATTTTGCATATGAGGTTGCATCTAAACCAACAAAACAACAAACAAACAAATTTAAAAAAAATAAAACTTTCCTGGTTTTTCTTTGAAGTGAGGTTTGTTACCTGGATTCAATGTCAGACAAAGAGATGTCATTCCAACTTTCTCCTAAATCCATATCTTGTCCAAGTTCATTGAATTTCTTATGGATTTCCTGTTGTAAGAGCTCCTTCAGCTCTGCTAGACACTGCATGAACTGTGGAAATAAGACAAGAACTTATTCCGATTATTCATGTACTCATTCATCATATACTAAGTGTATGCTAACAGGCACTTGGCTGCCGAGGACACGAGGAGAGGACGCTGTAACGTCTGCCACTCCGGACACGTTACCAGGTAAACCGCGTGAGCTGTGGGAACACACAGAAGTGTTTTCAGGACAGAACACCCATAAGCACTGCTTTAGCCACGTTTCCTCGGCTGTAGCCAGTACCACACTTCTTGGCTATAAACGCAAAGGTCTGTCTATTTGTTTCTTTTGGAGTAATAAGGAAGGAAAAGTTAGAACAGCATTGTTCAGATTTTGGCCTATTGCAAATACGATCTAACAGGCCATGCTGCGGCCAAATTCTCCGTTAAACATTTTTTCTTACGCAGCTGCATCCAGAGAGGGTGCCCACCACGTGTCCCCAAGGCTGACATTTCAGAGGGGGTCTGAGAGATAAGTTGGAGACCACGAGTACAGACTCCTTTTTTAAGAAGCTGGGTGATGCAGGAAAACAAACTGCAGAGGAAATGAGGCCAGAGGGAACTTCTGTGACTTGGGATTGGAGCACCTTGAGAACATTTGCAGTTGAAGGGAAGAAGTAAGAGGGGAAAACCGAGGACACAGAAAAAAAGGGAGGTTATTAATGAGGCAAGACCTCGGGGGCCGTCAGGGAGGCCAGCAAATGCACCAAGGGCAGAGCTGGTTTTGGAGAAGACTCGTGAGGACTGGTTTTCCGAAACAGGAGAAAGGGAAACAGGAGAAAGGGAAGGAGGGAGCGGCCATGGGTGCGCCCCGAAGCGACGGGGGAGAGGTGCGCTGGAGGGACTGGCAGGAGGGCTGCTGTCTGCTTGGTGAAGTCTCACCATTTGCCAGGAGAGGGCAGGCTGGGCCTTTCTTTTTTCCTTCCATTACAAAAATTTCAGAAAAATGTTAAGAAGAAATAAAGATCACCTGAAATCCCACTCAGCTGAATTTGGACCTATGTGAAACTGATCACAGTAGCTGCATCACCACATTTCTTGCTTCCTTTTCTTTTCTTTTTTTTAACTGACCAGAAATCAAACCCGTGTCCTTTGGGTCCACGGGATGATGCTCCAACCAACTGGCCAGGGCACTGCATTTGTGGAAACTCCCTTTTTACCTTGGCTCGGTCAGGATCACAGAAATCCAGAAGGGTGTCACAGACGTGATAACCTAGGGACTTCAGATCCTCAGTGGTAAAATGAGTGTCTCTTTTATTGCCTGGAAAAAAACAACCCATAAACATTTCTTACTAAATCTTAATGAGCAATTGCAAATCTAATTTATGAGTATCTCCTTAAAAACACCACCTCTGATTCTAGTTTTAGTTTGATTCCGGAGAATCTTGGACAATGAAAAAGTTTACAACGACGAAGGCTATGATTATGAAGTTATAATTACCATGATGACAAAGTTGTACCTTGTGGTAGGCATGAGGCCAAGTGCTTTCTTTACATGCACTGTCTCATTAGGTAGTACCTGTAACGCAGGTGCTCTGCTGGCAGTTACAGAAAAATAGGGTTCAAAGAGTTAAGTCACTTACCTGGGTCACGTGACTTGGAAACCAAGCTGAAATTCAAACCCAGATCTGCCTGATTCTACGTCCTCAGCAGCCACTATGCTACCTGCTCCGTCATATATTATATTTCACACTCATATTTTGGGTACTCAAATTTGGCATGAGGCACAGACAAGAAAATTCTTTAGGTCAATTCTCCCCGCCCCCCAACCCAGACATTTAAAGGGAACGACTCTCCCCAACGCTCTGCAGAGCGCCCCCGGCCACGCGGGCCCACGACGCACAGAAGGGAGCTCACCCAGCGTGGACCCGCCAAAGGTGGACTCCATGGTATAGCTGTTCAGGACCCCCATCCGCCACATCACCACGCGTCCCGTTCCTTCTTTGCTCTTCTGGACCTTAAAATTACAACTATGAAAAGAGAACTAAACAGAAATCCAAGTCCTCTGTTAATCATAAGCTGGCAAATGCTTAAGCAGATTCATTAACGTGACACAAGAATGGTCCCCTTGGGATCTATATATTGTTTCCGAGAGCGCGTTCCATAAAATACTAATGCTAAGGTCTATTAATAGATATTACAGAGGAAAGCATGAGTTCCGTGGTTCTGTTCATCAGGGAGATAGAGGGTTAACAAACTGAACAGGCTTCCTCTCCAGCCCCTCTCAGAGCAGCTGATGTTACTGTGGACTGTGACCCTCCACAGGGGAGGGAGTATATTGTTTCTCATTGGCCATGAACCCACCTTTCTTAGGGACATTTTGCAGGACTAGGGTTCCTTTGAATGCCTGTTTGAGAACACTGACCAAATTTGGCATTGAAAGCAATGGACAGCCTTTGTAAGACTTTTCTTTTTAAAAAAGTATTTTATTTAGCCCTGGTTGAAGTGGCTGAGTGCATTAAGCGCCAGCCTGCAAACCGAAAGGTCACCAGTTCGATTCCCAGTCAGGGCACATGCCTGGGTTGCGGGCCAGGTCCCCAGTTGGGGGCGTGCGAGAGGCAATGGGTATCACTCTCACATCTATGTATCTCTCCTTCTCTTTCTCCCTCCCTTCCAAAGGAGAGGGAGAGAAACATCAATGTGTGGGAAAAACACTGGTGGCTACCTCTCACACGTGCCCCAACCAGGGACACCCCCCACAACCGAAGCATGTGCACCGACCAGGGACCAGTGACCTTTCTCTTTGTGGGATGAAGTCCAACCCACTGAGCCACGCCGGTCAGAACCACCAGACTTACGCTCTAGCACACCCCAACCTGAACCCTCGGATCTAGCTGGGTTTATCCTCTCTGTGTGATCTGTGAGTGCCTCAGCACGACAGTCTCTGCCTTTCACTCTCTGGCTCCGTTTTGCCAACGCTCTCAGCTCGGAGTTCAATGTCCTCCATTGTCTTTCACGACCACCCCCACATTGTCTCCTCTCTTGGAAGTTGTAATGTGCACTTGGCACCTACCCCAACCTGCCCTGGCCATCCTGCTGAAGATGCTTCACATTTGGGAGACCCCTCACTACCTAGTGGTTGCTAACTCGAGGTCTCTAGGGCCCAGGAGCTCTGCTGAGGAGCGGGGGGGCACTGCTGTCCAGGGACTGGAGGAGGAGGCAGAAGGGCCGTGGTTTCCAGCCTTCTACCCCTCCTCACCAGTGCAGCTCTGCTTCTCATTGCTTTAGATATTGGGCTCTGGAAGTGATTTCATTGGAAGAAAGAGATCCCTGGCAAAAATGGACAAGAATGTTAAAAAAAGAAAAAAGAAAGGAATGAAGGAAGGGAAGAAGGGAAGAAGAAAGGAAGAAAAGCTTCCTTTTTTCTTTCTTACAATAAGAGCAGCAGATACAAAATATTCGTCTCAAACACCTTCTATGAGAAAATTTGTACTATCATTCAAATACTTTCTGAAATCCAACCTAACTTCTTCTAATGCCAGTTACGTTGTGTGGGTGCATTTATGGTGCTGAACCAATGAGGATGCTCCGTATACGCCCGGCTGCCGCCCAGCCGGTGCTCGGCCGACTGTCACAGACTCCTGCTGCCTGCGCTAGCCCTTCAGTGTCTTCGTTACCTGTGGTCTCACATTACATGAACTTTTCTGTGGAGGCTCACGTAACAATCAATAACATTTTGTTTGTCCTCCAGTCCCTGCTTCCACTGCCAATCACAGGATTCAAGATGATGGATAACTCCATTAATGAGAGTTTGAACTCTGCCCAGGCAAAGCAGCCAGAGCAATTTTTAAAAGTCACCTCTATTAAGATGTAATTCACATACCGTAAAATCCACCCGTTTATGGTACACAGTTCAATGGTTTAAGTATGTTCACAGGGATGCAGTGTAAGTCTGGAACGTTTTCAGAACCCCCACAGAGACCCAGGGCCCACGAGCAGTCACGGCCCACGCCGCCCTGCCCGCAGCCCTGGGCCGCCGCTGGCTGCCGTCTGTCTCTGCAGCATTTCACAGAACGGAATCAGGCAACGTGGCCTTTGTGTCTTGTCTTTCACTTAGCACCATGCTTTCAAGTTTCCTCCATGTGCTAGCATGTCAGTAGTTAAGTCTTTTTATTGCCAAACAACAGTCCATCGTGTGGATGCACAGCATTTTACTTATCTGCTCACCAGCTGATGGACATGGAATACATTCTTGAAGTCAGGTTGCTGGGATTTACCCAAGATGATAAAAAGAGATACAGAGTGCCAAATCAAACACTACATATAAGAAGCAGGGAGCTCCCTTCTCCCTGAGTCGATGGACAGAAAAAATGACCTCACATGCTTACCTTTTCTGGTGCGTTTTTGCTTAACATTAAAGGGAAGACTCGCTCATGAAGCCAGTACTTGCGATCGCTGTTGTTACAGCCATACAGGAAGATATTATTCTTACGGCTGTGGCCGTGGAAATCGCAGTACAAGAGAACCTCCCTTTCTTCAAGAAGTCTATTGAGGGGGGCAAACACAGGACTCAGTGGACATCCAAATGCATGCGGATAATCAAGGATTATTTGGAGTCTCTTCTTTAAGTGTGCCTGCAGATACCTTCCCTTCTAAGAAAATTCCAGCTCCCGATGGCCTTCCAAGGCCCCTACCTTCCCCAGCCACTCCTGATGTGGAAAGGGGTGGGCGACAAGGAAGCGGGGAAAATCTGTTGAAAGTAGCCCCACCCTGGTGTAGACCAGCGGAAAGTGGGGAGAGGCAGAGAGGCTGTAACTGCAGGGATAAAAAGAACCAAAGAAAGCCTTGGTTCTTCACTTCCCGGGGCTGGTTCTGATAAGGCTCAGATCTTGGTTTCCTGATCACCCAGAATACTTGTACAATCTTCCAAACAAGGTCACCTGCCCCATAACGAGAGGATGAAGAGTATGACAATATGCTACCCATTAACAATGTGCTGGATGCTATGCTAACCAGATTACACGGATTATCTCATTTAATCCTCACAGGAACCATCCAAGGCAGGTGTTACTATCCTCATTCTACAGATGAGAAAGCTGAAGGGGAGAGGTTAAGTGACTTCCAAGGTCACAGGACCAGCCAATAATTAAACTAGGTCTCAGAACCAGGCGTGTCTGACTCCCAAACATATGCCCTTAACCATTTTGCTCCCAGCCCAACACCACTCCACCCTTTCACACAGATATGGTTAGACGGTGTGTGCACTGACATAGTCTTGTATGCTGGAGTTTCATTTCCAATGAAATGGAAGCCCTTTTAAGCTGGGTGCTATTACATCATAGCCTTCCATGGCTTTTACACAGGCTTGAAAAATGCTAACTGATTTATTATTCCTTCTTCGATGACAGGCAACATAAGATGGTAATGAGAAACTCAGACTCCAGTCCTAGCCAGGTAGCTCAGTTGGTTAGAGCATCACCCCAATACAGCAAGGCTGTGGGTTTGATCCCCAGTGAGGGCACATACGAGGATCAAACAATGAATGCATAAATAAATGGAACAGAAATCGATGTTTCTCTCCCTCTCCCTTGCAAATCAATCCCCCCCACCCCCAAAAAAGCATAGACTCTGGAATCAGAGAGCCTGTGTTTAAATATCTACTCAGTCACTTACTATGCTAGGACTTGGGCAAGTTACTTAACCTTTCTGGACCTTAATTTCCTCATTATATAAAAAAATGGGGATATTGATTGTGCTTACCCCAGGGGGTTAATGTGAAGATTAAATGAGTTGAAGATGAAATGGGTCATAAGTATAAAGCACTGTTAATACTGCCTGTCATCTCATATAAAACTATAAATTGTTATATTCTATTATTACACAACTCTCATCATGAAGACCTATGAATTCCTCTGACATCTGACCTTTTCCAATCATTTCACTTCTAAGTGAAATATCTCTGGCTAAAATGTTGCATGTTCAGTTTCCACTCATAGATAAGACCTGATTTAAAAGTTGGAAAATGAACAAACACACGTGACTACAAAGAGAATGGTAAGGACTGTCTACAAAGCCATTTCCACTTCCCACAACATTAGAAGAGACCTCACCCCTCCCAACCCCCTGCCACTAGCCAGTAATCAGAGGAGGTTCAACAGATAAGGGCTCTCACCTCTTGATCATGTTCTTGGTGTACCAGATGCACGGGAAAGACTCCTTCAGAATGGTTTTATAATGCCTGTTCAGGTCCCTTCCAGCCAAGGAACACCGGTAATTCCCCACGATTACCCCATCTGGGTTTAACATGGGGACCACTTTGAAGACAAAGATATCTCTGAGGAGCTCAGCGTCGGGGGAGTTGCTAAGAATGAAGTCCAGAAACCCTTTCATGACCCAGGAGCCATTGCTTTCCCCGGGGTGGGCCCGGGCGCTCAAGACCACAGCTTTCTTTGCAGCAGCCTCCTGAGGGGTCCGGGATGGGTTGGTGATGGTGAGCAGGTAGACAGTATTTCCTGCTAGGCTCCTGCATAAAGTCCGAAGTTTGCAGAACTGAGACTGGAGGGGGTTGTTCGCCACCGACAGGAGGTAGTATTGCAAATCAGTGTACGTGTACGGGTAGAAGTGCGCAAAGAAGCAAGTGTCCTGGTCATGCGGGAACTGAATGGTCCACGTCAGACAGTAGAAGGGCTGCTGCCCGTCCTCCGTGTTGTTCTTGTAGTACCTGATTTCACTCCCTTCTCTTCTCCAGCCAATGTTGCGCGTCTTGGCATCCAACTGCGAGTACATGAGAGGCTTCATCCCTACTGCGTAAAGGCTCTTGGGTTTCAGCAGGTTGACAATGGTGAAGCGATAGGTGGCATCTTTCCTGGTGTTCTGAACTCGAAAATAAAACCACTGAGTGTGTTTGTTCGTGTAGAGGTCGGTTCGCAAGGTCAGCTCATACTCGTAGGTGTCTCTGTAATGAAGAATACAGAAGAATATCTCTGTAACACCGCCCTCAAGATACTGTTATTTCTTGGTAAAAACAGATCTTACTCCAACAGAAACCTTGTTACATCAAACATTTATTTTCTCATTTACCCAGTTCTCCAACTCATGTATTAGGCTAACAGAAACTTGGGGAAAGAAAGTGGATTTGGGGCGGGATGGAAGAGTCTCAAAATTCACACTGTTGCACAGGATTGGGGAGCTCTGAGCTTCTTGGTGTCTTTCTAGAACACCCAGGAGCAGTTTCTAACCACTGCACTCCATTTCTCTGAAACACACTGAAAAGCAGTGAAGCTGGAGCCCTTAGTGTGGGCTGCTAGCTACATCCTGGACATCACCAGTGTGGACCAGATCCTTAAGCTTTCTGTGCTATTTTTATCTCTGATCATTAATTGTTTGAGGATAAAGGGGCTTTGCTGGAATGCGTGCACCTTGTTTAAAAGAAACGGGACTAGCTTGCAGAAGAGGAAATACAAATGCCGAAAACATGGAAAGATACTCATCCACATGCATCATTAAAGAAATACAGATTAAAACGGCATGTTTCCTCCACCCTCTCATCAACATTTCAACACTGGGAAACGCACTCTCACACACTGCTGACGGGAGCTGAAATCACACCGGAGGGCGATGTGGCCCAAACTAGCAACACCGAGGTGTTCAAACTCTTTGACCCACTAATTTTATAACAGAATTTACTCCATAAAAATATACAGGCACAAGGGTGTTAATTATGTTCATTTGTTTTAAAAGTTGTGAATATCTTAATTTCTCATCAGTCAGGAACAGGGTAAATAATGTATGGAATATCCATATAATAGAATAATATAAGCTATTAAAAATGAGGAGATATAACTGTGGTATTGCCATAGAAAAACACCTATAATGTATCAAGTGGAAAAAACAATTTGCAAAATTGTATGCATACCATTACCCTATTTTTTTAAAAATACATATGTGTGTATTACACATACATAGAGAAAATGAATATATATGAGTATATATCAAATTGTTATCAATTGCTGCACCTGGGAAGCATGATTATAGGACTCAAAAATTTTTACAAAACTTTTAAAAGATTTACTTTATTTTTAGAGAGGGGAAAGGAGGGAGAAAGAGAGGGAGAGAAACATGATGTGCGAGAGAAACAGTGATCGGTTGCCTCTCCCACACTCCCTACTGGGGCCCTGGCCCACAACCCAGGGAACTGAACCGGCAACCATTAGGTCCGCATGCTGGCGCTCAATCCACTGAGCCACACCGGCCAGGGCAAAATCTTATGTTATGTATTTTTATTCATACAAATTTCAAATGAGCACTCATTTCTTTTATAAGCAGAAAAAGCAATTTAGATAAATGTTTATTCTGGGGGAAAATACAAGGCACAGTCTTTCCATTTTTTTATCATCCTCATAACCATGTCCCATCCCTTCTGTTTTTCAGAAACATTCCTGACTCCTAAGGTGATTCCTTAGGACTCTCCTCCGTCACTTCAGTCACCCTCCCTCTGGGGAAACCCTCTCTGTTACTCACACTCTGACGGCTTTTTGCAGATTCCCACTCTCAAACCTGGATTCGAACAGGAGAGTGTTATCTTCCGGCCCCTGCAACGTGACGGCGAGTTCCTTGATGATTCCTCGTTTGCCTCCCACTCTGGCACTGGTGAAGTAGGAACCTTTGGCGGGCACTGCAGATGGGACAGACACGGTCCTCTCAGAACTCGCTCATCCCACAACATTCACCGTGCCCTTGCGTGTGTTCAGCAGTGCTGTTCTAGGTCAATGACAGTGAATATTCGAATTTTCAACTGTCCTTGCTGCGACTTTTAATTTTAAAGTGTATTTCTTTGAAGGCCTGTTTAGAGCACTTCCTCTTGCTACAGGCCACCCTGGTCATCAGAGATGCTGCTTGTACCCACTTAAGCCCTAATGTAAAAGGATGTTGGCAAAAGGTAATATTCTAAATGGAGTACCGGAAAACATTTGCAATCTTATTTAAAAACACACAACAAATAGCACCTATTGATTCATTTTAAAAATATGAAGGTAAAAACAAAAAAGAGAGAATGTAGTACACTCCATAAAAATTTTTGCTATATCCTTCCAGATTTAAATATAACAAAAATAGAAATTTGAGAATTGGTATGGGTGAATTTCCCTAAATAAGGAACCAAAATATCACAGTAAGTAGTAAACAGTTTACAATTAAAATTTTAACTTTGTTTTTAATTTTATTTTTTAATTATTGTTCAGTTACGGTTGTCCCAATTTTCCTCCCATTGCTCTCCCCTGCCCTGCCCATCTAAAATTTTAACTTTAAAATGAAGCTAAAACAAAAAAGTGATGAACTTTATCTTATTTAAAAAAATTTAGATTATAATAATAATCTCTAATACTTGGAATAATAATCAATTGTTAATTTTTTTTTTAAAGTAGGGCTGTAACTTTTCAGACAAATTCAGTAAGAATGCCACATAACATCTTTGGTTTTTGCAAAACTTTTTTTCGGGCTTCACAGTTTTCCCAAGGACTTCTGTTTGTACCACAATATTCTCATCATTATGTCTAGAAGAACCTATTTTAGTCATCTTTTGTTGATTTTCCGTTTAACTGATAAAAATTTCTAGGTTCTCATTTGTCAGTGGCTTTGTGAGTGAGTCAAGCAGTCAAGCGGTCCTGTAACATTTACCAACTTCATAAAATCCTGCATCTCTTGTTAAGAACCTTAATTTCACTTTGCACTTATTTACTTTATGTGCATTATATTATCAGATGTTAACAATATCCACCAATCAGCAGGTGATTGACACCAACAAAGATGCTGACTCTGGAGCACTGAACACACAGTAATGTGCGAGGGGCCTGATTATACAAGTAGCCAGTTCACTGGTAAACACAGCAACACTATGATGACTTTTGCTCCTACGCAACCACATGTCAGTGTGGAGACTTTATAATAAACATGTGGGTAAGAAGTGAGAGCAGACGACAAATCCATCACGTAAAGGAGTGAGTGAAAGAGGAAAATGAGCACAGAGGAAGGAGCAGAGGCAGCAGCTGAAAGTACATGTAATCCCAGTACAAGCTGGGGACCCACGTGGTGCAGTCTCTTCATGAAACTAGTCAGAGTACAACCAGCAACCGGATGCCACTAATAAAGAAATTTCAGTATTTTGTTGAGTCTCTTAGGTAACATTAAAGATCCAATTCATAGCCCAGAGGAATATTTCTCAAAAAAATATCAAACCAGTACCCCCCTCCCCCAATATTCTCATCACATGTAGTTGCTGTGGGGCCCCTAAACTGACAAACTCCCAAGTTCCCTCTGGAGCCCCATCTTCTCAGTTTTCTGTTTCTTTATTCCACCAGTTAGGTGGGCTCAGCTCTCCTTGATGAATCTAAAAGACAAGATCAAGGCAGCTGCCACAACTGTGTGTTCACAGGACAGCAAGGATGACGTCGCACAAAAGCTGCTGTATCAGGACAAAGTGCTCCCTGCCCTGGGGTTCCCTCCTGCGTGAGACGTGCGGAAGTATCTGACTAGAACAGAGGAAGCACTGAGGATTCCCGGGCACCTGGTTTACTGACTCCAAACCCAGTAAAATAGGCTTACAAGCCTAAGAATTACTTAAGGTTGTAGAAACATTACATCCCCCATTATTAGTAACCCAAGCCTAACGATCTCTAATCTCCCTTTCAGTGCCCCCCAAGCTCCTCCTCAGACAGTCCACAAGGTGGAGCTGGGCAGACTGTGAGCTGCTCCCCCTCGTTTACTTCCTTGCACAGACCCTACTCCTGCCCTGTGTGATGTGCACCCATGGAAAGTGCGCACCTATGTTTCTTCCCCAAACCTTCCGGGAAAAAGAGTCTTTCATTTCAATTACTTAATTCAATTTTTATTTATTTAGATACTTGGTTTTTTGGTATTAAAAGGAATTTTAGCATTTATTTTTGAACATATTATGGTACAAGAAATTTGATGTAACAAATAATTACAAAACACAAGAACAGATACAGGTATTCCTGGTACTACCCACATATAATGTGCGTCCTTTTTCTTCCCTCAAAAATTTGGGCCAAAAAGTGTGCACTACACACGGCAAAGTATGGTAGCTTTTCTCACCAAATTATTACCGTGAGGAGGGCTCATAATCAAGGCCCTGGGGGCAGAGCTGAGCCCCCCGGAGTGACTAGCTCATTGCACCCTTCCGGCTGCAGGAGCGTAAAGGCAGTGTGGACCTTCCCTCCTTCTTCTGGTTGTTTCTCCAGAAGCCTCCCCTCATGTCATTTTCTTTAACCCATTCTATTTTTCCTGACGAAACTTAGTACATATTCCTCTTCCAAAAAAACACATTTCCTTTCTGATGATGATCTAGTAGGGATGATTTTCAAATTATGAGAATATTTTCTTACTTTCTATTTCTTGAATACAGCTTTTCCCCAACTGCAGAGAATTCCTTTTAAGAAGTTCTGATGGGCTGTGGTACCTGTGTGTGCAATGAGCTTCAGAGGGGTTTTTGGTGATGACAGAGGGTGCCCGTCAGCAGATTCCTTACCTCCTCATGTCCCTCCCTGTTACCAAGTTGGCATCCTGACATTATTAATTCAACACTTACTTCCCTTTCTTTTCTGTCATAAGTGTTAGTATTACCGCCTGCTCCACATTCTCCCCAGCATTGTCTATATTTTTATTACAGCTATTCTAGTGGGTGTGAAGTTATCCATTTTTCCCATAAATACCCTTTATCGACTTGAGAGAATTCTCTCCAATTTCTAGTTTCCTGAATGTTCTTATCATGAAAGGCTGGATTTTGTCAAATGCTTCTTCTGTACTTAGATGTATATATATATATATATATTTTTTTTTTTACCTGCTTTGTTCTACTAATGGGTTTCCACTGGTTTTCTCATGGTGAACCACCCTTGCTCTCCTGGGATAGACGCCTTGGTCATGGTGTATAATCCTTTAACATGCAGGTGTTCTGTTGAAAGGTTTTGCATTTGTATTCATGAGGAATCTTGATCTGTAGTTTTCTGGTGATGTCTTTGTCTGGCTTTAGTATCAGGACAACACTGGCTTCACCAAAGAGAGTTGGTTAATGCTCCCTCCAACTCCTCTGCTTTCAGAGTTTATAAGGAATTAGTGCTATTTCATTAGATGTTTCATATGATTCAAACAAACCCTGTCGAGCCATCTGGGCCAGGGATTTCTTTGTGGGAAGATTTTAAATTACTAATTCAATTTCTTTGTTATAATCTAGTCAGACTTCTAATTTCTTCCTGGGCCAGTTTCGGTCATTTGTGTCTTTCTGGCAATTGGTCCTGTTCATCCATGCTCTCCAGTTTGTTGGCGTGAAGCTGTTGCCAGCATTGCCTTGTAATTCTTCTGATTTCTGAAGAGTTGATGTTTCCTTTCCTTGCTGATTTTGAGAATTTGTGTCTCCCCTTTTTTTCTTGGTTTGGTTAATCCAAGTTTGTCAATTTTGTTTATCTTCCCAAAGATTCCACTTTTGGTTTGATTTTCCCTACTACTTTTCTGATTTCTGTTTCACTGATTTCATCATTATCTCTGACTTCCTTCCTTCTGCTTGTTTTGGATTTGTTTTGCCCTGATTTTTCAAACCGACTAAGGTGGAAGCTTAGGTAATTGATTTGAGATCTTTCTCATGCTCCCCCTGCCCCCACCCACATTTTGACTGTCCTAAATTGTTCATTAGGTAATACTTTTACAAATGTTACTTATATTAGCGGTAATGGTGGAGCTGGGAGCACCGCGCCCTCTCCAAGCGGCACGGGGAGCACCGCCGACAGTGCGGTGGCACTGTGACTCTCTCCGAGACCAGGCTCTTGCTGCCGGCAGGTGTCGGCCCTCACACCTCCCTGTGCTTGTGGACTGGTTTGGTGATCCGGTCCACACTGGGTGTCAGGATTCCTTCTGATGGCCTTATGGAATGGATCAATGAGGATAACCCCGAAGCATCTGTATGTGGAATTGTCACCAACCCAGTAAGAATTCAGGACTCTCAGAGCCCCACAGTCACGTCCAGCTCGCCCTCTGGCAACAGACTGATGGCTTCGAGCACAGGTTCGCTGGCTAACACCACGACAGACAGGCTTGCCGTAGTTGCACCCTTACAAACTGGGCCTTTGTGGCCACCATGGTGCCCACGAATCCCATATATGAGTATGACATAACCTTGCTTGACCCTGTATCACAGTCTGCTGTACTTTATTGGGCCAGGTGGGGCAGGGGGCGGGGGGCCCTGTGGAGCACAGGGAGCAAGCGGTACTGCCAGCAGCATACCCTGAGAAGGAAGCACATTGCATCTGACTGCTCTGTCCTCCACAGCTCCTGGATGTACCTCTACGCACCCATCTTGGCTTACCTGATGGTGTCTCCCAGACGGAAAGGAAGAGACTTTCTCCCACAATCCTTTTCGGGCTCTCCCTCTTCCTTTCAAACACATGTATTTAAAGCCATAAATTTATCTTGCAATGCTTTCAGTTGCATCACACAAATTCTGATGTTTTATGTTCACTCCAAAATACTTTTTAACTCTCCTTGGGATATCTTTAATGTATGGGTTACTTAGAAATGTGTTGCTCAATTTCCAAATATTTACAGATTTCCCAAATGTCCTCTGGTTGTTGATTTCTAATTGAATTTTATTGTGGTCAGAAAATATATTTTGTACCATTTCAATCCTTTAAAATAATAGGTATTAAGACTTGCTTTACAACCTAGCATATGGTGCATACTGGGGAGTCTACTATGTGCCTGTGAAAAGAAAGTGTATTTTGTTGCTCTTGTTGGGTACGATGTTCTGCACACTTTAATAAGAGACCCGGAGCCTTCCCCTAGGAAGCCTGCAACTTCATGCAGGAAACCACATAGTAAACGACAGTCATATGCACATACTATAAAAGTACTCACCAAAGTATATATAGGAGGTGGAGAAAAGAAGAACAAATTCCCCAAAGATCCAACATCTGAATTTCAGAAAGAGGAATAGCAAGGGAGAAGCTATAAAATGAACTTGGAACTATTAAGAAAAAGGTACTGTCACTAAAAAAAAAAAAAGATTGCCATGTTAAAGCTGACTGGTCATGAATAGGCGGCCTCCCATTTCGGTTGGTTTGGAAAAGACAATTCATCACTGAACTATGAATTTTTAGAAATCACGATTACAGAAAATATTTATAACCCTGTCATGATTAACTACTCACTGTTCAGTGTGACGACAATACCTGAATCTAATTGGTAGACAACTGTGCCTTTTTCCTCTCCTACAATTTCTGGCACCTTTTCGTTTCCTGTAGGTTGATAAAAATATTCTGGTTGAGGTGGAACTCTGTCTGAAAGAAGACATTGAAAAAGTGCAAAATAAGAAAAGATATAAAAAGCACTTTAGCAGAACCTAAATTTCTAGTGTGTTTATGAGTTGTCTTGCTTCTTTCCATAAGACTATGAGGAGACTTTCAATACAAAATGTAAGGTATAAGTAGAAGATTTAAAAGTAAGCCGGAAAGGTCAATATAGTTGCTGCAATAACTCTTCAAAATTTGGCCCCGAGCTTCCTTTTACAATCAGGAAAGTGTGATCGGCTACATACATTTTATTACCACATAGGAACAAGTATATCAATAGTTTCAGAGAAAACAAGGCTTTTTCACTAACACTTAATTCTAAGAGATTTCTTGCATGCAACTTGGGCAATTTTCAATATCATTTTAAGTATAGAAGCCATTGATGAAAGCCTATATTTCCCTTCATTTCTTGTCTTTCATGCTCAGTGCTCCACAGTCACTCAAACTTGACACGCTCGCTCTTTCTCCATTTCCTCTAACTGGAATACTGCTCCTTGACTCTCTCAATCGGATCAGTTCTAGCTGCTCCTTCAGATCTCACCTCAGGTTTCAACCCTCCTCGGAAACCCTCCCCGATCTTCCAGGCTGGGGTGAAGCGTTCCCAAAGGCACCAAGCTCCATGCAACTGCCTGGTTACATCTTTTAACTCCCCCACCGGTGTGGGAGCTCAGGGTGTCTCCACCTTGTTCACGACTGTGTCTCTAACACTAAGCACTGTACTTAGCGTATGGTAGACGCTTGACAGATATTTATTGGATGCGTATTATATGAGGGGAGTGAGAAAATAAGAAACATCCTGTTGCTTATCCAGCAGTCCACAGCAGAGACATGATGTCTGCTAGACGTCAGTGTCCTGGCAACTAGAAAAGTCCCCACTTTTCAATGCAACGCGCTTCTGAAAAGGCTTCATCAATGGAGTGCTGGAGATAATATTTGCACCAATAGCTCAAAGATATGACCAGCAATGCCATTAAAAATGCCTCCACCACTCCCATAAAAACTCCAATAAAAACTCCAATAAAATAAAAATATAATGAAAAACAGTAAAAACAATGCTGCGGCATGTGCATCAACTATACCAAAGCTGGTCAAGAATACAACTTTTATGCAACTCAACTGTGCACATTAATACTGAGATGGGAATAATCCAGAAATCGGGTTTAAGTATGAATATATTTTGGTCTCCAGCAAGGTATCCTCCCATTCCAATAAACTCAGAAACATTCCAGTTTACATATTGGTGTAACTTTTGACTTTGGCGAGTGTGTATCAGTTTCCCAGAGCCTAATCATTTCAGGGTGGAATGATTAAGGTCTGGCCCCACACTTCAGAACAAAGGACTTAAAACTGTGAGGTCTCGGAATCAAGTCTGTCAGGACGGCAAGACCACGACACGGAAGCCACATTACCAATGTGATGGATGTTTTCCTTGATGACCTCACACTCTATTGGCCATCTTGGAGCCTGCATCGGCTCGCTGCCAGAGAAAAAGGCAAAGAGGTCTCGGGGTTCTCGAAGACGTGGGTTTGCTTCACCAAACTCATCGTGAAGCAGCTGTTTCTTCTTGAGAAGCGGTGAACTCAGCACAAAAGAATCTGTGGAAGGGCAAGAGAATGAGTGAGCAGGTTCCTCTTCCTTCTTGGGAACTTCACTAGTCAACTCGAACAACTAAGCAACGGGACGCACTGTATTAAAATATGGGCACAGATGTGTAATCTTCTCTTGTACATGTGTACATATTTCTCCTTCAAGGAGATGTATTTGGGGATGACAGCACTGAAATTATAAAAATCAAGTTAAAATTTTGCACAGTCTATTCAATATTTCAGAGTAAGTTAGAAGAAACTTTTTTAAAAAAATCAGAGCTAATGAGTCTAAGACATTGCCACAGTGGGTTGCAAATGAGTAAAAAGTTACTTAATGCCTTTCATTACTTTTGTGTAGAGTGAGGCAAGAGAGGGACCTTTCAATTCACTCATTAGCATTTTAGAAAAGTATACATAAAGCTTTCTTTAAAACAATCTGCAAATTAAATTTCTACTTCGTAACGTGACCATTCAAAGGACAGAGAGACTTCTCAAACAGAGAATGATAAGGGAGTGGGAAAGTACTGTGAATACTTTCAGGAGGGACAGAAAGGAGCTCTTGGGAAACAGAGAGTGAGAAAAAAGGGAGGAAAAGAAAGACTTTCAGGGAGAAAGAAAAAGAAAGGAAATGGGAGGGAGCATGAACAGAAAGAAACTGCCAGGGGAGGGGAAGGCAGAAGGCCCCCAGGTGCGGCCGCTCCCGGCTCCGGGGGGAGAGCAGCAGGGGGAGGCCTGTTCCCACCAAGGAATCGGAGGTGTCTGGTTGGAGGGGCACGAAGTACCTCTGCTCACAGCTTCTGCCTGTCTGTGCACAGCGGAGGAAGAGAGACGGGGAGGCCCTGGAAAGAGGCGGGAGAAGGCGGCCTTGACTCAGGGATCTTTGTCTTTTCTTCTCTCTGCCCCCTTTCCCCTAACCCTTTCCATTCCCCAGACCCACTTTGGGACCCAGTATTTCTATCTCTAAATCTTTTCCCCAATGTTTAATTGGGGGTGGGGGGAGGAACAATAAACATTTAAAAATATGGTAAAGCCTGGCTGGTGTGGCTCAGTGGACCGAGTGCCGGCCTGCGAACCAAAGGGTCACCAGTTCGATTCCCAGTCAGGGCACACGCCTGGATTGAGGGCCAGGTCCCCAAGAAGGGTACGTGAGAGGCAACCACACACTGATGTTTCTCTCCCCCTCTTTCTCCCTCCCTTCCCCTCTCTCTAAAAAAATAAATAAATACAATCTTAGAAAAAAAGAAAGAAAAAATATATAGGCACATAAGGATTCCCTGCCCCCCCAAAAAAGAATGATAACAGCAGTGCCTACATTGGGGGTTGCTGAGTAAGGAGGGCGTTCAGCTTTCCTTTTGTGCTTTTTTCTATCATTTAAATGTAACTTTTGTTTTTACCTCTGAATTCTCTGGTTTAAAAAAAAAAGACGAGCCCTGGCTGGCGTAGCTCAGTGGATTGAGCGCGGGCTGCGAACCAAAGTATCGCAGGTTCGATTCCCAGTCAGGGCACATGCCTGGGTTGCAGGCCATGGCCCCCAGCAACCACACATTGATGTTTCTCTCTTTCTCCCTCTTTTTCCCTCCCTTCCCTCTCTAAAAATAAATAAATAAAATCTTAAAAAAAAGGACAATAAATGCTTTGCTATAAAGAAAGAAGAAAAAAATATCTCCCTCTCTCCAACGATCAACGCAGGGGAAAAGGTGCCAGGCCGTCAGTTCTGCCCTGAACTGAGACCCCCTGTCGTGCTACTTCCACCAGCTGGTTTGGGCACTTCGTCTTTTTGCCCAGATCTCATCTTTAAAACATGGGACCTTGATATTTTGGTTTGTATCTTTAATTAGAGGTAAAACTGAGCACCTTTTCATTAAGCTTATGACCATCTGTGTTTGTTTTTCTAGAAATTACGTGCATAGTTTTCTATTTGGTCATCTTTTGTATACTGATTTATAAAAGCGGTTTTATTTAAAAAAAATTAATTTGGACTTCCACCCAAGATGGAGGCATAGGTAGACACACTGTGCCTCCTCGCACAACCAAAAGAAGAGCAACGACAAATTTAAAAACAAAAAAACAACCGGAACTGACAGAAGATTGAACTGTGTGGAAGTCTGACAACCAAGGAGTTAAAGAAGAAATATGCATCCAGACTGGTAGGAGGGGAGGAGACAGGCAGCCAGGCAGAGAGGACTTGGGCAAGGCAGCGGCTGGAGGGCTGGAGCAGGCAAGGCAGCAGCTGGCAGACCCTGTGAGGTGGTGGATTGCAGAGCAGGCAGTTGCACATTCGCGTGCAGATAAATAAACCAGGAGAAACAACAACTGGGGAGCGAGGTAGACCATGCAATCCAGAGTTCCAGTGCAGGGAAATAAAGCCTCAGAACCTCTGATTGAAAACACCTGTGGGGGTTGAGGCAGCAGTGGGAGAAACCCCCAGACTCACAGGAGAGTTCATTGCAGAGACCCACAGAGGCCTAGAATGTACGCAAACCCACCCACCTGAGAATCAGCACCAGAAAGGCCCAGTTTGCTTGGGGGAAGCAGGGAAAGTGACTGAAATATGGCAGAGAGCTGAGCAAGTGCCATCGTTTCCTCTTGGACCCCTCCCCCAAATACAGCATCACAACCTAGCAACCTGGGTTGCCCCACCCTGGTGAACACCTAAGGCTCCGCCCCTTACTACGTAACAAGTGTGCCGAGACAGAAAAAAATGGCCCAAATGAAAGAACAGATCAAAGCTCCAGAAAAAATACAACTAAGCAATGAAGAGATTGGCCAACCTATCAGATGCACAGTTCAAAACACTGGTAATCAGGATGCTCACAGAATTGGTTGAATTTGGTTGCAAATCAAAGGAAAAAAACGAAGGCTATGTTAAGTGAAATAAAGGAAAAGGTACAGGGAACCAACAGTGATGGTAAGGAAACCAGGCCTCAAATCAATGGTGTGGACCAGAAGGAAGAAAGAAACATTCAACCAGAACAGAATGGAGAAACAAGAATTCAAAAAAATGAGGAGAGTCTTAGGAACTTCCAAGACATCTTTAAATGTTCCAATATCTGAATTATAGGTGTGCCAGAAGGAGAAGAGGAAGAGTAACAAATTGAAAACTTATCTGAACAAATAATGAAGGAGAACTTCCTCAATCTGGCAAAGGAAATAGACTTCCAGGAAGTTCAGGAAGCTCAGAGAGTCCCAAAGAAGTTGGACCCAAGGAGGAACACACCAAGGCACATCATAATTACATTACCCAAAATTAAAGATAAGAAGAGAATCTTAAAAGCAGCAAGAGAAAAGAAAGACAGTTACCTACAAAGGAGTGCCCATCAGACTGTCAGCTGATTTCTCAAAAGAAACCTTGCAGGCAAGAAGGGGCTGGAAAGAAGTATTTCAAGTCATGAAAAGCAAGGACCAACATCCAAGATTTGCTCTATCCAACAAAGCTTTCATTTAGAATGGAAGGGCAGATAAAGTGCTTCTCAGATAAGGTCAAGTTAAAGGAGTTCATCATCACCAAGCCCTTATTATATGAAAATGTTAAAGGGATTTATCTAGGAAAAAGAAGATAAAAAATATGAACAGTAAAATGACAACAAACTCAGTTATTAACAACCGAACCTAAAACAAAAAAACAACAAAGCAAACAATTAGCATAGGAACAGAATCACAGAAATGGAGATCACATGGAGGGTTCTCAGTGGGGGGGAGAGTGGGAAAAGATACAGAGAATTAGTAGCATAAATGGTAGGTAGAAAACAGACAGGGGCAGGTTAAGAATAGTATAAGAAATGTAAAAGCCAAAGAACTTATATGTGTGATCCATGGACATGGACCAAAGGGAGGGAATGCAGGTGGGAGGTGGTGTGGAGGGGAATTAGGGGGGGGGGGAAATGGGACAACTGTTATAGCATAACCAAGAACACATATTAAAAAATTAATTCTTGATGTGTTTGTCACAAATATATATATTTTTCATTTTCTGATTTCCTTTATTGATGGTACTTGTTTCAATACAGATGTTTTAACTTTTTGTAAAAATTATCAATGTTTTACTTTATGGCTTTGGGTCTTGTGTCATTCAAAGGTTTTAACTAGAAAAGAGACACAATCAGATTTGCAAATAAAAAAAAACCAAAAATAACTGCTTTGTGGAAAATGCATTGGAAAAGGGCATGACGGAACAGGAGAAGCCAGGGACCAATTATGAAGCTATTTCAATAGTGAGAAATGATGGGTAGCTTGGGCTGGGGACAGGGAGGACGTAGAGTAAAGAGAAGTGAATTGATATCTGGCTGACTATGTATTTGACTGAATTCCTGTCTTGGATTCTGGAATAAATCTGTGGAATACCTGTAGAAAATTATTTTTTGCTTAAGCTAGCTGGAAGTAGTTTCCACCACTCTTATACAAAGAGCCTTAACAAATATATCCAACAAAACTGTGTGAAAAGTCAGTGTTTTAGTGCTGACCAGTGTGGCTCAGTTGGTTGGGTCCCTTCTGCAAAGCGAAAGGTCGCTGGTTCAATTCCTGGTCAGGGTACATGCCTGCATTGCTCTCACAAAGACGTTTCTTTCCCGTCCCTTCTTTCTCTCTCCAAAAATAAATACATAAATAAATAAATACAACCTTAAGAAGAAAAGTCAATGTTTTACTCTGGAGCAAAGAGTCTTAACAAATTTGCCAACAATTGAGGAAGACAACCAAGCATGCTCAGTATTTTAATTTAAACCTACAATCCAAAGTAGATCTAGAGAGAACATTAAAAAAAAATCCTCACCTGAGGACATTTCTTTACTGCTTTTAGAAAGAGATGAAGAGAAAGAGAAAGAGAAAGAAAGAGAGAAAGAGAGAGAAAGAAAGAAAGGAAGAGAAAGAAAGAAAGAAAGAAAGAAAGAAAGAAAGAAAGAAAGAAAGAAAGAAAGAGGGAGGGAGAGGGAGAGGGAGAGGGAGAGGGAGGGAGAGGGAGGGACAAACATCCATGTGAGATAAGCACTGACTGGTTGCCTCCTGTAGGCTCCCAGACTGGGGACTGAACCTAGGTATGTGCCTTGACTGGGAATCAAAACTGCAAGCTTTTGGCTACAGGATGATGCTCCAGTCAACTGAGCCACACTAGCCAGGGCTGGAGAGAACATTTTTGAGTGATGTCAGGAACAGTGGCCAAGGCTGCTTCTCTGGCTTCTCCTACATTGGGCCATGTTTGGCCGAATACCCAGAGCAGCTGCTCACGGCAGTGAGGGTTTGGGGCTCATACACACTGATTATTACTCACACAGAAGCTTCTCCTTTTGCAGGGAGTCTGGTATCAAATCATCTCTTTCCCTAAAGGAGCCACCCAAGATGAATCGAATCGGGGATTATTCTTCCAAACACGCTGGTGTGGGGCAGAGTTTGGTAAACTCCCTTTCTGAACTAAGAAAAGATGGTTTAATTAAAGGTGCTGGAAGATTGGTTCACCACCTCCAACATCTAGCTCTGTGCCAAAACCATCACTACCAAACCCCACTACCACAGGCCTTCACAATGAATACATCTCATTTTCCCAAAGAGCTTTCACATTCCAATTTACTTGAGTTAAACATCACTTTCCCCATTTTACAGTAAGGAGAAGACCTGAGAAGCAGCATGGACAGTGGAAAAATAAAGGGCTTGGGAGGCAGAGAGCGCTGGTGGCTCTAAGAGTGGCTGAGAGAGCCCTCGCCAAGTGCAGGCTGGTACTCAGAGTGGGGGCGGAGCCCTGGTGCCGGAGCTGATTTGTCGCGAGGGCTCTGCGGAAGACTGGATACACGGTTTTCACCAAATCAGTAATCAGTTAAAAAAATGAAACAGTTAATAAGAAAGTTGAACAAGGCTGACAGTAATAAAGTCAATGTAAAAACTTTATTTCTAAATGACAAGAATAAAGTTAGAAAGTCAGAATTAAAAAGACATAATTTATAATAGCATAAAATATGAAGTGTTATGATAAAAGTTATAAAACTTTATTGGGAGAAATTAAGGAAGACCTAAGTAAATGGAGAATTAGACTAAATTCCTAAGATTGGAGAACCCAGTATCAGCAAATTCTCAGTTCTTGTGAAATTAGAGTCTATAGATTGAGTGCAATCCCAATATTTTTTTTTAAATATCACAAGTCAATTCTAAAATTATATGAAAAGGCAAGAATAACCAAGACACTTTTGAAGAACAATCTGGAAGATGTACCTTTCCAGATATTAAGACTATACTAACAAAAGTTAATAATAATGTTTCATGCCATGATCCAGCATATTGAAGCTTTAAAGCAAAAAAAAAAAAGACTTTTAACGTCACATAGTATAATTAACAAAGGGTATTAGTGTAAGGGAAGACAGACAATGGGGAAAGGAAGCACTTTTCACTAATGGTGCTTGAAAAAATTCATTATTAGTTGATCCAAGCATAACTCTCTCAGTTAATGAAATGTTTTGCTTCACGAACCCAAAAAAGGCGATGCTAGACAGGAACAAGACACTGAAGCAGGATGCTAAGAAGCCGAAAAATGTCCTGGGCTAGCGGAATGGGGAAACTGAGACCAGATAATTAAACAAGGCCAAACGACTGGAACAACTTCCAGCCAGCTAGGGAGTCTTGAAACCTCATCTTCCCTAACCAGGGACACCTGAGAGCAAATGGTTGCTACCACTCCTCGATAACCAGAGAATGCCTAGCTTATGTCACCCTGGTCAGGGAGATAGGGGACAGGGACCCGATTAATGCCACTTATGCCAGCTAAACACAAGAAAGAATGAAGTCAGGGGAACAGATAATAACACAAGCTCAATCAGAGTTTGACAGACGCAAGATAAAGCAGTAAAGCAGATCAATGAGTAACACCAGACTCCCCTATCCACTTATTTTGATGCATCAAGCATATGAAAAACACTTCTGCAAAGCTAGTGAATATCCTGCTGAAACCCTTCCCTAAGATTCTCCCCCCAGTTCCCAAGAAAGAAAAAAACCCTTAAGCCAAAGACCCAGTGTGGCTAGCTCTAAAGCAGGGCCACGCCCCTTCTCCAACTGGAAATTTTTACTTCCTCCTAAACTCTAAGGGTCCCCAAGAGACTTGCAACCAGGGGTGCACTGGGCACCAGCAGCTCGTTCCCGGCTAACCCCCTGATTCTGTCTCCAGGGCCCCCTGGCTCTCTCCTGTTGCTTCTTCTACCCTAAGCCCTTCCTTTGGTTCACTGTCCCTGCTTTGAATAAATGTACTCTGAAATTCACCTAGACCCTTGTGGTGAAATCTGTCCTGCATGAAGTCAAGAACCCACACACTACCGGCTCTGGGCCCGGTCCCCATCCGGTAAAATATTACCTTTATAGTAGCCATAGTACTGGAGGTGACGGTACATAAAGTCTTCATAAGGATCAGAACGAGTCTGTGAAAGGAAAGGCCGTTTAAATCAGGAAAGTCCTTTCAAATAATACTGAACTCTTAAGAAAAGGTACACAAGCATTGTTGCGGAGGCCAGTATGCCTGAGGACTTCCGTCAACAAGCCAACGGAAAGACATTCACACAAATCATTCTGTCCTGGGGATGAAGATCTCCAGCTAGAAAAAGGCTGTACACCTTCCGACTGTACTGACTTTCTGCGGAGTTCCTGGGGAGGGGCGTGTACCCACCTCCTGCTTTAGGTCTGTTTCCAGCGCTGGGAACATGTCACTGCTGTATGGCACACCGAAGATCAGTCACATAGGCATCTAGCCACAGCTCCTGCCCGAGTTCCAAATGGGCAGCTGATTGCACAGAAGATAAACAACAACAACAGGACAACTGGAAAGCTTGCCCATATTCACCACTCCCACCCTTTGCTCCCGCAGCTCCCGTGCGATTTTACGACGCCCTGCCACATCACTCGCTCCTCCCTGCCGACTCAGCCTCTGCTCAGAGCCCCCGCCGGTGGTTCCCTCTGCGGCGCGGAGGCACACCTGAGGAATTAGGGTGGGCGACCCGTGTTCTAGCCTTCGCCTCCCGAGGCGCCCGTCGTTTGCAGGCCGCAGGCTTCCCTCTCCCTGAGCAGAAGGATGCCCGCCTCCAGGAGCCGCAAGTAAGCGGAAAAAAAAAAAAAATGAGAAC
Organism: Phyllostomus hastatus; assembly: GCF_019186645.2. NCBI lineage: Eukaryota > Metazoa > Chordata > Mammalia > Chiroptera > Phyllostomidae > Phyllostomus > Phyllostomus hastatus. The sequence continues at coordinate 29,296,978 of NW_025334037.1, forward strand.
GGGCGGATACGGCGAGTTTGTTTGAGGTAGATGGAAAAGAAAGGCCAGAGGCTCGGAGAGTGGGCTCTGAAAATAACGTGCAGGGGTTCAGGGCTTCCCGGTCCGGGGGAAGGTGGTGAAGGGAAGTTACTCGCAGGGTGGGCGGCAGGGTGGACTTCTTAGAAGCGCAGAAGGAAGGGAGCCGCTGCCCTCGCGCTCCCGCCGCCCCCGGAGGAGGGGCGGGCGCGGCGCCTGCTGCGGCAGGAACGCCTGAGCGAGGCGGGAGGCTAAGCACAGCAGGTAGAGACTCCGCCGCGCACCAGGCGGACACGAGAACCAAGCTCACCCGCCGCTGGCTACTGGGGCCCGCGTAACCTAGCAACCGCGAAGCGGAAGCGGGAGGGCGGGCGCTTCCGGGGACCGAGGCCCCCGGCCTAAAGAGGAAAAGTTGCTGTTCGACCTGGCCCGCAACCCAGGCCGCATGCGACCCTCCTGCGACCCTCCGGATCGCAGGCCTAGGCAAGATCGCGGTGTCCGAGTCCTCCTCTTCGTACACGATTGGCACCACTTCTGGGTTGTCGGTCGCAACAGGCCGAGGAGTACACAGCCTGTAGTCCTCAACATACCCCAAACTCGTTTGCTGTTGACACAGCTTCAGCTAACAAGCGTGGCCGAAGGGGTGCCACGCTCACATCCATGTTTCTCCGTCCCCTCCCCCTCCCGTCTGAAAAGCAACGAAAAAGGCCCTCTGGTGAGGATTTAAAAAAAAAAGATTGACTTAAAATAAGGCTTGGTTACACAATCACAGAGTTAAATTTACCAAGAGTAAAAGAATAGACCATCAAAAGTATTAAAAAAAGAGGCTTTATTAGAGCATATATACAAATTTACAAGGTCAGAAATTGGATAAATACAAACAGCTTTAAAACACAATTTGACTTTTCTTCAGTTTAAAGTGACTTTTACCTGATTGTGGTACAATAGAAAATACAAAACAGTAAACTGCTTTTTAAATACTGGAATTTTATGGAAAATAGTTCACACATAGAAGGGAGGTGGATTTTGGAATAGGTAAAACAATGGAGACATTAACATACAGTGGCTCTGGCTACACAGATGGCCATAGATGAAAGGGGGGATTATCAAAGTTGAAGACAAGAACACGTGCTGCTGCTGGTACTGAAATGGAAGTATTTCATCTTGTGCATGAAATGACAGCCATCGATTCCAGAGTGTGCGAGATATGTTTTAGAGTGTGGCCACCTGCCAGCACAAGGCAAATAGCAGCCCGACCCAACTCCGCACTTCAGGGGGAGCCAAGCAGAGGAAGCGTTCAGGGAGATTGTGACACCCCAGGGAAGCGAGGCAGAGGCCAGAGCTGCCTCCTAATTGCACTTGTTCTGGAGCGGGGTAGGAGTGCTCCACACTGGGGCGCCTCATGGGCCTCCATCAAGAAGGGAAATTGCTCACTTCCCATCAGGGTCCTCTACAGAGGTGTCACCCTCACGAGCCACACGGTCCAGGCTGATGAGGTGATGTAACTAGCATGCTGAGTTTGCCAGTGTGACAATAAAGGCAGCCAGACCCAAGTGTTCAGTCACCCCACCCTTTGGCAAAAAACAAAAAACCCCATCTCACAAATGCCAAACTCTGTGTGTATGTCCTTGCCCAGAAAATTCATATGCTCCCCCCTCATAGCATTTAGTTTATTGACAACAGTGAAACATGTTAAGACTCTGAACACACACACAATCAATAAGAATGAAAACAAAACAGAACAAAAACTATGTGTTTGGAGTCATTTTCCTTCGCTTCAGTCTTGCTCGCCAATCCTCAGGAAGGGCTTCAAAATTAGCATTTCTTTCTGCCATGCCACTGTAAAGAAAACATATAGATTACTTCACCAGAAAAAAAAAGAATAAAACTGTTCATTTCCTACCAAAAATATCTAACTGAAACAGATGTGAAAGTTTCAAGTGTGAAAATGCTTCAAATTCCTCAGCTAAGTACCAGAAAATTCTTTGTCAAATTTCTTTTGATGGGTCAATGAAAAACATAACACACACTTTGTATAGTTTTATGTGTATGTTAGTGCATATATTTATATATCTTTAGCAACCACTAAAGCCACATTAAAGGCATAAAACACATTCTTATCAAAGTTTTTAATGGCCTCTGGAGTTATGATTCTTTAAAGAAGATATATTTAACCTTCAATATACCATCAGGAACCTTTAGACCTAATGTTTTTGAGCTTCTCTTTTGACCAGTTCTATTCATAAAAAGTGGTATCTCGTGGCTTATTCGGTCATTTAAAAAAATAGATTAGCCCTGGCTGGTGTGGTTCCATGAAATGAGCACCAGTCTTTGAACCAAAGGGTCACTAGTTCGATTCCTAGTCAGGGCACATGCCTAGGTTGTGGGCCAGGTCCCCAGTAGGGGGGCATGTGAGAGGCAACCACACATTTATGTTTCTCTTCCTCTCTTTCGCCTTCCCTCCCTTCCGCTCTCTCTAAAAATAAATAAAATATTAAAAAATTAAAGCTCTCAGATTCTATTTTGCAATTATCAGAATGGGTGTACTAAATTCTTTTCAAAATCTAAAATAATCTAAGATAAATTACAGGATTGTTGGCATTTCCCTCCATCATTTTAAGTAGTTTGCTATTTCGTCATTGTAGGAATTAATCATTACTGAATTCCCAGTAATATTAAAAATAAAAAAAGTACTAAAACAATAAAAAACAAACCAACCCTGAATAACGGAATCACCTATAAGGATAATGCAAAAGTGAAATAAATTGTCACTAATACCATCCCTCAGTTTTCTAATCATGTTGCCCAAAATAATGTATCAAGTCTGGAGAAGACATTTGCATTTTTTTTTCTTTTTTAACAAATACAAAACAAAGTGACAGAGAGTGGCATTGTAGATTCTAATTATGATAAAACTGACCAAATAAGTAAAATCTCAGATTATGTGTTAAAATGACCATATTCTTCTTAAAAAAAAAAAAAAGTTACTTATTTTTAGAGAGAGGAGAAGGGAAGAAGAAAAAGAGGGAGAGAAACATCAAAAACATCAATGTGTGGTTGCCTTTCATGTACCGCCTACTAGGCACCTGGCCCACACCCAGGCACGTGCCCTGATTGGAAATCAAATGAGCGACACTGATTTGCAGGATGGCACTCAATCCATGGAGCCACACTAGCCCGGCATATTCTATCTTTTTAAAAAAAGATTTTATTTGCTTCACACATGCCCCCTACTGGGGACCTAGCCTGAAGCCCAGGCATGTGCCCTGACTGGGAACTGAACCGGTGACCCTTTGGTTTGCAGGCCCGTGCTCAATCCATTGAGCCATACCAGCCAGGACCAGAAGACCATATTCTAAAATTTTCTCAAATTCAAGACTGGCGAGTAAACAGTATTTCCTAAAGACAAAAAAAGGAACAATTTCATCACCCAGTATGTTGTAACAAGAACACCAGCTCATTTTCCTAAAAAGATGTATGACAGGAATATTTCCAGTTTTACGATGCTGCATGCTAAAATTTATTTGACACGGTTCTCAAGTGGAAAAATGCTGAAAGCAGATAGGTAGTGACTTGAGAGAAATAGATATTGTAGAAACAAATTCAATTGGTGTTTATGTGTCCAAAAATGAAAATACTTTGGATTACGAAGAATGGCTATCTTCTACTGAATGTTTTCATAAGTACTGTGTTTATGGATACTGCCAGTTCAAACACCAGAATGATAAACTAGACCTATCAGAGATGAATTTGAAATCTGGCATCACTATTTATGAGGCAAATATGGTCCAAGTTACGCATGACAATTGGGCAACATTAGAATAATGTTGCTCATTTCAATATATATATACCTTCAAAACTAGGAAAATAAAAAATAAAAATGAGTTAGCTATGTTTAAATTCTTAAAATTTCTAATACAGCCCTGGCTGGCGTAGCCCAGTGGATTGCACTCGGGCTGTGAACCAAAGCATTGTAGGTTTGATTCCCAATCAGGGCATATGCCTGGGTTGCAGGCCACGGCCCCCAGCAACTGCACATTGATGTCTGTCTCTCTTTCTCCCTCCCTTCCCTCTCTAAAAATAAATAAATAAAATCTTAAAGAAAAATAAAAAAATTCTAATATATTGCTTTCACCTCTTCCATTTATTTTTAACTTCTGTACATTATATATAAAATAAACTTTTAAAAAGTATATTTAAAAGAGTCTATTAGATTTAGAAGTAAATGGAGGCTGTTATTTTTCCTGGTATCCTGAGTGTTAAAACACAGCCCTCTGCATAAGATGAGCAACTGGTAGGAGAAAGTACTGCAACTCTAATAATTCTGATTTTAAAAAAGGCTAAACCATAGTGTTTATGGATAAATATTTCTATGAATTCACCACAACCCACCCCCCATCTGTGGTCTCTTTACCTGACCAGCTGCTGCTGTTTCCACTCTTCAATCCGCTTCTGTGCTGTTGATTCCCGGTCCTCCTCGCTGGAACTAGAGTTCTCCTCTTCATCTAACTCACGCTGGATACTCTGCCATTTCTTCACCAGAGATGGCATTTTGGTTTTACTCTTCTTTGCCTATGACGAAGGTTAAAGGTCAGAAGGAATATAATACATAAAATAAGGAAACGAGTCCTCCATATGTGACATCAGGATCTTTTCCTAGTGCTAAAAAAATAAGTAAACTAAAATCAAAATAACAGAAAGAAAATAAATACCATTCTGAGTTCTTGCTAAAAATTCCTACCAACTATAAACTGAATGCTTGGCTAAAAATTTAAAAAATGTAAACATGGTCGTCTTATCAAATCAGGTCAGAAAAAAACTTTTTTAGCCTCCATGTTCTATGGAAGTCAGAACTGGTGCCCTCACCTCATCTCCAGAGAATTGTGGTGTTCTTCTTCACAAATTTTAAATAGATGCAGTGTTAACATCAAGCGAAAAATAGAGGTGAGAAACAAATGACCAGCATTTCTGGGGAGAGCAACAAAGTCCACGGCAATTATGAAATATGAAAAAAGCAAGGAGATATGTCAAAATATGAATGACATTTTTTAAAGTTTTATTTATTTATTTTCAGAGAAAGGGAGGGAGGAAGAGAAGGACAAAAACATCAATGTGTACTTGCCTCTTTCATGCCCCTAACGGGGTACCTGGCCTATGACCCAGGCATGTGCCCTGACTGGGAATGGAACTGGCAACCCTTTGTTTTGCAGGCTGGCACTCAATCCACTGAGCCACATCAGCCAGGGAAATTTTAAGAGGGTATTAATAAATTTCCTTTTCTTCTTTTGGCTTCTTTATCTTCTAAATTTCCTATAATAAACACATCCTTTTGCACTAAAAAAAAAAAAAAAACCACCAAAAAACAAAAAAACTTGTGATATTTGCAAATGCAGAACTGTGTTTGTCCAACATGGCTTATTCCATCATGACCTTCAGGCTCCCGATCAATGACACTCCAGCAGAAAGGCCTTCCTTTGCCTAAGCCCAATCTGAAATAGTACCACCTCCCAAAGACTACTTTCTGTCCTCTTACACTGCTTATTTTTTTTCACTGCATTTTATTTAAAAAAACAAAAACAAAAACAAAAACAAAACCAACAACAAAAAACACTTTATTTATTTTTAGAGAGAGGGAAATGGAGGTAGAAGGAAAAGGATAGAAACACTGATGGGCAAGAAAAACACCAACTGGCTGACCCCTGAATGCCCCCAACTGGGGATCCAGGAGTGGCCAAGTGAGAATTGAAGCAGCAACACCTTTGTTTGTGGGATGATGCCCAACCTACTTGGCCACACCATTCAGAACTTTCCACTGCATTTTAAAATGCTGAACATTTATTTGCTTATCTGTCTCACCACCTCTGTTGCAACTTCTCCCCTGGCTGGCGAGAAAAGGGGCTGTACCAAAGCAGAGATTATATTCATTTGATTTATTACCAAATCCCAAGGCTCCTAAGGAGAACGCCTGACAAGTAGTATGCATTTGAAATATACTTGACATGTATGATTAGTTATGTGAAATTAAGAGAGCCACTGTATTGGAAATTGGTAAAACAAACGAGTATCGCTGTTTTTGAAAAGGAGCAGAGCTGTGTGCTTGAAGAGCTGACCAGGTTACAATCTAGGCATGACACACAGGCACTCGAGTGGCAGCTGTGACTGCATGCTACTCATCCTGCCCGGACTGGCTATGAGCGTCCATGCTGTTTTTCCTGCCCACGCTTGGCAGCAACACATTTCTTAAGTCCCAAAGATCCATGTCAATACTATTTTTCAGCCTGAATAAAAGAAATACTTGGCTCCCTGATCCATACCCTATTTTGACTGTCACTGACAGTTCTTAAGTGTCTGAGAAAATGGATGCCCATCCCATGATGCTTTAGACCTGCAGCTCCACGCACCTTCCCACATTCCATTCTCTCATTTCACCTGTGGTACAAGGAGACCAACCACACACACACCCTTCCAGCAGCCAGAGCCCATCTTGGGTTAGCAGCAATGTGGGTAAGTAATGGTCACGTGTGTATACAGGGCTTGCTGAACACCTGCAAATGTGATTAAAAACCAAAGATCTAGATAGAGTCACCACTGTTCCATTTCGACTTTTTAAGGTTTCATGAACTTTTGCATTTTTAATTCCTGTATGTCATGGGAAAGTAAGTTTTATTTTAGAAATTATCTGTCACACTTGAAATCATGTCACACTTGAAATCATGGACACTGAGTTGCACTGGCTATTTGAACATATTTTAAATAGGGCAACACTGTAACCAGAGGAATAAAAATTAAATGGCAAAACTTTTTTTTCTAGTTTATTTTCTATTAAGCTGCACATAAAACTTCATTTTGGTGAAAATATATATTGGTCTCAAATATTCTTAAACATTAGAGGAATTAATTATGCATTTTATAGTCTTTAAAAATGGCTTGTAACAACAAAAAGGTTGTTTCTTTACAGGTATCAGGTATATAAAAACCATGTATTAATTTAGGATTCTGGGTTTTCAAAAATGATTATTTATATAAGATCATAAAAGCACACCTGGCTAAAAACTTTCTTGTTGAATTAACAGAGGAGAGAGTAGTTAATACCTCTTTTGGAGGACTGGAGGAAGAATGCTAAGGGAGGCTTCATAAAAGAAATGTTTCCTGACATACTGGTTGTCTAACATTTAATTGTATAAAGAATGAACACTAGTGGGATTCATGGACAAAGCTAAGACAAGGGGCTAAAACAGTACATTGGCTCAGAAGAACTGTTGTGTGTACGCTATGGTACATAGCTTGAAAACAGTCTATTCAAGATATTGTCCTAATTGTCACTGTTGATTTTTATATTTACTTCATTTCTAGATAATTTCTGGAACCATGGTACCAACTTGGACAAGTGTGGTTCAAATCCAGAAATACCTTGTGTATTTTTTGTGAACATAAAGCTCATTCAGAAAGGTTCCTTGAACCATTGTAAAGCAAATGAATTTGCTGTGTTGATCCGCGGAGCAAAAGATTACATGCAGTTGAGGTTGAGGCAGACAACAGAACTTTGACAGTGGTAGAAAACACTATCCAGAAACTTTCTCTGGGTTATTAGGGCATTCAAGTGTCCACAAAGGTGGTATCTGAGAGATGGCAGACAAAAAACCCAGAGCCCTTGTCCCCATGTGGAAACATTATGCACACAGATACAGACGGACTAAAATGGCTTGTGGGAACTGTGGAAAACAGCGATTCACAGCAACAAAGAGAATACCTGATCAAGAAAAAGCCACTTAGGCCCTGATGGGCTGCTCAGTTAGTTCAAGTGTCATCATGACATGCCAAGGCTGCAGGTTCAATCCCAGATCAGGGCACATGCAAGAATCAACCAATGAATGCATAGAAAAGTAGAACAACAAATCAACATTTCTCTTTTTAAAAAAGCCACTCAGAACAGTAGGAATTATTGTGGTGTATTTGCTTATACTTGCACAATCCCTTCCCCAGTGCTACTGGGATGAAGTAACCCAATTCTCAGTTCCTTCCCTTAGGAGGGAAAAAAAGCAATGTATGTATACCTGAAACGAATACAAAATAATACTGAACATAAACTATAATGGAAAAAAAGCAGAACGTATTAAAATATTCTGGCCTATCACTATCTAAGGAACAGGTTTCTGTATTGCCTGACTTGGAGCAAAGGCAGGTGCTTGAGCTTCTGAAAATCACAGGAGGACTGCAGTCATGTGAATACCTGGTGCCAAGAGATTATGGGAGAGGAATACAATAGAATAATCTAAGGCTCCTAGAAGAACCAGATGTGAGACTCATAGGTTAATTAAAACTAAATGTATACAGGTAATGGGGGAAAAAAAAACAAAGCAGCACAAGTCTAGGGAACACATATGTCCAGAAAAGGTCCAAAGAAAAAATCCTGAGCCTTCACTATGGGCATATTAATGAAGGTCTTCCCTATACACAGCCAGTGTACAGACTGGGAGAGTTTTGTCAAATGACCAATTTTCAAGAAAAGATCACAAAGCATACAAAAAATTTGAGAAACATGCCCATTCAAAGGAATACAATAAATCTCTGGATAACTATAGATCAGCTGAATTGAAACATTCTTTAGTTCAACAGCAGAATCCAATAGGCAGAAGACAAAAAATCAGCAAAACTGATGATAGGTCATTTGAAATTATTGAGTCTGAGAAGCAAAAAGATAAAGCAAAGAGAGTAACAGTCTAAGCACTTATTGGATGTCATCAAGTACACTAATATATGCATTATGGGAATCCTAGGGGGAGAATGAAAAAGGGGCAGAAAGCTTATTTGAACAATGTCCCCAAACTCCCCAAATTTATGAAAGGACATGGATTAACACATTCAAGAGGCCTAATGAACTGTAAGTAGGATTAAACCCAGAAGACCACATTGAGACACACAATCAAACAGCCAAACAGGGAATCTTAAAAGCAGCTAAAGAAAAGTGACGTATTCAGAGGACTTCTGGCATAAACCTTGCAAGGCCTTAGGCAGTGGGATGATACATGTAAAGTGATCAAAGGAAAAACTATCAACTGAGAATCCTATGACAGGTAAAAATGGCCTTCAAAAATGAGGGAGAAATTAAGACATTCCTAGATAAACATAAGCTGAAGAAGTTCATTATCACTAAACTTGCCCTAGAAGACATGCTAAAGGGAGTCCCTCAAGTGGAAACAAAAAGATGTTAGATAATAACTTGTTAAACAAAATCATAAAGTTCTCTGGCAAAGTAAATATAAACAATTACATACACAAAATGAGTATTACTGTGATTTTAGATGGCAATTCTATCTATTCTACAGAATCTAAAAGACAAAAGCATAAAAAATTATAAATTTATGTTAACAAGTATGTAGTATATAAAGATATAATTTTTAACACCAACAACATAACTTCAGCATATTCTATGAAACTCCTATGGCAGCCACAAATACAGAATGTACATAAAAGAAATGAGAAGAAAATCACTGAAAAAATCAACTAAACATAAAGGAAGACAGTAAGGGAGAAAACAAGGGGAAAGCTGTTAAACATATACAAGTACTTATTGCCATTTTATTGTTGACATTTTTGTTCTTCTTAAATAAGACTCTAATATTTCAAACAAAAAGGACATATACAAAACAAGAACAAAAATGGCACTATTAAGTCCTTACCTATCAATAAGGAGAGGCAGGCAGATTTACAGTGAAAGGACAGAAAAATACGTTCCATGCAAACAGTAATCAAGAGAAATCAGGGGTATCAATAATAACACAAGACAAAACAGACTATAAGTCTAAAACGGTTACAAGAAGTAGAGAAAGACATTATATAATAAAACAGTAACTAAACCAAACTTTATTAAAACAATACCACTTACGATAACATCCAAAAAAACCAAACCAAAACAAAACAAAAAAACCTGAGAATAATTCCCAGCCAGGGTACATTCCTGGGTTGCAGGCCATAACCCCCAGCAACCACACATTGATGTCTCTGTCTCTGTCTCTGTCTCCCCCTCCCTCCCTTCTCTCTCTAAAAATAAATAAATAAAATCTTAAAAAAAAAAACCCCCCAAAAAACCTGAGAATAAATTTAGCCTAAAAGACTTGTACACTGAAAACTATAAAAATTTGTAAAATGAATTAAAAACCTAAATACATAAAAAGGAGTCCTGTGCTCATGGACTGAAAGATTCAAACAATATTGGCAAGCTGGCAATAGGACCAAAACAATCTACAGATTAAATGCAGTCCCTATTAAAATCACACTGCCTTTTTATGCAAAAATGAAAAAAACCAGACCTTTAAATTCATGTAAAATTATAAGGGTGGAGGTGGCAGTGGTGGCATTTTCAAAGGTAATGGAGATTGAAGCACAGACCCACTGGACTGAAGAAGGGTCCAGAATAGCCAATATTGAAAAAGTACTTTTAAAAAAATTATTAAAGATTTTATTTCTTTATTTTTAGAGAGTGGGGAAAGGAGGGAGAAACATGATGTGCAAGAGAAATAGTTACTGGCTGCCTCTCTCACTCCACCCAATGGGGACCCAGCCCATCACCTAGGCATGTGCTCAGACCAGCAACCTTTCGGTGGGTGGGCCAGCACTCAATCCACTGAGCCACACCAGCTAGGGCGAAAAATTTCTTCTTAATTTAAAAACATACTATACTATAAAGCTATAGCAATCAAAGCATTGTGGTACTGGCATATAGACCAATGGAATAGATTTAAAAGTCCAGAAATAAACCCATGTATTCATGGTGAATTGATTTTAGATAAGGTCTTCAATTCAATGGAGAAAGAATGGTATTTTCAACAAATGGTGCTGGGACAAAAGAATATCCACATTCAAGAAAATGAAATTTAACCCTTTACCTAACAACCTAATCTAAGTGCTAAAACTATATAATGTGGAGCATGTGAGATCTTGCTTCCTGTATGTCATAAGTTTGGCTCAAATAAACTCATAAAAATTAAAATAGTAACAACTACACAACTCTTAGAAGAAAACATAGAGGTAAATGTTCATGACATTAGATTTGGCGATGAATTCTCAGCTATGACCCCAAAAGCAGAAGCAGAAATGAAAAAACAGTTAAGTTGGACTTTATCAAAATTAAAAACTTTGGTGTACCAAAGGACACTATCAGAATGAAAAGGCAACCCACGAGTGGGATAAAATATTTGCAAATCATATAACTCATAAGGGACCCTAACCTGTAATATATATTGATTGAACTTTTACAATTCAGTAACAAAAGACAACCCATTTAAAAAATGGACAACGGACTTAAACAGACATTTCTCCAAAGATATACAAATGGTTAACAAGCAAATGCAAAGTTGTGTAACAAGATTACTCACCACAGATACAGAAATCAAAACCATGATAAGGTGCCACTTCATGGCCATTAGGACTGGTATAATAATGTTCTTGAAAAATAGAAAATCACTAAGGGGACTAAAAGGTAATGTTAAAAAAGAAAGATTAATTTTTTTCTTTCACTTTTTCCTTTTTTTGTTGTTTAAACCAATGTGCACCATGGTGGTTCAACAAGTATGGCAAATGCCATGAATATGAAAGCAGCAGTTTGCAATGGATCACATCTAGAACCCAGAGAAGGCCAATTAGACAGAGGTGGTAGTTATTCTAATTAACAATCAGGACAAGTTGGTTTGCAGCATTAAAACTGTTGATTTAAGCTTCTTTTCTCTTCATGATGAAAGGTCCCACATTGTCTCCAGTCTCTTCATTGTGTTTTGTGTGAGATCCATCAGAGAGTGGGAACTTTTTGGACCTCCAACAACAGCAGTACACAGCTTTATCTCCCAAATCCTCCAAGTCAAAAGCATGTATGATCTTGGGGCTGTCTTTCTGAATGTTAAGGTTAACCATAGATTTGTTGCGATGATCTTTAACATAAAATCTTTTGTAAGCTAGATAACCAATCGCAGCTGTCCCAGCAGCAATGGTACGATACATTCAAGTTGGAAGTCAGAGTCATGGTGCAGTTGCTTGCTAGGAGTGCACAGGACACTGAAAATAAACAGCCTAGCGCTGACAGACTAACTCAAGGTGCAAGATTAAATTGAAAAAAAAAAAAAAAAAGGAGGGCACGAGGCACCCAATGTAGATCTTCTGATGAAGAAGAGTGGAGAAGTTTAGGAGTTGAGGAATGAAGATTAAAGAGGGCAAGATCTCACAGACCAGAGGAATACAGGCCATTTGCATATGGATAGGTGACAAGTTAACTGGCTACTAGCCTCTAAAGCAATATACACCTTCATGATAGCCTGACCAAGATGGAGGCATAGGAAAACATGCTTTGCCTCTGTGCACAACTACAGAAAAAATTACAAGTATATTACAAAACAAATTTAATCCAGATTCATCAGAAGATTGAGCTGAATAGAAGTCTGACAACTCAGGATTTAAAGAAGCCATATTCTTCCAGACAGGTACCTTTTCCACAACAGGACATGCTACTAAAAAAATGAGGTCAAAGTAGCTCTATCTAATTCACAGAAATGAACACAGGGAGGCTGGCAAATGAGACAAAGAAATATGGCCCAAATGAAAGAACAGAACAGAACTCCAAGAAAAGAACTAAAGGAAATGGAGATAAGCAACCTATCAAATGCAGAGTACAAAACACTGGTTGCCAGGATGCTCAAAAAAAATCACTGGGGTACTGCAACAGCATAAAAAAGACCAAGGCAGAAATGAAGGTTGCATTAAGTGGGGGTGGGGTGGGGAATCCACAGGGAACCAATAGCAGAGGAGATGAAGCCAAGATTCTAATTGATTTGGAACATAAGGAAGGAAAAAAACATTCAATCACAACAGCAAGAAAAAAAAAAAAAAAGAATTAAAAAGGACAAGAATAGAGTAAGGAGCCTCCGGGACATCTCCAAATGTACTGACATCTGATTCATAGGGATGCCAGAAGAAGAAGAGCAAGAAATCGAAAACTTATTTGATAAAATAAAGAAAGAAAACTCCCCTAATTTGGTAAAGAAAATAGACATACCAAAAGATAATGATAGAGAATCTTGAAAGCTGCAAGAGAAAAGCAGAGTTACCTACAGAGGAGTTTCCATAAGACTTCCAGCCGATTTCTCAAAAGAAACTTTGTCTAGAAGGGACTGGTAAGAAGTATTCAAAGTGATGAAGAAATTCTGGCCAAGATGGAGGTATAGGTAGATACACTTCGCCTCCTCTCATAACCAAAAGGAAGACAACAAATTTAAAAGCAGACAACAACCAGAACTGCCAGAAAATCGAATTGTATGGAATTCTGACAACCAAGGAGTTAAAGAAGAAACATTCATTCAAACTGGTAGGAGGAGCGGAGAAGATGCGCAGCAAGGCAACAGCTGGAGGACCGGTGGGCAAGGTGGTGGCTGGTGGTCCCACATTTGCATGCAGATAAACCAGGAGGTCCTGGAACAACTGAGGAGTGAGACAGACTGCTCAAGCCAGGGTTCCAGTGCAAGAAAAGAAAGCCACAAAACCTCTGGCTATGAAAACCTGTGGGGATTGCGGCAGTGGGAGAAATTCCCAGCTTTACAGGAGAGTTCGTTGGAGAGACCAACAGGGTTCTGGAATGTATACAAACCACCCCTCACTGGGAAATCAGCACCAGGAGGGCCCATTTTGCTTGTGGGTAGTGGAGGAAGTGACTGAAAGCCAGCAAGAGCTGAGCAAATGGCATTATTTCCTCTTGAACCACTCCCCCACATATAGTGCGACAACATAGCAATGTGGGTTGCCCCACCCTGGTGAATACCTAAGCCCCCACACCTTACTATGTAATAGGCATGCTGGGACAAAGAAATCAGGCCCAAATGATAGAACAGATCAAAACTCCAAAAACAGAACTAAGCAATGAAGAGATAGCCAGCTTATCAGATGCAGAGTTCAAAACACTGGTAATCGGGATGCTCACAGATATGGTTGAGTATGGTTGGAAAATAGAGGAAAAAGTGAAGGCTATGCAAAGGGAAATAAATAAAAATATACAGGGAACCAACAGTGAAGGGAAGGAAACTGGGACTCCAATCAATGATTTTGGAGCAGAGGGAAGAAGTAAACATTTAACTAGACAGAAGAGAGAAATAAGAACTCAAAAAAATGAGGAGAGGCTTAGGAACCTCCGTGATAACCTTAAACATTCCAACATCCAAATCACAGTGGTGCCAGAAGAAGAGGAAGAGCAAGAAATGGAAAACTTATTTGAAAAAATAATGAAGGGAAACTTCCCCAATCTGGCAAAGGAAATAGACTTCCAAGAAGTCCAGGAAGCCCAGAGTCCCAAAGAAATTAGACCCAAGGAAGCACACACCAAGGCACATCATAATTACATTACCCAAGATTAAAGATAAGAAGAGAATCTTAAAAGCAGTAAGAGAAAAGGAGAGAGTTACCTACAAAGGAGTTCTCATAATACTATCAGCTGATTTCTCAAAAGAAACCTTGCAGGCAAGAAGGGGCTGGAAAGAAGTATTCAAGGTCAGGAAAAGCAAAGACCTACATCCAAGATTACTCTACCCAGCAAAGCTTTCATTTAGAATGGAAGGGCAGAGAAAGTACTTCCCAGATAAGGTCAAGTTGAAAGAGTTAATCACCACCAAGCCCTTATATAAAATGTTGAAGAAACTTATGTAAGAAAAAGATGATCAAAATGATGAACAGTAAAATGACAACTCACAACTATGAACAACTAAACCTGCAAAAACAAAAACTAAGCAAACAACTAGAACAGGAACAGACTCACAGAAATGGAGATCACATGGAGGGTTAACAGTGGGGAGGGGAAGGAAGAGAATAGGGGAAAAGGTGCAGGGATTAGTAAGTACAAATTGGTAGGTACAAAATAGACAGGAAGGGATGTTAAGAACAGTACAGGAAATGGGAGTAGGCAAAGAATTTATATGCATGACCCATGGACATGAACTAAACGGGGACTGTTGGAGGTAATGGCAGTACTGGGCAGAGGGGGGCAAAGGGGGAATTCTGGGACAACTATTATAATTAATAAAATATATTAAAAAAAAAATAAAAAATTATAACAAAAGGAAAATCACAAATGTTGGTGTACATTTGGAGATACTGGAACCCTTGTACATTGCTGTGGGTAATGTAAAATGGGTTCAGTCACTGTGGAAAAACTTTTGGCAGTTCCTCAATAATTAAACACAGAATTATCATATGACCCAGCAATTTTACTCCTATGTACCCCACAGAAACAAAAACAAGTACTCAATATGCATATACTCATATGCATATTCATGCCAGTACTATTTGTAATAGCCAAATGGGTTAAAACAATACAAATGTGCATCAGTGGATGAATGGATAAATAATCTGTGGTATATATAATCAACTACTACTAAAAGCTATAAAATGGAATGAAATACTGATGCATGCTACAGCATGGATAAGAAACTTTAAAAACACTGTGTTAAGTAAAGGAAGCCAGACATAAAAGTTCACATATTCATGGTTCCAGAATAGGTAAATCCAGAGAGACAGAAAGCAGATTTGTGGTTCCCAGAACCTAGGGTAAGAGGGTGGTGGGGCAGCTTAATGGTACGAGGTCTTCTGCTGAGGTGATGAAAATGTTAACTAGAGAGGTGGTGGCTGCACACTATCAATGTACTAAATGCTACAGAACTATATCCCTTAAAATGGTTAATTTTATGTATCACTTCAATAGTAATAATAATAATAATAATAATAATAATAATAATAATAATAGTTTTAAGATAAATTAAAAAAAAATGTTAAGGGAGATTGACTATACCTTTTCTTTCTTTCCCTTTTTTGTCTTCTCAGGTGGTGGCATTTTGGGAGCTGGAGGTGGCGTTGGGGGAGCAGGAGGAGGAGGTGGCGGTGGCGGTTCTGTAACAGGAGTGGCAGGCACAGCACCTCGGGCCTGCACGGGTTGCAGTGTGGGAGCAGTCACTGCCATTGGGACAGAACACTCAGCATAATTCATAATTGCAGAGGCGGATGCCAGTCCTAGGTAATTTGGCTGCAGGCTCATTCCTCTGGCCTGATGACCCATTCCTGTTGCTGGATGGCTAACTGGTATTGCCTGGGGTCCGATTCCTGCAGACTGTTGTCCAGTACCTGTTGTCTGGAGACCTAATACAGAAAACATAAAGTGAAACTTTATGACAAATTCTACAACAAGAAAGAAAAGGGAATTGAGGAACTTACAGATCACCTACAAAATGATCCTAATCTTCCTCAAAAAATATAGCCACCTTTTCTAGTAACAAAATATTTATTTAAAGAAAGAATTTATTTATGTAATTTTAGAGCGAGGGGAAGGGAGGGAGAAAGAGAGGGAAGTGAAACATCCATCGGTTGCCTCTCATATGCCCTCACCTGGGGACCTGACCTGTAATGCAGTCAGGTTCCCTAACTGCGAATTGAATCTACAACCTTTTGGTTCACAGGCTGGCATTCAATCCAGTGAGCCACACCAGCCAAGGCACAAAATATATTCTTTCAAAAAATTTTATTTATTTATTTTTAGAGAGTGGAGAAGGGAGAAAGAAAGGGAGAGAAACCTGCAACCCAGGCATGTGCCTTCACTAGGAATAGAACTGGTGACCTGTAGCTTTACAGGACAACCAACTGAGCCACACTGGTTAGGGCTAGTAGCAAAATATGAATTTCTGAATACTTTAAAATACTTCAGCATTAAAGTACTTAAACATCAAAACCACTGTTATGTAAATACAAAGAAGACAATCTGGAAGAATACATGCCAAATTGCTAATAGTAACCCGAGTGTTTAGCAAATGAAACACATATAAATTGTCTATGCAATGAGAAGCTTTTAACACTAATTTACGACACATAATTCTGGAAACAAAGATATAGTACATCGAGGAAAACATTTTAATCATGATGCTTACCTGTAGCTATAGGTGACTGGCTGTAGAGGACTGGAGAACTACCAATGGTAGCTGATCTCTGAACTACTGCAGTACTAATTTCTGTAGCTTTTCTCTTTATTGCTTTAGTGGAAGGAGAACTAGAGATGGTAGAATCAACTGAACTCTGAAACACAAAAGGGTCAGTGGCTAAAGGACCTGGTTAAACATCCTCTTCTAAAATAAAACATGGTGTCAATCATACCCTGCTCCCCTAAAACTCTTTAGGATGCCAAACAGCATTTCTTACCTGACTGGTTACAACTGTGGTTTGTGTAGAAGGTTTCAGTGGAGTATCCTCCTCTGTTCCTGGGGCAGGAGGCTCCTCACTCCCCTCATCCTCCATCTCTACCTCCTGGATCTCACCATCTTCTACAGGAGGAGGGGGAGGGGGAGGAGGAGGTGGCGGTGGAGGAGATTCCGGGGGTGGAGGTGGGGGCGGTGGCATTTCCAAAGGCAATGGAGGTTGAAGCACAGGCACATTTGACTGAAGGAGGGTCCAAAATGGAGTAAGTGGCATGAGTGATGAAGAAGAAACTTGACCAGAAAAGGACTCTTTACAAAGAGAACCTAAAAAAACAAACAAGTGTCAGGTAAAAAGCAATACAAAAACATCATGGCTTTTATTTACAGAAATGTGCAACTGACTGGTGAGACAAAATCTGACCCACAGACCTATTCTATATTGATGTCACTTAAGTACCAAATAACTCAGTTCAAAAATGACGTTCATGGAAAGATAAATTTATGAATCTCAAAGTTAACACTCATACCCCAGCTATGAAATACGAATTTTGTTCTTTGGGTCCAGATTTATAAATGAGTGAAGCACATTAACCCAATGAGAAATTTGGTCATCTGAACCTACACTCAGTTTCAAAATACATGAATGACAAGGCAAACACTCTGGGATCTCTTTATTTTCAAAAAGCGATGAGGGCAATGATGTGCATTTGCAGTGCTGATTTTCATGTAGTTTTACTGAGTTAGACAAGAAATTGAGGATGACCCAGAGAAGTACTCATTCAAAACATTCACAAATTCTACCTGTTTTAATGAATTTGGGTCACTAAGCTTTAAAAACCCATTTGCAAGGTGCTGTTGTCAACCTTAACATTCATTCACACTTTTGTGTGAATTACACTCATTTGCTAAATCACAGAGGGTAATTTTATTTGTGGTGAGAAAAGGGAAATTCAGGAGGACAAATCTTCAAGGTAAATAACTAAGGCACCCACACACAAGAGGTGTTTGAAGATGTAGAGGATTTGAAATTGCTGTTGAAGTCTGAGTTAAATTACAGCTGAAAAGCTGTAGGATCAGCTTTCCTCTGGTTTTCCAAAATTCACAGTTAATTACTGTCCTTTCTCTAGTGGGAAAAGCTTTAAGGATTAGAGAAAATAGGATATACTTACTTGTAGCCTTCCCCATCCCTCTTTATCGTCAATAGGGAAGTTTCACAATATATGGGACTATTAGATATATATCCCAGGAATGCTGAAGGGTATTTTCTCCCTAAAATTCATAGAATTTAGGAGTAGAAGACACATGAGACATCATCTAGTTCAACCCTCTCATTTTAAAGGTAATGAAACCCAGGAGGAAATACATAACTTGCCTAAGACTATACAGCTTAGTGGCCATATGACTCCTAGTCTAGTGCTAGTTTACCAAGATTTCCCTGTGAAGTATCAGGAGTCCAAGAGCTTTAGAAATCTCAGTCAAATAAATCTCACTTCTCATGGAGATCCAGATGCAGTCACCTGTTCAATTTCATGGTCAAAAGCAGTGAATTAGGTAAGGGCTCTATTATAAAAGGCTCTGGGACAAGAATAAGGCATTCTACCTTACTTTGCTCACAAAACACCACAATGGCACTCAACAAGGTAAAACCAAAGTGACCATGAACGATTTGGCTTTTGAAATAGCTTTACTTTTCATGAAACAGAAAATAGACACATTATGTAAAAGACTTTTAAGAACCTGATGCACATGATTACTGTAGTTATTTTGAGGAGTTGTTTAGGACTAAGGAAAAGAGCACTGAAAATTTCACCAGAAAACAGAAATGCAATTTTTTAGCTGAAGACTTCAAATGTGTCATTATACTTGTATTTGGTTATACCCCACCTATGAATTTATACAATAACTTTTAGACAAAGATTGGGTATGGCCAAGAAGTTTACTACATTACATAAGAGTATATCAAGATTACACCAGAACTAAGGCAATAAACACTGAGGCTTAGTATCATACTAAACTTCCTGCTAATAAACCAACCACAACATATGGTAGGTAAGTAAAAACGTCAGATTTTATATATTGGCAGATTTTTCATTTAGAAGCATAGTGCAATGTCAATACAATTACCATGGTGACATGCTGCTGTGCAGAGGAACTCGGGGAAACATAGGTTTCAGATTAATAGTGTGGTTTACAACCTCCAACAAAGCGAATCAGAATTAAACTTTGTGTAAATATAAAATGAACCAGACTTGATAAATTTAGCAGCAAACAAGGAACACTTTTAGAATTAATATTTGAATTCCAAATTACATTTACTCAAAACATAAAAGCTGTGTCTTAATATTTATCATCATCTCCTTTAGCTTAAATACAAAGAACTTCCAAGAAATCCTAGTTTGAATATCCATGGATGTCATGATGTCATCCACATGATGCTTTTCTTCATTTCTAAATGTAACTCATTTGTTTTATTTTGCCAATAAAGAGAACACTCAAGTATGAAGTGCAAGGAGAGATTAAAATGGTACATACACAGCTTTCATTATATGCTAACAGATTTAGAAAACAACAAATTTAAAGACAAAATAGTATGGGGATGCAAATTTTGAATGCTTCAAGAGCATGTCTTTTCTATGCATCTTTATTTCTATTTACAGGCGGGCTTCCTTTATTTCCCTATATTCCCACAAGGAGAAAACTCTGTATAGTATTTTGAGCCAAGAGGCCAGTTTAGCAATTTCAAGCAAGAACTTTTATAAATAATACGTCCTCAGAGAGTTTTTTTTTTTTGAAAAGCAGCCCTATATTTAAACTAAGAGACACAGCCCAGGAAAAGAGACATACTGGGTATCTTGAAATACCACTCATCTTTAGAAACATGTTAAATTCAAACATTAAACAATAAACAAGGACTAAAAATAAAGAGAACTCTGGAACTTCCTTGCTCCCAAAAGTATAGTAATTTTTCTTCTCTGAAAGATTACTTTAACCACTGCTGAACTAACCAAGAGCACACACTGCATGCACGATAAACCTTCTTTATAGGCATAGAATAGTAATGGGTATTGCTTTTAAATCCCAAAAACCTAAGTACACATATGGATTTTATTTACATCAAGTTTATCATGTGATTTTACTGGCTCTCAATAAAGAGGTTGAAGAATATAAGCTGGTTTAGCAGTGGCTTTTCCCCATAGCATAATTACTTTTATTTTAATCAGACAGGAATGTCTCAAGGTCTTCCCGTTACCAAACAGAAGCAACAGGTGTGTCATCTGACCACAGCACACTTAGTTGGTAATTCTAGACTATCCAGCTTTGGAACATACAAGAAAGACATCAGACAGTGGTCAGGAGTGGAATCACCTCCCCAGAACCACCATCAAGCCTCTTAAGTTCACTAACTACTAAAATACAAATAATAAAACCAACTTATTAAAATACCTATCTATCACTGCTACTAAAAGAAAGGGGGAAAGTAATCAAAAGAAAACCTCTTCATGAAAATGGTAAGTAAAATACCCTGTAACTTGAGAAAATGTATTTTTTTTTTAAAAGATTTTATTTATTTACTTTAGAGAGATGGGGGAGGGAGAAAGAGAGGGAGTGAAACATCAGTGTGTGGTTGCCTCTAACACACCCTACTGGGGATATGGCCTGCAACCCAGGCATGTGCCCTGACCGGGAATCAAACCGGTGATGCTTTGGTTCACAGACCTGCGCTCAATCCACTGAGCCACACCAGCCAAGGTGAGAAAATGTATTTCTGAAAAGGTAGAATGAAACCACCTTTTTGCTATGTTCTAAACTGATCACTGCAGTCATATGGGGCTTTTTTATTTAGAGTGCTCTGATGATGACTCATAGGGCATTTAAGAAGTTAAAATCATTACTCCTTTCATTTGATACATCATCAGAACTTTTCTACGGGGATTAGGGAGCCTACAGACCACAAAGCACCATTTCTGATAAGCAGAATACAAAAGAATTCAGCTCTTTACTCCCTCTCTTACCAACGGATTCCATGTCTTTTTATCTTCAAAGGTTCATTTCTTTAGAAATGATTCCAGAGACTCTTGGCTTCATATGCCATCATTTTAACAAGTATTAATAGCTACCAGTTCTCTTAGAACAAAAATTTTAATCAGTTTTGACTATGCTTCATTATTCACTTATTTTTGTCATTCCAAGATGGACTTGGAGGAGAAAAAAATGTGTATCTTCTTCCATTATGGGGAAAGAAATCAAAACATGACTCTTACAAGAGCTACCAGATTCTCAAAGTAACTGAGAAATTACGATAGTCCCTTCCTGTGGGTACAATAGGTCTTCGCATAACGTTTTGTTGTAACATCAACAAGATGAATGAGATGACTTAAGAACCTAACTCTTATTTATATCAATTAGTCTATGGTAAAACTGGTTTCATTACATTGTTTTGTGTAGTCACAGAGCCTATTGAAGAGGTAAGTGAGGCTTACTGTTTATAACTAAACCGAAGAGCTCCAAGAGTACTTTAAATGAAGAGCAATCCTGATTTATAGAAAAATACTGTTGACTATTTGTAATAATAAATTATTTTGCTCCTCTGGAACAAGCATAGTCCTATATTCATAGCATTTCCGTAGATCATTTGAAACAACCACACTTCTTTTAAGACTTCTGTAATGAAGTTGAAAAATGAGGTTGCACTAGAGTTCCACAGAAAGGTGCAACAAATCTCACATTATTAATTATTACTCCACATAGATTTCCACAATTTAACCATGTAGTTCCTTAGCATTAATTAGCATTTCTGTTACTGGAAATTCACAGCTTTGTCTGTGATATGAAAGGGTAGTTATAGGACACTCTTTTAAATCAAAATACAGTGGCTCATCATTTCATTTTTTCTCAATAGTATGCTGATTTTCAACCAGTTACTGCCTTTGTTTTCTTAAGCATAACTTCTGCATTCTTTCTTTAGGTTAAGCTACTTTCTTTCTCTCTCCTTAGAACAAAAAGGGGGAGGGGAGTAAAAGAGAGAGGGAGAGAGTCTTATTTATGCATCCATTGCCTACTTCCTGTATGTGCCCTGACCAGGGATCAAACCTGCAACTCTGGTATATTGGGACAATGCTCTAACCACTATTTTTTAATCAGAAATTTATGTTTTGATTTATGACCTGGCTGGTGTGGCTCAGTGGATTGAGCACCAACCTGTGATTGAAAGGTCACTGGTTCTATTCCCAGTCAGGGCACATGCCTAGGATGCAGGCCAGGTTACTCGCTGGGGCATGCAAGAGGCAACCAATCGACATTTCTCTTGCATATTGATGTTTCCCTTTCTTTCTCCCCTCTCTAAAAATAAAATATATAATAAAGAATTATGTCATGGTTTAAATTTCTTTCTTTTATGATCTCAATACAAGTCTTTTCTCTCTAAAATAATTTCTCTCCAATTAATTCAGGGTAAATTATCCCACCTGAGGAATTCTCGGAGGATTCTGTAGAATTTGAATCAGTGCCAGTTTTGTCTTTCAAGGTCTGTTTAGGAAGATTCTGGTCTCTACTTTCTTGTGCTTGGCTTTCTTCCTCCTCCTCCTCACCATCTGGGAACTCCCACTGAGACTCGCCCGATTGTTCGTTTACATAGAAATATCGTCTATGATCCCTAAATTACAAGAAAGAAAACGCATGTTTTAAGACCCATTCTCCTACAAAGACACTTCCATTTGGTCCTGTCCCAGGACAGCAGTCTGCTCTCACAGGGATGAACCTCTTCTTAAAGGACTGCTATTCACAAAGGCAACAAAGAGCTTTGACGTTTGAGAATGGAGAACCAAGGATAATTCAAAGCTATTTGCACTGCCAGCAGCTCTGTGAATACAGCCCTGAGCCCTCTCACACCAACAGATGACTTAGAAAACATCTCTCATATCCTTTTTTTTTTTTTTTTTTGCCAATGCTTAACAGGATTTCAAGTGTCATTAACAGAGGGACTCAGTTTCCTAGAACACTAATTTCCCTTCCAAAGAAGAGAACAACGAAGTGTGCGGAAGGTGACTCTTCCCCTCTTGGACCGTGGAATTCACATTTCATACTCTTGATACCAAACACAGTGAAAGCTAAAGAGAGGGAGAGGATCTGGGAGCTGAAAAATAAAAGAGCAAAGATTTCAAATAACGAAAAAAAAATCAAGAAAAGTCAAATATAAAAAGAAATGTTTTCATCTGACCTGCTGGCAGAAGATAGTAATCTTGTTCTTCATTCACATCTTCAGCCACGAAGCTTTCCTTAACTTCACCGAGGTTAATCAGGAGTAGTTGCTTCCAGAGGTCCTGTAAAGCGCACAGAGCTCTCGCATGCGCTTAACCCCCAAGCCCGCCCTACTCCGTGCAACACTCTGGAGAGTAAAACCAGCTTTGTCCGATCTTGGAAAAAAATCCGTTACATGGAACACTTTAAACATTGTTTTTATTTCTCCAACGCGTGGCTGGCCCAAACTCTGTAAGCCTTTGCGGTGCTTTGCCTGCCCAGCACCGCTGACTGCAGCTGCTCTCAGTCTCCAGACAGGCTGTCATGTTGTCAGGTGGTGGTGATCACAAATCATGTCTGAGATGTCAAAGGTGAAAGGTGAAAAGGGGAGAAGAGTGCGTACCTGTCCCAGTGGCAGGACCAGCCTTTAGGAGTGGCGTTTATTTCATACTGTTTTAGTTGTTCTGCTGCATCCTGAAGTTTTCGTTTAAGGTAGTTTCCATTAAGAGCCCCTTCCCGCCAGTCTGCAATCCGAGTCTAGAATCAACAAACAACACTAAGTTTTAGAGACTTACTATGTCAGGAGGCAGAAGTAAGGACACAAATCCTCCAGTCTATGACTGTACTGCTAGACTGTAGCAGGAGCAGACAGAAGAGGAAAAGAATTCCCATCCTAATTTAATAAAACATGAGCCTGGATCCCAGTACATTTTACACTGCCAACTCGCCTGTATCTGTGAAGATGAGCAGCAGTTTTAGTTTCCCCCTTTAGACTATATTATTTCCCCAGTGATTTTACCTCCCATTTGGGCAGATAGTTCATTCAGGTCAGTAATGTTACTAATCTAAATTCAAAGTTCAGTTCTAAAGAAAACCACTCAGCTTCCTACAGGAAGCTGGTTATAAATAGGACTCAGAACTTTTTAGAACTTTTCTTAGATTTCTTATACTTGAGCACTTATAAAGTACTTTCAATATTATATGGTCTCATCTGATTATGAATAGAATTTTAACTTATTAGAAAAAAAACCTGTATTAAAATATACACATTGCTCTGGCTGGTGTGGCTCAGTGAATTGAGCCTGCAAACCAAAAGATTGCCTGTTAGATTCCTAGTCAGGTCCCCAGCTGGGGGCATGAGAGAGGCAACCAATCAATGCTTCTTTCCCTCACCACCCTTCTCTCTGAAAATAAGTAAAATCTTAAATAAATAAATAAATAAATAAACACACACACACACACACACACACACAAGCCTTTTCAGTTGTACACGTAAAATTTGTTATTAACTAATGTTACCATAATAAAATAAAATACATATGCCCATTGAAAGTGGTAAGTATAAGTATCATCATTATATACAATATGTATACCTTTCAGTATTTATCTTAATGTTCTGCTTTGGCTAATACACAGTTTTATTTCCTGGGTAAGTGGTTAAAATATACATCAAGGTTAAACATTCAAATTTAGGATTAAAACATAACAAGACATTCAACATTTCACTTAAACATTGACTATACCAAAAATGGCTAAATTACCTCAGTCTGTAAGAGTAGCACATGAAAGTTGGAGATGGACTGTCTATTAATGCCTAAAAATTCAAATTTACTTGTCAGGGTATTTGCTAGTTCTCCAATCTGAAACTGAAATGCAGGAAAGAAAAGTTAAAAATGGAACCAGCGATATTTTCTATGTTAAGTAAATTGGACCTGCTTATAAATTATATAACCTTGCCCTGGCTGGTGTGGCTCAGTGAATTGAGCACCAGCCTGTGAACCAAAAGGTTGCTGGTTCCATTCCCAGTCCCCAGTAGGAGGCGTGTGAGAGGCAACCACACATTAATGTTTCTCTCCCTCTCTTTCTCCTTCCCTTGCCCTCTGTCTAAAAATAAATAAAACCTTAAAAGAGTTATATGACCTTTCTCAAGTAGCTGCATCCAGTTGTGTATAAGATAAAATTATAATTTATAGTAAAATAACTCATAGAAGGTAGAGAAATTAAAGCATTATCTACTTGAACACACACATAATGCAACAGTTGAAAGCAGATGCTAAATAACTCTCGACATTGTTCAAACTATTATTTATCCATTACTAACTATGTATACTAGCCACATTCTGAAAAAAATTAATTCCCCTAGTCCCTTCTATACTGCTGTACACTAGCTAGTGACTGAAGAATATGCTAATTGTTTTTCCCAAGAGACTGCCCTTAAATAGCCACTTATTTTATATGGCTCAATTCTACTCATATGAGAAAAAAAAATGAAATTGGAAGCAAATTTGCCTTTGTGTAAGGACATGTAGGAATTTTTAACTTTTATAGTGTTGTTAGTACTTTCAAACTAGATAAGTCTTTAATAAGCTATTGCTTTCTAAAGGAGGTTTATTGTGAGAAAGCAATTAAGAATTTATATTTTTAGAAAATTCCTTTACATTTAAAATCAGTCTTATAATTCCTTATTTCAGCTTTAAATATGACATTTCCATCCAACAAAGTAAATAATTTATATTTTGGAGAGAGTAAAGATTACTTTTACTACTTGCTAATAGGAAGTAGTTCAATGGTTAGACAATTTAAAAATATTTGTCATGCTCTGGCTGGTGTGGCTCAGTGGATTGTGCGCCAGCCTGGGAACCAAAGGGTAGCCAGTTCAATTCTTAGTCAGGGCACACATCTGGGGTGTGGGCCAAGTCAGGCCCCCAGTAGGGGGCACTTGAGAGGCAACCACACACTGATGTTTCTTTCCTTCTCTCCTTCCCTTCCACTCTAAAAATAAATATTTTTTTAAAAACTGTCATGTTGCATTAAGGAATATGTACACATACTTTTAAATCTTGGTCTTCTTCTACTTTAGGTGCTGTTTGTACTTTTATCTTCTCTGAAGATTCTTCTATTTCCATCTCTTTGTCTGAATTCTCATCTATTTTTTCTGAATTTTCAGCACCAGTTGCTGCAAAAGAAAACACAAAATTAAGTCAAAGGTATTGATACTGAGTACCTTAAACATTTTCTTACCCCTACATCAGAGAGCTTTGAAAAAAAAATGTTAACTTTCTCTCTGTTGCCTGTGAGTCTTACTTGCTAAAGAAGCCCTAATGATTTATCAATTGTCTTCATTAAGTCAAAAACCTTTTATCCTTTATAATCACTTTTGATATGGGCCTATGCATGAAATCTACTTTGTTTTACTACATTATTTTATAGTTCCTGCTTTCTCTTTCTACTTTATTAATCTCTTCTTCCAGAATACCATGGCTTCAAATTACTTACAAAAGCTAAATATCAAACTTGGAATATATGAGGGTTCTTTATCAAGTGAGTTTCGGGGGAAAGGCTTCCAAAATCAGAGCATTTTAAACTACCTGGTAACTTCCTTCCTGATCTGCTTAAGACCTATAGATAATCTGTATTGGCCTAACCTATAACCTACTCTTTTGGTTGGTGCTGATGTCTGTTAGCAATGGAAACCTTCACAGGTTTACCACCAACTTGAATGGAATAAAAGATATGAACTCTCTTTGTTATGTCTGCTTAACATGCGATTAACAAAGTAATCCTCATATAAAATGTTAATCATTCTGTCATGAGAACCAGATTTTTAAAAACAATCAAATTTGAGTACCTTTTCTTAACTCTGGTTATTCCTTGATCTAAGGAAGAAATGTGACACTGACATCACTTTCCTCAGCTTTTATTAGCCTAAAATGGCCTTCTTCTCTTTCATTTGATCATTAACATCTCTTCTGCATTTTCTAATCAACTGAAATATAATTTTTCTACTCTTTCACTTATTAGTTTGTAATTCATTTATGTATCAGGCATTTTACATCAGGTGGCAGGCACAAGAATTTAACAATTTTAAGCACCATTAGAGCTCTACAACCTGAATATTTTGAAGGGCAATTAGGCAGGATCTATCAAATTAAAATGCACACACCTCCTGACCTAGTAATATACAACTAGGAATCTATACGATGACACAAAAATCTGCATTAAAAATATATACAGGATGGATGTTTATTACAGCATTATTCTTATTGTGAAGTATCACAGCATATGTTCATAAAACATCCTAAGAAATGTGTACAACATACAGTCTTAAAACAGGAGCACTCAAAGAACTATAACCCAGCTTAACAGAAGACTATTCCTAGCCACTCTGGCCTCTCTGCCACTATGTCGACACCAGATAGAACCTCTACCCCGATGGTGTTAGTTCATTCCTTTCCTTTCAGCATGTGTAGGTCTTTAAGCACAATATCTTTATGCATTTCCCAATTTATATCCACAGAATATTAACATATGCATTCTTCTGTCTATTTCAATTCAACATTACTTCTGAGGTTAATCCATAATGATGTATATAACTATAGGTCATTTATTTTTCACTGCTGCTGTTTAGAATTTGATTGTAAGAATATACCACAATAGGGGGAAAGTGGGGACAACTGTAACTAAACTGTTAAAAAAAAAGAATATATTACAATTTATCCATTCTAGCTTTGATGGACATTTGAATGGCTTATATGTTTGATAATATTAATAATAATAATAATAATAATTATTATTTTTTCCTAACTGTCACCTGAGGATGTATTTTTTGATTTGAGAGTGAACAAGCCATGTTTTCTCTTTTACGAACATTGATGTGAAAGAGAAATATCAATCAGTTGCCTCCATGCATAGGTTCCAACTGGGGGTTGAGATCACAACCTTTTGGTATATGGGACAATGCTCTAAGCAACTGAGCCATTTGGCCAGGGCTAAATGCAGTCTTAAGTGTGAAATATGAATATAACTTAAATATTAATCAATGGAGAAAGAGTTAAACAAAGACATACAGGCGCTGGCCAGGTAGTTCATTCAGCTGGTTAGCCTGTCATCCCCATGCAACAAGGGTGTGGGCTCGATCCAGTCAGAGCACATACAAGACTCAACCAATGATTGTTACAGAACAGTCATGGGGATGTAAAGCACAGCATAGGGAATATAGTTGATAAGAGTCTAATAACTATGTATGGTGTCAGATGGGTGTGAAATTTATCAGGATGATCACTTATTAAGTTATATAACATCTAATCACTGGAATGTACACCTTAAACTAATATAATAATGTATGTCAACTGTAATTGAAAATAAAAAATGATTGAAAAAGAGTTAACCAACGAATGCATAAATAAAGTGGAAGAAATCAATGTTTTTCTCTCTAAAACCAATAAAAACATTTAAAAATCTATTTGTTTAAAAAAAAATGGAGACATCTATACCGTTCCGTGGTTAAGAAAAATAATTTTTAAGCCATATTAAGTGAAAAAAAAAAAAAAATACCGCCTAGTAATTCATATGTACATGTACACACAATTTCAAATGTAAATAGAAAGAAAGTTCTAGAATATACGTAGGTCATAGATACAGAAAATGGACCTCGGGGGTAGGGAATGAGAAAGATGGAGAACTTTTAGAATTCTACCTCACCATCTTCTGTATTATTGATTGAAAAGAGAAAATTCAAAGTTATTTGCATTTATTACCCCTGTTTTCATTTGTTGATTTTTAAACCATAACTTATCAGGTATCTTCTGCTAGGTATACTCAACTACAATTTGGTATTTAAATCTTGCTGCTAATTTTCCACTACGGAACTGGGGCCAAACGGAGATAAACACTTTAATTAGCTCTAATAACATTGCAAAAATGCAGCAGGATCTCTTCCATATTACCCTGAACGAAGACAGTGAGTCCTCACTACAGGATCAAACCGTCTACACAGCCAAGTGGAGGCTGGGCGGCTTATACAGAGAGCAGAGATGGGCTGGGCTTGCCAGAGGTGGTCTCTGCGTGACCTGCTTACCAGCTGGAAAGAGTGAGCTACACAAGGCCAGCCCATGTTCTCACACAGACCAATACAATTATTGTGGTGGTGGTGGGATAAAAAAAAAAGGTGGCGGGAGTGAGGGTCAATCTTGTTTTTCTATGTTTTGAAGAAGAAGTAATCTCTAATCAGTAGTAAATACATAACCCAATGAATGCCAGTTTTTTGGAATCTTACTCTTCCACTAGAAGGTGGGGCAGGAAAAGCTAGAGAGAAGTGAAAGGAAGCTTCCTTCCCAGCATTTTTCTAAAAAGGTAAAGTGCTGTCCCTGCTTTCAGCTGAAGAGGGGACAAAAAACAGAAAATGAAAGATTTCCCCTCCACATCTTTCACCTCTAAATCATGAATTACCAGTTTCTCCATTTTCTGGAGTCTCTCGTCCAGTTTTGCTAGAACTCCGGCTGGTAGATTCTGGACTGGTAGCTCGAACGAACATCTTCCACTTCCCTTTTTTAGACATAAGTCTACGCATGCCATCTTGAGATGCTGGCTGGCTAATATCCGAACACGGACTGGACCCTGACACACTACCATCTCCTTCCTCCAAGGCTCGCAACTCTGCCTACAAAAAAACATGAAAATAAGGTTAAGAGTGTCATTAACTGTTTATTACATTTAAGTGTCTGTGAGTAGCAAGAATGTGTTCTCCGAATTTAAATCCTTAGTGAACAGGAAGCATTTAATACAATTTTTCCATGAGAACTGAGCGTTATGGTCCACATTTGTTACTCAGTAAATGCTGATTCATGATTATAGTGAACAAATACTGATTTGAAGGAGACAGGTTTTAGAAATCCACTAATAGACAAAATATCCAACAGGTATACACAACAGATAAAGCCTAACTTAGCTACTAGTCCCTGTAGAGGAATCAAGGAAATAGGTTCAAGGAAATATTACTGTTATAACACCTGTTAAGATTTTGCTTCACTCAAGGAAGCAGTAGATAAAACTATTCCAGGAAAATCAGGGAAGAAAATGATTAAGAATCAACTTGTTAATCAGGAAAGTTTTCTGTGGACCATCTTTTTAAGATGGTGCTTCTTCTCCTTTTTAAAAGAAAAGCACATGCAATTATGGTTTCCTCATAATTCTTCTGTGATCTTACATGCCCACTTAACTATCAAAACAATACCATGGCTGATAACTGTAAGTTGATCTGTACTTTAATTTTAATTGCTGGGTTAAGAAACAAGTTATCACAAGAGTTTGTAATGCTTATTTAAGAAGCTAAATATGTACTTTATTCACTGTATCTATCCTTAAATCAGAACAATGTCAGTCTTTATTGGTTGTCAACCAACAAAAAAGGATCACCAGGAACCAAAAAATATGTGACTGCATAGTTCAAAAGCTTAAACATATCTAGATGAAGGGTTAAGAAAAACAAAATCCCAATAACTGTTGTAAGCTGAGCACAGTATACCCAGAATATGATAGTACTGGGAGAAGAAAATGTGCTTTAACTAAAATTTCAAAAACTCACTTTTTTCCTTTCCAAAACAAGCTCCAGTTCAAGGGTATCTTGTTCCTCTTCCTCCTCACTCTCTCCAGATTGAACAACACTGCAAAGATCCTCCTGAGAAGGGTCTTCCATATTGTCCAATACAGTTTCCTGTGGCTTTACTATTGTTGCTACTTCTTCTGTTGTATTTGTTTCTTTCACTTCTGAAATTGGCTCTACTTCTTTACAAATGACTTTTCTTCGCCATCTCTCTTCTTCTTCTTTTATCCCCTCAGGCAATAAAGGAGCAAGTAGTGATGCTGCCACCCCTTTCTTTTCTTCCTCATTATTTGAGAGGGCCTGAATTCCTTCATTTACTTCCTATAAAGAAATAATCACTCACTTTTCAAACAAATCTCACCTGTATATAGTCATGTAGAAAATCACTATTTTTCTGTCATTGAATAACCTGAAAACCCAACTCCCAATAGATTACTATGTTTGTACCATTTTCCTTACATGTGTACAATGGAAACACTGATCCTTTAGGAAGGCAGTCTGACCTAGAACCTAATTGTGGGTGGAACTCAAACATACCCTCCCCCCAACCCCCACTGTCGAAAGATAGACTGGTATGAAGCACAGGCAGATTTAAATAAGATCAGCCCTGACTGGTGTGGCTCAGTTAGTTGGGCACTGTCCTGCAAAGCGAAAGGTCCCTCCCTGGTTTGACTCCTGGCTAAGGCACATGGCTGGGTTGTGGGTTTGGTCCTGGGTGGAAGGGCATGCGAGTGGCAACTGAATGGTACTTCCTCCCTTCCCTTTTCTCTAAAAATAAATAAAAACTTTTAAAAAGGCTTGTGCCTTGACCAGGAGTTGAACCAGGGAACTTTTGCTTTGCAGATGGACACTCAAACCACTGAGATACATAGCCAAGGCTAAAAATAAATAAAATCTTAAAAAATTAAATACATAAGTAAATAAGTAAGACCAAAATTTTGTCAGCTCAGTAGGTTAGAGTGTTGTCTTGACAGGACAAGGTTATGTGTTTGATCCCTGGTCAGGGCACATACAAAAAGCAACTGATGAATGTAGAAATTAAGTGAAACAACAAATCAATGTTTTTTCCCCTCTTCCTCTATAAGACCAATAAATTAAAAAAAGTTTCACAGGTTCAACACATAACTGTTGATAAATCTTCACCTTACTCTTCTGTATGATGAGATAACCTCACATTTATTCTAAGGTGATTTAGAGGAAAGTGAAATATTTCTAAAATGCAATGGTGATTATTATTAAAGTATCTATTTCCTCTACTGGGAAAAATTATTTTACCTCCCTCCTGGAATTGTAAAGATGAAATTGTTCTAAAAACACTTTTTTTTTGATATAACCATTCACTCCATCATTCAAAAGCTCAAGACAATTAAAATCTTCACAACTGTGAGACTGGCTGTTATCAAAGTTCACAAACAGCAGGTGCTGGCGAGGATGTGAGAGGAACCCTTGTGCACTGCTGGTGGGACAGCAAAGTGGTGTCACCGCTGTGGAATAGAACATGGAGGTTTGTCCAAAAATTGACATATAAACTACCATGCAACCCAACAATCCTGGTTCTGGGTGTTTATCTGAAGAAAATGGAAGTAAAATTCGAAAAGATATGTGTGCTTCTATGTTCACTGCTGCCTTATTTACATAACAAAAAGGAAGGAAATCTTGCCCCTTGTGACAACATAGATAGCTAAGTGAAATAAGTCAAACAGAGAAAGACAAGTACTGTAATATTTCACTTGTGTAAAATTTTTAAAAAATGAATGAAGATTCATATATGCAGAAAACACATGGATGGCTGTGGGTGTGCAGAAGGCTGATGGACAGTAAGAGATTCACAGTTCAATTATAAGTCAGTCACGGGAATATAAGGTTCATCATAAGAAACATAGTCAATAATATAACTACTTTGTATGATGACAGATTTTTAACAGACTTATTGTGGTGACCACATTGTAAGGTGTGTGACTGTTGAATCTCTATGTTGAACAGCTGAAACTAATACACTACTGCACTGGCAACAATACTTACGTGGAATCCCCAAATAAAAGTATTTTGAAGCCAGAAGGGAACCTGAAGCCCTACCTACTTGGCTGCTTCCACAGCCTTTACAATGACCCAAGGAACCTCTTAGGTACCCTAAAGCTCCAAAAGAACCACTGAACTTGTCAAACTGCTATAAATGCCATATAATAAACAGAGACATATTAAATAAAACTTTCAAGAAACAGAACTTATTCTATTTCACATCTGTGTTATAAAATAATAGAAGGCTTATTATATACCTGCGCCAGAGTAACATTCAAATTCTTCAGATTTAAAAATAAGCAAGTGAGGTAAGTTGTAATACTGACCTTTTTAACTTCTCGCTTGGCTACAACTGGTCCACTTTTACTACTGGAAACAGAAATATTTTTCTCCTTATTATACATGTCTGTATTTACCACAAAACTAGCTTCAGCACCTGTCACAGAACTTAAAAAAAAAAAAAAAAATCTTAGCAAGAAAAACAGAAGGCAAATATTATCATTAAAAAATAAAGACTCTGATTTCCTCTGAGGTAATTTCAAGTCTATTCCTACCTGGGCTGGTAATGTTGTAATCCTTGTACCTGGGTGGCGAGATACTGGGGTAACTCCCAAGTCACTTCATTAGTTTGTGTGTTCCAGTAATAATAGCATCCTGTGTTCTCATCCCAGACTTCTTGCCAATCTCCCATCTCAATTCCAACTAGAAGAAAAGAAAACAAAATTTAAGCACAAACTCCTCCACAATTCTGACCTTATAGCCCAAGTCATCTCTTAAGCCGTAACAATCTAACACAGGGTCTCTCAACCTCAGCAATGTTAATTAAACTGGGCAGGACAGTTCTCTGTTGTGGTGGTGGTGGGGCAGTCTTATGCAGAGTTGAGCAACATCCTGGCCTCTACCCCCCGTTGTGACAACCAAAATTGTCTGTAGACATTGTCAAATGTCCCTCAGGGGCAACCCCCCCATCACCTTTGCATACCTTTTTTTAAAAAGGAAAAGCAGTCTGATAGTGCAAAACTCACTCTGAACCCCCCCAAAACTTTTTTAAAATAATGGCTTCAATCATTCACTTGGCACAAGCTGTTACTGGTTAAAGGGGCAAGCAATTATCTTTCAAATAATAAAAATATTTCTTAGTAATTCTCAAAGGCAACTATCCTACTTATTATCTTCCCAAATACTGTATTTTAAAAGGCAGAATTAGCCCTGGCTGGTGTGGCTCAGTTGGTCGGAGCACTGTCCCATATCCAAAGTGTCATGGTTTTCAAACCCCCAGTCAGAGCACATACCTAAGGTTGTGGGTTCAATTTCCCAGTCAGGGTATGTATGAGAGACAACCAATTTGATGTTTCTCTCCCTCTCCCTTCCCTGCTCTCTAAAATCAATAAGCATGAGCTCCAGGATTTTAAAATAACAAAAAATTAATAAAAAGGCAGAATCCTACAGTCTGGGGCTAAAGCATGTGGGCATTCATCTTTGGAAATCTTAATGCCGAGAACAGCTTTAAGGGTCGTACTTTTGATTTCTTTAAAAACCAAAGGAACAAGCTTACCTCCTGCCAGTGAACACTGAGTGTCATACTGCCACCCTGATGTCTGGGTTGAGTCCGTTCCATTTGAAGTAGTGGAAGAAAGGGAAGATGCTGCTGATTCCTTTGGCTCTGGGCGAGGTGGAGTTGGAGGTGGAGCAGAAGCTCCTACAGGAGCTGCAGGCTGAGGAGCTGTTATTGCATCAATCTCCTTTAGAAAGAAAATAGCAACAAATCCATTAATCACATAAAAACCAGAAAATTGAGAAAATGACAATCACTAAAAAAACAAAACAAAAACAAAAAACCCCTCCATGTTTAGTTCTTAACTTCTCAAATTATCCTTATCTTCTAATTACACAAGTCCCCCCAAACCATTCTATTCTCCATTTTTCTCTCACAACCTCGACAAAAAGAAGACAGAAGGAGATGGGGGGTGAGGAAGAGAGGTAAAAGGGGAGAAGGAAGAGTGAGACACAGACTGATAAGTAGGCTAGCCAATTGAGATCTGGGTTCCAGAGTGGCTTCAATAACTTAAAACCCAAGCAAAAGTACTACTAACTGCTAGAAAGTTGGCCAATGTACTATCAATATCTGCTGACTGATTTCCATTCGCCTCTTTAGACGGTGCTGGTTTTTCTGAAGCGTCACTCTCTTCATCATCACTATCAGCATATGCACCAAGTAAGCATAAACCTCCTAGAAACAAAAAGGTAAACATTACTTAATAACAATGTTAACATGTACTAGGTAATGTCCAAGAAAAGAAAATATAACATGGTTCTTTAGCTAAACAGTTTACATTTAGTTTACTTACATATTAGAGCAACCCTGAAAATAAACCATCAATGAACTACCAGAGTTAAATTACATTATGCACTTAGAGCTAATAAAATCAATCTGCATTGCTACTTGACACTCAAAATACTCTCTACTCAAAATACATGCTCAATCACTCAGCCTTATATTCTGTCAAAATAGCATACAGTATATCCGGATTTCAGCATTTGTTAATTTATGTATTTATTTCAAACAAGTAAACCAATTAGGGTTTAGAAGACGAAACAGAGATTTTTAAAACTAAAAACAAAGTCCTTTAAAAAAAATTTTATGGAGAAAGAAACATTAATTTATTGTTTCACTAATAATGCATTCATTAGTTGATTCTTTTTTTTTAATTTTAAGATTTTATTTTTATTTTTAGAGAGGGAAGGGAAGGAGAGGGAAGGGGAGACAGAGAGAGAGAGAGAGAGAGAGAGAGAGAGAGAGAGAGAGAGAGAAAGAGAGAGAAAGAGAGAAACATCAATGTGCGGTTGCTGGGGGCTGTGGCTTGCAACCCAGGCATGTACCCTGACTGGAATCGAACCTGTGACACTTTGGTTCACAGCCCGCACTCAACCCACTGAGCTATGCCAGCCAGGGTCATTAGTTGATTCTTGTACGTGCTCTGAGTGGGGATCGAACCCAGAACCTTGTTGTATCAGGATGACATGCCTAAATGTTGTCCTGATATAAAGCATATTTATGAAAGCATAAATAAGTGGAACAATAGCAGGTACATAAAGTGTTTAATCCTAGCCAGACTTTTCAGCTTTATTAACAAGACTAAATTTCCCAGTGTCTGGCACATTCTATGTTTTCAATAAATATTTGGTAAACGTCTTATTTACCAAAAGCAAAATCTAGTTTTCTTTGTCATAATTTCGTAAGTGAATTCCTGGGTTAATGTAAAAATAAACATTAACTGCTTCATATTATATAAGAGTTCACATTCAATGCTTTAGTCACATAAATGTTTTAGCATATAGGTTAAATTTTTTACACTAAATATTAATTTCTAAAATACTACTTTAAACTGACTAAAATGATCTGAAGTAGGTAGGCATTTGACAGTGTTACCAAATATTTTATTTTTCGTGGTTTTGTGACACATCAACTTTCCTAGCCTTGTAAGGGTAGGGTTACAAAAGGAGACATTGCTGTAAGGACAAAGTCTGCACTTTAGCACTTAGCACTAATGGTTTTTTGAGGAAAGGAGGAAGATGGAAAAATCTGTACTTTTACATAACAATACTTCTTGGTTTAGAGACAATCACAGATCTAATCACCCAAATCACTGTCCTTAATGCTACCTATACCCTTTGGTAAGATTCCAACCAGGTGAACTGTATGGAATTTTAATTACAAAATTCCTAAAGCAGAGGTAATTCCTCATGCTCACCAAGGCTCCATTGATTTTTTTTTTTTAAAAGATTTTACTTATTTTTAGAGAGAGGGGAAACAAGGGAGAGAGGGAAACAAGAGAAACATCAATTGGCTGCCTTGTACCCGCATCCAACTGCGGACCTGGGCCACAACCCAGGCATGTGCCCTGACCAGGAACCAGCAACCTTCTGGTTTGCAGGACATGCCCAACCCACTGAGCCACACCAGTCAGGGCTCCACCTATTTCTTTTCTTCGTGCCTCAGAGTTTTCTACAGCACAAACATCAAACCTCTTCTAAGCTTTTAATAACATAATGACTATTAAATAGGAAAGTAAATGAAAATTATTAAACTCAGTATTTGAGGGAGGAGGCATACTTAATATTGTTAGAGACACCTACATTAAGGTGATTCAGTATTTTTCTTTAAAAATTTTTTCTTTGGTTTGCGAGAGAGGAAGGGACAGAGGGAGAGAAGGAGGGAGGGAGAGAGAGATGGAAACATTGCTTTGTTGTCCCACTTGTTTATGCACTCATTGGTTGTTTCTAGTATGTGCCCTGACTGGGAAAAGACTCAACCCAAAAGAACCTGCCGCTTTGTTGTCTGGGGACAATGCTCTAACCAATATACTAGCTGGCTAGGGCAATTCAGTATTTCTTAGTAACAATCTGGTAACATGTATCAAGAACTACTTCAAGTCCGTTTTAATTCGATAATTTCATCTGTGAGAATACAGCCCCAAGAAATAAAAAAATATTTTTTTGCACAAAGTTTCTAACAGCCTTAATTAAATAAATAAAAGCTGTGAACAACTCAAATGCTCTCAAATAGGGGACTGGCAAAGCAACTACAACACAGTATCAGATTAGTTAGACCATTATAGGATTACATGAAATAATGCTAAGGGGACAATAAGTAATGCTAAGGGAATAAAAACAAGATAAAACCAAGTCATGAAATGCATGTAAGTTTATTTACACCTCTGAAAATTTAATCCATACACTGATAAAAATGGAAATGAATTTAAAATACTGAAAAATGTTCACAATATTCTGCAAAATTGCTTAATCTTAGAAAAATAGAAGTCTTATAGGACCATGTCCCAGGCTACTGCTGAGATGTGGTTGCCACATCAAACCAGAGGAAGCAGAGCCATTCTTTGGAGCCACAGTCCTTAGCAGCATTTTTTTTTTTTTGAAAAGGGTGCTGACCTCAATATGCTTACCTTTAATGCATGGTGCCATACAGCTTACAAATCAACTATATATCAGACAGTGATATCTTAGATTACATACCTTACTTTCCTGATAAGCTTCAAACAGTAATTATGTCTTACACTTCTAGTAATTCTATTATAATTTCCCCATAATGTCGTTTGAACATAAAGTAGTTTTTAACCCTTTAGTCACAGAATCTTAACAATCAAAATGATAAAAACTATGAACCCCCTCACAGAAGCACATACACGAATGTGAAGTTTCAGGGGATTCTCAGACCTCTGACACTCATCTGGGGAACCATGCTAAGTACCCTTCTGTAGAAGATGCTTAAATACTGGCTATCACAGCAGCCTACTGATATAATTTAATAGAGCTTTCTATTAAGTTTTCCTTAATTACATATGCATATACTCTTAAAAACTATTTTTTAGGACAAAGTATTAGATATACTTGCTCTACTATATTATAAAAACATACATTAATAATTTAAAATCTTTATTTCATTTTAATAGAAAGAAATCTGATGTTCATGATAAAGGTAAAGTTCGAAAACCATTTCAAGAAAAAATATAGTCAGGGCCCTGGCTGGCGTAGCTCAGTGGATTGAGCGCGGGCTGGGAACCAAAGTGTCCCAGGTTCGACTCCCAGCCAGGGTACATGCCTGGGTTGCAGGCCACAACCCCCAGCAACCGCACATTGATGTCTCTCTGTCTCTCTCCCCCTCCCTTCCCTCTCTAAAAATAAATAAATAAAATTAAAAAAAAAGAAAAAAAAGAAAAAAGAAAAAATATAGTCAACTCGAGTGCCTACTCTATTACTCGAAGCCATTCAAATTAAGTAAAATAAAATACGTAGTTTACGAATAGAAAATATTATTTTTAGTTTAAATATTTCTCTCACAATGAAGTTTTAGCTTTTCTAACCCACACTGGGTTTCATTCTCTCTCTTTCTTTTTTAAAGATTTTATTTATTTTTAGAGAGAGGGGGGAAAAGATGGAGGAAGGGAAAAGCAGCAATGACGTGTGAGAGAAACACTGATCAGTTGCCTTTCAGAGGCCCCCAACTGGGGGCTGGCCTGTGTGCTGACCAGGACTGAACCCATAACGTTTTGGTCCACAGGTGAGGGCTGAATCCACTGAGCCACACAAACCAGGGCTCTTTTTCCCCCCCTTTGTTTGGTGAGTGGAAAATGGCAGGAGGAAGAAATGAGTATCTATTATTACAGGTATCATTAAGTAAAAAAAAGTATACCAAACTTAAAAGAATTATTGGGTTGGCCAAAAAGTTCATTTCATTTTTTCTATATGATGGTTCTAGTTGTGCTTAGTTATCTTCAACTTCATTCGAAACAATTAAAAAAAAAAAAAGAAAACATCAAAATTGGTGCGTTTTTATGCAGCCATTTAAATAGTGAAGTTGGAAGAAAATACAGTTTTTGGCATATTATTATTTCAAAAAAGGTAAAAATGCAACTGAAATACAAAAAATGATTTGTGCAGTGTATGGAGAAGGTGCTGTGATTGATAGAATGTGCGTCAAAAGTGGTTCTTAGTACTAGTGACATTTTGGCCAAATAATTCCTTGCTGTGGAGCTGTCTTATGCATTAGAAGATGTTTAGGTGCAGCCCTGGCCTCTACCCACTAGAAGCCAATAGCGGGAGATAGCTGACACACTCAGATTATTCAAATCAAGTTACTTGTGAAAATGAAAATTGTGTTTTATTTTATGGAAAAAAAATAACAGACTTTTTGGCCAACCCAATATTACCAATTACAGAATAAGTATCAAAACATATTTTAACCTTTCAAGATACATACATATATCATACATTTGGTGCTTGCTCTGTGCAAAACTTGATATAAACTGCTCAATGTAATCACCAAAAATAACACTTAGGGCTGTCAGATCCATTTTATAGGTGAACGAGGTCCTGAGGTCTTAGAATGAACTCGAGAGCAAAGATCTGAACCCAAATTTGTCTACAAAACCACTGCGGCATATACCGTATCCCTTAAGGCAGGAGCGTCAAACTCCTTTTCACCAGGGGCCACATCAGCCTCGTGGTTGCCTTCAAAGGGCCAAATGTAATTTCAACTTAACAGTTAACCAGTAGTTTCCTAAAATTACTTTGGCCCTTTGAAGGCAAAATGAGGCTGATGTGGCCCCCAGTGAAAATGAGTTTGACACCCCTGCCTTAATGCTTAAGAGCACTTTTCAGCTCCACTAACCAATCAAAGCAATGTGTTAGAAGACACAGATGGTACCTGAGCTAGAGGGAGATGCCAGACCACTCACTACAAGATGGCATTAGAAGAAAAGTAGGATTTTGGGTACAGATTATTCAGCAACACATTGTACACTGGCCGAATTGTACATATACCAACAAACTCTGAGAGATTTAAAATTTCCACTTTGCAATGCCAGGTAGCTCAGCTGATTCGAGTGTATCCCCCTATTCACCAAGGTTGCAGTCCTATCCCTGGTTAGGCTGTGCACAAGAATCAACCAATGAATGCATAAATAAGTGGAACAATGAACTGATGTTTCTCTTTCTCCCCCTTCCTCTCTCTCTAAATCAATCAATAAAACAAATAAAAATTGAAAGTTAAATCGCAACTTTTATGGGAGAAATATAAATTAGCCAACACTGAAACAGTTAACACTCCATAAATAAAACCGATTTGATCCTAATGAAAGATACTATAGAAAAAAATGTAAAAAGTTATACCTGTTGCTTTGACAGCTGTAGGCCTGGTGGTCATGACTGGTTTTGGAGGGTTCTGAACAACTCGGGGAGCCTCCACCACCACTTCCTGCTCATCTGGATTTAGAGGACGAACAAAAGAAAACTACAGTCAGACAATGGACCAGAGAAACACTACAGGCAACACAAACAAATCTTTGATTTGCCCTTTCAAGTCTAGATCTCACTTTTTAAAAGGCAGTGTATAACCTATCACTAACCAAAATAACTGAGATAAACAAGCAAAACTAGAATCTTCTACTGGCTTAACATTAATAATCTGAACATCATAGCTCTGACTGGTGTGGCTCAGCTAGCTGGGGGTCCTTAGGCAAAGCCAAAGGTCACTGGCTGAAATCTGCCTCAGGCCACATGCCTGGGTTGGGGGGTTGGGTCTCTGGTGGGGGTGAGGCAGCTGATCCAAGTTTCTCTCCCTCTCTTTCTACTCTTCCCCTCTCTCTAAAAATAAATGAAATCTTTAAAAAATGAATCTGAACATTATAAATAAAAATTACATCCGAAATAATCGCCACACACACACACTCTGAATGTTCCCCAGGCTACCACCAAGCCTTTATGGCAAGCACAAGCACTTTCTTTCGAAAAAGCTCCTCAATGTGATTTTTTAACACCTGAAACGACTGCAGCTTCTCCGGCGTCTAGTCCCTGGATCAGCGCTGTCGAGACACCTTTTTTTTTTTATTTAAAAAGTTTTTTTCCGTTGTACACATTTTTCCGTTGTTTACATTCACTATTATTTTGTGTTAGTTTCAAGTGCAAGGCATAGTGGTTAGACCATCTTATTAGTTAACCTTAATCCAAGTACCAGTCCGGGAAGAAACACACAAGTATTGTACTTGGGGTACTTGGGAACCCCAAAAACCGCACTTAAAAAATCTGTGGAATAACTGCCAATTTGGGATTACCGAAGCTTTGGATGACATATATCGTAAAAAAGCCTTGCTCACTTCCGAAGGTTTCTCTCGGTTTCAACAAAACGAGAAGAGCAGGTGACGTGTAAAAAAGGCCACGTTCCAGAGTCACCAAGCCGTGGATGGGTAAACGCATACCCCACATCGACCCCGTAAGTTATCCAAAACCGAGTGCGGACATTAACGAGGCACAGCGTGCCGGGCCAAACCCTGGACCAGAGATGGCGCCTCTGGGACCCGCGCGCACAGCTCCGCGGCCCCTTCCGTCGCCTTGAGGCCTGCAGCGTCCTCCTCTCAGGCCCCACGCAGCAGGCCTCAGTGCGGACGCCGCCCGCCCGAGTTCCTCCTCCTCCCAGGGCCCTCCCTGCCCAAGAGACTAGGCCGCAAGCCCCTCGCTGGAGTTTCGGACGCCCCACCTATAGGCCGGGGCCCCTCGCGCACCCTTACCTTCCGAAGGCGAGTCTTCTGGGGCGGCCGCGGCGGTCACCGCGGTCGGCGGCGGCGGAGCCGCCGGAGCTGGCTGGCTGGGCGTCGCCGCCGGGGTTGGCTGGCTGGGCGTCGCCGCCGTCGAGTCTGGCTCGGTGTCGAGTTCCGGCTCTGGGTCCCTGCTCGGCGTGCTGCTCCGGGGACCCGGCGGGGAGAGCTGCAGGATAGGCCTACGGCCGGGTACCGCCCTGGACTTCTTCCCCATCGCGAGCCCAAGCGCGAGCCGCTCGCGTCAGGAAGCCGAGAAGGGCGGCGCTCGGCGCGGCGCTGCGTAATCAATATTCATACACCGCGACACCGCCTCCTGCAAAGGTCCGATTTTTTAACGGCGGAGCGCGCGCGCGCGCGCGCGCAAGCGCCTTAGGCCTTGCAGGTTCTTCCGGCTCCTCACCCTCTCAGTGGGGGAAGGGAGGACTTTACCCATAACGCTACGCGATTGGCTATTTTGGCCCATTGAAGGAGCCGGTAGCCAATAAAAAGGAAGAAAAGGAGAGTCAAGCCAATAGTACGTAAGGGCTTGAGTTTAGATTTCCCTAGCACCTCGGGCCCCGCCCATGCGTCTTTTGTGGAGTCTTTTCTCTACCTCCTTGTCCTCCATGTTGTACCTGTTCTGTGCTTACTGTTCGTTGTCATTTGTCCCTTAGGAAGATGTGCTGCTTTCCAGGACTTCCTCCAAGTTTCTCATTATTGTGTATTAACGAGGGGACTTCCCCCTCATTATTGTGGGTTAATTTGGGTATAGCACTGAACAGTAAATATAATAGTGGGTCTTTTATGCGTTTGTGAATATTTTCCTTAGAGTACAAAGATCATGTCTCATTGTGTTGCTTGTCAGCTGGAAAAAAAAATCACTAGGAATTACATTGTGTACGAGGTAGAAGCCCAAATTGTGGCGATGGGATACGGGAGTCTTCCCAATCTGGCCCACTGGTAGCCTCAACCTGCTTTATGTAGCTTTCTTTGGAACCCAGCCCCTCGCTCCCCACCCCCGCCCCAATTCTGGAGTCAAACGCTTGGAACACCATCTCACCTTCAATCCTTCATAGTCCGGAATAACCCACCACGTGGCGATTTTTTTTTAATTCCTCAAGACCCAGTGCAGGCATTAACTTGCCCTAGCATTTAACATTTATAGTTAGTACTCGTTTACCCCTTCTAAACAGCTTACGAAAATATATACTCCTGGTTGCTCAGTTCTTACTAAGCATCTAACATTCACCCAGAATTTATTGTCAGGCACTAAACGCTTTACATGTAGAATTGCATTTAATTCTCACAACCTTATGGGGTAGATATCATTATCCTCCCCTTATGGGAGA
The DNA here is from genome assembly GCF_019186645.2 of Phyllostomus hastatus. NCBI lineage: Eukaryota > Metazoa > Chordata > Mammalia > Chiroptera > Phyllostomidae > Phyllostomus > Phyllostomus hastatus. The sequence goes on from NW_025334037.1 coordinate 29,340,275, forward strand.
ATCCTCAAATTGACCCATTAGTCACTCATGAAAACATCAGAGAACATAGTAAGAGGACACAAATTTCGTGAAATCTTTCTTTTGCTTATAAATGTGTATATACAGTAGGTCAAAAGATACTTCTTGCTGCAGTTGGAAGCCACAGGTTTACAACAGTGGGAGGACAAGAACTCTCCAAGATATAATGTAAATATGGTATTTCGTTAAATAAATTTATTGAATTTAGAGAGGCAGAAACATCAATTTGTTGTTCCACTTATTTATGCATTCATTAGTTGCTTCTTGTATGTGCCCTGTCCAGGGATTGCACTGGCAATTTGGGGCATCAGGATGATGCTCTAACCCAGGTTAGGAACCTCGCAGCACAGCAGGTGAGCAGTGGCCCAGGGAATCTTTACCTGCATTACTGCCTGAGCTCTGCCTCCTGTCTCCACTACCTCCACCCCCTTAGTGGGTGGAAAAATTGTCTTCCAGCAAACAGGTTCCTAGTGCCAAAAAGGTTGTGGCTTTTAGAAAATGCTGTTCTAACCAACTGAGTGACCCGGTGATTTTTTTTTCAAATACACAACGTTCCACAAATCTGCCTGTCTTCCTTGTATAGGGGCCATGCTAATCTTCTCTGTATTGTTCCAATTTTAGTATATGTGCCACCAAACAGCACTAAATATGGTGTTGATAATATAAAAATTAAAATCTTATGAAAAGTCAAGGAGCATTTGAGGTCGTGCTCCCTAGCATGTATCATCAGTTTGGCTCAAGTAAATGCATGAAAACTCTCTGAAACAAATAAAACAACTCAAGAAAGGTCAAAGGGCATACAAGGAAATAATATACAGCTTATTTCCTTAAAAGAGAAATTTTAATATACAGACTAAAATGCAAGATTTTATTTTCCACTTTCCCCAAATTTGTGGGTATGACTGCTTTTAAATTTGTCCAGGAACATTTACATTAGACTGACGGTATGATCAAGTCCAGCTTGATTATCATAAATCATAGAGGTTAACAGAATTTACTTTGAAAATCTGTTACTTTTTTAAAAAGATTTTATTTATTTCTAGAGAGAGGAGAAGGGAAGGAGAAAGAGGGAGAGAAACTGCAATGTGTGGTTGCCTCTTACACGCCCCCCACTGGGGACCTGGCCAGCACCCCAGGCAGGTACCCTGATTGGGAATCGAACCCGAGACCCTTTGGTTCGAAATCCACTGAGCTACACCAGCCAAGGCAAAAATCTGTTACTTTTATAGATGATGGATTTCTCATTTTTTTCTTAGCTAAGAGTTTATTAAACTTTAGCTTCAGAACCAGATTTAAAATAAGTTATCTTCTTTGACACCTGTCTTTTTTTTTAGGCTTAATTTAGGCAAGTTATTTAATACTTTATTGAAGATCATACAAAAACTCCACAATAAATAATGGAAAGTGTACGTAAAATCATTAGCCTCTGCAATACAGAAAATACATGTCAATTCTGGACCAAAATAATTCCATTGAAATACAAAACGTGAGAGGGAAGGATGAAAGGATTTACAGTGACTGTGTTTGGTGGTCAGCTACAACAAACCAACAACCATCACCCATTGTCGGAAGTGTAGGTGGGTTTTAATTTGCAGATAAAGAATGTCTTCGGTAGTTTAAAAAAATATAAACTCTAAAAAAGCTTGTGAATCATATACAAAAGCAGCTGTTTGAGACCAAGTTTGAAACCAGAAACTGTGTTAGCACCGCCAGCAAGCACAGGTCCTGTGCCTCATCTGCCCTCCTCCTCTTGCGTGGAATGCAGACTCAAATGCTGTACACCTCATCTACAGGTGTAAAAGTCAGCCTGGAGTACAGGGCTCCTGTAGAGTAAAGTCTTCAGCCCAAAGAGGCACCAAGCGGTTACAAAGGCTGGGCAACCATCTGGATCACAAGTTCCGACGATATAATAAATCCCGGGTTGCCTTGTCAACTTTTTGCTGGTAGTCCTCCAATTTGTCCAGTATTTTCTGAGACAGCTGTAAGAAAGAAATTATTACGGAGTACGTCAGTACTGAAAAAGACTGAGGTTATTAGTCACTTTGACTTTACCAACCAGACTCCCCCTAATAAAAATGTTAGCCACTCTGCTTCATTTGATCATTATTCAGCATAGGAGTCTGCTTTGTGACATTACTGATAAAACCAGACTTCTCTTATATAGAATTCTCCAATCCTATTTGTCTAATGAATTTTCTAATTATGCAAATCACAGCAGTATTTTCAAGAAAAGCGTTACCAGCTCTCTTCCTAGAACCAGAGGGGCTATATCTTATTTATCGAATCACTTTATGCAAGGATTGGGGCAGCAAGTTAAGGGCAACATGTGACTTCTGCCCTCCCCTTACTCCCTGAGAATCAGAGAGCCAGCTGTCAGGTGTAACTGCTGGTGCAGGTGCACAAAGAGGAAAGGGCCGACTCACTGCGATGTTGTGACTGTTGGCACTGTTCTCTCCCAGCACTTGGAGAAGCTGATCAATGGAAGAGTATGGGAGCCACACCATTGGAGCAGTTGCAGACAGTGGAAACTGAAAGGAAAAGTATCTTTTAAAGAAAACCAGAAAAGTGAATAGTTCCTTTCACAGGCACTGATAACATAAAATGCTTATTTTTTTCACAATGAGAAACCGTAAGTATGCGTGTGTACACACACACACACACACACACAAATTGAACCCCCCTTCTCTTTTTCAACTGGGGAACTTATCCTTTTGTCAATTAAATAAAATTATTTTTTTGCTTGCAGTTTTTAAAAAAAATTTCTTCAAAGATTTTATTTATTTATTTTTAGACAGAGAAGAAGGGAGGGAGAAAGAGAGGGAGAGAAACATCAATGTGTGGTTGCCTCTCAAGTACCCCCTACTGGGGAACCGGCTTGCAACCCAGGCATGTGCCCTGATTGATAATCGAACCAGTGACCCTTGGTTCACAGGCCAGAGCTCAATATGCTGAGCCATACTAGCCAGGGCTAAATCAAATGTATTTTTAAATTCATGTCATCTTTTATCTTAAAGAAACCCTAAGGCTTCTAAGTTTATCGTATTAAGGATAAACACACTCAATAACACTTCCCTAAATTTTCAAAGAATGATACTATTTCCAGTCTGAAATTTAGATTCAAATTATCTAGGGGAAAAAAAAGATTTGGAAAAGGAAAGTTTAACTTTCAAATTTCTGAATATGTTCCTGAGAGTTCAGGAGCTTAGCTCTGTAGTCACCTAAACTGGAACTTTAGACATGGCTCTTCTATCTATGTACCATCTGTGTGAGCTTTGGAAGCTTTTCTCCTTAATGGTTTAAAAAAAGGAAAAAAAAAAAAAAGGGATTAAAACAATCCCTGACAAGCTGCTGTAAGGATTAAAGAAGAAAACACTGGTGGCGATGCAGCATAGTCTTCAGCACACACAGAAAATCATTTTGTTCTTATGTACCTCCTTCCTCCAAATATTAACTAAAGCCCCATTCCTTTGATGGAGAAAAATAAAATGTATCCCCATTTTATAAACAGGGAACTGAAGATTCTTAGAGTGCCAGTCCCTTATCTGTAGAAAACAAGTTGTATAACTACTAACAGTAAAGGTTAAATCAACTATTCTAAGTTCATTTATTTTCAGATCCTGGTTTTACTTAGTGTGACAATACAGAATTAAATGAAATGTGTATACATGCCTACCTCAATTCCAAAGTACTGGTGTCCTTTTCCCAGAACAGCATCCACATATTCTGATACCAAATCCACAGCTTCTTCCAAAAGGTCATAGTTTAAGTACAGACGGAGCAACTCAGCGGCATCGACCTTCTGTAAAGTCAGTGATTATGAACATCCACCTGATTCCATCTTACCCAGGCACAGACCGAAGGATGCTGAGTGTCTGATTCCGTGGCATTTATACTTGTCAATATGAATAAATGAGCATCTTGGTTTAAGGTTTGGGTTCCCAACAGCCTCGTTACCTCTGGAACCTTGTGAGGCCCTATCTGTTAAGTGGTCTTCCTCTCCTATTTTGTGATGTAAGATACATTCTAATTCTTTCCTACTGAATTGTGCTTTCTGCATTCTGATTGGATCACAACCAACCTTTACCATCTTAGCTGCCTTCTCTACTTTCAAACCCCCCCCAAAATTAAATTTTCCTGATTTAAGCTTTACATTCTCTCTTTCCCTACCCTTCCAAGGTATTTCAGATACCTTTAGAAGCTTGTTAAAATATACATCCTGGTTCGTAGCTCCAGATAATTTGGTTCTGTAAGTATGGGATAGGGACCAGGAATCTATATTTTGAAGAAGTCCACTATCCAAATAATTCTGATGCAGGTTGTCCAAAAACCCAATTTTGACAAAAGCCAAAAGAGACACTGCTGCAGTAATTTGAAAACTACTCCATCAACTCCTGTGAATCCTCTGAGTAGTGAACAATAAATACTGTGTCATGCGCAGGAGTCACTGTTCAAAGTATCCACTCACTGTGCAGTGAGCAGACACACAGGCATTAACTTACTCACTAAGCTGCAGAACTTTAATCACTCAGTACGCCATGTGGAATTGAAATGAAATTGTTTTTAGCTAAGATTGAGAAGCTGCCCAAAGTACATATGTAAGTCAGTATATTTCCGTAAATTATCATGCTTTTTAAAATCATCTGAAGTTATTCAGAATAATAAAGATCGGCTTCTTACTCTCTCCAAGTGAAGACACCCTTACCTTGTAACTGTTTATGAGCCAGCTAGGCAGAGGCACTCCGTGAGACAGGAGCTTGTTGATCACGCAGTGGTGGTACAGGTTATTCTGGACTTTGTGCCTTTCTAGGTACGTGGACAACAGTCGCCACGCTTCATCTGTGGCACTTGGTAAAAGCAGAAAGGACTACTGAGTTACAGATTCTTAACTGCTATTTATAATACCATTGCAAGCATGTACTTACAAGGGAAAACACCTTTAGAAGCTCACAAGTGAATTAGTAATACTGCTACAAGGCACCTAATATTACCAGGGCCAATGTGACTTCAGGGTAGTACTCGAAACTAGATGTCTTGGAGTTTTCATTTTCCTTCCTACTAATCACATATTTACTCGACTATATAATTCATTTAGCTTCTTTGTTTCAAATTTCTAAAATAAGAATAATGGCTTAGATTACTGTTGCCAAACCTGATCAAGCATTATAGTCATACAGAAGTTCTGATTTAGAAGGCTAGGGCATTATCTCATAATCTGTATTTTACTAGTGATTCTGGTATGCTGATTTAGGAGTTAAAAGACTTCCAAATTGTAAAATGCTCCAACTGTAAAGTGGTAAGCTGCATAATACAAATTGTAAGTGCATTTCAAGGAAGAGAAGTTTACTGAGGGTTAGGGCTGTCAGAGAAGGACTGTGAGAAACTGAGGTTAAGTGGGTGCCCTAGGGAAGCAGGAGAGACACTAGGGCTGTACCTGGATTCCTTTGTGGTGATGACTGATGAGAGCTGATTGGCTGCTAGCCAGGCCCAGGCTTCTGCTTGTGCTGCCTCTCCTCCTAACTGCAACTTGATGCACCTGCAGTGCAAACGGTCCACACACAGAAAACTAACTTGCTGAAAAGCACCACCTTATTTTGTTAGGACAGTTAGAGATAAGACAACCTGAGCTCTAGTCTAGTCAATTCACTGCTGGGAGACTGGCTCTTCTCTCTCCTCACGGCCACATAACTGAATGACCTACAAGGCCATCAACAAGTATTAGGAGATAACTGACTTTCAAGAGAAAACTGGTGTTGAAAAATTCTGTAAGTTAATATCCCCAATCTACAAACTACTTGACTAATCTTTAGGTATAAGTTAACTTCACCAAGGAGTATTTTTTGATTGATTTTAATTATTTTATTGTTCAATTACTGTTGTCTGTAGTACTTTTTAATAAGGCTTTCAGGGCCTAATAGCTGTCCTAAAGGACTGAAGAGGACACATGACCTGCCTCAAAAGAACAGGTTGTGGGAATATGGGTCCAAGAAAGCCAGATCTTCTCAGGAGAAACTATAAATCAGTATTTAAAAAAATCACAATCAACTAAATGAAATAAAAAAAAGAACAAACCCTTTGTGCTGACTAAACTAAAATACTGGCTTATTGACCCCTGCCTCACACTGAGCAACAGCACTTTTGCATTAGAAAATTAACACTATAAAGACAAGGGCATACACACTTGAAAGCAAGCCCCTCAAAGACTGGCGTTAAGGGAAGCTTAAACGTCTGACAGAGTGATATGGCGGTGTCGAAAAGGCCGGCTTGAACCAGGAGAGTGACCATCTCCTCTGCTGACGAGCTTCCTGTGGAAACGGAAAAGCGCCACTCAGTGCGACCAGAGGTATGCGCTAACGAGCCCCCCAACTGTCAGTTGAGAGTATCTCAGAAGGACAGCATGCTTTGTAGCCGCCTAGCATGGCCCTCCAGCGTGCTGCTGGCACTGACAGACTGCTGCGTCCCCACCTGCAACAGCGACTGCCGACGGCTCGTGCTGAGCCAGCGCCAGGCGAACGCGAGCCAGGATGCACTCTTTCTCTAGGTCTTCCAGGTCCAGGATTTCAATCTGCCGATTTGCTGCCAGCCAAAGACAAACAATTTCAACTCTCCAAATCAAAGGAAGTACCTACAGACTAACTCAACCTAAATGCAAAAGAAGTACCTACAGACTAACTCAACCTGTCGATTTCCACTAGATATTATGTAACTGTGCATTTAATTTCCACGGTGAGAAGGCAGGTGGCTCATAAAAGCTAACTTAAAGCAGCATCCTGCTTCAAACGTACAGCTGAGTCAAATGAAAGCAGTACTTGAATCACAGCTGCAGTGAGGCGGTGCTTACAAGGTGTTTTACATATTATTCATCTAAATCTTAGAACCATAAGATACTGTCATCTCTATCAGTAAGAAAGGAGCATGCCCAAAGCGAGAGAGGCGGAATTAAAGCCAGGTGTCCCACCCTGGAGCCCAGGCTCTCTAAGGAAGGGCATCATGCCTCCGTAGTGGCGTCCAAGGAGCCTGACAAAACAAAAGTCTGCTACTAAGCTGATTTAAATGCAAGAAACGAAACACACTTTTTAAGCACTTTCATTTCTCATACAGCCATACAAAGTCTTCAAAGTGCCACCAACCAAACTTTAGCAGATTAATATATTGAAAATACACTGAAAAAGGGAACTTTACAATAGTCCTACAATGTAACTACTATACATATATAATATACAGTATACTACAATGTAAGTACATTTAAACAGCAAAACAACACTCTGATACGACAACAGAATCACCGTCCAGCGAAGAATCGGTGCGACCCCCGACTCACCTGGGGCGGCGGTGCACTCTCCATCATGGTTCCTCTTAGGGGACGCGCCAGGGCGGTCATACTGAAACGACAGTCACTTAACTGTGAAAAATCACTGTTTTAATTTGCATCCAGGGCTTTCCTGCTTCAACTCTCGCAACAGAAATTATTTAACCAGCACAAGTCTTCTCACAAAGGCACTGCAACTGTCAGACGAAAATGGAATGTCTGCCAAGGTGGCTCATTTACTCTAACACGTTGCTGAGTCTGACGACATGGATTTCTGGTCTCCGTATAAATCACCTGACTTTCCCTGGTTGCAGATATATTCTCCACTCAGAATTCTGGGAAACTGCTTACTAAATGTAGGAGCTATACAATACAAGTAGCTGGGGACATATGACTACATCGGCATGACCAAAAAAACTCGAAGTGTACATTCTTTAAAATAGTCACTGTACACTGAATTAACACAAATGAATGAAGTAACGGCAGCCACTACCATTTATTGAGCACTTTTTGTGGGCCAGGCACTGTTACAGTTCTAAGCAATCTGCACATAAATTATCTCATTTGAATACCCTAACAATTCTGTAAGGTAGACATTAATATTATCATCATCTCTATTTTATGCAAGAGAATAACTGGACAGCAAAAGATTAATTTGCCTGAAGTTAGTCAGGTCTCTCCAACTCCAAAACTGCTCTGTAACACTTCTTCCTACAATGATTCTGAGCTTGGGAACTAACAAGGCAGTAATATAGACCAACCAAACTGCTGCAAAAATAGATTAAATTCCCAAATATCCCAAGAGAAGTTTTAAGTGACACAAAAGAAGACGAGGTCATAGTTTTGAAAAGACCAAACCAAATAAATAAATAAAATGATCCCTAAACTCCAAGACAAAAAGTTTTCATACCACTGCACCAGATGCTGGCTGCACAATCCATGCGTATTCCGGGCGAATAAGTCGTAAACAGTTAATAGCAGCCAGATAACAGTTGCCTTGCTTCTCAAGTCCCCGGAGAGTTCGAACCTCTCTGCCGAGACGCATTCCGTACTCAAACATCGCTGTGCCGGCTGTGAGGCAATAATAAATCAGACAGCAGAATTTCTGAAATGGGTTTCTTTAGAGATATACAGAATTTGCTTTACTTATCAAATATGAAACTGGAAAACAAAACTGAGTTTTTAATTTAAAACCACACACACGCACACACACAATCACGTTGGTGAGGATGCGGAAAAATGGGAGCCTTGTGCAGTGCTGGCGGGAGTGTAAACTGGTACAGCCACCATGGAAGACAATATGGCAGTTCTCAAAAAATTAAAAACACAATCACCTCACGATCCAGCAGTTCCACTTTTCAGAATATACCCTCCCAAAATTGAAAGCAAGGTCTTGAAGAGGTATCTGTCCACCCTTGTTCAGTATGCACAATAGACAAAAATGGAAGCAATCCAAGTATCATTCCATGGATAAATAAAATGTGACATATACATATAGTATCATTCACTCTTAAAAAAAACCCCCAAATTTTGACATGATACAACATAGATGAACCTTGAAGACATCACATACACTGAGTGAAACAAGCCAGTCCCAAAAAGAAAAATGTATGACTCTAACAGCGACATTCACAGGCAGAAGGGGATGGCGGTGGTTGTCCGAGGCTGGGGGACGAGGGCTGAGGGCTCGGGGACTTGTTTAATGGACAGAGTTTCAGTTCTGTGAGAGGAGAAGACCTTGGCGGATCGGCGGCCCAGTCACGTGAATGTACTCAATACTGCTGAGCTGCACACTTAAAAATGGTTAAGGTGGTAAATGTTAAATGAATTTTACTAAACTTAAAAAAAAAATGGTTTCTCAATGCTAATGACTTTTGCTTTGGAAAGTACAATGTTAATTATTTCAAGTAATAAATTACCAACTTGTGTTTCAACACAAGATTAAAACAAATGGGAAGTTGTTTAATGAGTACAGAGTTTCTGTTTTGTAAGACTGAAAAGAGGTCTGAAGACTGGTTACACAGCAATGTGGATGCGCTTAACGTGACTTAAAAATGGCTAACACTGCACAGTTTGTGTGTACTTTGCCACAGTGAAAAAAGCTCCCCCCAACTATTATGTAAACTGCTATTTCTGACTATTATTAGGTCCTACATTCCCAGATAGGACAGAAGACTAGCTTAGGGAGCTTGTCTCAGCTGAATAGTCACCTACCTCCACCCAGGATTCTGAGACCAAGAGATGTGTGGATGCTCTGTTTAGGAACTCAGACTCTTATTTTTTAACAATACTGTAGCTACACAGGTTGATTAAATATTGAATAATACATTTTCCTAAGATAGCATGGGACTCCAGAAACCAAAGAATATTAAAAAAATTTCTTTCAGTTTTTGAATGAAACTATTTTTCATTCTAACAAATTAAAAACATTTTTTAAAATGTATTGATTTTAGAGAAAGAGGGGAGCATCAGTTTGTTGTTTCACTTATTTATGCATTTATTTGTTGACTCTTGTGTATGCCCTGACCGGTATTAAACCTGCAACCTTGGTGTATCAGCATGATGCTCTAACCAACTGAGCTACCTGGTCAGGGCCCAAAAATATTTTTGAGTGCCTGTAATATGTAGGACATTTTGCTAGAGCAACAGTATTGCTCCAGAAAAACCTAAACATTTATTGGTTAACTGGTTTTAACCAGGTCAGCTAAGGGATGTTATTATTGTGAAACCAAACAATGGGAGATCTTTATCTTTAACCCTTCCTGTATGATTCAAGAAAATAAAAGAATGTGCACACATGCTTTTAGGCAAAGAGACAGATTCATGGATATGGAGAGAGTTTTGATGGTTGCCAGACGGGAGGGGAGGTGTGGGGGAATGGGTGAAGAGGTGAGGGGATTAGTAGTTACAGAATATCATGAGGACATAAAGTACAATACAGGAAATGGAGCAGCCAAAGAACTTATGCACATGACCCATGGACATGAACAATGGTGGGGGCACTGCCTGAGGGAGTGGGGAGTGCTGGGTGGAGGGGGGGACGGGGAAAAATTGGGACGACTGTAATAGCATAATCAATAAAATATAACTAAAAATAAAATAAAACGAGATAGTAGACACACATAGAAGGCCATCTTACTGGAAATGCATCAAAAGTGTTCTAGAATTGGAGTGCTTATCTTTAAAGCTAACAGGTAGTCTTCAAAAGGGTGAAGCTACCCTTGCCCTTAAACATAATTTCCCCAAATGCTTGTAGAGAACATTTGTCCAGTAGCAAAAATAAAGTAAAAACCACACAGGTCAAATACATAATGTATTTGTAAAACATGATGAGACTGACAAGGCTGCCTCCAACACAGGCCGTCAGCTCCAGTGCTCACCCTTCCGGTAGTTGTGGCGATAGATGTGAAAGGCATAGAGAAGCTCGTAGTAATTATGAGTCATGAGGTCCACAGCCCTGGCCCGTGATTCAATTATTCCCACAACCTAAGGACAGGGAAGTGATCAGACATCAAAGTTAGTGGCCATCACGACAACCAACACAGTCGTGCCCAGTCATCGGTGAATAAATAAAGTTACCTCATTATGCAGATTGACATAGGGAAACTCGACAAGATCCTGCAGCTGCGAGCGTTCACAAAGAACGACCACCAGCTGCCGTAAACAGTCTAACTGCCTAAGGAAAGAAGAGAAGAGAAAAGGGAGATGAGGGTAAACTGTCTTTGTGGGTTAAACGGTGTCAGTAAATGGCCTCCTTGAAAACAGACTGAGACTGACTAACCTGCTGGAGTCAGGAATTTGGGTTAAAGCTTCATACGCTTGGCTATTGTGACCCAAATCCAAATGATGTTTGAAAATGCATGTCCTTAAAGTGGCCTAAGTATCAAGTATAGGGGAAAAAAGATTAAATATAAATTAAATCATCACATTCACGACAAACCTCAAGGGAAATGACTAGGTTATATTTAGTTCTTACCTGACTCTTCCAGTCATCCCCTGCTTCAGTTACTGCTGACGTAGCCAACTGAATAACTAGTTCAGGCAAACCAACAACATCGAGTAGGCGCAAAACCTACAGAGAAATAGAAGAAACTTCCATTAAAATTAATATGCTAATGCACTCCAAACTGAGATATGATTTTAAGTCCATCAAATAACTGGGTAAGATAAAGATTAAATCAAAGCTGCTGACAAGGTAAGCATGAGGATTATTTGGGCAACATTTGAGATTTTCCTTTAGATTCTGCTGTTAAACAACATGATTGTTGTAAAACTTCCTATTGGTCTTTTTTTGTTCACAGCTCTACACTCAATGTTTATCACACAGTAAGCTCTCAGTATTTGCTGAGTGAAGGAACAAATATAATTTCACTGCTAACTTTTTGTACTGTTTAGGCCATAGATGAATTTAAAGCCTAGTTAATAATATTAATACCATAGTCTTATAAAAACCCTAAACAGGTTACATTAATGTTTGACATAACCCACTTCCAGTACAAGAATAGCGCTCGCTCTCCAAACTGTTTAAATTGTTCGCCTTGTTAACGGCATCTGTGCACACTCTAGACACGTGCTCATGTGCTTCCTTATATACACCCACTTCTCTCAGACATGTGTATGAAACACTCAAATTTATAGACAGATAAAAATAGTATAAAATTATTTTTACTTATTACTATTTATTATTAAGTTTTCTTCATTAACAGTATAAAAACATCTTTTTGTTCTGGATACTCAGCTTTTTCTAAGGTTATACTTTTCACTCAAGTGCAGCATGTTTAGAAATGTGCACAAACCCTAAGGACACAGCTGGCTGACTGTTCACAAAGTAAACACGCCCGTGCCACCAGCACCCAAAATGAGAATGATAATGTATCAGCACTCCAAGTCTCCGGTGTGGCTCCTTCCAGCCACTACTGACTTCGTTTTTTTTTTTTTATTCCTCACCCAAGGATATGATTTTAGAGAGAGAGGGAGGGATAGAAAAAGGGAGAGAAACATCGATCAAATGCCTCTTGTATGTGCCCCAGCAAGGGACTGAACCCCTGGCCTAGGCAGGTGCCCTGAGTGGGAATCAAACTCATGACTTTTCGATTTACAGGATGACGTTCCAACCAACTGAACCACACCAGTGAGGGCACCACTACTGACTTTTAACAGTTGTTTTTAATTTCATAGAAACAGAATCTAATGGTATATGTTTTTTGTGTATCTGACCTCTTTTGCTTAACATGTTTGTAAACTGATCTATGTTATCACACGCAGCAATGAATTTCATTGAAAGAATATATACCATAATTCACTGATCCATTCTGTTAATGAATACTTGGGTTGTTTCTAATATGACTTTTATGACTATGCTTGGAACATAAATTATACAAATCTTTCGGTAAATATGGGCATCTGTCTGGATCTATTTAGAACTGCGATCACTTGGTCTTAATGTGTCAATGACTGGAGCTACTAGATACTGAGTTTCCCAAAGCGGCTGTAACCAATCAAAGCGGCTATACTCCACACCACAGGTGATTAAGATGCTTGACGTCTTGATAGTTTTCATACTATCTTGAATTGACATTTCAATTCAAGGTACACTCATTTAGATCTTAAAATAGCATCCTGAAAAGTCCAATAGTTTTTGGCTGACTTGTCAGATCTGATTATGGACGGTCACTGTTCTTACCTTGCAGTGTGGCTGACGAAGAGCCTGTATCAAAGGTAGAAGTGTCAGCCCTAAATTTTCCTCACTTTCTTGTATTTTGTTAGTATCTCCAATATGGTTTCTTTGCAGGAGTTTTTAAAAGCCATGTCCATATTCTAAAGGTGATTTTCATTAAAATTAAGGAATATAATGTATAAATCAATTTAACCAGGCAAACCTAACCTACTGAAATGAAGTGGACGAGGGTGCCACTATGTACCCCCACCCTTCGCTGAGACACTCACTCTTCCCTCAGATGTCTACCTGGAGGCTAAGTGACAAATGACCACTTGGTAAAAGGGCCAAATAAAGGCATCAGAGTCAATCTTTATGATAAACATTAGCATATCTTGATCTATTTCTTCTGTGAGTGAGAGTTCCAGTATTTTCTTTCCAAGTACCACTTTGGGGTCTACCGGAGCAGTGATTCTTAATGTTTTCTTAATCAGTAAGTTTCTTCTAACAAAAGCTATGGAGCCTCTCCACAGAAAAAAATACAAACAACATTTTATACCTAATTTCAGGGGATATACTGATGACTTAAATTCATCTGGCTTCAGATTAAAAATTCTTACTTAAAATTCAAAATAATTTTCTCATTAGCAAGATAGTAGAGGGTTATTAATAGATATACATCTATTTCAGTGTTTCAGTATAAATTCATTTATCTCTTTAAAGAACAAGCAACGAACAGAACAGTGGAGTCTGCCTTGTTGCATTTCCTGTTGGGTGGGAAGGCTGAATAACAACACACAGGTATCTGGGACGTAGCATGTCATATAAAGAAGTGACATAAAGAAGAATGCAGCAGGGCCGGGAGACTGCCCACGGTGCCCGTCTGCACGCATGCAAGTGAGAGGCGGGTGCAAGCAAGAGGGACAGCACAACACGTGTTCTTTGTAGGCGAGGCAGGGAGGTGACACCTGAGCAGAAACCCTAATGCCACGAGGGCGGGAGAAAGTTGACTAAAGGAACGGCGGGCAGAAAGGCTCTGAAAAGAACAGAGGATGCGGTTGGCTTGTAGGAGAGGTAAGAAGGCCGCCATAACAACAGTTGAGTGACCAGAGGGAACAGTAGTAGGAGAAAAGCTCAGGAGCCCAATCATAAACTAAGGTTAGACATTTCAAGGTAATTATTTGAGTTATCAACAAAACTGTTAAGTAACAGAATTCTAATGATAACTGGACTAATAAAATGATACAATTTAATTTAAAAACATTTTTCAAATTTAATTAAAATTTTCATTTCTAATTCATTTTCCCTTTACTTGGAAATTCAGGGAATAATTAATTCTTTAATTTTTTTTTTAGATTTTATTTATTTATTTTTAGAGAGAGGAGAAGGGAAGGAGAGAAACGTCAACATGTGGTTGCCTATTGCATGCCCCCTACTGGGGACCTGGCCCTCGACCCAGCCATTCGCCCTGACTGGGAACTGAACCAGCAACCCTTTGGTTTGCAGGCTGGCACTCAATCCACTGATCCACACCAGCCAGGGAGGAATAATTAATTTTTATATTGTTTTTCTCCAAAAATACCAAAGCAATGTGTTTCAGATAAATTTCTACAGAGGGTGGTGGAAAAAGAGCCAAGCAGGACATAATGTACCTTGTCGTAATACTGCAGGCGGGGGGTGGAGACTATCTCCCCATCCTCTGACCGGATCAGGCGATCCAAAAATTCCTCTTTGCCCACTTCAGACGCTGCCTGGCAGAAACATTCCAGGGCCTGGAGAAATAAAATGCTAAGTGACTTACAATGGATTGTTCCACTGCTAGGTGCTCATGTGCTAAAGAAAGCCAAAAAAAGAAACAATGTTGTTTAATGCTGCTGACTACATTCATAATTTCTGACATCTAAACTCTATCTGATGCATTATTAATATTTTTATCTTACTTTTTTACTTAAGTGCTATTAATTAAAAAGTAAACTTTAATAATTATAGATAAATATGTAATGAAGCAGCTGTAGCAACATGTTAACATTTGTAGAATTTGAGCGGTGAATATATATGACTTTATTATAAAAGCTTTTAAACTTTTCTGTATGTTTAAAAGTTTACATAACAGGATGTCAGGGAAAAATTAGAAATGTAAACTAGCATAATAGGAAAAGAAGCTGCCTTAAAAAAATGATATATCACCCACTGACTGATAAACAAAATGTGGTATATCCATACAATGGAATATAATTTGGCCATTAAAAGAAATGATATATGCGACATGGGTGAACCTTTAACATATATGCCAAATGAATGAAATCAGTCACAAAAAAACCCCACAAAGTGCATGATTGCATTAACATAAAATACCCAGGATAGGTAAATTTATTTATTTATTC
Source organism: Phyllostomus hastatus (assembly GCF_019186645.2). Taxonomy (NCBI): domain Eukaryota; kingdom Metazoa; phylum Chordata; class Mammalia; order Chiroptera; family Phyllostomidae; genus Phyllostomus; species Phyllostomus hastatus. The sequence goes on from NW_025334037.1 coordinate 29,355,639, forward strand.
TCTCTGTGGAGAAATAAAGTAGGCTGGGGGTTGACTAAGGGCTTAAGAGGAGTAGGGGAATTGGGGAGTGATGATTAATAAGTTGGGGTTTCTTTTTGGAGTGATGGAAATGTTCTAAAAATTAACTGTGTATTTGCATAGCTGGGTATATATTAAAAATGTTGACATGTATTATATTAAATTGTATACTCCAAATGGGTGAGTTATAATGATATGTAAATTTTATCTCAAATTGTTACAGAAAATGTTTTCAAAAGCCCTAGGAAGTTACAATAGTTAAAATTAAGTAAGTCAAGCTTTTCCAACAAAACAAATAACACCCCCAAAAGATATAATGAAAGCAATGTAATTGAAAAATACATTTTATTTACTAAAATGCATCCCTAAAACACCTGTATAGGGACAGGAAGGTTTCACTCTTTTCTTCTCTTGTGTCCTAACTAATCTGCAAAGTACCTGAGGCTGAACATTCTCCACAGGCACTAGCAGTCTTCTGTATCCTAATCCAGAGGATTCTAGGCTTCTCACCCCTGCCTCCAACTTCATTTGATGGAAACTAAGTGTCCTCCTTGCGCTAAATTTTGCTCACCACGCAAAGGCAGTTTACCTTCTGGCCCTCTCCTGTAACCAGGTAACACCGTCCCAGCATAAATCGGCGGGAACCAACATTGACTTGACACCAGGGATGAAGCAGTTGAATATAATCCTTAAAGGCATAAAAGGCAGTTTCTGATTAAGAAAATAAATACTCAGTTCCACGTTCTTCACAGATGTGGTCAATCAACAAATGTATTTCCTGACATCACCTGGAGAGCTCAAGCTAATCCTGCTCATCGATTCTTATATGAGGCTATTAGATACTTTATGAAAACAAACGGGACTCCAATAACACAAACACACATATGCTTTCCATCTTAGCAACTTCCTGACTTTTGCTATTTACTGGTTCAACCACTAGATTCCAGGAAAGGATTTAAATGAACAGAGTGGTATGCTGTTTTACCTAATAGACAGAATTGAAAAAAGAAGAAAGGATCCTAGAAAAAGTTTTATTAGGAATGATATTATCGAGAGGGAAGTAAAGAAAGTCTGGAGTAAGTTTTGATGTAAATATAAATTATTATGGTTCTTGTTTTCAGCTCAATTAAAATGCAGACAACATTTACAAAGAAAAAAATTCAGAAATCCCATTCTTTACAAGAATAAGTAAACCTGAGATATTCAACAGTGCTCACCTGCAATTGTACATACTGACAATTTCCCATCAAACATTCTAGAAAGAGGCAACTGGGATTGCTAGGCCACCTAGTCAATGGTTAAGGAGATTTTTTTACGTTTTTTGGCAAAACTTAAACATACACATTGGGTAGTCGAGTGCCATGAAATGGCTTAGTTGAGCTATTCAATAAATATTTGATGAATGTGTAACACTTTACAAGAGATCTAGGTATTAAACATGTACATATCAGTAAAATCTGGCTCAACTCCTGAGCAAAAAACCAAACCAAAAGAAAATAAAAACTGGGATCATATATGAAAATAAGTACTATCATCTTTTGTAGATGGAAAAACACCCAAACTCATTTTAAAATCTTCATTACAAGGCAGAACCAGCCTTAGATTCTTCAGCTAGAAGAGACCTTTTGCCCTGGCTGGTATGAATCGGTGGGTTGCAGCGTGATCCCATGACTGAAAGGTTATGGCCCGTTTAGGACGCTTATGGATCCCCAGTCTGGGTGTGGAGGATGCCAGTTCAGGGGGTGTGTGGGAGGCAATTGATGGATGCTTCTCCTTCACATCGATGTTTCTCTCTCCCCCTCCCTCTCTCTCTAAAGGCAATGAAACAATGTCCTTGGGTGAGGATTAAAAAAAAAAAAAGGAAAAAAGAAACCTTTCAAATGGCTTTTAAATAAAAGGATACAAGAGCTGCAATAAATAACCGGTAATTGCAGTAATCATCTCAGGCCAGTTCAACCCAGTCTGGCTCAGAGGTGCCTTTGGTTGAGAGAAGAGATGAGATATAATGTGTTTTCTTGCAACTTCTTGGAAGAATAATTCCACAATTGTCTGAGGGCTAGATACTTAAAAAAGGAAAAGAAAAAGAAATGACAATACGAACTTGTGATAGCAGTATCAGTTTTTAATTAGGACAGTCTACCAATTCATTTTATGCCTGTAACAAAGAACACTTACTATTTTGAAATATAAAATGCACCATTGGGCCCTGGCTGGTGTGGCTCAGTGGGCTAAGCACCGGCCTGCAAACCAAAAGGTCGCCAGTTTGATTCCCTGTTGGGGCACATGCCTGGGGTGCAGGCAGGATTCCCAGTTGGGGGCGTGTGAGAGGCAACCAATCGATGTGTCTCTCGCACACTGATGTCTCTCCCCTACTTTCTCCCTCCCTTCCCCTCTCTACAAGTAAATAAACAAAATCTTAAAAAAAGTTAAAAAAAAATGCACCGTTGAGATTATCAACGGCAATATAAATAAAAGCAATTTGTAAATTGTGAAGTACTATACGAATGCAATTTAAAAAGCCAGTTAAATCAACACTGTAGTCACGGTTTTCCACTGGTCTCATTTAACCTAAGTGTCTCCCCTAGAAAAGTATTTACAATAAAAATAGCTTGAAAATTCCAAGGTTTATACAAAAAAAAAAACCACAATAAATTCCTCAGGATGGTTCTCAAGCATGAGAGAGGGTCCCTTTTTGAACATATACTGATTAAGATCACAAAAGCTACCACGAACTTAGTAAACTTAAAAAGTGACTTTGAATTAATCACTGGAGTGTCAAAGCAGCAACACCCCCAATTTATGCCTCGTCTGGGACTACGGTTTCCACAAGACCCGCTGTCACAACCAGAGGTCTCAGGCCACAGCGTGCACAAACCCTCTCCAAGTGAAAGTAGAGCCTCGCCAAACTTTCTATGATAAACGTGGTGAGAGACCACTTTAATGAATATATAATAACTGCCACATTTATAATCAGATGCATACACAGTCCAGTCCTTACCAAATTTATTCGCCATTAAAGCACTAGAGTCAGTCAGTTCCAGTACTGATAAGTGTTGGAGGTTAGACTCCCTGTGAAAAAAGGGGGAAAAACCAGCTTCGTAAATTCTGTGATGCCCAACATGACTTCAACAAGCTATTCTATCAGGAATGTTGCCAATGTCATTAACAAACTGCACACGAGAGCTCCACTGAAAGCACGAAAAAACCTGGAAAATGTGTCATGGTTCTGACACTTGCCCGTGACACCACTCAGCGACCCCTCAGTGAGAAGCCACGGCAGACATTTCTCAGAGACCTCCATGCTGGGAAAAGCCTCACCCTGCCAGAGAAAAGGGAATGGTGTATCTTGCTGAAAACATGAATCTTCTAACTGTTGGATTTTCTTTCTTCTTTGAACTATAAAAAATCTCAGCCTACCTTTAATAACTAACACAACGTTTCAGTATGTGGTTTAACTTTTCCACTGACATCACCTTATTTTCCTTTCAACGGGATTTACCTTTATATTACACACACATGTATAATAACATAATAAATATATATTTATTATTTTAATTCCTATAAGCTGCCTTCAACCTTAATAAATGAAGACTCTAAGAGCTCTTCGCATTTTAAAGGCAAAATACACTACAGCACAATGTTGATAATTTTTTTCTTGTAAGACAATGAAAAAAAAATTACACTCACGATTTATTTTAGAAATAATTAGAAGAATAAACTCACAGTGTGTCAACTGGAACATCAGTTGCCAAGCACTGACTTCCCCACTTGATGAGGTGGTACGACAAGAGCAGGGGAGCTGTTCGATGGAGCAGGTCCTGCTGTGCCTGGAAGAGCTGACCGGCTCCCAAAATCACCTGTACGTGATGGGTGGTCGGGGGAGACAGTGCATAGCAATTAGTGGTTGTAACTCTTAAGGTGGGGGTAAAATATAATAACAAACACAATTACAAAGGGCATACAAAAAGTAACATATATGCAGCCCCGGCTGGGTAGCTCAGATGGTTAGAGCATTGTCCCAATATGCTAAGGTTGTGGGTTTGAGTCAGGGCATGTACAAGAATCAACCAATGAATGCATAAATAAGTGAAACAAGAAATTGATGTTTCTCTCCCTTCCCCCCTCTAGACATCAATAAATAAATTTTAAAGGGAAAGTAACAGGTATACATAAATAAAAGCAACACACCTATTATATTTTGGGATAGCAGAGGGCAAAAATATCTACCCAAACGTGTAAAATAATCAAAAACAGCTCACCAAGTCACGGGAGCTAATGATGAAAAAGAAAACAACACTGAAAAGCTTAACATTCATTAAATCTGTGGATTCAGAATTCAAGAAGAGGAACAGGGAAATCTAAGACCATTGTTATACTTCTGGTCTTGGGTAAAAGACAAAAAGTAGAGGAAAATTTGGCAATACAGCCAAAAGCTTTAATAATGTGTGCAGCCTATGACCAATCAAGTCTAGTTGTTAGACTTTATCCTAAAGATACAATCAAAGGTGTACAGAAAATTATAGCTACAAGGAAAAACTGGCAACAATGTGGATGGCCGAGAATGGGATTGATTGAAAAAAATTAAAGTTAACTAGATAATTAAAAATAATGCTGTAGAATATTTAATAATGTGAAAATGCTGATGAAATTTGTAAGTAGAATAAAAACCACCAGTTTACAAAAAAAGAATACTATGTAATGTATTCTAATTCTAGAAATAAAACAAAAAACAAATGCATAGAAAAAAGGGTGTATGTCAAAATGTAAAGTAGTGTTTATCATTGTACAGAAGATTACAGGTGAATTTCTATTTTCTTTCTGTTTGTATAAAGGCTCTACAATTACTTCCATGTTTAGGAAAAAAACAATGAAGTTCATAATAAAACAACCCTCAAAAGCCCCAACCCCTGAAGGAATGGAAAAATGGACCAAGGCTGAAGAGAACTTAACAAGGGCCGCGGTAAGCGACCGACCCGCGGGACGGTCCCTGCTCCTCCTTGGTGGGCCCGAGCAAATCATCTTCCCAGACGTGTTTCCTTATTTTCACCCGAAATTCTACCATTAGCAATGTATTTGGGTTAATAAACTCTGATTTAAAAAATATTAAAATCCCTGGGAACCCCCAAAGGCCTTTCGGTTGCTTTGTACTCGTTACCATAAATCAGTTCAATCAGACTGCTTCCCGTCAGTCTCTTAGAAGTTACTGACAGAGGGACCCAAGGGACTTCGGACCGTGGGAAGAAAAGTAATTTCTGAACGCGCAAGGCTCCGTAGGGTGGGGGACGAGGACCGGCGGTCCGTAGAGTGTGGTGGCCGAAGAACAGGACGGGGAGGAAGCCCAGAATGGAGATGGGAGAGCCTGAAGACAGACCGCGGTCTCAAGACCGTGCTTCGGGCGAGCCCTGTGTGGCACGCGGAACGAGTTCTTTTTCTTCATTCCTCTCTCCTCCCACTAAACGGCACCCAGCCACCACATCCAAAGTAGGGCCAATAACACTCAATTCTGGAAGAGCCAACCTGAGAAAACTTCTCACCACTATGCAGGCAAAGGGTAATAGTGAAACTATCTGCTCCCTGTTCTCAATCTGCCAATTCAGATTCTGACGCTTACTCTTTCCTGACTCAACAACAACCACTTACACAGCACCTCCTAAGCGTCAAGCAGGGGCGACAGAGCAGAGAATAAAGACAAAAGTCTCTGTGCTCGTAGAGCTGACATTCCATTAAGTGCCTGCGGGTCTACACAAGGTTTCAGATTTTAGATTTTACAAGTTTCCTCTCAAACAGTACTTACTGCATCTCCTAGCCTCATTAACAGCTGCTGTAAGATCAGAAGGTCTCGGCAGATGAGGAAGCGAGTACTGGCAATTTTATACACACCTCTGCACATGATATACCCTGCTGTTCTACTACCATAGAGCTGGGAAAGATTCATTCGAACATTCAAAGGCTGAGCTGCAATTAAAAAAAAAGGGGGGGGCGGGGCTGTTAAATGCATCATTGTTTTCTCTGCATCAAAAGGGCATGCTTGTTTTGTCGCTTACCTGGATCGAACCCCTTTTCCACTTCCACCTCTGTTTCATAGTCCATTTCCCGTATGAGAAGCCCAATGGCATGCACTGGGTTCCTAATCTCTTGCAGTTTACTGCAAACGTCCTCCATGACATTTTCTCTGTAAGGACAATGAGAAAACTCCTATTACTACCAAGAGCACACAAGACAAACTCTGTGTAAGTCCTGAAAGCTTCAATGTGCTATGAAACAGGAAAACCAGCCACATAACAAAGGAATGGAGGTATACAAGATACTTTACTCCATGAAGCAAATTTCCCCTCATTTTTTCACAAATGCGAGACAATATGAATGTGAGAAAAATACTTGTGTTTCAGAATTTATAGGCCAGTTAATAGTTAATAGTTTAAGCCACTACTTTGTACATACTTGAATGTACATTAAAATCCTGACTTTGGCACTAGAAATTGCTAAATTTCCATTAGGAAGTGCACTTTACCCTAAATTCTCCTTACACATCAATAGTGATCAAATCTTCCAAAATCTGCTCTGCAGCCTTTTCTGGAGACTGTAGGTTGAAACAACTCATTTCCATCATTACTGACATATCCATAGTCACTGACTCTCCAATCAGACGAAGGCATTTTATAAGACAGATGACATCCCGAGCAACATCCACATCTATGAGTAAGAGAAAGTTAACATTCGTGTCTCAAGCCGATGAAGAGCTAGTAATTAATATTATATGAAAATATTAGTAATTAAATGCTAAGGATCCATCTGGGGTCTTAGAGATGCTCAGGCCTCTTCAGCTTGCCTTAAAGTAGCTACAATGTGGTAAAATGACCAGGAAAGGTCACAGTGGCAATCAATGGGCTTTGCCTCCATATGGAACAAAGCATGGCGGTCGTGTAGGAAGGAGATTAAGTATGGGCATAATAATCACTATTACCATCAGATATGGTCGTCTCATCCTCTGTCAAGAGGTTCTCATCAGGCAGTAGATACAAGTGATCCACTAAGGAGGAAGGCATAAGGAAAGACAGGTACCCCTGGAGATACAAATCCAGTTACATTCATTTCAGTGAACATGTAAAAGTGTAAAATGACTGATACCTGTATCTTATCACGAGGAAACACCAGACAAATGCAAACCGAGGGACACTCTACAGACAGCAGATGCAGGCTTCCAAACACGTCAGTGTCATGAGAGACAAAGGAAGGTGGACAACAGTTTGAGATTAAGGGGAAAAAACATACAAACAAACATATGCAAGATCTTGGATTGGATTGTAGGTCAAGAAAAAAACCTCACAGGCACAACTGGTAAAATCCGACTATGAACTGTACAGTGTTATTACATCAATATCGAATTGCCTGATCTTTAAATTGTGCTGTGGTTACATAAGAATACCCTTGATCTCAGACACGTGCTAACCCGTACAGATAACGGGGCATGAAGTCCTCCACTAACTCTCAAGCGGCTCAGGAAAACAAATTATAGAAGGAAAAAAAGCAAATGGAAGTTAACAAATGGTAAATCTGGGTGAAGAGTACACAGAACTTCTTTGTGCTATTCCTGTAAGTTTTACATTAAGTTTGAAATCACCTCAATATCGAGGTAAATAAAGTAAAATGCCAAAACATATAAGTAATGTAGAAGACTATCTAAATACAAATGAATGGTAATTTTAGGAAAACAAACAAACAAAAAACCCCAAAGTCCTAAGAGCCAAGCGCAACGCACAACAGACGAGCACTCTGCAGGACGCACTGACCGTCCGAAGGACTCCTCTGTGCGCCAGCGCCCTTACCTTTTTCAGCAGGCACACCGTGTTCGTGTGCGGGTTCAGGTGCAGGGCGAGCGGGTGAGAGAGGGCCACTTGATACTGAACACAGCAGCCATAGAACTTGCACCAGAATTCCTGCTGTAAATTTCGAAACTGCTCCTGAGAAAACTCATACTCTGTTACACTTCCTTGGAGCTGGTAAAGGAAAAAAAAGAAGAAGAAGAAACTCTTGATACCATTCAGGAGCTTTCTCCCCCTAAAACATAGCTATCTAATATTATTTTACTAAGCTATAGCTAAATGAATATTCACTGTGGCTTACATGCCATTGACTACATAAATGTATAATTTCCCACGTAAAAGATTTAAACGTTTTTACTTCCCACTAACAAGGTTCAGTGAACAATCTGAACAATTCCCCAGTACCAATCTGCCAATCCGCATGAAAATGGAAGAATATATGTATTCTTTCTTTACCCAAACCTCACCTCACTTTCAACAGCTAAAGTAACTTCTTTCTTTAGTTCACTCCAGGAAAGATCTAAATTCCTCTCAGTTCCTTGACAGAAAATCTAAAATTAAGAGAGACATGTGAGAAGATTATATAATACCTAAAACTGAATGAAAAATGCTCTAGTTTACAGATGGCACTGAGGCAATATACGACACCACAGAGAGACCAGACATGCCCAGAATACAGTCACCCCTAACATCGTGCAAGTGACTTCTGTAACTGAAATCGGAGCATGCTGGAAACAGTGCAGATCAGAATAAACTAGAGAAACCCATGAATCTGAAAGAATCATAACAGGGCACATGTGGATTACTGTAGAAAGCAGAACAGTGAACAATCAGCCAGAAGGAAGACGTGTGACGGACCTGAACACACGCATCCCGAGACCGGCCCAGGCTAAACTACGGGAGCGAGGGGCTGGTGGCCGCCTCGCTGCTGGGATGCAAGAGGTATCATGGGAAATATCATCATACGTGTGATCATTGTTTACAAGGAAGAAGTGCTGAAGAGATGCAAGGGGAGAAAGGGATCACGTCATTCTGAGGTTTTATCTGAGAGAAAACAGAAAACACGCAGTAGCCAGATACCCAATGGCATACCGAGAAGGAAGGTCAAGGGCCTGGAAACTATACCACGTGACAGAAGGTTAAAGAACATGGAAAGATTCTTAAAATACCTGAGGCCTACTTCTAGGATAGAAAAAAGCTCTATGACATTCCAAAAGGAAGAAGCCACCAAACGGATGGGGCCTGCATCTGATCCGATACTGGGAAGAACTTTTAAATGACACCATCTGGGAGCAGCAACGCACACAAGTGCCAGGGAGAAACCTGTCACCAGGGAGGCAGAGGCAACTCGAGGCAGAGCAGCTGTCCTCCAGGGGAGCCTCAATGCTGCCCTGTGTGGGCGGTCAGAGCAGCAGGTTCTGGGGCCCTTTCCATTCTGTGAGCCATGTTCTATTTTCAAGTCATCAGGTATGGCAATTTAAGGAAGCCTCAGTGACTTTAGAGAACCCTTTTGTAAAATTTTAAGCATCTCTTAAATCATGTGATTTTGAAGCATACATTATGTGATTTTTGAAGCTTAGATTTAGATTTTTTTTTTTAGATTTTATTTATTTTTAGAGAGAGGGGAAAGGAGTGAGTAAGAAAGGGAGAACAACATCAATGTGTGAGAGATACATCAACTGGTGCCTCTTGCACGCCCCCAATCGGGGACCCAGCTCGCGACCCAGGCACGTGCCCTGATCAGGAATCAAACATGTGATCCCTCAGTCTGCCGGCATTCAGTCCACTGAGCCACACCAGCCAGGGCATTAGATTTAGATTTCAGACTGAACCTGAACCAAGTCAGATCTTCACGGTATTACCAAAAGGGTAAAAACAGAGTACCACCAAAACTAACCAAGGAAATATTTTGGATTTCTCTCAAGTATAGAGATTATATGTAGTATAGTAATGTATCTTTTGTAACAGGGTAGGCACAAACTTCTCTGTGTGCTACCGGCATGCTTAATTTGCCACGGGAAAGTACCCATCCCACCTCCCGGTGGGAGTCTCACTTCATGGGAAGACCATTTATAAAAATTACAATAGCATTTATAAACACCCTCATAAATAGCACTTATACAAGACAGTACAATACAATTGCAAAAGCACACAACAAAAATGAATAGCAATCATTTATTACATAATGAGTAGTAATAAAAGAAAGAGCTGGTCTTAAATAAACATGAAGTATTTTTTCACTGACCTGTAAAGCTTTACACAAAGCTGCATTTATGAACTGTCCTGGTGTAAACAGACTCTGCAAATACATCTCCTGTTAGAACACGAAAGCAAAAATTAGTATCATTCTAAAAAGATAAAAATTAAGAGAAACCTGAAGAAGAATTCAAGAGCTTTCGGCTTGCAACAAAGCTGGCTTTCTGTTCCACGTGCCCTTCTACATTGGAGCAGTAACAGGTAGCAGAGCGGTTCTCCATTTCCCCCTGGAAGTGAAGACCATGGTGTCTCTGAGTCAACTAGGTGTCCTGTCCTGAAAAGGGCGTGCCCCTCAGGCAGATCCACTGGGTTCCCCCCAAAAGCACACCCTGTCAAATGCCCCACCTAAATGCGAGAGGGGAACCTAATTTATTGGTGATATACGAGTGTACCAGTAAGAACAATTAAACTAACCAGAACAATTAGACCGGTTTCTACACAGTCCACAAAATACTCATTTTATGGCTCTAATACATATTAAAGAACAGGAGCCAAGAATAAGAAGTGTTACATGTGAAAAACACAACAAAACACTGCAATAAGCTCTCACAAGTGGAGAAACGAAGAGAATAAACTGGAAAATCTCACACTGCCTAATTATTTTGACCAAATTTCATAAACCAGATCTGTCAGTGAGGAGTAAACCTGACTGACCTTCTTTCAAGTTCCTTCCTTCTACTGAACTTCCGAGGGATGATACAATGACCAAAGTGAAGGAGAAAAACAAGGATTTTAATAATTAGCACGTGCCTGGCGTTTAGACAAAAGTCAAGTGCCATTAACCTCTTGGGATTAAAAACATGGCAACAGATGTTCAAAGTGGGTTTTCCACTCTTACAAATAGTCACCATGATTTTTAAATCTCATTTTAATATTATGGCATCAACTGAAAGCTTTTTCTACCATTTATCCCGAGGTGTCCCTGGAAAACTGGGAGACTGGCCTGTTTTGCTCTCGAATACATTACCTTTCAGAGCTATTCCCCTCACAGCATATAGCACATTTATCTTATGTCTACTTTATATGCACGTACCACAACGGTTAGTACAGAGGACACCTAGGTTTGTGCCCGGCCAGAGCCCATGTCCCCTTCTTTTACTAACGAATCCCTTATCTACCTCTGGGGAACCATTCCCCCACTATCTACACACAACTTACTTCACAACCTTCCACAAGAGCAAGGCCCAGGTTGGATGTGTTTCTCAAGCCAAGCCAGAGTGTTCTATTCCTTCTGGTCAAAGTGACTGTGTCAGAAATACCACCTGACTCAAGCCAGGCAAGCAGTGTCTACCCAGGACCTGGGACAGAGGTGCTGTCTCCTCTGGGGCTGCTTCATTCACAGAACGCACAGGCTCTGCTTGAGAAGAAACCCAACAAGGAGGGAAGCAGAGCCGAGACAGAGGAGACATCGACTGCTGTGGGCACTCTCCCAGCCACGGGTGAAGCCGGCTGACTCAGCTTCTCTGCTGCACAAGCCAATGCAGTCTCATTTTAGCCTCTGTCAGTCTGAGGCGGGCTTCTCTCACCTGCCCCCGGAAGAGTTCTAATATGCCTGGCTCTTCTGAGACTAATGATCAGGGGAAAACATCCCCTTACATAAAACTTGAGCGTTGCTTACTCTGGGGTCTTGATCATCTCTGATAATGATCTGTTCCTCTGGCCGAGGCTGCATAAAAACTGGATTCCACTGGCCTGCAACGTTACTACAAAGAAAAGCAGTCCATCAGTCTATAGAAAAGTGATGAATAAAAAACAAAGTTTATGCTGTTGGCAGTATCCGGGCAGGGAGGGCCCCATCACTGAATCTCTGCAATGACTACTTCATCAACTGTTAAAAAAGTTTCAGCCCTGGCTGGGTAGTTCAGTTGGTTAGTGCATCGTCCTGATATGCCAAGGTTGGAGGTTTGATCCCTGGTCAGGGCACATACAAGAATCAACCAATGAATGAATGCATAAATTAGTGGACCAACAAATTCATGTTTCTCTCTCTCAAATCAATAAAAAGCCCTGGTTGGCATAGCTCAGTGGATTGAGCTCGGGACTGCGAACCAAACCATCACAGGTTCGATTCCCAGTCAGGGCGCATGCCTGGGTTGCAGGCCATAACCCCCAGCAACCGCACATTGATCTCTCTCTCTCTCTCTTTAAAAATAAATAAAATGAAATCTTAAAAAAAAAAAAAAAAAAGCTGTGACTAGTGTGGGTCGGTGGGCTGGGCATTGTCCTGCAAACTGAAGATCACTGGTTTGATTCCCAGTCAGGGCACATGCCTGGATTATATGCCAGGTTCCTGGTTGGGGGCATGTCAGAGGCAACTGATCAATGTTTCCTCTTTCTCTTTCTTCCTTCCTCCCTTCCTCTCTACAAATAAACAAAATCTTAAACAACGACAACAACAACAAAACTGAACAGAAAACATTTCAGAAAGAAGAAACTTATTCTGGTTTTACAAATGTGCTCTTACCAGTTTTAACAGGCTTCCTGCAATTAAAACTGTAAACACAAATCTAACAGCTAACTTACTCTGCATTTACTCCATGCTAGACATTACTTGAGGTGCAGCGCAGTATAACTTTGAAGGATGTCTTAACCCCATTTTGCAGATGTGGAAAGTGAGGCTTAGGGCATCTGATAGGTAGCAAGTTGCACAATCAGGATTTGAACTCTCATCCAGTTTTTGCTTCTTTCCCACTTTGCTGGAATGCATCTATCAGGACTCTCTCACACATTTTCTGAGATTTGGCTGCTCAGGGTCAATGTGGGGGCAACTATTTCTAGAATTCTATTCTCTAGTATAAGGTCGTGAGGGACCCTAAAGTTCAATCAGTTTAGTTCCAGGGACGTCAAGATGTGTTCCAGGGAATCCTGTGTAAGTGTTTCAGGGGATACATCAGTATTTGACTCCAAATTAGTGTTTTAAAATACATTTTGTAACTATTAAACATTCATAACTCGTAACTCATAGTATGTATATTAAAGTACAAGATACCAAATATATATTAGAAATTCTCAACATGTTGAATTGTGTTATAATTTTATACTCATACATTACTAGTTTTGTTATATATTGGAGCTCATTGTCTGTTGAATAAAAGAGTGTCCTGTTTTTAAAAAAGTTCGAGAAGCACTGTACTTGTGTAATCTGAGAACCCAAAGGGACATTAGTGTCTCTTGGAAGTTGTGGGTACCAGAAATAGTCTTTGCTTAGATGCAAAAAAAAAACCCCTTCCAGATTAGAAGTATTTTGGGTATGTGCTATCTCTCCCAAGAAACATGGTATTTTCATCACATTCCAACACTGAAGAATCCTCATTTCATCTTAAAACCAATGACAAGAAATAATGTAAGTATAAAAGAAGGTTTTTCAGAAAATAGTCAACAATATGCATACCCAGGGCTGAATCCTTTAAACACAAACATTTGACTTTGGTACCACCTAAAAAGCGCTCTTGTTTTCTGAGTATGAAACTGCTTGGGGTGAGGTAGGATGACAAAGGTAAGGGTTATGCCTTGGCTGGTGTAGCTCAATGGGTTGAGCACGTGGGCTGCAAACCAAAGGGTCGCTGGTTCTATTCCCAGTCAGGACACATGCCTGGGTTGTGGGCCAGGTCCCTAGTGGGGGCCACATGAGAGGCAGCGACACATTGATGTTTCTCTCCCTCTCTAATAAAAAAAAAAGAAAAAAGAAAAAAAGCTAAGTGTTACATACTGTTCAAAGTTGATGTACTTCACAACCGTTCGGTTCTCAGCATCATGCCACAGGGCCCAGATATCCGTCGAGGTTAAAGCAAAGTCGATGAGTGTTTCCTAGGAGGAAACAGGAGCAGGGAAGAGGGGGAGTTGAAATAAGAAAGGGTAGTAGTTTGTAATGACCTAAATTTGTATCACTGGGAGAGGTAAAATCATAAAAACGAAAGATAGTACATGAACTTGGTGAAACCCAAATGACATTTTGTTTGTACGTGTGAAATATTACATTTTCAGATTTCAACCCCACTGCAGCAGAGTCGAAATTGGCCAGCACTTCTTTCCTGTGTCTGTGTGACACGTGGAGGGCGAACCAACCTACCTGAGACGTGAACAGGGAGGAAATGTGATCTAGACTGTAGCGGTTATTCTCAGCGCTCACCAGTTGGAAGACGCAAAACTGTTGAAACACAAGTTGACAATTTATTACTTGAAATAATCAACGTGCTCCTTTTCTAAACAAGTTATTAGCATTCAGAAACCAATTTTTAAAAAAGTGTGGTCAACTACACATTTATCGTAACGTTCAAGAGTGTTAAGTGCATGCACATTACTGTGCAGCTGATCCCCCAGACTCTTTCCGTCTTACAAAACCGAAACTCCGCACTCATTCGACGCCCCTCCCCCCTCGGCAGCTGCCATTACACTTTCTGTCAATATGACTGACTGCTCAACATTTTATATAAGTGGAGTACCAACAGGGTTTGTCTCTTTGCGACTGGCTTATTTTACTTAGTTCACCCGTACTGTAACATTGATCATAACCTCATTCTTTTTATGGCTAAATAATATTTCATTTTATGCACATACCATATTTTGTCTATCATCTATCGATGAATAACTGGGGTGTTTCCAACTTTTGGCTACTGTGAATAAAACCGCTATAAACATGGGTATACAAATATCCCTGAAACCCTACTTTAAATTCTTATTTTTAAAATTCTAGGGAGTATATACCCAGAATGCGGGATCACAGGGTATTTCCATGACTGATGTTTCTGAGGACCCGCCACACTGTTTCCCACAGCAGCTGCAGCAGCACTTTACATTCCCATCAGCAAGGCCTAAGAGTTCTGGTTCCTCCATTTCCTCACCAGTACTTGTTATTTATTTACGTTTTGATAGCAGCCATCCTAACGAGTGTGAGGTGGTATCTCAGTGTGGTCACAAACCTATTTTTAAGTCTATATTCTTACCAAAGTACCAAAGACAATTTAGAACATACACACAATACAAATCAACACTTATCAGTTAATCTTTATTAAAAATAGAACCCTATAAAATAATTCATGTTTAGTATTTAACTCCACAGACAAAACAAAACATTTAGAACTTGAAATAATATTTTTGATGGGTGTTTTAAATAAATTTTTGATAAAGAAAATTCACTGATAAGAACGACAATAACTGTGTCCTTATAACGTAAGCAACTGCCCAGAAAGCAGCACTAAAGTAATTTCAGTGAGAGACCCTTTGGAAAAGAGCAGGAGTGCATGAAACACGAAAAACGCACGCAGTGCTATTCAGTCTGGCCTGCAGCTTTATTTCATAAGCTGCAGATCTCAGATCATTAGGGGAACATAAATCAACTTAGCAGGTGGCAACCAGCATTAAAAAACAAAACAAACAAAAAAAGACAACAAAATAAACATAAAGTAACAGTTCATCAGTTCCTCACTCATGGTAAAAGCAAATATTTGATGAAAATGCTTTGGTTATACATCAATTGCATATGTGCACAGTAGGCAGCAGTGCAAAATATTTCTAATTGTAGACTCTAGCTGGTCCAGTGCAATGTCGCTTAAGCTACCTGTGGAAAAGGACTGGTTTATTTTTTCCAATCCGTTGCAGACTGATTACTTCTACAAAATGTGGATGTTGTGGCAATGTCAAATCACTACAGATCCCCCAGTGCTTTCTCTCACCCCTGGACTTATTTTACCACAAGTAGTAAAGAATTCCGGGCCCAGGACTGTTCCACGGGCCAGACCATCTCACGTGGAAATACAGACGGCATGCTCACTACATCAGTGACCATCTACTGGATTAATACACTTATTGAGAGTCCTGTGCTCTACCGACGGAGCTAGTCAGGAGCCTTGGAGTAATACATTTATCAACAAAATTAAAATCCAAAGGACCAAAAGAAAAACAAGGAACAAATGAAATGAATAAACATGGATA
Organism: Phyllostomus hastatus; assembly: GCF_019186645.2. NCBI lineage: Eukaryota > Metazoa > Chordata > Mammalia > Chiroptera > Phyllostomidae > Phyllostomus > Phyllostomus hastatus. Next base: position 29,371,667 of record NW_025334037.1, read on the forward strand.
TAAACCATCACAGAGATTAAAGAAAGAAAACTTCAATTTTATAGATTAGGGAGAAAAAACCCTGTAAGGAATAGTTTTTGTGAAGGGGGAAAAAAAAAAAGACCCAAACTTATTACGACCTGACTAGGCACACGTGTTACGCGGCTGCCAACAAGGCCTTCCCAACTTTAGGCTCCCCTGGCAGAGCCCCCCGTGCTCAAAACAGAGGAGGGTAAGAGTGCTGCTCAATCTGACCCCTTCCTACAACACCACCTTCGACTCTGGATGTGGCTTTGAGAGGAGTGGTTCTCAAAGCGTGGTCCAAAGAGGTTTCATAGGCCTCTGCAACTGTTTCGGGGGGCAGTGAGGTCAAAACTCTTTTCATTATAATACTATGACATTATATGCCCATTGCACTGTGTGGACATTTGTACCAATGACGCAAAAGCACTGATGGGTAAAATGACCTATGTTTTAACGTGAATTAGGATGACAGCATCAAACTGAACACCCTTTCATGATAAAAACTCAACAAATTAGGAAGAGAGAGAAACTTCCCACCTGATAAATGACATTTATAAAAAAGTCATAGCTAACATCACACTAAATGGTGAAGCACTAAAAGCTTTCAGCCTTAAATGGCATGGAATGAGCACACCACCCGTATTTCCATCTGAGCCACTAAGGATGTCAGTGCTTGCCACTGCCGTTCAGCCACTCATGAACGCCCACATCCCTTTTCATAACTCCACTTTTTCACCCAGACTTCCACATGTGTTCTTTCTTCTTTGGTTTTGGTTAACTTGTCCTTAAATATTCCTTTAAACTCTCTACATACACCCTTTCACCCTGGCTTGTCCTGCACGATCTTTTAATCCACACATCAGCACAAACCCCCATTCTCTGTGAAGACAACACACGAGACACCCAGGTTGACGTGAAGAACTGAAACAGACTCCAGTGCACAGCCACCTCCCCCCCCGCACAGAATAACTCGATACATTTCATGTGTGTCCCACCTGTCCTCGCTTCGGTGCGTGCATGTAAACCCCTAGATACATTCCCATGGACGGGGAATAAGCAAGTCGTAACTTGTGTCCAGTCCCGGCAGTGAGCTGAAGGTCCTTTTTCACAGGGACATACTCCAGCATGTTGGCCACCATCAGGCACATTTGGTCCTGCCCAGGAGAAGAATTAGTGTTATCAAAGAATATTCAGGTTAGAAAACAAGTCCCCCTCCCTTTTAAAAGACGCACATCCATTATATCCAGCACTCTGCCTGTTTATGTGCTAAAGGACCTACTGGTTTCTTTTTGAGGGCTAAGATGAAATTATCTTAGTCTAAGAGATAAAATTATCAACTGTTTTGTGAATCTTGGAAACTATTTACTAACTGCATCTCAAAAAACATATTTGTTCTTTTTAAAATTTTTAAAAAAGATTTTATTTATTTTTAGAGAGAGGAAGGGAAGGAGAGAGAGGAAGAAAAACATCAATATACAAGAGAAATATCGATCAGTTGCCTCTCGCATGCCCCCAACTGGGGACCTGGCCCACAACCCGGGCATGTGCCCTGACTGGGAATCAAACCAACGACCTTTCATTTTGCAGGCTGGCACTCAATCCACTGAGCCACACCAGCCAGGGCTGTTCCTCTTAAGTAAAGGATATATTCTGCACTATTATTTTAACTTTTCTACGGGACTCAAAATTTTCAAAATATAGACGAAAACTTCAGGGAGAAGTGTACGAAAAATGAAACTGCCTGAACATGGAAATGGCCTGTAATTTTCAAACTAAGTGATGGGAGAATCTACAAGGAGCAGCAAGATTTACTTCACTTCTCTAACAATTCTCAACCCCTTTTTAACTTATTCTAGATAAACACGTAGCAGTCACCTTATACGACCACATGCGCAGCTTGTGGTCCTGGCACAGAGCAAAGATGAAGGCGTCGTTCTCGACACAGTGAACAGCAAGACTGAGGGGACGATCTGAAGGCCCCTGATCTCCTCTGAAAACACAAGGCCAAGTTTCACTATTGATAGTCATCTGGTCATTGTAATTTGTAAATTAAGAGACAATGTACAGTTAATCAACAGGAGCAAGAGTTCGCATGTTGGAATAATCACTGCACTTTCTATTTGATTTATAACCAACTACTATGATCCATTTTAAAAAGTTTTACCTAACAATGGAATGCTGCTGCTCTAACTATCAGAAACATTCTACTTCTCATATTATTCAAAATTGGGTCTGGTAAGTCAGGGCTGACGTAGACACTGAGAGGGCATGCACAGGAAGCCAGTTTCTGTGGTCAAGGTGTCCAATCCCAGAGGAAGTGGGCTCTGGAACGTGGCTCTGCTCAGGTGGAATGTGATGTTGGGCAGACTCTTCTACTTTCCAGTATGATTTTTTTATCTGCCTTGGACTAAGAATGGAAGCAGGCCGACCAGCACAAAAAGGTTAAATTCTTAGGCCCTTTGATTTACCTGCCAGATAACACTTACCTGATAGCTGTTGGCATCCAGCCTACAAGCAATCGCTGCATCACTGAACTCTGCTTCAGTTCCACAACGGACACCATCCCTACAAGATCGAAAACAGACCCATGACACAACCAAGCTACCTCCTGATGATACTCTGTGAAACTCAAAGGTGAGGATACAACCATGAACCAGGTCTCTATAACAGGCGACAAGCTTACACATTTCTGCCTAGGGAATTCTCTTTTTAAGAGAGAGGGGGAAGAGGGAAGGAGAGAACATCAATGTTTAAGAGAAACATTGACCACTTGCCTCTCATACGCCGCCCAGCTGCAGACCCGGCTGGCCTACAACCCAAGCATGTGCCCTGACCGGGAATCAAACCGGTGACCTTTTGGGTTACGGGCCAGTGCTCTTCCCACTGAGCCTCACCAGCCAGGCCCAGGCCATTCTTAGGACATGCCTTTCCATATACATGACATCTAAAATCTTTTGAAGCATTACTAGATCAATAACAAGAGCATTTTTAGATTCCTAGGGAAACTTTTTGCCATTTATGAACAGTATCTCATATTGCTCAGAAGAAATACTTCATTCTTTCCAAATACTCACACTGTGTACCTTTCATGTGTTGGGCAGTGCCAAGTGTTAGAGGTGGAGCAGTGAACATAATTAAAAAACTCCTGCCCCCATGGAACTCACATTCCTCAGGGAGGTGGGGGAAGCCGGGGAGTTAACAAATTGAGTAGTAATAAAAAATAAATAAAACTTGGAAAGGATATGGTGAATGGTAGGGCGAGATGTGCGTGCAACTTTGAGGAGTGTGGTCAGGGAAGGCGTCACCGAGGGGGATACTGAGCAAAAGACCTAAAGGAGCTGAGGGAAGGAGCCACGCTGGTAGCTGGGAAAGACTACCCCAGACAAGAACTCTGAAAATGTGTGCAGGGTACGCTCAAGGACTCAGAAGGTAAGTGGCTGGTGTCAAGAAGGTGAGGGGGAAATGAGAAGTAAGGTGAGGGCGCAGGGGTCGATGTACACCAGTGTATGGACTTTGGGTTTATTCTGAGTGAGACAACTCTCATTTAAAGGCTTTGTTTGAGCAGATTAGTGGCACGACTCAACTTAGATTTCAAGTGTGTGAGTCTGCCTGAGAATTCTCTGTAGAGGGTAAGGATAGCTCTGGGGAGATATTTAGGAAGCTAAAGCAGTAATTCAGGAAGGAGGGGGCGGTGACTTGGAGTAGGACACCAGCAACCCCACTTCCTTGCGTCAATTATTTTGGTTACATGATCTCAGGTTGAAGGTAGACAACACATCCCTACTAGAGGCCTTAGAATAGGCTGTCTGACAGTTATCTTTTCCCACATTCTGATAAACTTTACAGTTCTTCATCCACTGTATAAAAGCTTCCTTTTGGGAAAAAACAAAAACCAAAAAACAGTACACCACTAGGGGCTTCCCAGGTAAGTGATACTGAATGATCATTTCAGGGGTGAGAGGGGAGCAATGCCTGGGTTGGATGTGGGTTTGGACTTCTAAGGTCTGTTTTAATGTCAGCCTCCCTTGCTTTAAGTTAAGTCCAGGCTCAGGTCCCGTTCTTACCAGGTATGTCGTAAGGAGGTAGTTTAAGAATAAAGATCCCCCCAGCAGCAGACGGCAGAGCAAACAGGGCCTCCCCTTCACTGCTCAGCCAGGCTGCTGAGGTGGTAGAGTTAGGGGGGAGGCCAGGGACGGCTGGAATTAACTGATAGTTGCAAGGATCCCTGAAGTCAACTTTTCCAATGTCAGTGAATATCGATTGCATCTGACCTTCCACCGCCAACTCCTGGGAAGCAATTGAAGAGACAAATCTGTTAAATCAGAATACGCTGAATTTTGCACAGCTCCTTTTGATTGCTATGAAAGCCTTTTTTTATAAAAAGTTTGATTTTTTTTAAAAATATTTTATTTATTTATTTCTTCAGAGAGGGAATGGAGGGGGAGGGAGGGAGAGGGAGAGAGAGAGAGAGAGAGAGAGAGAGAGAGAGGGGGAGAGAGAGAGAGAAACATCAATGTGTGGTTGCTGGGGGTCATGGCCTGCAACCCAGGCATGTACCCTGACTGGGAATCGAACCTGCGACACTTCGGTTCGCAGCCCATGGTCAATCCATTGAGCTACGCCAGCGAGGGCTGAAAGCTTTTCTTTAAAGTAAAAAATTTTCGAGCTTAAAAAGAAAGCCATTCCTTTTAATAAAAACTATTTCTTCAACTTAAAATGTATCTGATCATTTCAGATACTATTGAAGTGTGCTTGGTGAGGACTAAGAAGGAGCCCAAATTTCCCCCAGTTCCAAAGGACATTCCTCCAGCACTGAGTCTGGACAGCCAGGGGAACCTGGGGAATAAAGGTCTTACATAAACTGACTTACACTCCTGTACATCCGGGAAGGGTGAGGCAAAAGCAGCCTGTGCACCGTCTGATTGGTTAGTATCAAGATTGTCACGTGAGTCTGAGTCTCACAGACATGGACCCCTCCGGGCAAGAGGCTGCAATTTTGAAACCTGAGGCGAACTGCATTATTCAACAGGTTTATGTCCAGTGACTCTTCCACGAGCTCCAGTGCATCTCCGGAGGTCTTCCTGTTTAAAAAAAAAAAAAAAAAAGACAAAAAAAAAGACAATTGTTTCAGAAGTTTATGTTTGTCTTTCTAACTGACTGTTGCACTGAAATATATGAAAATAATTTATGGGTGAACTCTCCCAATTTGAAAAATTTGGACAAATTCAGACCAGTGTTTATGTTCTAAACTGCCACATTATATAGATTTACAAAACAGCAGAATATAAAATTCAAATCTTATTATATGACTCTGTTAAAAGATGGTGTTTCCAAACTTGACAGTCCATTTATTTAGAATATTCAATACAGTTAAACTCCACTACGTCACGCCCCCTGCCCATCACTTGTGGAGGCCGTAACTGCAGCCCCAACCTCAGCAACCCTGCCACACACGGGTGTTTCTCCTATTACTCCTGTCACCTCTGCCGCTGGGTGCAGGGCAGACTGTTCCTCAGGCGCCACTCTGCCCTGGGGCGGCCCATCACCTCACTGACCGTGTTACCCACATCCTTCCCCCAAGAGCAGGTCCCCTTCCAGCAAGCAAAGGCCAATCTCTGACTCTCTCAAGTATTTCCCTCCTGCCCCCATCTCTCCTTCTTCCAGAGCCTTCCACAGACTTTCAAATCCACTCTTCCCAGGCCTCTCCCCTTCCATCACCCCTTCTGGCCCCCACCCAGCCACCTCATTTTCTCCATTCTCCTCTATGGCCGAGCTTTCTCTGCGTCCTCACCGGTCTTATACTCTTCAACCTACCCTCTTCTTACCGAGGTCACCAGACCAACTCCAAAGGACTCCTCAGTCTTCTAACTTGACCTCTTCACAGCAGTCATCCACAAACTTGACCGTGCTGTCCTTCTCAAACCCGTCTCTACTGACTTCCACAGCACCCTCTCCTGGTTTTACTCCCGCGTCTCTGGGCATACCCTCTCCTTCTCCCTCACCTGACCCCCACATGTTAGTTCCCGAACCTTGACCCCGGGTCATCTTCTGTGCTCACAGTACACATTCTGCAAAGCACATCTTATCTACTCGCACAGCAGTAAGCACCACTGGAGGTCTGATGACTCCCAGAGCTACTTCGTTCCTGGTAACTCACGCTGTGTCATCAGCACAAGCTTCTGGACCCTCAACCTCATCTCTGAATAACGCTTCCTTCCTGCCTCCTGGTTGAAGTTGGGTTCTGGGTCTTCCCAGAGGACAGCGTGCCCCGGAGTCCTCTCTAACGGTGGTAGCCTTCTCAACCACACTCCTTGCAGTGGGGCCTCAGGGTAGGGCACACATGTCCTGCTGGTTCCCCCCTCCGTGCCCAAACCAGTCAGCACTGAAGGTCATGCAGTCGGATACCACCTGCTACCCTGTTCACTGCAGACCTCTCTCATTTGAGGAAGTCTAGCTCGAGTCAGTCTCACTTCTCTTGCCATAATTCTAAATGATTTCAACACGCATGTTGCTTTCTAATACCTCACTTTCTCAGCTTCTTCAATGCCTCTCTAGTGGTTTCCCTCGACTGCAAACAAACATACTATTATCTCTCCCCTATACTGCTCTGCTGTCCTCCGTTCAATTTCTCCCCTTACAGCAGTGCTCCTTGAGAGAGTTGTTTCACACCCACGATTCCTCTCCTCCCCTTCTCTCTTGAACCCACCCCACTTGGGCTGTTGCACCAGTACTGCTGCAGTTCCTGACAAGGCCACCAATGACCCCCACGGTGCAAGGCCAGTTTTCATGTCTCTGACTTACGTGTGGTACCTCACAGTGTTTTCACTCTCCTGTTTCTGGAAAGATCTCCCTTAGCTTCTGGAACACCACTCTGTTTTTGTTCAACTCTTACTTCACTAGCTGCTCCTTCTCGGTCTCCTTCACTGGTTGCTCACCTTCCTAAATACTGGCGTGCCCCAGGGTTCAGTCCTCAGACAGCTTCTCTTCCCTCATCTACCCAATAGTTTTCAAGTGGGGGCTATTTCTACACCCGACTCACCAAGGACACACAGCAATATCTGGAGAGATGTTTTCACTCGTCACGACCAAATGTGTGTATGGGCACATGTGTGTGCGCATGTGTACACTACTGGTATGTATGTAGTGAGGAGAGGCCAGGGATGCTGCTCAACACCCTACAACGTAGAGGAGATTTATCTGGCTCCAAATGCCAACAGTGCAGGGGCTGGGAAACCCTGATTTCTGTTCATTCTCTGGGCAATCTCATTCAGCATAGCAGCTTTAAATGCCATCGAATACCAACAGTTCCCAAATCTGTATCTTCAGCCCAAAGTCTCCACTGAACTCATGACTCCTGCCAACACTTCCATCTGGACACCAAACAGGGATCTCAAACTAAAGCCATCAAAAAATAAAATTTCCGGACCCAGCAAATCCGAAAAACAAAGAAACAAAAACAACTGCTTTACCTGCACTCTTTCCAACTCAATGAATGGCACCTCTATAACTTCTAGTTATTCAAGTCAGAAGTTTGGAGATCATCCTCGAGTCCCCTCTTTCTGTATGCCCTACGCCTGTTCCAGTAGTAAATTCTAACAAAACTCACCTTCAAAGCATATCCACAGTCAGAACTTTTCTCACTGCCACCAGGACCAGCTTGGTCTAAGTCCCCATCATCTCTTGTCTGGACTGTGACACCAGCCTCCTAATTGGTCTCCCTGCCGTCACCCTTTCCCCACTACACTCTGCTTGCAACCTACAGCCACAGCAATCCTTTAAAAACACAACGTAGATCATGCTGCTCCTTCACTGAAAACCCTCAAATAGCTTCTTCCTGTATCACGCAGAGTAAAAGTCAAGGCCCTAAAATAACCAACAAAGCCCTGATGTGGCCCTCGGGGGCCTTTCTTATTACTCTAGCCTTTGCTCACTCAGCTGCAGACGCAGGGCCTCCTGTCCCTGTCTGAGCATAGCATACAAGCTCCTGTCTCAGATTCTGTGCACTTTTCTTAAAAAAAATTTTTATTTATTTTTACAGGGGATGGGAAGGAGAAAGAAAGGGAGGGTAATATCAGTGTGTGGTTGTCTCTCACATGCTCCCTACAGGGGACCTGGCCCACAACCTGGCCATATGTCTCGACTGGCAATTGAACTGGCAACCCTTTGGTTTGCAGGCCTGTGCTCAGTCCACTGAGCTACACCAGCTGGGGGTTATGTGCACTTTTTTCTCGGGAAAGGATGTAACATTACCAAAGGGCTGCTACACACACACTTTCCGTTTAGTACATCTAAAACAGGGGTGTCAAACTCATTTTCACCGGGGGCCACATCAGCCTCATTTTGCCTTCAAAGGGCCAAATGTAATGTTAGGACTGTATAAATGTAACTACTCCATAACAGTTAAGTGAGAGCTCGGTGCTGCTGCCGGGTAGAATCAAGGTGTGGGGCTGGATAAAACAAGGTGGAAGGCCAAATTCGGTGCCTGGGCCTTGTGTTTGCCACCTGTGATCTAAAAGAATTACTCATCTCTCAAACACCTGTATTCCAGTTTTCAGTAAATGACAACTTCTCTACCCTATATCTGGTTAGTTGCATCTGAAACCAGGGAATTGTCCTTGCTCCTTCATTTCCCTTATCACTTCTGATGCGTACTCAATCTATACAAAGTCCTAGTGCACCTGCCTTCTCACTGTATCTGGAATCTACCTATTTCTTTTTATAGCCACTCCCACAATTGTGCCACCAGCATCTCTTACTTGGGCCACCAAAAAAGCAACTTGTTCTTTTCTATTATACTCATCCAACCCAAATTCACTTTCCACAAAGTAGATTAATTTTTTAAAAATGCAATTTTGATCATGTTAATAACCCTGCAAAGCCTTTCAATGATTGCTCAATGTACCTAAGATAAAATCCAAAATCCTTAAAAAGGACCTGAGGGTCCTTCATAACCAGTCCTTCCTACTACCCCAACCTCAGCACCTCTCACATCACGCTCTCCTGTTGCACGGAAGCCACAGTTAGTCAGTTCTCCAAGTTCTTTCCACCTCATGGACTTTGCATATGGTGATCCCACTTACTGAACTGCTCTGTCTCCAAACCCCCTGCCAGGCTAACCATTCATCCTTCAGATCTCAGGTTAAATGTGACTTCAAGTTAAATGTGACTTCCTTAAAGGCCTTCCCAGCCCCACAAATAACGTTTGGCCCTCCCATTAGCCTCTCAGAGTCCCTATAATGTCTTTTTCCTTCTTAAAAGCGCCCTATGAAAGGCGAGTCCACATCTAACACTGCTACATCTTGCATGATGAAAATGGTGGTCGTGGTGGTTTTTGTTCATCATTTCATCCCAAGCACATCTAGCACAGTACCTGACATGAAAAAGCTCAAACATGTTTGTAGAACGAAGGAAGCTTTAAAGCACTATAAAAACACAATGCGCTTAGTTTAAAACTGGCCTTTAGGGCTCTATCCCCTAAACTACATTTCCTCTGCTTTAAATGCAGTCCTGAGAAAGCACACCTCCTAAATTTTCTCCTGAATCACATATGATTAGAAAACAGTCTCTCTCTTCTCCTGTCGGTTACCGCTTTGGAGAATGACAGCAAACAGCCACGAAAATTCAGACGCCGAACAACCCGACCTTCTAGGGGGCGTGGGCAAACACAGCACTTACCAATGAATGAACCTGTTTCTGGTGACGGATAACAACTTGCCACTTTCCACATAGTAGAAGCCTCCCGCGCTCTCACTGTATTTCACGGTTCCGGTCAAGACATTTGCAGTCCCTGCAAAAGGAGAGTGATCAGCCTGCACACATGGTTGCCTGGGGATGACAGGGACTGATGGCGCAGAGGAAGCAGAGGATGAAGGTCTGACAACCTATACAAAGAGAAGGGGAAAAAGAGAAGGAAGAAGTAGGACACTAAGGAAGCTCTGATCCCAGGTCTATAGCCATGTGGATTTAAGAGGATGAATTGGGGATCAGTGATTTAGGGATCCACGGGAGGAGCTTGAGGGGAAGAATAGGATCGCTCCCTCCTTGGCTGCTTCCGTACCAACGCTGCAAACTGTGAATTCCCGAAAGTGCCTTGGCCTTTCGCGCTCAGCACCGCTGAGCTCCACGAAGCTCCGTTCCAGGGATCCCGCCGCCGCCATCTTCCCGCCGCTGCCGCGGAGACCGACGGGACACCAGCGGGACCCAGCGGCTGTCGTCACTTCCGGGGGCGGGGCGGGCGGAGGCGCGGACAGATGAAAAGGCCCCGGGAGGAGAAAGGCGGTTCCGATCTTGAATTGCAGAGATCCCACCGAGTTGGCTGGAAGCAAGGGTGGGCAGGGAGGAACACCGAGAGAAAGGGGTAGGGGGAGCCGACTCTGCCTGCGGAACCTTGGCGCGGCTGGTCAAGACGCCTCCAGGGTGCGGTTCCCTTTTCCCGGCGGCCCCAGGGTAGTGGGGGCGGGGGCCCGGTTTGTTTCCATTTTTAAAAAGTCGGCGCGGGCTGCGAGTCTGAACTCCCTAGAGGGCGAGGTCCGGGGGACCGGGCAGATCAACGCCCTCTTCCGGATTCCGAGTTCGCGGTCCCCGCCTCTTGCGTCTGGGTGTCACTCTGTGAATCTCCACCTGGCCTCCTTTTCTTCGCCTTTCCCCGACACTTGGGGCCGGGACGAGGGGAAGTGAGGGGCAGAGGGTCCTTTTGTGTTGCATTTTTTTTTTCGGGAGACTATTCTGTATGATAAGACATAATGGATTTAATAAAAACATTGGTGCTGAGCAACCTACTGAGATTACTTAAATTCGGCTCACATGTATGTATGCGTGAAAGGAATGTGCTTTTCCTTCCACCCGTGATCTGAAGGTTGGGAAGATACTGCAGCTTAATCCGTATCTAGAGCTGCGTAGATGCACAATGTTGAGGAATATACTGATTTTGATGGGGAAAGTTTTTTTTTTATCCTTGGTAGAAAATGTTCGTTAAGCACTTCTGATACTACTTGTTATTACCAGTGACCACAACCCTTCTTTGTCTTTCTCTGTTTCATTCATCCTGTTCTGACCACATTTTTTCTCTCTGCAGCTCACTCCAGGATACCAACTCTAGCAATGCGATCCCTCCATTCTTTGTACAATCCACCTTTGGATTGGTTCTACCACCTTTTCGCTGTGTTTTACCTCCTCGATGTTTCCTTCTTGCTCTGCTTAAATTCTGTTAAACTACTCCCATGCCCAGCTCTGTTCAACATATTCTGGTAAAAACTACAACTGTGAGCCCTGGCTGGTGTGGCTCAGTGGATTGAGTACCGGCCTGCAGGGTTGTGGGAGTCAGGGTTGAGGGCCAAGTCCCCAGTGGGGGCCTCTGAGAGACAACCACACATTAATGTTTCTCTCCTTTTCCTCCCTCTCGCACTGTGATTAAGTATTGCACCAATGGAGCTTCCTGCTTTTTATATTCTCCCCACCCCCTTCTACTGGCACAAAAGAGGCATTCAGAAAGTATTTGATGAATGAGTAAGTGAATGAATGAATCCAGCAAGAATTGAGGCACTGAGTGGCATGGAAAAAGAGTAAATTTGGAGGAATGTTTAGGAGGTAAAGTCAGTAGGATCTTCTGTATGGGCATGAAAGGAAGAGAGAAGGTCAAGTCTAGGATGGTTCCTATGTTTTTCTCTTGGCAGCCAGGTGAATGGTAGATGCTGTTAACTGGTGGGAACAGTAGAGGAGGAGCAGATCTGGCGAACAGGAGAGAAAGCTGAGTTGTATTTCCTTGCAGGAACAATCAATACTGGTGGTAAAGGTTCTAATATTGCTGAATGCAAATGCTGCATTATTGAAAAGAACTACCACTTAAAATACTTTTCCTGAATCAGGATTTCAAGCTCCCGAGATTCCACCCAGATGATACAGAATAATCTCCCCATCTTTAGATCCTTAAACTTAATCACATTTGCGAAGTCCCTTTTGCTATGTAAGGTAACATACTCATAGCTCCCAGGGATCGGGACATGGGTATCTTTCTTTTGGGAGGGGTTGCTTTTTCTACCTACCATGTTTATGATTTACTAAATATGTCCCATTCTAATTTCATCCTCTAACTTCCTTATACGGTGGTAGTATTCCTGTAAGGTAGATAACTTTTCTCAAGCTCTTGTTAAAAATACAGTTTCCATCAGTTGTCAACCCAGAGTTCAACCTCACCGTTTCCCACTAATAAGGACAACCAGATGTGAAGTACCTCCTGGTGTGATACAAAGTGAAGAATACAGCATCATCTAAAGGGCATTTTTAAAACTTTGTTAAGATAATGTTCACATAAAATTCACCTCTCTGAAGTGTACAAGTCAATGATTTCTGTCTGTTGACCCAGTCCTGTGACCATCACCACAATCTAATTTTGGGACGTTTTTATCGCCCCAAAAGAAATCTCATAGTCATTAGCTATCACTGCCCATCTGATGTGGCCACTGGTAAGCAGTGTCCGCGGTGATGTGGATGAGACGAGGCAAATTCACATGGATTCTGAGTTCTGTGGAAGGAAAGGGGAGGGCACGCCAACCCTTGCCTTGATAGGCTTTTATTGCTTTACTAGGCACACTACATTGAGGATGGTCCTCATTTACTATGCACAGGTTCGCTTTAGGTGGTTACCTTTTACAGAAAATAAAGCAGAGGATGTTGCTAATTACATCACAGAAGAAGGATATTTGCAAATGCAAAGGAAAAAGTGGTTGAACTGGTTACACTCATCTTTGGAAGATTTAGCATAGATTTTAGGAAGTTACTTTAAAGACATGCAGTAAACATTTGCTGCCTCAATTCAAGGTGAGGGAGTTTTAGCAAAAAGCAAGTCTCAAAGTTGCCTAGGTACAATGCAGGCCTGATTTCCTATAGCAGAACCTATCCATGGGCGTGGATCCTGTGTGCTGGACCTCGCTTTCCACTGGCCTCTCCGAGTGGGAACTGGGCCCACGCCACACAGAACAGTCTCCTATATCCATCCTCTCCCCTCCCCAGCCAAAATTACTAATCTATATTTCTACAGATTTGCCTATTCTGGACATTTCATATAAATGGAATCATACACATTTGTGACCAGCTTCTTTAACTTAGCATAATGTTTTCAAAGTTCATCTTTGGGGTAGCATAAATCAGTACTTCATTCCTTTTAATGGCTGACAATAGTTCACTGTATGGATGTGCAACATTGTACTTACCCATTCATCAGTTGCTGAACATTTGAGCTGTTTCCACTTTTTGGCTATTGTGAATAATACTGCTATTAACATAGGAAGTATTCTTACCAAAAATGCTTAATCCAGATTGTGGTAGGCAGAATAATGGTCCTCCAAGATGTCTGTGTCCTAATCCCTGGAACCTGTGAATGTTACTTACATGGCGGAAGGACTTCGTACAAGTGAGTAGGTTAGGATGTAGAGATGGGGAGAGGGTCCTGGAACCTGCAGGTGGGCTCTGTCTAGTTACATAGTTCTTAAGAGGAGAGAGTGTTTGCCTGCTGAAGTCAGAAAGAGAGATGTGAGGACAGAGGAAAGGTCAGAGAGAGGTGACATTGCTGGCATTTAAGATGAAGAAGGGCCACAAGCAAGGAATGTGGGCAGCCTGCAGCAGCTGGAAGAGGCACAGAAACAGGTTCTTTAGAAGGGAATGGAACCCTGCCAACGCCTTGACTTTAGTCCACTGATTTTTGCTCTTAAGTGAAGGGGGCTACCTTGCCTATGGCTATGCTGCTTGCATCTAGTCAGTGGTCAATCGGGAAAGTCTAAAGGTCCTGCCCCCCAGCTTTGATGTAGGGTAACTGAAGGACCATCCTAGTTCCCACAGTGCTACGTGGGGTTGGGTGAGGCCTCAACTCCTTTTCTGCCCAATCCTGCCTCTCTTAGTCTTTCTGAGATGCAGTTCCTGAGATCACTCTCCAATAAACCTCCTGTGTGAAAATCTGTGTCTCAGAGTCCGTTTTCTAGGGAATCCAATATGAGACACACACACATGACATCTTATCTAAGGATGGGCAGCCAGTTGGGAACAGCAGGGAAAAAGAATTGGGAAAGGGAAAGAGTTTAGGGGAGGATCTATTCTAAATTGCAAAATTGGTAAGGAAATATTGGGGAAAAACATCAGCTGGGCATTAGGAGACAGTTCCAAGTTCTAGCTCTGTCTCAACTAGTCTCATCATTTGGCAAGCCCCCTAACATCTCTGTGCCTCGGTTTCTTAGAAGAGGGTGTTAAACATATTGATCTTCAAGCTCTCTTCTGGCACTGAAGCTCTAGGGTCCGTGGCTGACAGTCAGAGGCAGGCAGCATCTACACCTTCACCTCTCCATCTCTCCTTAATTTCCAGGCTGTGGACAGAGCCCGACCCAAAAGCTCCCCAGGACTGCCATGTGATCAGTGTGCATATTTAAGGTAGCCATATTCTTTCATACTTCTTTTTCTTAAAAAAACAAAAACAAAAACAAAAAACAAAACTGGTTGTTTCATTGATGAGGGCCTCTTACAGTTTCCTAGGAATCTAAGAATTACAGTTTTTGACAGTGAGCTGTCTCATTGCTCTTATCTTCAATATCCATTGGAATTCTCAGGATTTAAAAGTTCCTAATAAGTGTTTGAATGAATGAGTAAATGAATGAATAAATGCACATATGCATTCTTAGAAAACTCAAATACTTCTTGAACTATTCAGTTCTGGTTGGCATGGATGTAATCTACTGTATTTTGCCGTGCACAATGTGCTTCTGTGTATACTGCGCACCCACATTTTTGGCCCAAACTTTCAAGAAAATCTCCCATTTTAATTTTTTAAATTCAATTATTTATTTATTTGTATTTAGAAACAAAACCAACTATTGTAGTCAAGGGTATTATTTTGCTTATGAACATAGTTATTGCTTTCTAGAGTTACACTTTTAATGCATAAGGATAAATAAAAGAATTAAAAACATTTATATAGATACAGAATTAGTACTACCCATGTAGAATGTGCATCCGTATTTTTCCCTCAAAAAGTGGGCCAAAAAGTGTGCATTATGCATAGCCAAATACAGGTAAATGGAATCTTATTGCCATCTAGTGGTCTGGTGGTATTAGTAACTTCATTTAGAAACAAAATGTGGCATTTTACCAAGATTGTTGTTTGGGCAGCAAATGTGATTTACGGATACTTTCATGAGAAAAAAGTGTTTAACAACTGACGCCATATTCTGAGAACGTTTGGGTTTTCAGGATCACCCCTACAGGGTGTGCGGAAGTGAACAGTGTTATACATTGAACTTGAAAGCACATTTTCCTGAACTAACTTAAGGCTATTCCTCAAAGGAGAAACTTGGTTTAATAAGTATGGGAAATGATGATAAAGAAAGTTCAACATGTACTTTCCTGCAGAACTTCTCAGAGACATTAATAGGATATTGTGCTTTGTGAAGCTCCAAGAGGGGATTATGCGTGACGTGTTTTCCAGACTCTGGGGGAAGATACTTTGGGAACACTGCTTTATTATCGTCTCACCATATATTAGAACCATCTATGAGCTGACACGGTTTTCCTGGCTACAAAGCCTTCACTGACCTTCATACCCATGCTCTAGACACAGTGGATTCAAGGAGCATTGTAAGAAGTCAGTAATCATGCCTCACATTTATACGGATCTTAGTTTGGGGGCAGTAATTTCTTTGATTTAAATTAGTATTGTTTCACATTGAACACTGTTTTGATGTAATGTGCTTTCTTTTGGATTCTGGGAGTGTGGTCTCCTGCCCCGTGCACAGTTACTTTCACTAATTGTTGTCAGTGACAGCAGAAATGACTTAAAGTTTTCTACTTCTGTAGGTTTCTATGTAGCCTTTTTACCTATGTCTTCCTGCATTAACCATGGCGACTAAATTTCAAATTCCTGACAGGAGCTTCATTTATCCTTCACTTATTCTCTCATTCTTTAAAAAAAAAAATCCCCACTGGTGGATTAAAAAAAAAAATTAGAGACAGAGAGAGGAAGGGTGGGGTGGCGGGGAGAGAGAGAGAGAGAGAGAGACACACACACACACACACACACACACACACACACACAGTTTGGTTGCATCCCATATGTGGCCTGGGGATTGAACCCACAATCTTTTGGTGTACTGGATGACATTCCGACCACCTGAGCCACATTAGTAAGGGCTATTCCTTCATTTTTTTTTTTTTTAGTTGCCATCAATAAGAAATTTACTTGTTTTTTAAAAATCCAAATGCTGGCATTGTCCAGAAAAATTTAACAAGTTTATTTATATTGTTATAAAGTTGAACTGCTTGAAACTTGTTCACTGAAACACCTTGACTTGCATTAATGCTTTATGTCCCCGCATTTATATTAAAAAATTCACACACAAATGAAAATGGAAAAACGGCCAATATCTGATTTCTGTCCCTTATTTTCCACTTGCAATCATATACTTAGGTACCTTTTTGACCCCATGGAAAAAAAATATCTAACGTTCAGAACTACCAATAACAGGAAGAAGAGAATTTTTTATTTTTTAAAGAATGAAATGTTTCCCATCATGGTGGATTCATAAGCACGTTCTCCACGTATGTGGCGTGCTAGCTGGATGTCTTTTGGCGTAATTGTTACACGTTTGGCATGGATAGCACACAGGTTGGTGTCTTCAAAAAGGCCAACCAGATAGGCTTCACTTGCCTCCTGCAAATCACCAGTAGTTGCACTCTGGAAGTGCAGATCTGTTTTGAAGTCCTGAGCAATTTCTCACACCAGACGCTGGAAGGGAAGTTTGCGAATCAGGAGTTCAGTGGACTTCTGATAACGTCTAATTTCACGAAGTGCCACAGTACCAGGCCTGTAACGATGAGGTTTCTTCACCCCTCCAGTAGAGGGCGCACTCTTGCGAGCGGCTTTGGTAGCCAGTTGCTTCCTCGCTGCTCTACCACCGGTCGATTTGCGGGCAGTCTGCTTTGAGCCATGGTATAGGGACCTCTTTACTTACCCCCCTTCTCCTTCTGCTGGAGCTCAGCAAGCTGGAGGAGGTGCTGGCGTTAGAGAGCGGAGGCGGTTGCGAACAAAATTGAAAGATCTATTCCTTCATTCTTGATTGCACATCTACCACGTGCTGGGCACTGAGGGGTAGCAAGCTCCCTTGGAATGCGAGCTTATGCAGTCAGGGGTCCCGTCTGCCCTGTTTTCTGTTGTCTCTCTGGTTCCTAGCATCGTGGCTGGCACTGTTGATAAGGTGTTTGTAGACAGAATAAAAGTTCACACTCTGCATTTGGGGTTCTCCCAGTTAAACAGAGCGACACTAAGGAGAAATACAGATAACAGCAAAATATCATAATAATTATAAGAGAGAGATGTAGAAAAGGGAGAGAGAACATTCCAGGCAAAAAGTCTTGAAAGCAGGGAGAGAACTGGGGTGAGGAGTAGTTGAGAAGGTGAGGTCATCTTGTAAATATTTTTTCCTTTCCTGTCCAAGAGTTTAGATTAATTTAGAAGTCTTTCCTAGCCCTGGCTGGCGTAGCTCAGTGGCTTGAGTGTGGGCTGCGAACCAAAGTGTTGCAGGTTCGATTCCTAGTCAGGGTACATGCCTGGGTTGCAGGCCATGACCCCCAGCAGCCGCACATTGATGTTTCTCTCTCTCTATCTCTATCTCCCTCCCTCCCCTCTCTAAAAAAAATAAATAAATAAATAAAATCTTAAAAAAAGTCTTTCCTTACAACTCACTGCTTAAAGTGCTTACTAATTTTTTTTAAAGATTTTATTTATTTATTTTTAGAGTGAGTGGAAGGGAGGGAGGAAGAGAGGGAGAGAAATATCATTGTGTGAGAGATACATCTATCAGTTGCCTCTCGCACACCCCCAGCTGGGGACCTGGCCCGCACCCCAAGCATGTGTCTTGACTGAGAATGGAACCCGCAGCCTCTGGGTTTGCAGGCCAGCACTCAGTCCAGTGAGCCACACCAGCCAGGGCAATAAATTCTTATTGTAGGTTTGGTATAAGAATTTTGTTTTATCTCAAATCAAACTTTGTAAATGGCCGAAAACATTTTGGAAACATTGATCTGACGTCAGGACACACAGCCGTCCCATGGGGGCCTGTGAGAACCCTGCTGAAAGAGCACAGACGCCACTGTAAGGCTGGTAACTCCTGGGGATGCCGGGACGACATTGTAGGGACCAAATGCCCTCCCTTGCTGTCTAGAATTTTGAAGTTGTCCCCAGGGAACCCCCAGGGCACAGGAGAAGGTTCTTTAAAAAGCAACACTGGAATAAGTGAAGTGTGCCAGTGACTTCTCACTTCCCTTTTCATTATTCTTCCTCTGCTCTTAGGGAACCACCCGGGCCACCCTTCAGACGCCCAGGCCCCCTGACGGCCCCCGGCAGCCCGGGGTTCCCACTCGGACCGGACCCGCCTGTGCTTTGTCCTTATCCTGGAGGACATATGCCCTGGACTTTTTCATCTTTGATAAATGTTTCCCATAAATTCCACGATGTTATGATTCATTACATGCTTAATTAAATGTTATTTTTATCTCCTTGTCAGAGCTTGCGCATAATTTAATTCACACAATCAGGAAAAAAGAATCCTTGCTTGAACCATATGTCCTGAGATTTGCTTCTAAAATGTGGTGCTATTCCTATCAACGCCAGCTGTGATATCATCGGAAGTGACCTGACATGGATTCACGCTGAGGTGCTGATGAGATGAAAGCTTAATAAGTTGTCCTTCCCAGAGGTTTGGGAACTGTACTCACATTGTCTTAATCCACAGACTGCCACTCTGCTCATTAGTTGGGGGTCCCTTTCTTCCACAAGGCCATTTTTTCAACACAGTGAAGCTGCTTGCAGTGGACTGGAACTGACATGTAATGTACATTTGATTTATCATCTAATTCAAGGGAATGGAGTTCCAGTGGTGGAGTTGGAGGCATGAACAGGGAACTGGATGTGTAGGAAGGTTGAACAGGGACACTTAAGTCTTCTCAACAAAATACAATTAATATTGACCTTAAAGACCAAGATCAAAGCTGATCCAGTAAAGTGTTTTATATGCATGTATAGACCCCAGAGCTGCTTTAAAAAATTATTTATGTTTAAGAGAGAAGGGAAGGAAAAGAGAGGGAGAGAAACATCAATCAGTTGCCTCATACATGCTCCCAGCTGAGGATCTGGCCTACAACCCAGGCACATGCCCTGACTGGGCGACCCTTTGGTTTTCAGGCCGGTGCTCAATCCACTGAGCCACATGAACCAGGGCCAGAGCTGCTTTTTCGAGTAAAAGCATACAATACCATTAAGAAGCTAGAGATTCAGATTTTCGAGTACAGCCTCTCATGAGATCTACAGTCATATGAAGTTGCACCCGCTTCAGATGCTCCCATCTTACTCTGTCTTTCTTAAAACCTCAGGGCTGTCCCTTCTTTTGTTGCTGTGTGACCATGGGCAGCACCACTCCACCTGCCCACATCTTTGTGTCCTCCTCTGCCCAATAATGATGGCGATAAATAGCAATTGGGAAATGATTGTCATCTGTTTAATTCTTTTTCTCCTTTCTTTGGCATCTGAAAGTTCTGTAACTGTCTTCCTTCCGTTGTTCTACTCTTTCAAAGAGTAAAAAGTTCAAACCATTAAAAGAGAAAGCGTTTTTAGAAGTATTAGCCCTTCCTCATTTTGCCTGCCAACTTTCAATTTGGTGCAGGTGCTGTCAGATGTTTATGGGCAACTAAAAGAAGTCATTTCCATATCGCAGGGCAAGGATGCTGGTTGACCAGAGGAAGGGTCAGGAGTCTGATTAGAGGCTCCAGTTTGGGGTCAGAGGCCAGTGCTTTTCTAAATCCCGGACTGCAGTGTTGTTTCAGCTCGCCTTTGTCATTGCTGCAAGAATGTGTGGAAATTCAATAAGTCAAAATGTCCATCTGCAGTCTCAGGCCTGGCAAAGCTTCTATAGGCAACCACAGGTCCGCACCCAGTGATTGTTTATATTTCTCCTGCATCCTCCAGGATCCTGCTTACGCACCAATTTCTGTTGAGTAATGATGCATGGAGCCAAGTCCGAATGGTAATGTTCCTTGTCTGCCTTCTCGGCCTGCTTCTGACGCTGGCCTCCAACAAAACCAGCCCCGAGAACGATTTGTTTCTGATCTCCAGCCAAGAAGTCTAACAATTCTCTCCCTTCCTTTCCATCGCCTGCTTCTTCCTTGCCCATGCCAAGTCTGGGACTTTCCTCGTCTAGAGACCAGCACAGGCAAGGAAATGAACTTTCTTCGGCTGTGACAGATCACTTCACAGAAAATGTGCCCTTTGTTCTCATTCAAATGCCTTCCACTTAAATGACATTTCTCTCTAAGGCTTCTGCAGCCGTATCTGTACTAGCCACTTCATTTCCGAAGACTAAGAAGTGGGCGTTGCAACTCTCATTTTTCTTATTGGGAAGCAACCATTCAGAAAGGCGGACTGATTTGTCCAGGGATCTAGCTCCTAGCAACCGCGGCTGAGACAGAGGAAGCAAACCCTTACATGCACCTACAGAAAACAGAACGACCCATACAGGTCGGACTGTGGATCACCGATTCCACCACGAGTCAGAAACTTTTAGTTCACGTGTGGGTACACACAAGGATGGCCCAGCAGGATTAGAGTCCTCCTTCCCGCCGTGAACCAGGCACCTGACCTCGGGCAAGTCCCTTCTCTTCTCCGGGCCTCGCCTCCTCATCTGTAGAACAAGGCAAGTGGGTTTCACAACCTGTTAGGTTTCTTTCTAATGTCAGGAACCCACAACTAGGAAAATGCTGAGAGAAGGGCATATGGTTCAAATGTCTTTAAAAAGTCAGCAAAACATCTATGTATAACACTGTAACAATAATCCTGGGAAATGAAAATGTGTCTATACTGTGACTCAGCAATGTCATTCTCGGGGTTTTATCCGAAGGAAACAGTCAGAGATGTGCTTCAAGATACAGGGATGGCTGCCGCAGTGCTGTGCCTGTGCGTTTTAAATCAATTTTGAATTTTAGGGTTGTTTTAGATTTACAGAGAAGTTACGAAGACAATACAGAGAGCTCCTATCTACTTCCTCCCCATTTCCTTCACTGGCAACAACTTCTATCAGTACCATGCATTTTTCACAGCCAGTGAACTAGTATATTATTATTATTAGCTAAATACATGATTATGAACTAAATTCCATACTTCATTCATATTGACTATTTCCTTACTTTTTAGGACATTTTACTTAATGTCCTTTTTCTGTTCCAGGATTCTATCCAAAACTCCTCATTACATTTGTCTGTCATGTCTCCCTAAGTTCCTTAAGGCTGTAAGAATTTCTCAGATTTTTAAATTAAAAAAACGTATTTTATTTATTTATTTTTAGATAGAGGGGAAGGGAGGGAGAAAGAGAGGGAGAGAAACATTAATGTTTGGTTGCCTCTCGCACGCCCCACACCAGGGAAGCTGGCCCGCAACCCAGGCACGTGCCCCGACTGGGAATTGAACCTGTGACTCTTTGGTTCCCAGGCCTGCACTCAATCCACTGAGCCACACCAGCCAGGGCTCTTTTTTTAATTTTAATTTTTTTTAAATGACCTTAGTGTTGAGGAGCTCTGATTAGGTATTTTGTAGA
Source organism: Phyllostomus hastatus (assembly GCF_019186645.2). Classification (NCBI taxonomy): domain Eukaryota; kingdom Metazoa; phylum Chordata; class Mammalia; order Chiroptera; family Phyllostomidae; genus Phyllostomus; species Phyllostomus hastatus. The sequence goes on from NW_025334037.1 coordinate 29,393,287, forward strand.
ATATCTCTTAATTTAGATTTGTTTGATTTTTAAGAAATCATGATCAGACTGGGGTTATTGGTTCTTGGGAGGAAGACCACAGAGGTGACGTTAGACTTAATCACACAGCACAGATAGTGTTTGCCAGATTTCACTGTGCCATGTTTTAATAATAAAAGTTCTTGGGAGTTCTGGCCAAGATGGGGGCATGGGTAGAAATGTTCTGCTTCTTCACACAATGAAAAGAAGGATAACAACCAATTTAAAAACAACAAATGGCCAGAACTGCCAGATTATCAAACTGCATGGAGCTCCGACAACCAAGGAGTTAGAGAAACATTCATCCAGGCTGGCAGGAGAGGAGGAGACAAGCAGAGGGGTGGAGAGGACCCACAGCACGGCGGCGGACTACGTGGGCCAAGAGGGGTGGGCTTACTGGGAAACTAAAGACTCAAAAACTCTAGCTGTGAAGTACTGTGGGGGTTGCAAGGTGGGAAGAACTCCCAGTGTCACAGGGGGGTTCGTGGGAAAGTGGGGTAGAGTGGAGCAAGGGAGTGGCAGTGTTCCCTCTCTGACCCCTCCCCCACAGACAGAGCTAGAGGGTTACCCAGCCTGGTCCAATACCTAAGGCTCCACCCCTTACAATACAGCGGTGCACTGAGACAAAGAAATATGGCCCACATTAAAGAGCAGATAAAAACTCCAGAAAAAGCCCTGGCTGGTGTAGCTCAGTGGATTGAGCGCGGGCTGCGAACCAAAGTGTCACGGGTTCGATTCCCAGTCAGGACACATGCCTGGGTTGCAGGCCATAACCCCCAGCAACCGCACATTGATGTTTCTCTCTCTCTCTCTTTCTCTCTCCCTTCCCTCTCTAAAAATAAATAAATAAAATGTTAAAAAAAGAATGTGTCAGACTTTAAAAAACAACAACAACAACAACAACAACAAACTCCAGAAAAAGAGCTAAGTGACAAGGAAATAGCCAATCTATCTGATGCAGAGTTCAAAACACTGGTAATCAGGATAGTCACAGAAATGATCAACTACAGACACCAAACGAAGGGGGAAATGAAGGCTATGCAAAGTGAAATAAAGCAAAATATACAGGGAACTAACAGTGAAGGGAAGGAAACAGGGACTCAGATCAAAGATTTGGAACAGAAGGGAGAAACAAACATCCAACCAGAACAGAATGAAAAAACAAGAATTCAAAAAAAGAAATGAGAGCCTCTGGGACAATTTTAAGCATTCCAACATCCTAATTATAGGGCTGCCAGAAGGAGGAGAGGAAGAGAAACAAATTGAAAACTTATTTGAACAAATAATGAAGGAAAACTTCCCCAGGCTGGTGAAGAAAATAGACTTCCAGGAAGTCCCAAAGAAGTTGGATCCAAGGAGGAACACACCAAGGCACACCATAATTAAATTAGCCAACCTTAAAGATAAGGAGAGAATCTTAAAAGCAGCAAAAGAAAAGGAGACAGTTATCTACAAAGGAGTTCCCATTAGACTATCAGCTGATTTCTCAAAAGAAAGCCTGCAGGCAAGAAGGGGCTGGAAAGAAGTATTTAAAGTCATGAAAGGCAAGGACCTACATCCAAGATTGCTCTATCCAGCAAAGCTGTCATTTAGAATGGAAGGGCAGAGAAAGTGCTTTCAAGACAAGGTAAAGTTAAAGGAGCTCATCATTAACAATGCTTATATGAAATGTTAAAGGGACTTATCTAAGAAAAAGAAGATAAAAAATATGAACAGTAAAATGACAACAAACTCATAACTATCAACAACTGAACCTAAAAACAAAAACAAAAACTAAACAAACTAAGCAAAAAACTAGAACAGGAACAGAATCACAAAAATGGAGAGAACATGGAGGATTATCAGTGGTTGGGGCGGGGAGAGGGAGAATGGGGGGGAGGAAGGTACAGGGAATAAGAAGCATAATTGCTAGGCATGAAATAGACAGGGGAAGGTTAAGAATAGTATAGGAAATGGAGAAGCCAAAGAACTTACATGTATAACCCACAGACGTGAACTAAGGGGGAAGGGAAATGTTGGAGGGTAGGGGGATGCAGGGTGGAGGGGGATAAAGGGGAGAAAAATTGGGACAATGGTAATAGCATAACCAATAAAATATATATTAAAAAAACCTATAAAAGAACCATACCTAAGTTTCATGACTTAAATTTCAAATTCACCTAGCTTTATATCTGCAGAAGTTGAAATAAATTCCAACATTAACAAACAAAATGAATTATGTTAAAATAACAAGAAAATAATAAAAAGTTAAACTTAAAAAAAAAGCTCTCAAATAAGCCAGAGGTCGATAATGGGACTGTGGACTCCATGAGGGCAGAGACTTTGCCTGTTTCCCTACGCACTGCCAAGCACAGTCTTGACAGAGCAGGTGTTCAATAAATAGAGTTTCTTAAATGAAAAGGAGATTGATTAAATAAGTTAATATATACAACATGATGGAATTCTAGCAGAGACTAGCAGTCATCGGAGATGTTTGGTGAAAGAAAAGATGCTAATGATATATTCAATGGATAAAACAGAAAAGTAATTTCTATATATCCTATTTTCTTTTTTTTTTAATTTATTGATTTGAGAGAGTGAGAGAGAAGTGGGAAGAGGGGAGAGAGAGAGAGAGAGAGAGAAACATCAACTTGTTCCACTTATTGATGTCTTGATCTGTTGCTTGTATGTGCCCTGACTGGGGATTGAACCTACAACCATGGTGTATCAGGATGACACTCTAACCAACTGAGCTAACCAGCCAGGACCATCCAATTTTCTGTGAAGTGCATGAATGCATATGCCTGCATGTCTGTGTGTGGAGAGGGGGTGGGTATAGAAAAAAAAACTGTAAGAATATCATCAACATGTTCACAGTGGTTATTGGTAATCTGGTGGGAGAAAAAAACAACCCAAGAGTCTGCTCCAGTCACTGTGGGTTTTGTGTTACTTGGTGGGTGGAAGGTTTTTTTCCTTGTACAAAATTCTCAAAAGTTTTAACAGTGAAAATGAATTACTTTTGAAATAATAAAAAATGCAATAAGAATGGAAAGAAGTTTTCAGTTTCAAAAAGATTCTCAAGCAAGAAAAACAGATGTTCTGACACAATGCCCAGCAACCGCATCATTTAGCCGTGTATTTGCCCGTGTGAAGGAACTGAAATCGGTGGTGCGGTACACAGGGCGTGTTGTCCTCACAATTCTGCAGTTTCTAGGAAACAGGGTACACTAGGCACCATCTGGTTCTGATTTAGAGCATTAGAATTGCAAGATCCTAAGCTGTATCTTTGTTACTCTCATAACAAATTGTTTAAAGTTAAAAAAAAAAAGGAGTAAGGAGCAAAACCAAATGCACAGGATGCCAGAGTGAATGGCATTATTGTATCATTTGCTTTCTTTGCTTTCTCATCCCCAGGGCTTTGCATTTTAAAAGCACATGTTGTGGTTTTTCTATGATTATCTTCCCACTTCCTGTGTTGTATCTCCCTTACTGTAAATATCCTTTTGTATAGCCATGATTTTCTTTCCTTCTGTCTTGTGTGTATACCTTTGTTAATACACACTAACTTTCTCCAAACTTCCACTATATAGTTTTCCTAATAATAAGTCATAGGAGTCTAGTGGTATTTTTATTATCCAGCAAGATTTTTAGGGCCCTGGTTTCAAATCCCAGGTTCATCTTTTATTAGCTGTGTGATCTGGGGAAAGTCGCTTAACCTCTCTGAGTGTCCCCCTTGGAAAAACAAGGACTATTGTACATACCCATTGCGAGTATTGCAGGGATTGAACAAGAAATGTAGAGGATCTATCCAGTGCCAGTCACTGACGGGGCACTTAGCCTCTGATATCTTCTCCTCACTTCCTTCTCCCCTTCTCTGCTCACCCTATGCCGCATCTCTGTCTTTCTAAAATACCAGGATGTGCTAAGAGATCAAGTTTAACGTAGGCTTTCAGTCCATTCAAATGAGCCCCAACCCATCTCTGTGGTCTCACCACCTTCCAGGCACATTCTATATATACATTACGCTCCAGCCACAGCAAATTACTAGCTGTTGCCTAAATACACGTTACTCTTTTTTTCTGCCCATGACTTTGAGCGTGCTATTCTCTGTGTCTGGAAGTCTTGTGTGCTCCTACCTGGCAACTTCCTTTGTGAGGCCTTCTCTGACAGCCTGAGGTCCCCATGTTCCCCTGTGAATACAGCAGCTTGTTCAGAACTTGATTAATGTGATTCCTTACTCAAGTATCTACATCATTCATTCACTTGCTCAACAAATAGCCATCCAGCCCCCACGGTGTGCCAGGCACTGGAATGCAACTTCTAGTTAAACTGTGGATTCTGTGGGCCTGGGGTCTTGTCTTACTTTCCCCGCAGTGTCGGCACAGGAAAAAAGCAAACACTCAATGTTTGTTTGTTCAATATTGAATAAAATTAGCGCATTTCTTTTCCAATAATCAAATCGGAAAATCATAATGCTACCAAGTACTTCCTCATTTGCCCTTCAAAGGCAAAGATAAAAGACACGCATTTTCTTGTACATGTAACAGACTGTTATGCTTATTAACAATTCTAGGGGGCTCAGAAATATCCCTTTGCTTTGAATGTTCTCCATCTGGAAGAGTTTAGCTAATTAAACCACAATCTGCAGATGAGTTGGTCCCATTTATCTCCAGTGGATGAAATCCTTTTCTTTCCAGAGGACTCCTCAGACAAATATCAAAGGTCAATGCTATTTTTAGTAACATGTAGTTTTGCAAGAATTTTTAAATTTCTGGCTTTCAATTTCTCAATTTGGTCACATATACTTTTGAAACTTTTTCTTAACAAAAAAATTAGGCTTCCCGGTAAATCTTAGCCTATCTACCGAAACATTTGTCTCAACTCTGGATGATGCTGAATTACCATAGTCAAGATTGTTAGTCATCAATCTTCTAAGAAGTCGGAAACAATGCTCTCTCTCTCTCTCTGTTTGGTAAGTATGCAATTCCTGTTGGCAATGATATTTTGTGCAGATCGAATGGTGACTCAGAGAAAGCTCTTATTATCTTTCTTTTTTAGGGATTTTTCAGTTTTCGGTGATTACTATTTGTTACTGTTTCTGAGATTTCATTCCCGTCCTTACCCTCTCCCCTTCCCCACTCTGCCCCGTAGACAAACCTACGGGCTTTGTTTTGTTGCATTCGTTTGGATCTCCCTTGTGTACTTCACAGAACAATGAAGAAAATTCATGCACTGGTTACATACCAATTTCTCTGAGCAGAATGAAAACACTTCAGAACTTCAAGTTCACAACCGTTAAATAAAGGCCACAAGTTGGAGTTTTATAACTTCCATTCTTTTTCTTTAGTTGGAAACACCTTGTCCATCTCCTGGGTTGTCAGGAGATTTGAAGGGACAGGCTCTGATAAGGAGCTCAATCAGGTTTTAGTGAAAAACAATAGGAGGTGAACTTCGATAGTGAACACACCAAATTCAGTGTCTCACACTACCATCCTTGCTAGGCAACGTCAGCACGCATAACGGACTCAGCTGAGTTTCATTAAAAGCTAAAAACCAATAAAGAAAGTCAGTGTGGGGCCGACGAAGCCACAGGAGCTCTTCCAGCCCTATTTAAGGAAGGCCCTCCTCTGTCACATCCTGTCCCTGGGCTGTCCCTCAGCTTTTCTCAAGACTCTGACCTCCTCCTTTCCTATTCTTTTTCTAGAGGGACAAAAGGGCCCAACAAAGAATGGGGTTCAGGGGTGGCTGTGGAATTCAATCATCGAGTTTAATGAAACAAACTTGTTCTGTGGTCATCGCAGCCCCAAATAATGGATTTGATCCAATCCATAGCCCCTGAGCGGTGTGTGGAGTACCCCACACGTCAGAGAGCTGTTGTCAGAGACTTTTCTCACTTCTCTTCTCTGAGGCCCTCACGGCCCTTCATGAAAGCCGGGCTGTCTGTACCTCTTCCTTCCCTTTGCTATATGTTTATTTCGGATTCATTTGATCTTGCTATAATGTTTGCATTTGGATAAGCAGCCTTAAGTTCTTCTTATAAGAAGACAGATTATTGATAAATAAGTAAAATAAACATTTGTGGATAGGAAAATCCAGAGACAATGAGTCCCAGCAGGCAAAAGACAGCTACACCGGCAGGACCCAGGCCTGACACACTGCACCACAGCACGGCGTGGACTGTGTGAGAGAATGCAGTGGTGTCCCGTGCTCCGTGGCAGTCCTTATGCTGTGGGTGAATATGGCAACAGGTGTGTGAATTGCACCCAAGCCATGAAGCCCAGGAATCACCCAATGAATGGCAAAGCAGGGATCGAGCAGGATCTTTTTAAAATTTGTTGTTGAAAAAGATTAGCTTTTCCTTCAGGAGAAAAACTCAAGTGACCCAAAGGAAATGATTCACAGGAGATGAAGCCAGAGACTGGTGACACAAGGCTAAAGACGGCGTCCCAGAGGGAGAGCGGGGAGCGCCAAGCAGAAACTCCAAAAAAATAAATAAGCAATCGTCAAAAGGCAAGTACCTAAGCCATCCAAACCAGGGTCACAAGCTCCCAGCAAAGTGGCTAGAATTTCTGCTGATGAATTGAAGGAAATTTGCAATAAGGAAAAATACACCCATTTGAAAAGAAATCCAGTTCATAAGGTCAGCCCAACCCAAACAACATCAGGGAACAGGAATTTCATTCCCCGAACAATACCAATCTTAGCCCTACAGTGGCCAGCTCATTCCTCTCCAGAGTGCACACAGTTCACACCTATTTTTATACTGAACATGCTACAGAGAACTTTTGAAAAAAGTCCTGGACAGTCAGGAACCCTCCAAAAATGTGATTTGGTTTCCTTGTGCAGCTGCATGCTGGCACCGGTCTCCCCGACGCTGTGAGCCGTTGCCAACTTCACCGGGCCCTGCAAGTGAGGGTGGCGAAGCTGCCTGTCACCTCGCACACACACACAGCCTCTCTCGGGGAAGGGAGACAACGTCACCCCGTGATAGCTTACACTGAAATCCCAGCCAACAACAAATGCCCACAGCGTCTTACAAGGACAAATAATGAATGTCAATCTACTATAGATATGATCATTGTAATGCTTAGAATAGTGCTCTGTGCTAGCTAGACATGCTGATAAGAACTGAACATACGTAGACTCATTTATCTTTTCAAATTATTTTTTGTTTTTTAAGTATATTTTATTGATTATGCTATTAGTTGTCCCATTTTTTTTCTCCCCTTTGTCCCCTTCCACCCTGCACCACCCCTCCCTGTAGCATTTCCTCCTTTAGTTCATGTCCATGGGTTGTAATACAAGTTCTTTTGCTTCTCAATTTCCTGTGCTATTCTTAACATTCCCCCGTCTATTTTATGCCTACCAATTATGCTTCCTTGTACCTTTTTCTCCCAATCTCCCCCTGCTCCCTCCCTGCTGATAACCTTCCATGTGATCTCCAATTCTGTGATTCTGTTCCTGTTCTAGTTGTTTGCTTAGTTTTTTTTTTTTTTAGGTTCAGTTACTGATAGTTGTGAGTTTGTTGTCATTTTATTGCTCATAGTTTTGATCTTCTATTTCTTAGATAAGTCACTTTAACATTTCATATAATAAGGGCTTGGTGATGATGAACTCCTTTAACTTTACCTTGTCTGGGAAGCATTTTATCTGCCCTTCCATTCTAAATGAAAGCTTTGCTGGATAGAGTAATGTAGGTTATAGGTCCTTGCCTTTCACTACTTTGAATACTTCTTTCGAGCCCCTTCTTGCCTGCAAGATTTGTTTTGAGGAATCAGCTGATAGTCTTATGGGAACTCCTTTGTAGAAAACTCTATCCTTTCCTCTTGCTGCTTTTAAAATTCTTATCTTTAATCTTGGCTAATTTGATTATGATGTTTCTTGGTGTGTCCCTCCTTGAATCCAACTTCTTTGGGACTCTCTGAGCTTTTTGGACTTGCATGTCTAGTTTCTTTGCCAGATTGGGGAAGTTTTCCTTCATTATTTTCTCACCTAAGTTTTCAGTTTTTTGCTATTCCTCTTCTCCATCTGGTACCCCTATGATTTGGATGTTGGAGTGTTTAAAATTGTCCCAGAGGTTCTTAAGCCTCTCCTTATTTTATGAATTCTTGTTTTTTCATTCTGTTCTGGTTGGATGTTTGTTTCTTCTTTCTGTTCCAATCTTTGATCTGAGTCCCTGTTTCCTTCCCTTCACTGTTGGTTCCCTGTATATTTTGCTTTAGTTCACTTTGCATAGCTTTTACTTCTTCCTCTGTTTTCCAATCATACTCAATCATTTCTGTGAGCATCCTGATTAACAGTGTTGTGAACAGTGCATATGATAGGTTGTCTATCTCCTGGCCACTTAGTTCTTTTTCTGGAGTTTTGATCTGTTCTTTCATTTGGGCCACATTTCCTTGTCTTGGCACACCTGATATGTTCTAGGTGGTGGAGACTTAGGTATTCACAGTGGAGTGGGGAACCCACTTCTCTGTGTTGCAGCGCTGTTTGTGGTGGAAGGGTCCAAGAGGGAATGCCACTTGCTTGGCTCTTGCCCTGCTTTCAGTCACTCCCCTCATGTCTTACAAGTGGATTGTACCCTTTCAAGTGCTGACTCCTGTGTGGGTGGGCTTGTATATATTCTAGGATCCTGTGGGCCCCTCCAATGAACTTTCTTGCGAGATCGGGAGTTTCACCCACTGCCACAACCCCCACAAGATTTATAGCCAGAGGTTTTGAGGTTTTAGTTTCCTATGCTGGAACCCTGGGTTGCACAGTCTGTCTCACTCCCCAGCTGTTCCTCCCAGCTTATCCGCAGGCAAATGTGAGACCACACAGGCCTCCAGGCACTGCCTTGCTGCCCTGCCGTCCCATCTCCACCCCTCCTACCAGTCTGGATGAATGTTTCTTTAACCCTTTGGTTGTCAGACTTCCATACAGTTCTACTTTCTGGCAGTTCTGGTTGGTTTTTGTTTTTAAATTGGTTGTCATCCTTCTTTTGGTTGTGTGAGGAAGTGAAGCGTATCTACTTATGCCTCCATCTTATTATTAATTTTTAACCCTCATCCAAGAGTATGTTTATTGATTTTAGAGAAAGAATAACGGGGAGAGAGAGAGACGGTGAGAGGGAGAGAAACATTGATTTGTTGTTCCACTTATTTATGCATTCAGTGGTTGATTCTTGTATGTGCCCTGACTGGGGACTGAACCCACAACCTTTTGGTGTAAGGGATGATGCTCCAACCAACTGAGCCACCTGGCCACAGCCATATCAAATCATTTAATTTAAACCTCATGACATTCCTTTGGAGGTTGTCCCATAAATCACTTCCCTTTAAGGTAGTCATGTGGTATATAGCCTTTACCATTTCAATGTGTCTCCATTTATATGTCTCATTGCCATACACTAGACCAGCAATTTTCAACCAGTGTGCCCCAGGAATTTTTAAAACATGCAATACCTGACTAGTCAGGACCACTGACCTCTTTTCCCTTAGACTGTCAAATAAAAAAACAATAACAGCCAGTACAACAGTAGCCAGCTGGTGTTAATGAATCAAAATTATATCTATTTTTTCTGTCAGATTGGCAAAAAATATATTTTTTGGTGTGTTGCAGAATTTCAGTAATTAGTTCCTGTGTGGCATGAAATGAAAAAGGTTGAAGATCACTCACCTAGGTCAAAATTACCCAAACCTGAATATTTTTCACCCCCTTCGAATTCCCTGAGCAAGCGAGATAAGGAGACACCAGATGGACTCTTTGTCGAGTCCCTCCTCTGGGCCTGCCCCATGCTGGGCACACGCACATCACGGCACCGGGTCCTTATAACTGCCCTTTGAGGTAGTTCCTACTATTATTAACCTCATTTCACATTTGGAAAAACTAACTTAAAAAGGTCAGGTGCATGCAGTACCTGGTGGAAGGCTGCACCCCTAGCAAGAGGCAAAGTTGGAATTTGTACTCATATTTGTTGACCACTTGAGTTTTAATTCTTAACCATGATTCCATGCTGTTACCCTGCTGGGCCCCATTTGAGGGAGTGCGTGTCCCCGTTGTTTTTCGGTTGAAAGGGGAGCAGAGGGAAGAGGAGAACCTGTGGTTAGGCCCTTCAAGACTCTCCCAATTTTTACCAGCTGTCGAGGCAGCCCATTGAAATGAAACAAGCCCTGACTTGTGTAGCTCAGTGGATTGAGTGCTGGCCTGTGAAATGAAAGGTTGCTGGTTCGATTCCCAGTCAGGGCACATGCCTGGGTTGTGGGTCAGGTCCCTGGTTGGAGGCATGTGAAATGTAATCAACTGATATTTCTCTCCCTCTCTTTCTCCTCCCTTCCCTTCTCTCTGAAAATAAATAAAATTTAATAAAATCATAGAAATGAAATGAGTTGACGTGTGTTCAACACTTCGCACTGTGTCTAGCGTGGAGCTACCACTATGTGAAATGTCAGTTGTAGCCCTTACATCACACTGCTGAAACACATAATCGCTCCAAGCTGGGTTACGCACCCCTCTAAAACAACAATATGGCTTCCAGAGCTTCAGTCTAAGCTGGCTGAAAGTCTTAAATAGAAATAAAGAATGTGTTAATTAAATAAGGATTTGATCAGATAAGAAAGCAAAGCATTTTCTGTTCACCCAAGTGAAATGCAGGAGGATTCAGCCAACAAACACGCTTGTTGGATTCCCTTGTGGAGATGGATGCATCCGATTACCAGAGCCTGACACCGTTGAGGTTGAAGTCCTTGCTTCCTGCAGCGAGCACCGTCCTATTTAACTCCTCCTGCAGCCAGCGGATTTATTCAGCACTGAATTACTGTCTGCTGAGGCCTCTGCGCTTAGGCACTAGGTTTGCCCTGGGGAAGAAGGGCTGACCAGTCCTTGCCTTCAGGGGCCTTCTCCTCTAGTCAGGGAGCCAGATATAAAGCAGTGAGAGCCACTCATAAATAAATACTATGAAGGAAAGCAAAACCAAAATGAAACAATAACAACAAAAAACACACAAAAATCAGAGTGCTTCGAGGAAAGTAACAAGACCTGTGTGACTTGGCTCCTGTCTGCCCCTTCCGCATCGTCTCACGCCTTTTTCTTCTTCTCCATGAGCTCCACTCCACTGGTCTCGTGCCTTCTCTCCGTGTTTGTTTCTTAGGTACACTTGGTGCAGTTTTTAACTTCAGTGAATGTTACCTTTTTATAAAATGTATGCTTGTTTTTTAATGACCACCCTCATTAGAATGTGAACTCCTCAAAGGCAGCAATTGTGTCTGCCTTTGTGCCACCGTCACTAGCATCCTCCTGGCTTTTAGAAGATGTTCCAAAGTTATCTATCCAATGACTGAATGTACAAGGTGACTCGGATGGGTTGGGACGGGGCAGGGGAAGTGTCTCAGACAGTGTTTACACGCCACTTTGGGTCTCCTCAGCTTTACTTACTTCTTGTTCCAGCTCTGCAGAGCTCTGACGATGTCACACCAACAATACACCTTCCACGAATGGACCTTGCGTATCTGGCTTCTTGCCCTGGTGCCACCCCTTGTCGCTGCCAGGGGGCCTTCTCAGCACCCATGCCCACCCGCAGGGCCTAGCAACGCAGAGGAGTTAACATGCTGTGGGTAACCTCTGAACACTGGGAGACAGGAACCAGAGGAGAATGTCTCCCCTTTGCTGGCCTCTGCGGGAGGGCCCTCGGACAGCCCACTCAACTTCCTGGGGACGTGACCCTGCAGATTTAGCCATCAGCTGCATGTGGAGATGGCCAGCAGCACATCCTTGCCTTGGCTCTTCCTCCATTCCCGCACCCCTCCCCTCCTATGTCTCCCTCTTGCTCTGTGGATTTTCCTTCCCTGTTAAAATAATAGCCCAGCAGCCTTTTGCCTCAGTCTTTATTTCCTGGGGAACCCAGGCTAACAGGGAAGCTTCTTGAAGGATACTTGAGCTGAGACCTGTCAGATAAGAGTGAGGAAAAACAAAACAAAACAAAAAGCTGGAGGGAGGGGTGGGAGTTGGTTTCTAGATCAGCAAAATGCAAAACAGGCATTGTCAGTCAGTGGAGAGGCCCGTGCCCTGGGGAACCAAAAGGCCACTGTGCCATCGTTTGGGGTGCAGGAGGGGTGAGCGGGGCAAAGCAGAGAGGAGGAGACAAAGAGGTAGTGACAGGTCAGCTCGTGTGGGGCTCGCAGGGTCTGGGCTTGTTCTCATGCAACAGGAGCCACTGGAAGGTGGAAGCAGGGGCCTGGCATCATCACATGATATTTTTTAAAGGATCACTTAGGCTGCAATGTGGAAAATAAGCTATTTTTAGCTTTGAGGAAGGGGCGAGACTCGTGAGGCGGGGCCAGCAGCCAGGAGTCTCTATAGCAGTCCAGATGAGAAATGATAATCCCCTGGACCAGGACAGCAACAGTGGACACAGAGAAAAGCAGATGGACCTGGGATGCGTTTGTGAAGGACGATCCTTCTGACTTACTGCTGGGTCGGGCGAGGAAGCGAGAATGGGAGAGAGATGGAAGCACGGCTTCCAGGCTTCCGGCTGGCAGGGTGGGCAAGAACAAAGTACAGAAGTACAGTCTATTCTCCAAGTTACATTTGGCTTTGGGTGTGTTAGTTTTGAGGTACTTTGAAATCATCCAAGGGGAAACATCAAGTAGGCAGTTGGGTAAATGAGACAAAAGTGCTCAAGAGAGAAGTCTGGGGTAAGGTCACATATTTGGCAGCAGGACCAGGTACATCATTTGCAAGACCCAGTGCAAAATGAAAACGCTGGGCCCCTTGTTAAAATTATTCAGAATTTCAGGCTGGTGAGAGCAGGGCACTACACCGAGCCCAGAGGCCTGTAACGTGGGGCCCTGTGTGACTGCTGCCCAGGCCACGGGCCCAGGAGGCTCAGAGGCGGAATTTAAAGCCAAGGAAATGGATCAGATACTTGGAGAGTTCGTTCATTAAAAGGAGGAGGAGGAAGGACCCAGGATTGGACAGCGAGATTCTGTGTTTGTACTGAATTCTAGAGCCATGTGTGTAACTGCTCACTCAGCAGCTTTACTTGAACTGCTAATAGATATTTCAAACCAAATGTTCCCAGCCCTACCTTGATTTTCACCCTGAAACATGCTCGCTCCAGTCTTCTCCACTCTAGAAATGACACTCCATCCTTCTAGGTGCTCCCAGCTCAGGCTTTGAATCACCTGGTCACTCCTCTTTTTGTCACACCTCGTATCCAATCTGTCAACAAATCCTCCCTTCAGGAGATAGTCACAATTTCCCACTTTTATGTTGTCTCCCACTGCCTTCTTCTGTCACCCGGATGGTTGCGGCAGCCTCCTACTTTGACCCCTTCTGCAGTCTATACTCTCTCTCTTTATTTTTTTAAGATTTTATTTTCAGAGAGAGGGGAAATGGGGTAGAGAAAGAGATGGAGAGAAACATTGATGTGTGTGTGTGTGTGTGTGTGAGAGAGAGAGAGAGAGAGAGAGAGAGAGAGAGAGATCGGCTGCCTCTTGCATGTCCCCAGCTGGGGACCTGGCCCTCAACCTAGGCATGTGCTCTGACTGGGAATTGAACCAGTGACCTTTTGGTTTGCAGGCCGGTGCTCAATCCACTGAGCCACACCAGCCAGGGCTACAGTCTATTCTCAACACACTACCTGGAATCATCCTGTAAGAGCATGGGTCAGATGGTTACTCTTCTGCCACGAACACTCTATTTGCTTCCCATCTCACTCGGACTAACACTGTGTCCCCGGCTCTTTATGACTCGCATCCCCTGCCTCATTGGCTCTGGGAACACATGCCATCCCCCAGTTCATTCTGCTCCAGTCACCCTGGGATCCTTGCTGCTCTTCATACAGTTTAACCCCTATTCTGCCTCAGGGTCTTTGCACTAGCGATCTGCTCAGAAAGCTCTTCCGTGTAACAGCATTGCTTGCTTCCCCGCCACCTTCAGTTCCCTGCACAAATGTAACCTTATCGGACTGTCCTACAAAAAGAGCAAACCCATCCTTGGCTCCTACAATCTCCTTCAACCTGCTTTATTTTTTTTCTGTAGATTTTATGACCATCTAACATACTACATGCTGACTTATTTGTTTACAGATCATATCCTGTCCAGTAAGAATATATGCCCCATTTCGGAGAAACTGTATCCTTTGTTCACTGCTTAGTCCCCACACGCAATAGACGCTGGGACATTTGTTGAAGGAAGACAATGAGGGTCCCAGCAATTCTCAGTCAGATAGAGAAGGGATTGATTAGGAGGCTGGGAATTGGCCAGAGAGGCAGGAAAAAACCAGGAGCATGAACTGTAACAGAAGCTTAGAGAGAAAGTACTTTTTATTGTGGTAAAAATATGCAACATAAAATCGACCATTTTAACCATTTAAAAGTATATAGTTCAATGGCTCTACGTACATTTACATTGTCCTGTAACCTTTACAACCATCCACCTCCAGAACTTTTTTCATCTTCCCAAATTGAGAACCTGGTCTCATTAAACAGTGACTCCCCATTCTCCCCTCCTCCAGCCCTGGCAGCCACCCATCTCCTTTCTGTCTCTGTGCCTTTGACTGTCCTGGGCACCTCACATAAATGAACCCACAGAGTGTTTATTCTTTTGTTTCACTGAGCATGTCTTCAAGGTTCATTCATGTTGCAGCGTTTACCAGAATTTCCTTCCTTTTAGAAGCTTAATAATATTTCATTGTATTTATAGACCACATTTTGTTTATCTATTCATTTGTTCATAGACACCCTGGGTTGCTTCCACCTTTTGATTATTGTTAATAACGCTGCTATGAACAAAGGTGTACCAATATCTCTACGAGACCCTGCTTTGAGTTTCTGGAGGTATATGCCCACAAGTGGAACTGCTGGGTCATCCTACGGTACTCCTCGGGTTAATTTCTGGAGGAACCCCCATACTGTTTTCATAACAGCTGATTCAGTGCACAGGGATTTCTATTTCTTTACACCCCTGCCAACACATTATTTTCTGTTAAAATACTTCTTTAAAATAATTGCCATTCTAATGGGTGTGAAGTGGCATCCCATTGCGATTAGAGGAAAGCGGCAACCATGTTAAGAGCTGCTGCAAGATCTAGTAAATCAAGACCGGGAGTGTTTTTTGTGTTTGGCGATGCGGAGGTGCTGACTTCAGGAGAGTGATGGGGAGTCGTGAGCTCTGAGCAGGCGGGAGAGTGAAGGGGTGGTTGTTGGGGGAGAGCCCCAAAAGTCTAAATTCAGGATCCATTCCAAAGAACTGACATGTAGCTTTATTCATATTCATGAGAGCTTTAATAGGAGAAACTCACATGCACAGGCAAAGTAGTTGTTGCTCCCAGTGGTAGCTGGCTGGGAAGAAATCCACCCCTTCCCAGGACAGGGTCTCTTTTTTATGGGGGGGGGTTAATAGTAAAACCACACGGTGGGGAGTCACCTAGACCACCAGGAAGAATAACGCCTTTCTCAGTTAACAGATAACATCAGGCAGTTGCTACACTCTCTACATTCATTAACTTCCTTCCTGGGTGATGACGTTCATCTTTGGGTGGTAGTCCAGCCTTCTGGGTAGTCAGCCAAGCCTGAGGCTACAGAGAGTCAAAGTCACAGGGCGTTAAACTGAGAGTCCAACATTTCCCAGATGCCTTTACTGCTGGAGCCATATTGCCTCTCTGACTTCCCCTACCTGTGCAGTGGTGGGGAAGAAAGATGGCTTGATAAACTTGTGTGTGCTCAGGAGTAGAGAACTATTATTTTTTTTTTAAGATTTTATTTATTTATTTTTAGAGAGGGAAGGGAGGGAGGGAGGGAGGGAGGGAGAGAGAGAGAGAGAGAGAGAGAAACATCAATGTGCGGTTGCTGGGGGTTATGGCCTGCAACCCAGGAATGTACCCTGGCTGGGAATCGAACCTGGGACACTTGGGTTCCCAGCCCGCGCTCAATCCACTGAGCTACGCCAGCCAGGGCTGAGAACTGTTATTTATTGAATGTTTGCTATGCTCTGACATTGCGTGAGATGCCAGGGCTGGCAAAAGAGCCAGAAGAACATGGTTCCTGTCCTAATGGGGCTGGCAGTGCAGCAGAAGAGACAATGAACAAGTTGATTTAACTCCAATGGAATAAGCAGAAGGTGCTGTGTATATATTGCAGCAAGGTGGCTCCTGCAGAAGGCAAGGGAGGCGGCTGGAGGGCACCCTGAGGGAGTGGCATGCAAATGGATTAGGATTTACAGTCCCCTATGGGTCCATCTTCAGGGGGGCAATGCCTTGGTCCAGCTGACAGGACATTTGGGTCCCCAAGACAGCTGCCTTCTCACCGACTGTCACCTCCATCGCCTGGCTCCTGCAACCAGAATATGCAAATGGCAGGCAGTTATATATGCCTAAATGACACTGGCTACATGCTCATGCAGGAACTTAGCCTTCTCCACCCAAGTATTCCCCCCAAATAACTTCAGTGAGCCCTCAGAGAAGTACATCCCCTATTTTCTCCCACCACCCATCGGTCGGCCTCTTCCTCTTCAGCTTTGGCTTCCATTTGTCCAGATCCCCTGCTCACGAGGCTAGATGATGGAGCCTCACAGTGTGAGGACACCCAGGTGTGTGCCAATGGCTTCTCCCCAGGCTTCTCAAACCACCTGTCTCCCGGGTGACGAGCAGGGCTGGGTCTGCACGGAGGGGTGGAGTTGTGACATGCTGTACCTGCATCCCACAGCAGCCATCCTTGTGCTCACAAAATCTCATTCCCGTTCCCTGTCAACTTTCTGTCCTGTTCAATTCTGATTCGAGGGCCAGATTGGGAGCCGTAGATGCATGACTTTGGGCAAATTAAGTAAACCTCCTCGGACCTTCCTTTTCTCATCTGTAATATTGGATGATAAAGTACCTATTTCAGACTAAGTGAAAAAATCCACGTATAGCTTTAGCACAGTGACTGGTAGTAGGTGCTGGGGCACTGCCACTCTTATGAGGACTTAATATTGTGATTACGTGCTGAGAGTTTGCCTACATGAGGTGTCTGAAGTCGCAGCTCAGCTAGCCAAGGTCCACCGTTAAATACATGAGCATTCTCACTTCGCCCGCCAGTCTCACAAGCTTAGCTAAAGTGTGTCCACCTCTAAGAGCTAAAGCCGCCCCAGGCGCTGACAAGATCTGGATTCTGAACGGCGAGGCTGAGGACAGCACCACTCGCTTGCTTCGCTCAGTGGGCCCCTGGTTCCCCGCCTGAGCCAGGCAAGGCAGTGCCGAGCCCCAGGAAACTCCCAAGGAAGTTTGCATTTGCCAAAATGCAAACCAAGGAAAAAGGATAAAAGCAACAATTTTGGACCAGGCTGGCATATTTACTTTTACTTACTGGGCTCATAAACCGTGAGCCCAGTCTGCCATATTTACTTTTTCTTAATCTAGAATAACAAGAGATAACATACACAATGGACTTTCTAACTTGCCACTTTCCCTTATCATCTTTGCCTTTGTGAGCCTAAGACATCATGTACTTTCATACAATCCCTCAAAAAAAAAAAAACCAGAAAAAAAAAACCCCTTTGGCCATTCCACTCCCTGCTGCCCGTGGAGAAGAACAGACTGTATCTGATGTTTCAGCTGGAAGGCAGGGTGGCAGATTCTTTCCAATGGGGTGGCGACTTCCTCCCCGCTTTCAGAACACACCCCTTCCCAAAAATCCGCCCTCCCGGGCAAGCAGCACAAAGGGAGTAGACCCGGCTCTGGGCGTCAGCAAATGCCCACAACCCTTCCTTTTCCTTTTACACCCAGTGGCCTGGGAATGGCACATGAGCTTGGGGAATCTGCACCGCCAAGCTGTGCGTGGCCCCTCCAGGCCTGCATGTGGCCGTGCTCTCACCCCTCTCCCCCTCCGGGTCCGTCTTCCAAACCAACCCCGCTGTGATGGGCCTACCCCCCAAATCTGATCCGCGTTTTGCCTATCTACTTAAGAACTCGCCGTGGATGAAAATGGTGTAGAACTAGATGGTGGTGGTGGTGGTGGTCGCACCACATAGTGAATGCATTAAAAGCCACCAAACTGTATCCTTTGGGAGGTTAACAAGGTGAATTTTATGTTATGTGATTTTTACCACATTTCTTAGAAAAGCACTTGGTGTCCAGTTGTTGCTCTTGTAACAGCCATTAGTGATCATTGCCTACATCTTTAGGGGTTTGGTGGTAATCCCTTCATTAGCTGGAATACTTCTACCCTGAGAAAATTTCCCTTATCCCTTATCAACCATTTGGTGTTTCTGAGGTACAGTGGGTACCCTCTCACCTCGTGTTCCTGCCTGTGCCAGTCCATCACCCAGGAACACTGTACCCCGTCCTCTCTGCCTGGCTAATGCCAAAGCCAGCTCCTTCACGGCCCGCTGCACTGTTGCCATGGTGAAGCTCCACTATCCCCATCCGAGCACTTACTTCCCTTTATTGTGACGCTGTGTTGCCCCCGTCTCCTCTCCTGACTGTTAGCTCATCAAGGGCAGGTTCTGTCTCCTCTTCTTGGATTCGGCCTGAATGGGAGAGGAGGTGTTCACTCAACAGTGGCGAAGTGAAGGTGAGCTTCTTCACTGCAAACAATGGGCAAAAGGTAAGTATTAGTCATCTCCTTTGTATCAGTGCCTTGGCTTTGTCTTGCTCTGTAATTAATGACACGGATCTAGAAACTTAAAATGACACATTTATTACCTCATAGCTCTTTGTGTCAGGAGCCTGCCAAGGCTCAGCTGGGTCGCCCTGCTCATGATCCTCATCAAGCTAAAATCAAGGTGCGGCTGGGCTGCAGGCTCCACTGGGAAGAATTCATCTCCAAGCTTAGTTAGGTTGTTGGCAGAATGCACGTCTTCACGATTGTATGACTGAGGTCTCTGTTTTCTAGCTGACTGTAAGCAAGGGGTTACGCTTAGCCATTAGAGCCTGCCCCCAAGTCCCTGCCATGTGGCCCTTTCCACTGACCCTGTCCTGACACAACTTACTTTTGCTGAGCCCCCAGTGCAGAGTGAGTCTCTGTAGGATGTGCTGGCAGGATGAAACCTTATGTATGTAACTGTAACTGTAATCATGCTTGCCACATCCTACTGGTGTAAAAGCAATTCAAAGGTCCCACCCATACCTACACACGGTGTGAACACAGAGGCCACCGAGGGCCTGTCCTCCACAATGAGCTACGACTTCCTGAGAGTCACTGTGTGCCACCCACTATACAAGGCACTTTTCATTAATTATTTCATTAGATCCTCAAACTACCTTACGAGAGGGAAACTATGAGAGCTGTGTTACACATTGGGAAGTTGAAGCTCAGAGAATCTGGTGTTTCACTTGTTCAAGGTCCCACAACCAATAAATGACAAATCTTGGATTGAAACCCAAGTTGCATTTGTAAAATCATCTTCTACTCTTCAGACCTTGCTTTTTAAATAGTTTGCCTCAGCCCTGGATGGTGTGGCTCAGTGGATTGAGAGCTGGCCTGCGAACAGAAGGGTCACTGGTTCTATTCCCAGTCAGGGCACATGTGTGGGTTGCAGGCCAGGTCCCCAGTACAGGGCATGGGAGATGCAACCACACACTGATGTTTCTCTCCCTCTCTCCCTTCCTCCCTTCCTTCCCCTCTGTCTAAAAATAAAATCTTTAAAAAAAATCCATTTTTAAATAGTTTGCCCTAGAAAACTCTTGAAAAGTTGTCCCCTTCTTTCTCTTTCTCAAGGGTCACAACAGAAATAGGAAATGCACATTCTTTTTGCTTCTCGGATTCCTATTTTCAAGCACAGTCAAAATGAATTCCTGCTGAGAGGGAATATGCAGACCTGAGCTGGCCCTTCTAGGAAGTGCTGTGTGGCAGAGTTAGGGCAGGCTGCCAAAGCAGGGAAGGAGGCCTGGCCTGGATCTTCTCAACGCCATCCGAAAATAATGATAATAACACCTCCTACTTCTATCCGGAGTTATCAATTGCCGTCTCACTTTATTCTCAGTGTCCCTGTGAGTCAGCCAGGGTAGGGATTCTACATATTCAGTGTACAGATTATTCTGTACATACAACTTTGTATTTTGGCTCAAAACCTTTGCATGAACATTTTCCAATGTGTCTTCTATCTTTTCCCTAGGCATGATTTTAAATGGCTGCTTAATATGCAACTCAATAGATAATTCCTAGTTTACTAAAGCTATTGAGGTTTCTGCTTGTTTCCCCCTAATTTGGGCTATTTAGTTCTCTTCTTGTTTCTCACTATTACAAAAAGTCCTGCGATGATCAGACCTTTTCCCTCACTTCCACATACACACCTACTTAGGATACAGTCCCAGAAACCAGATGGCAGATGGCAGTGTCAGGGCTCTTGGTGCACTATAACCCCCGTTTCTTAGGTGAGGAAACAGACTCTGTGAGACTTGCCCAAGTCCACACGGCTCATGAACGCACAGCTGAGACTTGGAACAACGTAACGTCTTCTCTGCTGGCAGTGTGCTCCACGGACCGCAGCTTGGTAAGCCCTGGAAGAATGTTAGAGATGCATCATCTCGGGTCCCACCCAAGACCTCATGAGTCAGAATCTGCTTGTACACACAGCAAAGTTCGAGAAGCTTTGCTAGCAACACATCCTGTAAAGTGCTGTAAAGTGCTTTGAAATGAGGCAAAACAGGCAGCTTTGGTGTTACCAGTTCTCCACTTTCACGTTTCCTTGTTTAAGAGCTGCTGTGCAGCTCGGGTACCGCGTGACGGATTTATTAATTTCATTGTCAAACCTCAGAATCTTTAACTTGCCTCCGCATTATCCCTGCATATGGTCCAACCCTCCTGCTCAGAATTGTGCAAATAGCGCTTAGGAATAATTTTCAGTGTGAAACTGTCATGGCGAGGGACAGAGAGCATTGCATCAGGTGTTCTGGTCCAGGTTCTACCACTAACGAGCTGCATGACCTTGGAGAGCCACTGAATCGTTCTTTACTGAATTAGAGACAGTGATGAGAGCACATTTTGTACATCATAAAGCACTGGACACATCTGTGGGGCAGGCTATATTTAGAAATCCTCTTCCTTGTGAGGTGAAATGAAAGCATTTATACCAGATGACCCTTGGAGCACATATTCAGAGGACCAAATCCTTCCGAAGGAAGCCTCCTTGGGGTTGGATTCCACCTGTGCTCTCCAGGAATATAATGACAGAGATGTATGTCCAATCAGAACAGGTAACAGTGAGAACTTAAGAGTAACTGGTCTTCAAAGTCCCTTTTAACTCTATAGACCTATGATCTACCATTCCACCATGAACCCCCCCACCACAGACTTCTAGCCTCAGCTGGTCATTTTAATGCAGCTACCGGCTTCTAGGAGGGAGAGCAGCTATCCCATTATTTAAGAATTTAAATGTACTCAAAATCCCATTTCTGGCATTAAAGTATTTCTTGTTGTATGCAATTTGATTAATTTCCTTTTCCTTAAGCACGTGAAACAATCAAAGACCAAGCTCAGGTCTTCCCAATCGGATGTAATTACTGAAGACTCTGGTCTCTGGGCTGTTCTCCTGCCTGTTGCCCGCCCCCCCCCCCACCCCCGCCCCATTACCTTTCTTAAAAGAAAGTTAACAAGCTTTACCTAGACTCTCTGTTTTGTATCCACATTTCTCAAACTTAAGAGCTGAATATTATTATTACTAAATAAGCAGCCCCGATTCAGCCCCTTTGACAACCAGGTAGTTAAAGGAAATATAAATGTCACATGTGGTATATTTCAAAGAATGGTCAGCAATGGTCATTTGCCCTGGACATCACGGTGATGTCCTCAGAAAAAGGAAACAGATTTTTTGAGACTAGATTCCAAAGGTTGCTTTTGTTTTAATGTGTTACATAATCAGTTTTCTTATAAATCAGGCTGTTTAGCTTTTCTTTTTCTCTTACTGCTTTATGATTTTAAATGGCTGCTTAATATTCACAACTCAATAGATAATTCCTAGTTTACTAAAGCTACTGAGATTTCTTCTTGTTTTCCCCTAATTTGGGCTAGTTTTCATAAAGCTCTTAAGTTGAGCTTTTTGATATTGAGAGATCAGTATTTCTAAAATGCCAAAGTTCTAAGAGGAAAAAAAAATAGTAAGAGGAACTATTTCAATCATTTTCAACAGCAAGATATTAATCAATGCCCCTTATTGAATGCCCTGGTGGGAAATTAACCACTCATTCATTTCCACACATATTCAGTAAAAGCCTGTTAGGTGTCAGGCACACGGGGACCCTGGGTGGAAGACACGGATCCGGTCCCCAGGGAGCTCAGTGTTGGAAGGCTGCACTGGGTGCTAGGATGAGGGTGCACACAGGGCTTTCGGCACAGAGATAGCAAGGACAGGCCATTCTTCCAAAGGGGCCGGAGAAAGCTCCCTAGATGAGATGCCTCTCAGGCCGAGGAGGAGATAGCCAGGGGGACAGAGGAGTGAAGGCTGTTTCAAGCAGAGGGAACAGCAAATGTAGAGGGAAATGCACATACAAAGGTGCAGAGGCAACAAGGAACATGACAAAGAATTAAGACGGTGTGGGGAGAGGGAGGGAAAATGCAGGAGTAGGCAGTAGGATAGAATGCAGTACTTGCTGAAATAAATCAGACAGACTGAGCCAAAGCCTCCATGGTATAAAGATTTCAGAGAGGAGAGTTACTTTCAGGCACTCCAGAAATAATACCTGTTAGGCGTGAACTTTCATTTGGAGATGATACCCTATCAAGAAATTGGTTGGCGTTACTCCAAAGTAGCAATTATAATTCTTATTTTGCCTGGGCTTACTCTTTTTTTCTCCCCCTTGTCCCCTCTGAGTGTAACTGCTCCAACTGTCTCTGGAAGAGGAGAGTCTCTGCACAGGCGGCGTTTCAGGCACCGCTCATTTGATCTGGTTGACTCAGGAAGCAGATGCATCCTCTTGGTCTCAGCACAAATCGCTGGGGCTTCTTTTTGTGTGTGTGTTTCACCAAAGCCAGATCTATGTGTCGATCAGCACAAAGGAAAAAAGTAATTACTGAAGTATTAGCGAGATTATTATTTCCTGATATGAACGGCTGCATTCCTTACTTGTATCTCGTTCTCTCCCTGGGCCAAACTGGGATAGAAAATTTAAAAACAAACTCTTTTTTGGACAAAGTCTATACTAATTATTTTTAATCTTGTTTGCATTTGGAGGACTTTTTGGGAATTCAATAAAAAAGATAAGCCTGCTCCTCAGAAAAATTCTCATTTTCTCATACCCACAAAATGGAACGTGGTTTCAATAGGTTCACAAGCCTCTCGAGGCCCCTGACAGCCCCTGAGTAATCCATAGACCTTGGTTAGGGTCTATGGTAACTATCTACACAGCCAGAAATAAAATGGAAGAATTGCTTTTGAAATTGGGCTGTGACAGCTGTCTGCTGATTACGGCAGATAGCTTGGGAAGCCAGAATAAACCTGAATTGCATGGGCCGTCTCCACATGCTCAAGCCTCTTCCACAACATTGATCCAGAGGGTGGGCCTCCGCTTCCCAGCTGTCTTCACTGCCATGCCAACCCAAACACCAGAGAAGGTCCCAAGCAGGAGGAGGCAGAGCAAGAAATCACTCAAGGCTTTTCATTTGCTAGACTTGCTAAACTCAAGTCTCATCAGCCTTGCAGTTAGAAGACCTTTTTTAAAAAATATTTTATTTATTTTTAGAGAGAGGGGGAGGGAGGGAGAGAGGAGAGAAACATCTTTGGGAGAGAGATATATTGGTTGCCTCTCACACGCCAACTGGGAACCCGGCCTGCAAGGCAAGCATGTGCCCTGACTGGGAACTGAACTGGTGACCTTTCAAACCTAGGCCCGTGCTCAATCCACTGAGCTGCACCAGCCAGGCTAGAAGAAGACCTTGAAGATCTTGTTTTAATCAAATGTCTTCCACTGCCTACTTGTGCAACCTTGTCAATTACATCTTTCAAGTGTTGGCTTCCTCATCTATAGAATGGCGATAATTTTAATACCTCTCAAAGGTGTTATGAGGATTTAATGACATAGAGTATGAAAACATTATTGACCTTAAACAAATTGCCACATATTTCTCCAGCAAAGTCCATGTGCTCGGGAACAACGCAGAATCACAACTTGGCACGTGCAGCCCAATGGTAACCCGAGCACCAGCCCAGGAGAACACTGGAGATGGAGCTGTCTTACGGGAGTGGGAGGGGCTCTAGTAAAGGAAGACATCATTGGAGAACCGGAAAGTCTGAAGTGGTTTTCATTGGCTGAGTGGTGGCGGCCTCCCATTGGCTCAGCTGTTACTGGAAAGTCCTACCACTTCAGGTTGAAGATGCAAAGTGGGCCTCTTCTTGCTGGAGTCGGTAGTGTGAGCTGAGCGATGAGTGTGAGCAGTCTCTCCACGGGCCTCCTGACTCCATTTTTAAATGGGGTTTCTGTTTATTAATTTTCACAGTGTTTACCAGACATCTAGCTCATAGATGGTGCTTGATAAATGTTAACTGACATTTAGTTTCCCAAGGCAGAGGAAGACCTTTTAGGAACCCTAAATACTGAAAAAAAATTATGGAGGGGGACTGAGAGTTTTCTGCCACTCTGTCCAGGCAACAACCAAAAAGATGAGCAAACGGAAAAGTCAAAACTTCTCGTAGCTCCGTCAGAGAAGTGAGGTAACGGGACAAATGGTTGCCCCCCAAGCCGGCAAGAAGGTGAATGAATACAGGTGGGTTCCCAGAGCCACAATTTACAGGTGCAGAACCAATGGTGGGGTAGGAGAGCCTGAGCTGTAACTGCCAGATTGCTGGAGGCTCAGCGTGGACAACTCCGAGAGGTTAAAAGCTCCAGGGGAGTGTGGAGGGACCCCCACTTGTGTGCATTCTACCTCCAGGAGCTCTATTGGGTCCTTACAGTGAGTATTGGAGAAAAATACTGTACTTCCAGCAGCGGGACAGAAGGAGGGGAGGAACCATTTTCAGAATGCCAGAGCTTCCTGTTCTTCTTAACAAGGCCTGCCCTCAGGAGGATCTATTTTACTGGAGTTAACCTACTGGGTTTTATTGGAGCCTAGCCTACTTGGGGGAAGGGAAGCACCAAACTTTAGCCCCCTCTATCCTTCTTGTGGGGGAAGGGAAATCCATAACTCAGCCCCTCTCACCATCCCCTCCCACCTAAAGTGGCAGAAGAACCGAGATGCACGGGTCAACTTTGGCAGGGGCACAGGCTCACCGGAAGGACAGATCTAATCCTGGGACTGTGGACACGCTTCCCCTCCCCTCCCAGCTTACCAGCACGTTACTATAGGCTTACTGACCGCAGTTCCCTCTACCTAGGACATTGCCGGCCTTTCAACAAAAAATTCCAAGCATGTTCAAAGGCAAAAAACACAGTTTGAAGAGACTGAGCAAGAATCAGAACCAGAGGCAGGTATGGCAGAAATGGTGGAATAATCAGACCAGGAATGTTATAAAACTATGATGAATATACCAAGGGCCTCAGTGGAAAAAGTGGATAACATGCACGAACAGATGGGTAATGTAAACAGAGAGATGGAAGTGCTAAGAAGGAATGAAAAAGAAATGCTAGATACAAAAAACACTGTAATGGAAAGGAAGAATGCCTCTGATGGGCTCTCTAGACTGGACTTTGCAGAGGAAAGACTCTCTATGCCTGAGGATATGCCAATAGACGCTTCAGAAACTGAAAACCAAAGAGAGAAAAAAACATCTGATCCTCCCCAGATAGAATGTCTAAGAACTGTGGGAAAATTACAGAAGGCACAACACACGTGTAATATGTAATAGGATACCAGAAGGGAAAGGAAGAGAGGAGGGAAGAGCATCAACATTTGAAGCAACAGTGATGTAGAACTTCCCCCAAGTTAACATCAGACACCAAACCACAGAGCCAAGGAGCTCAGAGAATCAGACAAGACAAATGCAAAGATGACCAAAAAACCCCAAATAAACAAAAAAGCCCCAAACAAACAAACAAACAAAACTTACACCTAGGTGAATTATATTCAAACTTCAGAAAACAAAAGATAAAGAGAAAAATCTTGAAAGAAACCAGTGGGAGGGGGAACCTTAACTAAAGAGGAGCAACAATAAGAATTACATCTGACTTCTGAGAAACCATGTAAGGAAGAAGAGGGGAGTGAAATATTGAGAGAGAACCCCCCCCCCCACCAACCTAGAATTCTGTATCCTGAAAAATTATCCTTCAAAACCAGAGGAGAAATAAAGACTTTCTCCCACAAAGATTGAGAGCATTTGTTGCTAGTGGACCTACCTTGGAAGAAATGTTAATAGAATTTCTTCAGACAGAAGAAAAATGGCATGAGTCAGAATCTTGGCTATGCAAAGAAAGAAAAAGCACTGGAGAATGACATAAGTGGGGATGAAATAAAATGTTTATTTTTCTTAATCTTAATTGGTCTAACATAACTGTTTAAGAGAATAGCAATAATGGATTTAATTATGTATGCTTGTGTGTATTTACTTACGTTTGCATATGTGTAAGTGAAATGAAAGACAGCAGTGACCCGGGAGGTGGCGGGGGAGGAATTAGGAATATTTTGTTATTAGAAGGGACTTGCATTATCTCTGAAGTGGTAGAGTGTTATCTGAGAGTAGACTTGGCTCAGTATAAATGTGTATGGCAAACTCGAGGGAAATCACTAAAAAAATCTTCAAAAAGTACAACTGATATGCTAAGAAAGAAGAGAAAATGGAATCATAAAGCTACCACAGCCTGTGTAGCCGCCCCTTGGATGTGTGGGTCATCTCAGGTCTCAGGTGCGTTTTCTCTTCTCAAAGCAGAACTGAAATTTCACCTGGGCAGTCAGCTCTAGCAACCACAAAACTTTCATTTCCTTTTTATTGTAGGGAGAAAGTGTTGAACCCTATTATTTCACCAAGAGAAACTGGGTGCTGGGCAATGAGTAGAGGCTGGGTGGGGGTCAGGTGCACACCTGTGGTTCCTAACCAGCCAATCACTGGAATCCCAGGGAAAACTCATTATGACGCAGTTCTTAGGCTCCTTCTCCGGAGGGGGGCTATGTGGACTGCAGGAGCCTTTAATTTCTTTTAATTTTTTCTGTTTTAAATTATTACTTTTTTCTCCCAGTTTTATTGAGCTATAACTGACAAATAGCACTGTTTAAGTTTAGAGTGCACATCATAATGATTTGATTTGCATGAAATGATGATCACAGTGAGTTTAGTTAACACCCATTGTCTCACAAAGATACACACATTTTTTTCTTGTGACGAGAATTGCCAGGATTTACTCTTAACTTCCACAGAAATCACATGGCGGTGTTAATCACAGTCATCAGGTTCTACACACCATTCCTAGGTTTTATTTTCTTCTGACTGGAAGTGTGTGCCTTTTGACCACCTTCATCCAGTTCCTCCCCCGCTCCCCACCTCGGTAACCACAAATCTGTTCTCTTTTTATATGAGTTTTTGTCTTTTTAAGACTCCACATATAAGTGCAGTCATTCAGTGTTTCCCTTTCTCCAGCATACTTCATTTAGCATAACACCTTCAAGGTCCACCCGTGTTGTTGCAAGGGGCAGGATTTCCTCTCTCTTTTTTTGAATAATGAAGTGCTTCCCAAGTGATTCTCGTAGCCCTCTAGGCTTGGGGACCACTGGCGCAGAGAAACAAAGCTAACGCCCGTTCTGCCCGAACCTTGTCAGTCTTCCCTACACTGGCTGCACGTGTTTGTGGCTCACTATCTCCGACCACATCTCCCTCTTGCTGCTCATCCTTCCCCCTGTAATACTGAAACATAGCTTCATGTCACTTATGTGACATCATATGTGTTTCCTTATTTCCTTGACCAGGTGAGCTCCTCAAGGACAGAGATCATGTCTTGATTCATCTCTGAGTTTCCTGAACCCTTAGACACCACCATCCAGTCAAGCAGCCAGTTCGCTGAACAAAGAGCCCAGCAGGAGGCGTGAGTGCGGCTGTAAGTGGGACTGAAATGTCACCTGACTCACCACGTCATGAGCCCTGGTCTCGACCTCCGAGTGTCTGGAGGAGGGGTGCCTTTTCATTGGTAATGTGGAGATTATAAAGCCTGCTTTGCCTATCCCGGGATGATTGTGATGCTCAAACGAACTGTAATCAATCAACAGAAAGAAGCTCTTGTTAGTGCTATTACGGAATTGCAGAAATGCCTTTTGAGTTAAAGACTAGAACTCCTTAATGGAAGAGATGGTGCTTAGTCACCATCGACTCTTTAGCACCTGCCACATACGGACACTCAGAATAAATGTATTGACTTCATAAATGAAATATAAATAAAGTCTTTCTTTTAAATAAGTGTGTTATTATTCGAATAGACTGAAGCAATAGAAGCCCACAATAAATGATCTGAGACTAGGACACGGACCATTTAATTTTTGGAGTTCAGCCACATTTGAGGGGTGTTTTTGGACCAACCTGCCTACACAACCTTGGACGTGCGGACAGGGGCTCGCATCAGGATGTCACACGCACGTGTCCAGCTCCACTCAGAAATGTTGGAAGTATTCCATAATTGAGGGAGGGTTTTCCTCAGATCCTTAAAACTTTCTCATCAGTAATATCCTCTTTTCACGAGAACCCTAAGCAATCTCGCTGAATGCCCCTGGGACAGCCACTTGTTTCAACACTGTGTCCCATGACTGGATGTGGCCATGTGCACAAACTCCTTAGATTCAGGATACCAGCTTGTTAAGCAAGTCAAGGATTTGTTTGGTGTTTTACGGATGTGTCGTTGCCAAAAGAAAGGCTAAAGAGAACAATCTTTATAAATACTCCTGATGCCAATAAAAAGAAAATGAAGCAGAAATCATAGAATGCTTATATCCTCAATCAAATGGAATAGCCCATTTGTCTTTCCATTTTGAATTCAGCAGCGAGCAATGGAAAGAACATGAGCTGTGGAGCCAGTCAGACCTGAGTTGACATTATGACTGTGGCATGTTAGAGAACCATGGCTTTGCGTGGTTGATTTAATCTTGATTTCATATCCCACGGTGGTTGTGAGAATAAAACGAATCCATGTAAAGGACCCTACCCAGCCCAGCACAGTGCTGCTGGGACACACTCTTGGGTGGGAGTGGGGGAATGTCCTGAGGGATGAGGGTGTTGTGGGCTGGGCAGCCTCCACCAAAGGGGTCTCTGCAATAACCTTCTTCCAGGGCTTTGCTTTCTGCTCATCATGTTTAGGGTCGGTGAGACCACTCTCGGCTGAGAATAGATGAAAACCATTCCTGATCAAGGTACAGTGTGGGGCAAAGGCTCCTGGAGAGTCTTGAAAGGAGTGACTGAAGAGTAACGGGCAGGGGGAGAGCCCCTGGTTGACCCTCCCGGGGAAAGTGGCCACCACCGATGACCCTTTGGTTCACCCCCTATGAGCACTTCCCTCCGTTAGTTTGTATGATAAGGATTTGTCTGCATCGAATGTAATGTGGTGTCTTTGGAAGCATTTGAGAATATGGAGTGCTGGTTGGGAGAGTCCGCTTCAGAATTAGACTAGCTGTCGGGCAAGTTATTTGGCTTCTCCGAGTCTCCGCTTCCTTATTCCCGAGGATAACACTGTTCATTCTCTACTCTCTGTCTTTTCCTTGCATTGTGGCTTCTGACTCCTCATCATTACAACTCACTCATGGCCTTCAAGGTTAATCACTGTGGTCTCTGGTTAGAAGTGGTCATTTGAGGATTCCCAAAGCTGCTGGCCAACCTAGAGTTGCCTACCTTTGGGTCAAGTGCCCAGCCCAAATCTAATAAGCATAGCCAGCAGGGAGGCAGGGTGGGCGTGGCCACATAAAGCACCTCAGAGATGGCCTGTCAGCCAGGGACTGTGGAGGAGGACAGGGCCATCTCTGATGGGAGAGTGTGGGTGTGTGATGATATCCACCATGATGGACATCCAGGCTGTAGAGATAAGACAGAGAGCTTTAATGCAAGGTGGACAGTGGTAACTGCAATAGAAGAAATGCTGACAAAGTGTCTTTTAGATGAGAAAGAACTCGCTTTCTAGCTAGGAGAGTAAGGGAAGGGATCCATGGAAGAAAAGGCCTCGGGAGCAGCTACGGCTCTCAGTCAGTCAGGGCCCATCCTTAGACTTGAAAGTGGGGGTCAGTTCTACACAGACCTCATGACTGGGAAATTCAAGGAGTTTCTGTATTAGCCCGTCCCATCCCCCTGGCCACAAGCATTGACTCAAGGATGGGTGTATAAGGAAAGTCAGGTCAGTGAGGGACAATGAGATCTACCAGGAAACAGACGTTCCCTCCTCTCTGCTGGACGTGAACACGAAAGCCTGTGGCCCCAGAAGCCACGGCAGTGGCAGCTCTCTTAGAGGCACAAGGGGAGAGCCTTTCGAGAAGGGAGCCCTCATCGAGGAAGTAGAGCTTGGAGGGAGGGAGAGAGATAGACATAGAGATGGAGACAGAGACAGAGATAGATAGACGGCAAAAGACAGACAGACAGAGAGAGAAAGGGAAGAGAGACACTGTGTCCTGCACAAGTCATTTTGGGAAAATACGGGGATGAGAGGGGGACAGTGAGAAAGACAATTTGCTGAGAGCGTTGGAACAGGGATGTCAGTAGGGGAAAAGCACATGAGAAAGGTCACTGAGGGCCTTTGAAGAGGGCAGATGAGAGGCTCTTTTCTATGGGCAGTAGAGAGCTATTGGAAGTATTTACGTACTGCGATGAGAGTGGTGCTGGGGATAAAATAATCATCAATGTGCACAAAACAGGGCAGACTGGAGAGAGGCTGCGGGTGGGGAGACCTCTGGAGCTTACGGAAATAACCTGAAGACCTGAACTAGAGCAGTATAGATGGGGCTGAAGACAAGAGAAGGAGGTGGAAAAACGAGACCACAGATTTCAGATTTCGTCATTTACTAAAGGCTGCATGAATGAGGGAAGAAGGGAGGTGCCTACACGTAAGCAGGGCAGAAGGGCACCGCCCCTCCATCACCACAGAGGATGAATATAAAAGATTAGGCCACAGAGAAGATAGAATATTTTCTTTAGGTCCATTGCTACAGTGCAAATGGATGGTGATGAAACTTGACAACATTGCAAAATAAGAGCTGGTGGTGTTGACTCATGGTCCTTACCATCAGCAAACTTCAGGAGCTATTTATAGAGATTGCTAGCCACATACTTTTGACAGGGGTGGCAACAAAACACACACATCTGGGGAGATTTGAACTTTTTCTCTAACTAGCTGTGTGACTCGGGGCAAACCACTTACCCTCTCTCAGCTGTAGTTTCCTCAACTGGAAAGAAGGGAAGGATAAAAGCTTCTTTCCAGGCTTGTGGTCCTCAGCTCATGCTCTCGTAGACAAACCTCCTCCCTGTTTCTAATAAAGAAAAGGTAAAACAAGTAAAACTATTAAAAATAATAAAAGGTAAACACGTGTCAAACCTTCCACCTTTCCTTTTCCCTTCCTTTCTTCCTTTTCCAAGTACGCTTTGTGTCTGCAGACTGAGCTTGCACAGGGACTATTTGTGTTGTCACAGCTTGTTGATAGGTTTCGTGTAGTTTTCATGTAGCTTTCACGGTTAATCAGTACTTGATTCTATTGATTCTAGTACTACCCGCATTACAGAATTGGAATGGCCTTTCCTTGCCCTGTCTTGTATAATGGGGGAATAACTAATACGCAGTATTTTTTTTATGATGATTTGCTCGAGGAGCTAAGAACGACCCCTGATTTATCTCATGGGCAGGAGGGGCGTTCAGCTCAGCAAGGGGCTGTGAGTGTGGCAGGCACACTTGACATGCGTAGAGCAGGGGATAATGGCAAGGGGAAGTGATGAGGGCCACAGAAGCAGCATAGATGAAGTACCATAGCGGGGGAGGAGCCACTATTGTGGATCCAGTGCCGTCGATTTGTCAGCAGCTCCTCACTCCCCTCCGTTATCAACTACGTGCTAAGTGTTTGCACTGTTTTGTTCAATTCTTGAAATAATCCTTTGAGGTAGCTAACACATTATTATTATGCTCATCTGACAGATGAGGAGGCTGAAGCTTAGGGCACTTGCCCAGGGTTACAAAGACAACGGGTAAATGGCAGAGTAAGGTCTTGGACCTGGGCTTTACCGACTCAAGAGCCCACAGTTTTAATGGTTGTCCCAGATTGTCTGTGCTGAGACTTTCTGGGACGTCCTCTCTTGTCTTTTCTTTTATAGGCATGTGATTTATATCGCCCATCTGGAATGGGAAGGAGTGAGGGGGGCGTATTCGGGAACTGTCGTCTCTCCAAGATTACTCAGCTCCTTGATTTCTCCCCTGGGAGCCACACTGCTTGTCAGTAGGAGGTGTTGGAAAGAATTAGATTGCTCCGGGGTGTTCACATGTATGCAATTTATTATTTCTAAAGATAAAGTCTAAGGAGACCTCTACATTACATTATATTTCTTCCAATGAGTGAAAGCAGAGGGCATCTGTTTAGTATTGGAGACATGCACCTCGCCCACTTTGGCTAAAAGAGAAAAAAATAAATATTAAAACGTAGTCAGTCAAAGAATTACCCCCTGCATGGCTGGTTTGCTCACTGCTTTAAGGGTGGAACTCAGTGGCCATCATTTAAATTCAGGGCTGCCAGAATAGGATGTCCTTGCTTTTGATCAATTGATCTTCCTAGGAGAGGGCTTAGACTCCCTCCTGGATCTAACCCTGCTAGGCCTAGATCTGAAGCTTGGAAAAAGTGCTGAGACTCTGTCAGAGGGTAGGAGAGGAGGAGACATCATTTCATTCAGTACCTTCCTTTAACTGTGGAAGACTCTGAAGCCCAGTGCGCCCATACCTGCCGACTGCCCTTCTGGACCTGCTGTCCCCCCTCTTCACTCAGCTCTGCATCCTGGGAGGCTGCCCCGCATGGACTCCATCCATGCGTTGCCTTACTCTCTGGCTTCCAGGTTGCTTAGGCCATAGGGAAGTACCCACAGGAGATCAGAAGGAGGAGAGTGAGGAAAGGGTATGGTTTCTTCAACTCCCTCCCTGCCAGCATGCCCTGGATGGGCTGCATCCCTCCTCTGGTGGCCACAGCTCCTATCAGGTGGCCCTCTCCATGCAGCTGCCCTGTCTGGTCCAAGTGACTGCTTCTCCCTTGTGCCTTCAAGGTCTGGGGTAGTAGGGGCTCATGGTGGTAAATAGCCCTGAGACACTGCACTGTCCATGTTGTGCACACATCTTTAGCCCCTTGTAACACTAGAATCAAGTTACCCAGTTTGGTTGTGCCATCTGTTTCCTGCCAGAGCCCTGGCTAATATACCCAGAGAGGCGAATGGCTTGCCTGAGGTCTCGGGACTATTTGATTACAGGCCAGAGTGTGCTAATAAGAAGAGAGGACACTGGCATGGTTTACAGTTTATGAAGTACGTTCATAACCATAATCTCAAGTGCCGGAAAGTTACCAAGCTTTCTACTTACAGCCTAGAAATTGAATCTTAGAGAAGGTGGGGGGGTTCAGCACTGGGGAGTGTCAGAGCCACCCTCCAACCCAATGCATGGGCTCTGCCAGTCACACCATGGCTTGCCTGCAGGTCAGGGTTGAACCTCTCATTCTTTCCTAGCACAACTCCACACCTGGAGCCTCAGGAAAGCAAACATGCTCAGTGTTTCATCTTCCAAGCCCAGCGGTAACAGTGCTGCATACACAATCCAATAACTTGGGAGGCAAGGGGTGTCACCCTGACGTTACAGAGGAGGAACGTGAGGCTGAGAGGCTAAATACCTGACTCAAAGTCATGCAGCTGGGAAGGAGCTGGAGTTCGAACCCGGGCCTGTCCACCTGCTGTTTCCCCTGCCCCATGCTGCTTCTGTGTGCAGAGCCGTGCGTTTCCAGAGGCACCGAAGGCTGCAGGCCTAGCACATCCTCTGTGTTTTCTCCCATCAAACAAGTCCCAGCCTGACCTTCATACGGACTCTGGGACCTTGGCCTGGCTTTCCTGTTGGGTAGTCAAGGAAACCCAGGTTGGGACTTTTGTGGATAAAATATGACAGAAAATGGAGTGTAGCTGATTTAGACCCAGAGATAAGGCAAGGCCAGCAGGCCCTTTGTCTGAGACAGCCTGGGAAAAAAGCATCGGGGGTCAGGACCGCCTCCGCTGTTACTCCTGAGGGAGCAGGGGTGCCAAAGCAGCTGTGACAACATCCTGTCAGCAGGGCTGAAGTGTCCTTCTGGTTTACCAACCTAGTGGCAAAAGATTTCCTGGGCCCATCAGTTCTCAGGACATAAACGCAGAGATGGGGGCTAGTGATGGCTGAACATTGACTGACATGGGATCACCTACTCTCTCTGTGGACTTAAGGACTCACTGCCCCAGCTTGGGCCTCAATTTTCTCATCTGAAATATGGGGACGTGAGTGTGGCCAGTGCCCTGCTACCTGTCTTCCAAGCTGTTCTTAATGGGTTTGTGAGTCTGCAAGCCTTCCACGACCTCCCTACTCATCCCCAGTCCCACCCCCTTTGCCTGGTCCCTTAGCAGGACATCAGGGTTGTTTAATATTATTGATGGATTTGCATCAACAAATTCACATTTCTTTCCCATTTACTCACACCCATAGACAGCTGGCCAAAACCAGGTGGTGGCCTGTGGTTGTGGAGGGGGCAGGATGGGACTTGGGACTTGACCTGCACAGCATTTTCGCTAGCCACCAATTCTCGAGTGCTGTTTTGCAGTCTTGGGAAGTAGTATAGGTGAAGAGTGGGTTCAGTTTCCGCTTCCTTTATCACAGTGACAAGCAGACCCTGGGATGCTAAGTGACTTGCCCAAGATATGCTGTGATCCAGGGTTAGAACAGGGCCTCCAGCCCCCTCATGCCTGTACTCTTCATTGCCAAAGAAAATCATTTCTGTGCTTGGTGGTGGTCTCCATTTGAAGCCACTGCTTCGAAGATGAAACATGTAATAAATATGCAGTATAGGGGGAAACACAAAATGATAAGCAAAAAGAAGAAAATGAGATGAGTGATTTGATGCCCTGCCGTTTTGGGTTAAGCAGAGCAGGGCTATTGTGAGATGCACTGGAGACTTGCTTAAAACCCAACAGAGACTGCCCTGGCCAGGTGGCTCAGCTGATTGGAGGGTCAACCGTACACATAAAGGTTGCAGGTTTGATCCCTAGTCAGGGCACATACCTAGGTTGTGGGTTTGATCGCGGGTTAGGGTGTGTATGGGAGCCAACCGATTAATTCTCTCTCTCTTTCCCTTTCTCCCTCTCTTAAATCAATAAACACACCATATCCTTGGGCGAGGACTAAAAACACAAACAAACACAAAAAACCCAACAGAGACTGAACTTCTTGTTCTTGTTGGCAGGTTCAGTGGCTAGTGGTCACTCTGCTTTCTGTTTTAGGAGGGCCCTTGGCCTGAGTTTCTGAGTACTCAACTCAAGCCAAGTGACAAAGCAATTACCAGTAGACAGAGAGAGGAAGAGTGCTTCTCCTGGTCCAGTGAGGAGCTGAGCTTCTTGTTGATACAGCCCAGAGGATGGGGTGGTGCCCAAGATGGGGGCGGGGGGGAGGTCAGTCTTCAGGGACATTTGCTCTGTGGGAAGATTTGCCTCCCTCTAATGCCTACCTTTAAATATTAGTCCTTCTTTCACGTATCCTAAAAAATAACCTCTTCCAGATGTATTTTGGCACTGAAGTCTGTGCTTCCTGTGGCCAATTTAAAACACTCTGTTCAAGGCTTAAGATACAGACTTTTGGAATGTCAGAGCCCAGAGGACCTAACAGCCCGTCTAGGCCCAACCCACTTATTCAGCGCATGGGAACACCGAGATTCAGAGATGGAAACTGACTCACTGAATGGCATGCGGTAAGATACTGGCAGCGGCAGGCCTGAGGCATGAGCCCTCCGATTCCATTCTGTGTGCTCTCAGGCTAGACGTCGATTTGAGGCACGTGGGAAATATGTTCCATCCGGCATGGGACGGTGAAAGGGAGTCAGGGCTTATAAATCAGGAAGAGGAGGCTTAATTCCATAAACATAATGATGAGCTGGAATGTATTGGGAGCCTGTTATGTGGTAGCAATTTTATAATCATCATCTCGTTTCATGCCCATAACCTGTGAAGGAGATGCTATTATTTCAAGCTTTTCAGATGAGAAAACTGAGGCTTAAAAGAAGTGGCATAGGCCCTGGCCAGGTAGACCAGTTGTTGAGAGCATCGTCCTGATGGGCCAAGGTTGTGGGTTTCACCCTGGTTCTGGGCAGGTAGAGGAATCAACCAATGAATGCATAACTAAGTGGAACAACAAGTTGATGTTTCTCTCTCTCCCTTCCTTTCTCTCTAAAATCAATTTTTTTTTAAAAAATTTAGCCCTGGCTGGTATGGCTCAGTGGTTGAGTGCCGGCCTGCAAATCAAAAGGTCGCAGGTTCGATTCCCAGTCTGGGACACATGCCTGAGCTGCAGGCTGTGTTCCCAGTGGGGGTCACGGGAGAGGCAACCACACATTGGTGTTTCCCTCCCTCTCTTTCTCCCTCCCTTCCCCTCTCTAAAAAAATAAATAAATAAAGTCTTAAATAAAAAAAGACAGAACTTGCCCAAATTGGCATAGCCAACAACTAGGGGTTAAAAGCTTAAGTCTGTTTGATCAGAGCCCTGTTTCTGAGTCACTACATCAACCTAAAATGTGTCTGTATGATTTGGCCTGAACTGAGCCCTGACCAGCGTGGCTCAGTTGGTTGAGCATCATCCCACAGGGCAAAGGATTGCTGGTTTGGTTCCTGGTTGGGGCACATGCCTAGGTTGTGGGCCAGTCCCCAGTGGGGGTTCATGCAAGAGGCAACAAATCGATGTTTCTCTCCACACATAGATGTTTCTCCCCCTCTCTTTCTCCATCCCGTCCCCTCTAAGGGTCAATAAGTATCATAAAATCTTTAAAAAAATTTTGGTCTGAACTGAGACACACTTTAAGACATCTTTTCCCTTGTCATCCATATGGGACTGAACTCCATGGTTTGAAGCAGTGGTTCTCGAACTCTGGGGGGGCATCAGAATCACTGGAGACTTTCTGAAACTCCAGATTGCTGGTCTCTGCCCAGAATTTCTAACACAGTAAGTCTGGGGGGTGCCTGACATTTGTATTTCTAGCAAGTTCCCAGGTGATGCTGCTGCTGCTACTGATCTGGGCACCACACAGCGAGTCCCTGACTTAAAGGGCTCATTAAAAGACTTTAATGTCAAATGGGAAGGGTTTACAGGAACAAATTCAAAGGACACATGGACAAAAACTAGGGGGAGGGTGGTAATGGAGGGAAGTGGGGAGGGCTGGGTGGGTGGGCTGGAATGGGAGTAAAAGGGAGAAAACTGTACTTGAACAATGATTAAAATAAAAAAAAAGACTTTAATGTCAGCTGAATTTTCTTGCATTGAGTGTCAATTTCCGAGTAACTATTCAGGAGCTAAGCTGTTACTTCTCAGTGAAAGACATTCGTGCCAAAAAATAAGGGAAATAGTACCATCACTTGATTTCCTAACTTCCATCTCCAAAGGGTTGCTGGAGGGTCTTCATTTGGGTTGAACTGCTACAAAGGCTAAAGATTTAGACCAAAAGCACAGAATGCCACAGCAGAAAGAAAAACTCCAGCCATTTCTTCATCCCTGTTCGACTCTCAAGGTTGAGAGTCCTGGGGGAGAAAGTGTCACTGGAGGAGCTGAGGTCACATGTCCATTCCTGAGCCAATCGTATGGTTAGGGAAATGTGAGGCTCTGATTGGCCAAACTTGAGTCACATGCCTACTGCTGAAGCCAGAAGTGAAATGAACTCCACAGGCTAAGAAGGGGGTGTGAGCGGGCCCCCTAGAGGATGCCTGGGCATGAGGACACTGGAGAGAAGGGTAAATGGATGCCAGTGGCAAAACCACAGGAGCCCACATTTCTGGTTGCCAGGCAACCCTTTACCTTTTAGTTCTGTTTATTCTTCTTTTCCACCAAGTTCTCCTGGCAAGAGGGCTGGCCTTTTTGTAGGTGGAGGAGGGCCCAACCCAGGAGGCTTTGAGTGAAGTGGAAAGAGATAAGGGCTGGAGATTTGGGTGTTAGGCCTAGTTCTGCCACGAACTTCCTTCCCTCTGTGAGTCTGTTTGTTCTTCAGCTGTGAAAGTTGGAGAGTCCCTGGGCCCTGGCAGCCCTGATAGGTTGCGGCTCTAGGCAGGGTCATAGGCAGTGGGGCCCTCCCTCTGCTCTTCACATGATCTCTCAGAAATGAAGGCAGCTTTTTCCAAATGCGGGTGCTCCCTGCCGTGGAATAGCCTGATCTGCTAGAAAGAGCCTTGAACTTGGCATCAGATGGCCATTAATTCCTGACTTTGATTTCTGATTCCTTTATTACCTGTGTGACCTAGGCAAGTTGGATTAACCTCTTCGAACAACCTTATATAAAAAGTGGAATTAGCCCTGGCTGGTGTGGCTCAGTGGATTGAGTGCTGGCCTGTGAACCAAGAGGTCACTGGTTCAATTCCCAGTCAGGGCATGTGCCTGGGTTTCTGGCCAGGTCCCCAGCTGGGAAAGTGTGAGAGGCAACCAATCCATGTCTCTCTCACACATTGATGTTTCTCTTCCTCTCTTTCTCCCTCCCTTCCCCTCTCTCTAAAAGTAAATAAATTTAAAAAATCGTTTTTTTAAAAGTCCTTGCTTGGCCTCAGAGGTTCTCGAGAGAATGAGCGGATGGATGTGAAGTGCTTTGTAAGCCCCCAAGCACCAGCAGGTAGAAGGCACACCCAGCGCTCCTGCCTCCCAGGCCAGTGCGCTCCAGGGACCGGGGCTCCCGAGGGAAGGCTGGGGCCCACGTCCAATGAGCGCGAGCCCTTCTGCAAGGCATGCGGCTGCCACTTGTGGGGCACTTGTCCTACACCTCGTAATTCCGCACGTGAGTGCCAGGTCAAGTGGTAAACTGAGGCAACTGGGAGGGTGGGAGAGAGGGGCCACTGATGGTTCTAAATCTTGCCAGGAGAGTCTGCCCTGGAGTCGGAGTGTGGGCTCCCAGGGACCAGCAGGGAGCAGGAAGCTGGACCCTGCCCTTGTGACCATGCCAGCCCTCCAAGGGGCATCTGGACAAAGGCTGCCCTCTGACTTAGCTAGTGGGGCATGGGATGGTCATCTGCACCCTGATATCTCTCAGGCGCCTCCAGTGAATGTGTTCAGAGTGGGTTTCTCGATCTCAGCCCCACCTCCAGAATTCATCCTGTAGATGACACCTGCAGCCATGCAGTCTTCCATGCCAGATACTTCCTGGTCATGATCTTGGCATCTGTGTTAAGCCCCCCTACCCCAAATCCAAATCCTGCCCATTTCTCCTCTAAAGTACATTTTATTTCCACTCATTTTTTTTCTCATGCCCACCGCTACCAGTCCATCTGAAATACTGTCATCTCCTACTTGCAACTAACTGACTCCTAACTAGTTTTCTCCTTTGGGGTTCTGTTCCCCCCGTTCCAGTGTAGGCACATTTGGGAAACAGTGCATACTGTTATTCTCCTTTCTAAGCTTTACAGGGCATATGAATATGATGAGTCTCCAAGACTGTGCTATAAAAAACGTCAGTTTAACACTATTTAATCCAGTTTCCTGAACTTATTTGTTCATGGATATGATCAAAGAATATCACATAATAATCTGTGTATCGGCCAGAGTAAACTTTCCAAAATGCAAATCTGTTAGCGTTCCTACCCACCTCACAGGTCTTCAAAGGCAGGCTGTTGCATTTGGAATGAAACCCAGGGTTCCCAGGGGGCCCTATCAAGCCCTGCAGGAACTGGCCCCTCCCTGCCCACCTCTGCAGCCCAGCCACCTCTCCTGCACTCCCTACCTTGCTCCCGACACTGCGGTCACACTGGCCTTTGTCTGCTTCATGAATGGGCTGGGTTTCTGCATGTCCAAATGAGACAGGATAGTGATAAGCTGGGGAAATTGCTTGGCAAGTGGAAAAGGGAAACTGAGACAGATAGCGGAACACAATGGCCAAAGCAGTTTATAGTCAGGTGCTGATGGCCACCAGGGCTGGCCCTGAGTGCGTGGCAGGGGGTCAAAACTGGGAAAGAAGGACCTCACCTCCAGGGTCAACTTCCCTCCCCTGGCCTTTCCTCCCTGGAGACAACATCTAGGCCTCAGCTGCATTTCAGCTCCAGGCCCAGAAAAGCAGCAAAATCGAGTGGGCAATGCCAGAACCAATTGCAGTGACTGAAGACGCCCTGCCCTGCTGCTGACCAATCAGCGGAGACCATGACCCTGAGAGGGCACACCTGCAGAACCAATGAATATGCTGCTGAAGCCCTCCCCTGAGACCTCCCCTAACATTCCCACCTGCAGGAGAGAGAAAAGCCTCAAGATAAAGGACCCCAGGTGTTCACTTTCTGGGGAGCAGCCTAGGACATGCCCTTCTTCCCCCACGTCTCTCTTCACGGGCAGTGGGCAGTTGGCATGTTGTCCGAGGCTAATCCCCTGAACCTGAACCAGTCCCCTAAGCCCCCTCTTCTCTGACTTTCCAGTGGGCCAGGCTCTCCGTTGCTGCTTCTATGCTGAGCTCTTCCTTGTTTCACGGTCCCCATCTTTAATAAACGTACCCTCATAGTCACCCGAACTCGCGTTGTGAAATCTCTCCTATGCGAAGTCAAGAACCCACTCCCTACTGCTGTTCTGAGGCAGACCCACTCAGGGCCAGGCCCCTGTCCGGTAACACTCATGTCCCAGTGTCCTTTCCCAGGCCGTTCCCTCCCTGGCCTGCCCTCTGTCCTTCCTTCACATCGCTGCTTCAGTTTGTCCTTCAGGTCTTAGCTGAAGGGTCATGTTTTCAGCGAGACCTCCATTAATGACACTATTCAAGCAGTCCCCATGACCCTCCCCACTTTCCACCGATTATTCTCTGTTGGGAGTCTATTTGTTTTCTCCATAGTACTTACCGCAAGTCATGGTTGTCACGGCTGCCCAGCCCCGCTGCACTGTGAGCCTCACGGGGGCAGGAGGAGTGCCTCCTTACTGTGGGCCCAGCCCCTTGGCTCAATAAATAGTTCTTGAATCAAAGCACAAATGCAAACAGTAGTGATCTTGTCCCTGTGACTTCTGCAGATTTTCCTCAAAGGTGCTGCAGTGGGAACCGGTCATTCCAGGCACCTCCTGGAACCCAGGAATAAGGAGGAATGCTAGCAGTGCCCGGCGGTACCCAAGCTGGTAGAATGGCTTACTCGGTCCCCTGACCTCGACCTTGACTTTGACCATGTTCTTCCTGTCCCACATGTCTGTTGTCCACAGGTGCACAGCTGGACCTTCCAGCTCTCCTAAAACAGCTCTCAGGGGGAGGACCCGATGAACTCAGGGGCACTGGGAGTGAAAACAGATACTATACTTTTCACAACAAATAATAAACCAGGACCCTGGAGATGACAAGCACTTTTTTTTGACACTCCCTGCAGGACTGACTACCTCATTTGCAGGGCTCAGTACAAAATGAACATGTGGGCCGCTTGCTAAAAATTTGTTAAGAATTTCAAGATGGTAACAGCAGAATATGAGAATAAACCAAGTCCAGGAGACCTTCTAACTGCAGGTCGCACACCCGAGAGGCTGGCCCTTGCTGGCGGCAAAGGCAGGCCAGGGGGTTGGTTCGGATTCTCCGGGCTGGCCCTGCCGCTTCCAAGAATGATACTCCTCCAGACTCGGCTCCCGGCAGCCAGGGTACACTGGGCGCAAGAGGCTGCTGCCACTTACCCCAGATTTCCCCCAGTCTCCATGGTTTCTAGCTAAGCAGGCCTACTCAGAGCAGAGTCAAATTTATTTTCTTTTATCTAGTAGCTTAAGGAAGCAGGAAAGTTGTTTCTGTAAAACTCCCTAGCAGGTAAACATGAAGACATTCTTTTATTCTGCAATCTCTGTTGCCAAT
The DNA here is from genome assembly GCF_019186645.2 of Phyllostomus hastatus. NCBI lineage: Eukaryota > Metazoa > Chordata > Mammalia > Chiroptera > Phyllostomidae > Phyllostomus > Phyllostomus hastatus. The sequence continues at coordinate 29,435,112 of NW_025334037.1, forward strand.
CTCTGTTGCTGCTCTTCACCTGGCCTTCATACACACCTCCAGCCAGCCAGTGGGACAGCCTTCTGCAGGTGCCCCACCTTCAGGAATCTGGCCTTATTCTAGGGGCAGGGAGGGGCAGGGAGAGGCAGGGTGAGGGGTGTGACCCTGAAGGAGAATGGGAGGGGACATTAACTTACATTTCCTGAAAGCCACCAAGGGAAAGTCTGAACTATATTCATCAAATTATTCAAGATGTTTTTTTAGTCCTCACCTGAGGACATGTTTATTATTGATTTCAAAAGGAGGGAGAAAGAGAAGGAGAGAACATTGATCAGCTGCCTCATGTATGCCTGATTGGGCACTGAACCTAACCTGCAACCTAGGTCTGCGCCCTGATTAGTAATTGAACCTGAGAGCTTTTGGTTTACGGGACAACACAACAGCCACCTGAGTCACACTGGCCTGGGCAAGATATGTATTAAATACATAAATATGCTTGTTTTAATAGATTTTGTTTTTGAATAGATAATACATTTTTATTGTTAAAAGCCTCACAAGTCACAAAAAGGTTTATGGTGAAAAATCTTCTGGACTCCCAAGGAATCCAGGCCCCTCCCTGCAGGTGGTAATTACAACCCGTGTTTCGTACCCAGGTGGAGATACTGTGTGCATAACCAAGCAGATGGGAATATTGCTTCTCTGCTCCCCCACCCCCCGACCAATGATAGCGTATTTTAACACTGTCCTGTGCTTGTTTTTTTCACTTAGGATTATATACAGAAAAGTTTTTATATTAGTTCACAAAGCCCTTCCTGTTTTTATAGATATGCATAGTATCCTCATTGCGTAACTATCACGATATATCTGACCACGAAGACGTTTACCTACTTTCGGTCTTTTGTGATTACAAGTGGTGGTGTAATAAGTTTCCTGGATGATCAGGTTCAGAGCGTCTGTCGATCGCTTTAAGGATCACGGGGGTCAGATTCACCCTCCTGACCTCATCATCGGCAGTCACTCGGAGCTGAGGGCCGGTGCCTTGGCAGGTGTGATGGACACTGCCACTCCGCCCTCCATGGTTCCACAAACATTGACTGAGAGCCCACTGTGCTAACACTTGCAAAACCCGGGACACTGCAGTGCCCTGGCAGACCCTGCTCTTTGGGGGACACTGTCTGGTTGGGGGTCTGAGAAGGAGACCCATGATCAACAAAAACCCAGGTCTGTGAGCAAGAGAATTCCAGATAGTGATCCGTGGTGTAACAAATACGCATCAGACTCGGGGGATGTGATGGCGCCTGTGTGTCGCGGGGCGTGGTGCCAAATGCAGACGGGGGCGGCCTTCCTGGGTAACTGAGCTGTGCCTGGGCGGCTGGTCCCAGAAGAGGCACAGACCACCTCCACAGCCCGAATCTGCGTGGTCTGGGAAGCTCTTTCAGGCCAGCCCCACCTGGTTGTCTACGTAGCAGGGATTCCTTTGTTGGGGCAGAGAGGTTGAAGGTATTTTCTTTTTCTTTGTTCTTTATAATTCTGCTTTTGTAAAGGAGAAGATAATTTTTACCCACTCCAAGGACGGCCGCCCCTCAAAAGTGTGAGAACAGACCTTGGGGCAGCAGCCGTGGGCCACCGGAGCTCCAGGTTTCCATCTCTGCTGGTGGCCCTCAGGCTGTAGGAATGCAGTCTCATGGAGGCGCCTTGGTGGTAGCAGCTCAGCTTCAAGGACCCTGATCACCCCTCTGTTCGCTGGGCTCACCTCCCTCAATGGTCTGATTCACCTTGCCTGAAGATTCTCAGAGCCAGACAGGCGCGAGTGGGAAACGTGGCTGGGAACCCCGGGCACGGAAGCTGGTGGTCCTTCCTCGCACTCAGGGGTAACATTAAGACCTTTGAGCCATCAGGCTGGTGCCAGCCCTGACCAATCAGGCGGAAGGCTGCTGCTCTGCCCAGTGGAGGCATCCTGTCCACTCCCCACCTCTGTGCCATTTCCTGCAGCCTTTTCCATTGGCAAGGCAGGCGGGTCCTTAAATTTCCACCTGTTAAAATATCTTCCCGTCCTTCAAGTCCCAGCTTCAGTGTCCCTCCTCCATGAACCTCCCCCCAACCCTTGCCCCACCTTACAGCCCGGATGACGGCCTTAGCTCAGGACAGGCATCATCCTTATTCCCTACGAGGTCCTTTGGAGCAGAAGCCTTGACACATACACACACGTCCACTTTGTGTCCCCCGGAGCCGGGCACAACAAGGGCCTCGTCAGGCCCCTGGAACCTCAACACATGTGTGTCCTCTGTGGAGTAAAAGAACTGCCCTGGTTGGTAAGGTGACACTGTGTCCATAAGTGGGCCAGCGGGGGATGCCTAGGGCATGGGGATTAGCACATCGTTGCTATTCGAAGTTGTTCTAGCAGGTCTGTTTCCTATCCAAGTCAGCATTCTCTTGTTTGCTATTTTGGGTTCTATTTCACCAGAATGATTAAAGAAAGGGGAAATCATCAAGAAACCACAGCAGAGGTCGAGAGGGGAGAAGAGAAGGCAGAAATGAGCATGTGGGGTGGAGGGTGGGGTGATAAAAATACAGAGCGAGAGAGCGTTCTGGGCCTGGCAGCCCAGCCTGAGCTGGAGCCAGCGGCGGAGGCAGACAGGGCCGGTGAGCAGAGCCTTTGGGGACAGAGCTTTATGAGAAGGGAGCTGAGTCCAAACAACTTCACCCCGGGAGCCGGTCAACTAACTGTCCTGATGTGTAAGAGAGGGAAGCCGAAGTTGCTCCGGAATTTTTTTTCCTTGAAAGTAACATGAGCACAAATTCCAGCCGAAGGGACAGCTTCCTCCTCCCCTCCCCATTCCTGGGGCTGGGCAGGCAGTCCTTTCTCTGGAGGAGAGGAGCCTGTGTGTGCATTCTGTTCAGGGCACTGGGGAGGGGGGGAGGCTGTGGTCCTCTGCATTCCTTCCCCCGGAACACCCCCCGGGGAGGAGGCTGACCTCAGACACTCCCCACAGCAGAGGGTCTGGGTCCCTAGTAGGCCATGGGTCATGGAAGTGTCACAGATGGATGCCTTGAAGTGGGAGAGACCTGAAGGGAGCAAGCACCCACAGCACCCATGGGAGATCCAACTGCCTAAAGTGGCCTAGGGTAGGAGTGAGGGGAGGGGTCTTGGTTGCCACTGGAAGTTCTGCTGGTGGGAGCTTTTCTGCGAACAATGCGCCTGCTCTGGCACCACGTACCCTGCACCCTCTCCACCAGAGCCCGCTGAGCCGCGCTGCAGTGGTCACCGCAGTGCGGCCGAGATGCGGCTGGTCCGAGGGGAGATGTAAAATGCACCCTGAGCCTGGAAGTCTTTGTGCGAAAGAGAGTGTAAACGGTCCCGTTAAGGACTCTCACATCGATTACATGTTGAAATGATACGACTTGGATATACTGAGTTAGATAATAAAATATGTCATTGAAATTAATTTCACCTATCTCTTGCTCACTTTGTTTGATGTGGCTACCAGAAATCTTTAAAGTACACACATGGCTTGCATTCCCTTCCCGTCGGCCCGTGCTAGTCTGGGGTGTCTGTGTCTGAGGCTGGGGCCAGGCCTGCGGGGAGGGGTGACTTGTTTAAATATTTTTTAATTTTATTTTTTAAAAAGATTTTATTTATTTATTTTTAGAGAGGGAGAGAAAGATCAGTGTGTGGTTGCCTCTCACACATCTTCTACTGGGGACCTGGCCCACAACCCAGGCATGTGGCCTGACTGGGAATTGAGCTGGTAACCTTTCGGTTTGCAAGATGACACCCAACCCACTGAGCCGCACTGACCAGGGCTGGTTTAAACATTTTAAAAAGTACACTTTATTTATTTGTTTGTTTGTTTGTTTGTTTTTAGAGGGGAAGGGAGGAAGAAAGAGAGGGAGAGAAATATCAAAGTTTGAGTTGCCTCTCATATGCCCTACCCTGGGGAACCTGGCCCACAACCCAGGCACGTGCCCCAACTGGGAATCAAACCAGCAAACCTTTGGTTCCCAGGCCAGCGCTCAACCCACTGAACCACACCACCGGGGGCTGGTTTAAACACTTTTAAAAACACAACACTGTCCTGAATCAGTCCCCTGTGAGCAATAACAAAAATCAGGGAGACGTGGAGGGAGGGGGATCTGTCACACTGACTGTTCCAGGAGATAGCCCCCAAATCTGGGGGAGGACCCCTACGAGAGTGGTATTCAATGTTCATTCCACCTTTGTTCAAGAATAGTCACGTGGGGTGCTTTATGGTGTGCCTGTTCAAGGGGATGGGAATCCAGCAAAAGCAAAGCAAAGACTCCTGCTCTCCTGGAAAGGGAAAATCTCGGTGTGACGTACACAGTGTATAGTCTGAATGCATCTAGGACATGAAGGACAGGAGAGCGTGCCAGAGGGTGTAAGCAATAGGGAGAAGGGTCGAGCAAGTAAGAGGGCTTTGAACTTGAATAGGGTGGTCAGGGAAGGCTACATGGAGAAGGCGGCATTGGAGCCAAAACTTAAGGAAGCGATGGTGTGAACTGTGCAGGTCCTGGGGAGGAGCATGACAGCAGAGCACCCCGGAGGCTGGGGTGGGTCCGACACGTTTGGGGACAGCATGGAGGTCGGTGGCGTGGGGTGCACAGGGAGAGTAGGGGGACAGGGGGACAGGAAAGGGGCAGGGAACAGACTGCATAGTGCCACGCAGGCCGTCACAATGCCCTTGGGTTTCACTCTGAGTGAGACGGGGCACTTTGGGGAGTTAGGAGCTGAGGCCTCAGCACTGATGTACACCTTAACAGGATCCTTGCACCTGCTGAGCGGAGAATAGACTGCAGGGGGCACAGGTGGAAGCCAGGAGACCAGTTAGAAGTCTTTACACCGAGTAGGGTAAGATGAGAGCGTGGCCCTACTGGGTGGCTGGAGTGGAGATGAATGGTGGGAATTGTCTGGGCGGCCCTCTGGGATGTCATCCCTCACTTCAGTTAGCTCACTCCAGCGCCAGGCAGCTCCATCCCCAAGGCAGGGACGGCTGGCTCTCCAGTCCCACAGACCCAGTGCTTTCCTCGGCCGCCTCAGTGACTCCACACTGGCGTCCTCACTGGTCCTCCAGTTCACTGTTGACACCTCTGCTCTCTCTACAGTTCCTCCTCATCATTCCGGGCTCAGCTCAAATGCCACCCCTCAGGGCGGCCTGCCCCAGCCAGGGCCTCCAGGGGCCTCTTCCTCTTTGATGTCCATAGCACCCGATGTTAGTCACTTGTATGTATTAGTCACTGGCTGAGATGATGTCCCTATTTCCTTCCTCCATGTCTCTCACCAGCTTGGTCACATGATGTCCCCAAGCCCAGGGCACCTACTGCCACCAGCCAGAGGTCTGTCCATCTTGCTCCTTAAACTTGGGGAAAGGGGGCAATAGGCACAGACTCTGGTGCCGTGTAAACTGGGTTCACTTGCTTGCTATGTGACCTTGGGCCATTTTACCTCTTTGAGCTTCAGTTTTACCACTTGTAAAATGGGGACAATGGCTGTATTTACTTCATGGAGTGATCAGTGAGTGACAGAGTGCATCTAAATTGCCTAATCCAGTACCAGGAACTCCTGTGATCATTCTAGCCCTTAACAGCTGCCCAGTCACATCATTCTCACTCTGCTACTGTCCAGTTGTCTCTCAGGCATTCTGAACTCCACTGTCCTCGCACGGTCCAGACCAGTGCTGTCCACTAGGACTTTCTTGGACCATTGAAATGCTCTGTCTGCGCTGTCCCAGCGGTAGCCACCAGCCCCACCTGGCTACCAAGCACTGGATGTGTGGTCAGTATGACTAAAGAGGTGATTGTTACATTGTATTTTATCTCAATTAATTTAAGTTTACGTGTGAGCAGCCCCGTGGGGCCAGTAGCCCCCATGTTGGACAGGGCAGCTCTAGAAACTGTGAGTGTTGGGAAGAAGAAATGTTTCCTTTAATGAAAAACATTTGGGAGGATTTTAAATAAATGCAGTATTTTTTTCAGGGTGCTTCACAGATCTAAATCTGCTATATCCAATTTGGAATACAAGAATATATTATATAGACTTTGACTGGCTTGCAAAATGTTGGGATGTTTAAATGTATGCAGACTTAATGTATGTATAATAAATGTATGTAGCAAAAAGAGACATTTTTCCCCTCCGCTTTTTTTCTGCTCCTCCACTTTCTCAACTCCGGTTACTCAGCTTCCTTCTTGTTTTTCCTTTTTCTTCCTGGGGGCCCCATTCTCTGGCTACAGTTGAGAGCAGCCTCAGCGCATGGAGGGTTGATGGGGCGAAACGGCCTTGATTCCTTTCTCATCTGCTGGCACCGTCTCAGGACTAGGACGGGGCTGCCACTCTGGCTGCTCATTAGATTCAGGTGATACGAGACAGTGCAGGGCAGTCCAGTTGAAAAATCATGGATTGTTGAGCTGGAAGGTGCCTGAGAGATTATCTGGCCCAACCCTTTCATTTATAAATAAGGAAATAAAAACCCAGAGAGGGGGGGTGACTTAAACCCAGGACTCTGGTCCTTATCCCTGTGCTTGTCATATAGCTTACAGTGGATGGTCCATATATTTTTTCATTTTTTTCTTAAAAACAAAAGCAATGAAAACTCAGCTACATTAAACCAAATCAGATTTTAGTTTTGTTTTCCTATTCTTGAGCCTTTCAGACAAATAACAGTAAAAAATTTTGGCCTTGATGCATGAGAAAAAACATTAAAGACATTTGGGGAATCTGGGTGAAAAATACAGTGTATTCTTGTGTTATTCTTACAATATCTTTGTAGGTCTGAAATTATGTTAAAATAGTTTTTCAAAGACTAAACTTCTACAAGGTCCTAAAAAAGAGAAAATTATGGACAGAATTTTAAAATGCAATAAAACTTTTTTTTTGCTTTGGTAAAAAGAATTCATATCTGTATGGAGAGAGAGGTTACTTGAGATTGTTCTCAGAATATTTATAGTTAGAGGGAGGGCTGGGCTTCTTCCTCTTAAGCATCTGCTGATGGATCCAGCAAATGGATCCAGCAAATGCTGGTGGAGTGCCTCCAATAGAGGGCGCTGCAACATTACGAAGAATACACCACATCACATGGGTTTAGGGTAACATTACTTAAGTGGCTTCTAAAGTGTTAACAGAACAGAGACATTGAGAACCTCAGAACTGAGTAGCATCTACATATATCCCATTCTACAGATGAACAAACTGAGACTCAAAGAGGGACAACAACTTGCTCAAAGCGTCAGCCACAAGCAGTGCAACAGTCTTGCAAATAATAACCACAGCGATCATAGCATCCTTTATACCAGGCAACTGCCGGTACTGAGCACTTTATATGCATTATCTACTTAATCACATTTTCATTCCACTCCCCCCACCCCCAATTCTGAAGCTGAGGCACAAAGAAATCAGTCTCTTAATAATCTCAATCTAATAAATGAGGTTCTGGCTGGGCCCATAGCTAACATGTCATTCTGTCCAAGTTTCACTGAGGTACCTTCCCTTAAAGGGTTGATCATCTGGTAGGAAAGACAGAACACAGCCATCAAAAGAGAAACCTATCTCCACGCCTACTGACGGACACATACACACAGAGAAGCAGAGGTTCGGGGAAGGAAGATTCCCGAGACCGAGGAAAGCAGGAAGGCAGGGTGCTGTGAAAACAGGTAGGTGTAGAGATGGTAACAAGAAAGCAGAGATGACAGCGCTGGGAGAAAACAGGGGAGCATAGTCCTATCTGGCAGGACAGTGAGTCTCAAACCTTTCTCCCAACCCACGTCAGCCTCTAATGCATCCACTGGCTAGTTCTTCGGTTAGCTTTGCTTCCAGAAGCACCCGTGATCCCTCCGCTTCTCTCCATCTGCACTGCCAACCCCTCGCCCAAGCCCTGTCTCCCCTCCTCACTTTGACCCTTCAAAAGCCTCTAAAGTGACCACTTTGCTTCTTTTCTTATGTTTTCCCCAATTTAGTCTCCATATAACACCCACCCAGAATCATCTTTTAAAAACATATCTCAGATCATGGACCTCTACTGTATTTTGCCATGTATAATGCACAATTTTATGCCCAAATTTTTGAGGAGAGAAAATAAGGATGCTCATTATACATGGGCACTACTAATTCCAATTATAATTCGAATTATTCATGGGAATTAGCGTTGAAACATGGGTGCACATTCTACACAGCACAATATGGTAATTGCTGCCCATGCATTTAGCATAAAATCCAAACTCCTCAGCAGGGCTCAGCTTGAGCTGGCCCCTGCCTACCTCCTTGACCTGTTCGCTTACCAACCCCTCCCTTAACCAAGTAGCTTGAGCCACATTGGCTGTTTTTCCACCCCAAGGAGACGTGAAGCTTTGCGGCTACCCTAGAACCTTTGCACTCGCTGTTCCTTTTGTCTGGAGCACTTCCAGGTCTCCGCATGGCTATCCCTTTCTCACCCAGGCCTTCCCTGAGGGTGGCCCTGCAGAGAGGCCTAGATGTGTGGTGGTCCCTTGTCTTTCCATTCAGGCATCCGGCATGTTTATGATGCTGCACGTGCTTCTGTGATCTCAGCACAGTGGTGATGTTGAATATCATTGCTGCCTGGGACCATCTGGTGTGCTTGTTTGTTTGTGTATTGCCTGTCTTTCTCTCTCTAGAATGTGTGTTTCATGAGGACAGGAACTCGTTTATCACAGCAAACCCTGCAGCTTTGAAGGCCTGGCACATAGGAGGCATTTCACACATAATGATTGGATAACTGAATGGATGAATGGATGAGTTGAATGGATTGAAGCAGAGAGTTCTGGTGCAACAGAGCAGGGCGGGTGGGGAGATGCATACATTTGAAAGGGATAGGACAAGATTGAGAAGGGCCTCCGATGGTAGGCTAAACCCTCCAACTATATTCTGTCGGCAGTAGGGAGTTGCTGAAGGTTTTCATTTCCTGAAAGCAAGGTTTGTTCATTTCGTTTCCAAGTAGTAGGTGAGATAGATCAGAAGGGAAAGCCTGGAGACAGGCAGGCAGGTTAGGAGATAGGTGGAAACCCGGTGAAATACAGACTGATTTTTTTTTTAGATTTTGTTTATTCATTTTAGAGAGATGGGGAAGGGAGGGGGAAAGAGAGGGAGTGAAACATCAGTCTGTGGCTGCCTCTAGCACACCCCATACTGGGAATATGGCCTGCAAGCCAGGCATGTGCCTTGACTGGGAATCAAACTGGTGATGCTTTGGTTCACAGGCCTGTGCTCAATCCACTGAGCTACACCAGCCAGGGCTGCAGAATGATTTTTTAAAACAACTAAATAAATCATCTGTGTTGACCGTATATCAACAGCTACCACAGCTCATTGCCTAGAACTCACCGTGTGCTTTGGTTCGAGTGTCTCCGTGGACCCAGCAGGGATGTCCCCCTGTGTAGTGGGTTCTGAAAAAGACTTGGAAATGAAATCAGAAAGACAGAGGGTTCCACCGACCCTGATTTTGCAAGTGTGGTTTGTGCGGAACAACATTTGAGTCTGTCTTTAAAGGGTTGACAATCAGGTGAGTCACAGGATTTAAGAATTTAAACGTCCTAGCCCCAGAAGGGACCCAGTTCACCTCCTCCCTCAGACGAGGAGAGGGGGATTGGAGGAGGGACTCGGGACTTGCCCCAGGCCAGGAGGCCGGCAGAGCTTCTGTCTTCCAGGAGCACTTCATCTCCCTGAGTTAGGTTTCTTCTCCTAGAAGATGCAGGGACACACTCTTCTGTACAAGGTCAAATAAATATTGTACGAGGGCTTTGCGAACTGTGAAATGAGGGGTTCACGTGACATTTTATTATTATTTGGCCATAACTGCCAGCTTGGGTATCAGATTCATTCTTTCAGCAAACTTTCATTTGGTGCCTAAAATACAGGAAATACAGGCTTTGTTCTGGGCAGAGGCGACAGGAGACACCACAGTGAGCATGGCCCTCCACCCTCTGCACTTACATTCTGGTGAGTTGTGTGTGTGTGTGCGCACACCTTCGTGTGTGTTTGGTGGTGATGAGCACTGTGGAGTAAAGCAGGAAAGAGTGAGGGGGAGTTGCCAGGGGTGGGAGAGGGGCCGGAATTGTAAATGGTGGGGGTGGAGGGGGTCAGAGAGGGTCTCTTGGAGAAAGTGACCCAGATTCCGGACCACACCTAGCACTCAAAGGGGACTGATGACATTAAAAAAAAAATATATATATATAATGAAATGTGTTTGTTCTTGGGCAGCAGAGTCTCGAGGAAAAGGCTGGTTTTGCCAGGGGGTGCAGTGACGACTGGCTGAGACTGTGGTTAGGAACGAAGCCTGCAGAAATGAAACCTTGTCCTCAGCACTCTTACACCATCAGATGCAACTTTCTGCTTCCTTCTCACCAACCAAACCCAAGCAAACTACACCAGGGCTTACCAGAAATAATTTGCATAAAGATTTTTCCTATAGCCAAGTGTTGGTGCCCATCAATAAATGAATGGATCAAAAAACTATGGCACATTTACACAATGGAATTCTATGCAGCAGAAAGAAAGAAGGAGCTCCTACCCTTTGCAACAGCATGGATGGAGCTGGAAAGCATTATGCTGAGTGAAATAAGCCAGGCAGTGACAGACAAATACCGTATGATCTCACCTTTAACAGGAACCTAAAAAACAAAACAAACAAACGAGCAAAATAGAACCAAAGACACTGAAATAGAGAACAGACTGACAGTGACCAGAGGGGAGAGGGGAGGGAATTTCAGGTGAAAAGGGGAAGGGTTTACAGGAACAAGTATAAAGGACACATGGACAAAAACTAGGGGTGGGTAGAAATGGGAGGAAGTGGGGAGGACTGGGGGGGCGGGGGGGCTGGGATGGGAGTAAAAGACAGAAAACTGTACTTGAACAACAATTAAAATAAAAAAATAAAAAATATTTTTCATCACATTTTCTTTGAGTAGTTTGGGAAAGGGGCAGGAAGTGATGGTGGTTGAGCCCTACTGTGTGCTACAGCTCAGTGGTAGGCTCCTACACAGCCCTTTTTGTGGTATCCCCCTGGGCAGCCCTAGGAGGGAGATGATGTTTCATTTGCAGGTGAGAGTGCCCACGTGACTTGCCCAACGGACAACAGAGCTGTGAAGGGACAGGCCAGAGATTGACACCCCGGTCAGCCTGGCTCCATCTCCCAAGCATTATCTGTAACGTCACAGCCCCTTCCCCGACTGCGAGCTGGAGGTTTTAAAAGCCGCTACTGAAACCTTTTCCAGAAGGAATCTGGCAATTGTATAGGCCATCACTGATCAGATAAGTTAGCAATACAAATACCAACCAACATCCAGTATGTCGGTGAATGAAATAGATGTCGTTCTCTGTCTTTGCAGATTAGCAAACAGGTTTAGAGAGATGCCCAAGGTACTTGCCTGAGGTTGTACAGCAGGTCAGTTGCAAACACACTCTAAGGCAGCCTCCAGTACATCTGGCTCTTTCACTACCTTCTGAGCCATTTCAGGTTCAGAGTCAAAGGCTGTGGAGTCAATGACAAAGAGAAACAGGGAGAACTTTGGGGCCTACAGAGGCCCTAGTGTCTGGTTTACAAGTCCCCTTGGGCAAGAGGAATGAGAAGGAAGTCTGGAAGACCCCCTGCCCCTAATGCATCTTCCTCCTAGGGAGGGAGGGGTGGGGATGCAAGAGCAAACCTCTTTGGGTGGCTTTCACTCAGATTTACAGCCAAGCAGTATTTATTCTGCCCTCCCAGGCGCTTCGTCCCAGCCCTCCAGGCCCTGGCAGGTCAGTGCAGGACAGACAAACAAACAGATGCTGGACCCTGTGCCTGAGGCGCTACCAGTGGGCTCAGGCCCAGGTGCTTCGGGGCTCAGAGAAAGGGGTTGGGCCGAGCTGTCAGGCCGGTGTTTCCTGTGATGTCTTCACAGGGTTCTGTTTCCACAGAAATTCCCTGAAGGAATCCCCTCCTGTGTTTCTCAATGAACAGGTGTCTTTTAAGGCCTCTATAAAGATGCTAATTCCAGGGGAGTGGCATGGCGGGTGGGGGTATGGGGCCGATGCAGGGAGCAATCCTGAGTCGGTGGTGATGCTGAAATCTGTGCCTCTGCTTATGCTGCACAGACAGACGAGCATCTGCACTTACATCAGATCTGCTTTTCCAAGGGCCTTGTTTTGGGAAGCAGGCCAGTGGTGGGCGCCAAGGGTTGATGGGTGAGCCGACGTCTTGGCTCCACATTCATGTGGTGAACCTGAATAACAGTGTCAATGGCAATGGGGGTGCTGGGAAGCTGGTGTGTGTGTGTCTTGTACTGGGTCAGAGGGACTAAAGCTTGGGGGAGGAACTAAATCAGAAGGAGGTGTGGCTCACATTTCTTCTTCCCAGTACCCAACCAGGTCGCTGGATTTTTCTTCCCATTTCACAGATGAGAAACCAGAGGCTCAAGGAACTTGGAGTTTCCACAGCCAGAGCAGCTGAGAAGTGAAACCTGTCTAGGCTCTAGGCTCCTCCCCATCTGCATCGGAGGTGTGTGACAGGGGGACTCGATTTCTTCCCCTATTTTAATAAGAGCATGCTATGGGGGGGGGTGTGGGGAGGGATGCTGGCTGTCTTTGTTTCCAGGAGTTAAAGGCTCCCAACTTTTGGACCTGTCTCCCTTTGTTTGGGAAGTTCACCAAGATGGGCCTTTATACAAACATGAGGCAAAGTCCCCACCCATTGTCCTTCGGGAGGAGGGTGGGGTCACCCCAACCCCCACACAGATGCAGACTGCTCTGAAAGTTCTCTTTCACGATGCTAACTGGGGTCTTTTTAACAGACCCTTGAGGAGCTGGGGAGAAATAATCTTCCCGGAGGAGGCTAGTGCCTCCCCGGGAGGTTACTGAAGATCCAGTCTTGGAGACCAGGAAGGTTCCGTGGGCCTCCTGACTGGCTGGCCAGCTGCTCTCCGCTGAACTTTGGGGAGTTAGACACTGCCCCATATGGGGCAGCTAAGATCAGAACTGACTGATGGCCCCGTGAAGACCGCCCCCCCGCTCCCCGGCCCTTGATGTGAGAGTAGTGGGAGAATAGGAGGTTCTGAGTCATATTAGTATTTGGGTATTTTAAAGTCCGAATGAGTGAGTGGGTGATGAATTTGCATGTAGAGTCTGGAGTCAGGGAAACACAGTTTAGAGAGGCGTTTGGCTGGAGAGATTATCTTTTAATTTGAATTTAAATGCCTTTAGGTGGGGATTGCATTTCAAATCCCTTGGTCCTCACCACTCCCCAGTGGCCCATCTGATTCACACATTTCGGTGTCCGCCATCTGCCCAGCCCCTGTGGCCAACACAGGAGTTTTCCGCCCCAACAGCAGAGGTCTCCAAGCTTTGAGAATCTGTTTATTCAAGCGCTAATGAACGAAAGGCAGATTCTCTGACTGTGTTGTGGTTTATGACTTTGAACCTTTCTCTCATTCTCACTCCAATGGAATGAATAATCATGGTGATCTTTCCTGGTGATCTTTATCGATGACAATGAAAACTGGTGATAAATAATGTTAAAGAAGCTGACATTCATTTCCATTCATTCCACACATGTTTATCGAGAGCTGCTATGTGTCAGCACTTCTCCGGGTCTAGGGAGTACAGCAGGGAAGAAGGCAGACAAAAATGGAACTTGAATTCCAGCGGGGGTGGAGGGAGACAGACAAGAGAGAAGATTCCTGATTAAAACACATAATCTATTTGATGATAAGTACTGAGGAGAAAAAGTGGGGGAGGGAGTAAGAAGTGTTGAGGGGTGGGAGAGAATGTTATAGAAACGAGGTGGCCATTGAAGGCTTCCCCAGGAAAATGAATATTTAGTGAAGATCTGAATTAAGTGAGGGAGCTGGCCATCTAGAGGGCAGAAACATTCTAGGGAGAGAAAACAGCCTATGCAAAGGCCCTGGGGTGGGACCGGGCCTGGCCTGTTAGGGAAGTCCTATCGACATACCATGCATAGTTCTAAGCTCTTTCCCTCCTGTGAGGGAGGTGCTGCTGTTCCCACTTACAGATGGGCAAACTGGGGCCAGAGACCCTACAAAACTTGCTCCAGGTTAAAGAAGAGGCAGGCAGCCTGATCCCAGAGTTCCTGCTCTAAACTGCTGTTATGTTGAAGAAATGATTTCATTGGCCTGGGTAGACCCAGGGACAGCGGGTTTGCACCTCTAGCTCTGAGCAGGCTTCCCAGCCCTGGAGGAAAACCCTGGGTGTGGTGGTAGGGGAGGGAGTGACTCAGGCTTTGGCTGACTTCCTGCTGAGTCACTGCTGACGGGCCTTGAAGAGAGGCACTTAGGCTTCCCCTCCTCACGCTGGCAGGTTCCTGCTTTTTGGAGGCCGTGCCTGGTGACGGGCCTTAACTCCACACTGGCGATGGATGAATCCACCTGCCTTTCCCAATAGGTCTGTTGGGTGGGTTCCATTTCCTGGTGGGACCCCATAGCCAGCAGAAGAGGGAACAGCAGCCCTGGAGGCCGACTTTCCCAACCTAGCCCTGCACCCTCCAACAAGTCCCGGGTGGACACAGTGTCCCTGGTCAGGCTGTTTGTCCGTCATCTCGGGTGAACTGTTCAGGGATAGCTGTGTGCTTGGCGTGCCACTGCAATGAGAACGAAGCAGAGGTCAGCCATACACATCCCCCTGGGCCTGACGGTGCTCACCCTCTGCATGTGTTCATTCACAAATACAGCAAGGAAGGAAGGAAGGGGTAAATGTGTATACCAAGTTTGCTCAGATCTCAAAACGGGGGTTAATGAAGGAGGACAACCGGCATGTATTGAGCACTTACTGTGTGCCAGGGAGTATTCTAAGCACTTCACATGTTTAATTTCATTTCCACAACTCACACAACACCTATTAATTGAGGTACTTCCCTTTCTATAGACCAGGAAATGGAGGCTGAGAGAGGGCAGAGCTAGGCGAGGGCAGAAAGGACAGAGGAAGCAGAGCCCTGGAGTCAGGGAAGTGCAGGCTGGATTTAGGCAGCTGTGAGGCGCTGGAGCAAGAGGATGGGAGAGTTACAGTGAGAGATGGAGCTGGAGGGGCGGTGGGGCCAGACTATGAAGTTGGGCTTGAGCTCAAGGTGGCGGGAAGCCAGTGAAGGTTTTTCAGCATGTTTTTCCTTGGGTTGGAGCTCTGTTGCTTTGGTTTAGTAGGAGGGACTCAGACTCTTGGTGGTGAGAAGACCTCTTACTTGCTCCTTGCTCACCAAGACTCTCTGTATTTCTTGAACTTCTGCTCCAGAATATCCTTAGAAAAGAACCGTGTGTTCCAGGAAAGGTGCTGACAGGTGCTGCTCACAGCTGGCAGGTCCTCTCCTCTCGGGCCTCGCCCACCTCCCTGATTCACCTCTCCTGACTTTCACCTGCTTGCTTTCTGATTCTCGTGTGGGCATTAGTTGTATCTGCATTTCCACTGCTTTGCAAAACTTCTCCTTGGGTTTTTTTTTCTAGTCCTCACCAGAGAACATTTTTTTCATTGTTTTTAGAGAGAGAAGGGAGAGACAGAGACAAACATCGATGTGAGAGAGAAACATTGATTGGTTGCCTCCCATACATGCCCAGACTGGGGATCAAACCCACAACCTAGGTATGTGCTCTGATGGGGAATTGAACCTGCAGCCTTTGAGTTACAGGGCAGTGCTCCAACTAACTGAGCCACACCGACCAGGGCTCTCCTTCCTGTTTTTATTATGTGATCTGGTGAGGTGGCTTCATAACGCATTCTTATGGTAACATCATTTGTTACCTACCCAATGTAGTCTCTCTCCTTTCTGGCCTAAGAAACCCCAATTTTGCTCAGGTGACCATGTGACCTCTCCAGATAATGGGCCATGATACGTGTAAGCCAACAGCAGCCCTAGTTCCCACCTTCCCAACGTCCCTTGTAGCTAGGGCTATCCTTGGGGCCCCACTGCTGTCAATAAGGCAGAAGGGGAAGTCTGCTCTGGGCTTCTGAGAAAGCTGTTGATTTTTTCATCAGAAGGGAACAGTCCCAGCTTCCTCTCCCACAAGCCATTTCTCTGCCCCCAACTTTAACAGTCATGGTGGTCAGAGCTCTCTGTGGCTGGAAGGAAGTCCTTGGAGGGTGGTCAGCGGCCATGGCTTGGAGAATGCCTGTCTTCCGAGGAGAGAGTTTGAGCAAACACCAAGAGAAGGAAACAGGGCAGGGAGAGGGAAGAAGAGGAAAGCTGAGAGCTTCCTTGAGTGTTAGGATTCAGACATGAAACCAGTATACCCCTGAATAGTTCTGTGAGTGATCCATGCCTTTCTTCCCCCCTGTTCTTATTTGAGACGGGTTCCCATGATCTGTAGCCAAAGGCCCAGGTCTCCGGTCCTGGTGGCGAGTGTCCAGCAAAGCTCCCAGGGCTCCTAGCCTTTGCAGCAGGTATCACCTGCCATCTTGATGGACAGTTAGGGTATGTATGAGGGCTCCAGGCACACATCACCCACCTGCCCACCGCAACCTCACAGCCCCTCCCCAGCACACACACTCCCCTCCATCTCTACCCTGTTGCTCAAACACTTGCCCAAGGGAATGGGGAATGAAGAAACCCAGGGTGTCATCACACACCAAGACCACTTCAGTGTCACAGTGTCCTCAGAAGCCCCTCGCAACACCCTTATTTGAGAAACACTGGGGTTAAGAAATGTGAGTCAGAGAAAAGCAAGTAGGATGGGTGGGGGTGGGGGGGGTGGGGTCCGTCTGATCTGGGAGAGGCCTTAGAGGATACGCACTCATTCTCTCGTATACTGGTTCATCCAACACACGGCTTTAATGACTCTTAAAATTATCAATTGAGATATAATTGATCTCTAACATGATATTAGTTTCAATATACAACATGATTTGGTATTTGTGTATGTTGCAAAATGATCACCGCAATAAGTCTTAAAATTCATCACTACACATAGTTACAATTTTTTTTCTGGTGAGAATTTTTAAGATTTATGCTCATAGCAACTTTCAAACATCCAATACGGCATTATTAGCTATAATCACCATGCTGTGTATTACATCCCATGAATTATTGCATTTTTTAAAAGATTTTATTTATTTATTTTTAGAGAGGGAAGGGAGGGAGATAGAGAGAGAAAGAGAGAGAGAAACATCAATGTGCGGTTGCTGGGGGTCATGGCCTGCAACCCAGGCATGTACCCTGACTGGGAATCGAATCTGCGACTCTTTGGTTCACAGCCTGCGCTAAGTTATTGCATTTTATAACTGGAAGTTTGTACCTTTTGACCCCCCCTTCACCCACTTTACCCCTGACTTTTTGCCTCTGGCAACCTCCAATACGTTCTCCACACAACACCTTTCTGTTGGATACCTGCTTTGTGACTCTGAGATGGCCCCTGCCTCCTCTCTGTAGGTGAGGAAAGGTGACGTACAGCATATGAAAAATGTAAGAGAAAGGAACTGACTGTTGAGTCTCCGTCTTCCCTCCAGCTTCTCCAAGAGGAATGCCTTTAAAATAAAACAGATGAGCCCTGGCTGGTGCGGCTCCGTTGGCTGGCGTATCATCCTGTACACCAAAAGGTTGAGGGTTCTATTCACATCAGGGCACGTACTTAGGTTGCCGGCTTGATCCCAGTCGAGGTGCCTATGGGAGGCAACCAATCGATGTTTCTCCTTTCTCTCTCATGTCAATCTCTCTCTCTCTCAAATCAATAAACATAATCAAGTGAGGATTAAGACATTAAAATAAAACACACAAAATCCAGATTGGCAATGATAGAGCCTTGCTGTTGGGTGGGAATTTGAAGCTGAAGTGGGGTGTCACATTGGGTTTGCAATCTCCTGTCTCGGAATCCTGCAGGGATGCAAACCTAACCCCTGGGTTCATCCTTGATTGGCAGCTCTGTGGAGTAAAAGCAAGGGCTTCTGGGTGAATAGACTTAGGTTTGCATGCTTATTCCTTTCTTTCAATGAGTGGGTTCAGACAAGCTGCCAAACCTCTGAGTCGCTGTTTCCTCGGAGTTCTTGTGGGCATTGTATGAAGATAGTAATACTATGTAATACTGTTTGAGGGCTTATCTATTCTGGTTCTGATACAAGCTCTACATGTGTATTAACTCATTTAATACAGCAGATGAAGAGCCAAGTACCTTGCTGGTCAGTTGCAGAGCCTGGTTTTGAACTTGGGATGTCTGGCCCCAGAGCCTGTGCTTGTAGCATTTCACTTCCTGCTGCCTTATGGGTAAGGTGGAGAGGCCTCCCCGTTCTAGTCTCGGAATCCTGCGACTCCGAGACTAGAGCGAAGGGGGAAGGAGAGTGAAGGGGAAGAGGCACGGGCTCCGTGCCCAGAGGGCCATGCTTCACATCCCAGGTTTTATCACTCATTAGCTGCGTGACTCGGATTATTAGGAGCAAGTCCTTTATCCCTGTCTTGAGGTCCTCATCTATAAGTGGAACTGAGAATAGTGTTCTTAGGGCTCTTACGAGAATGGAGTTGACACATAACGAGAATCAAACCTGCTACCTGGTAAGTGCTCACTGAACACGGCCGCCTCTTCTCTTTCAGGTCTTCTTGCGTCCTGGGAAAGTCCCCTTTCCGATGGGAGTCACGTTCCTCCCTGTTACTCAGTCTCATAGCACCCCACTCCCTTTCCCGATGGCGTGCAGGACAATTTGCAGTCATTTATAAAAGAGTAACCACTTTGCAGGGTTGTTACAATGATTCGGTGAGGTAATGCAACTAACGTACACAACTCGGCACTTGTTTGGCTCTTAGGAAGTGCAAGTGTTATTGTTATCATCATTATTATTATTACTATTTACACCGGCTTTCTTCCTTGGCTAAAAATCACGGACATATCGACATGTTGATAATCTCACCAAATCAAAGGTACCCATCCATCGTACCCCACACCATCACCAATGCATGTCTGAAAACTAGGAAACTATGATGCGAAGCTTTCCTATCACTTAGAATTCTCTCATTCAATGGCTATCGAAAGAGCTCTGTTCGGTCTTATTTAGACACAGACTCTTACCTACCTCAAGCCTCTCCGCTTCCCTGCCTTTTCAACACACGACTGTTCATCTCTGCACCCAATCAGCACGGAGTCCCTTTGAAGACACAGCACGTGCTGATTAAACCCAACACCTGCGGTGCTAACAATGCCTGACCTTTGGGGGCCGGAAGGACGACAGATGGAGAGCTGCAACCACGTTGTGCGTGCACCGTCCGTGTCCGTGGCACCGACCGCACGGCTGTCCCCTGGCTGTCAGCAATGTCAGATGGCAGCCACACCCGGCATTGTTTCAGAGGCGGAGAAAATATCAAAACACTCAGACGTTTGATAAAAGACACTATTAAAATGTGAGGGTTTCCTTTAATGGTTGTATGGTTCCTTATTTGGTTTTCCAAAAGCCACTGTGGTTTTAGTCAGTCCTGTTCAGGTTTTCCTTCTAAGAAGTGACTTCACCTTTAACGTCGAGCTCTGTGTTGGCTGAAGCAATGTGAGCCGCTGCAGAGGACAAACCCCAAAACCACGACGGTTATCACCAGAAAGCTTTGTGTCTTGCTCGCGGAAAGTCCAGATCAGGTGTTCCTCATTGGTAGCGAGAACTTTGCCCCACGTGGTCATCCGGGGACCAGATACACGGGGATCTTTGCCGGTGTCATGAGGCCGCTTCAAGGGTTGTCCCCCGGCCCAGAGGCGCGGAAGGTGTTAGGGGCTGAACCTGGAGGTGGCTCACACAGCACACTTTTCTCAGATTCCATAGTCAGAACTTGATCACACGGCCACATCTAACAGCAAGGGAGGCTGGGAGATGTCCTCTAGCATGTCTATAGGACAGAGCAAGATTGAACTTGGTAACCAGGTAGGAACTTCCGCCCCAAGCTTCACAAAGGCTGGCGGTGGGCAGGCCGTGCAGGTGCGCTCACTCCTTCCTCGCAGCAGCCCTGCAAACGGCCCGTCGTCACGTCACAGGGGCGGGAACTGAGGCTCAGAGAGGTGGATGACCTGCCCGAGGCCACACTGCTCCACAGTCATGGAGCAGGGATTGAGGCGGTGTCTGCCTGTGTGTCCTTCCTTTCACACCAACTTGCCTCTTTGAATTTTACAAGGAAGGTGAGGGTGGGGAGAGAGAGAGAGACAGACAGACAGACTGTAGTCCTTGTTGTACAGGCTGACTCACATAGAGGTGCCCTCTGTTTTTCTTCCAAGGCCAGAGGTTTCATGCATAGTCAGTCACCTCTTACCAGTGAGTGGAGGGGACCAGGCTACAGCGTTTCACCCACAAATAGCCTGGGTTTCTTTCGGCCGGGTCTGGTGAGGAGACATTCTCTTCTGCGTTCGTGACGAGAGCAGCTGTATTGGCCATGGAGATGCAGCTATAGATACAGAGGTTAAAGCAGTTGAGAAGGAGGTGTGGGTGTAGGAATGAGAAGGAGACGTCAAGGTCAAGATGACCAAACACGATGTGTAGATGCTGACTGAATCCTGCTTTGAAAAACCAGCATTGAAAAATATTTGGAGAACCATTGTATGCATTTGGGTGTGGACAGAGTGTTTGGTTACATTAAGAAATTCTTACTTTTGTCGAGTATGATAATGGTGTTGTGACTAAGTAGAATGATGCCTTTACATTTTAGAGATGTGTATTTAGGGGTGAAATGTCATGATGTGTATACTCCAAAACCTATCAACAACAAAAACAGCAACAAGTAAACAGGTGACACAAATGAATAAGAACAGTTAAATGTCAGTAATAAGTAAGAGGATTGGAGCAGGGGTGGGCATGGGATCAAAGCTGGGCCAATCAGAATCCTCTAGGACTGGGATTTGAAATGGACTAGGAGTCACACTGTCAGAACGTGAAAGAGGCGAGGAGACTGGGAAACTTGCAGAGATGCAGAGGAGGGCGGCCTGCTGGGGAGAAGCGGGAGGCTGATGTGCAGAGACAGCTGGCCTAGGCTCTTGGTGGCTTTCCAGTTCTTGCAGCCAGGCCTGGGGGAGGCCCTGCGTGTTCCTGCTTGAGGGTCTGCCAGATGCCCCAGCGGTCTCCTCAGAGAGCTCTCCTTTTGCTTAAACCATCTCTGTAACCTGCAAACAAGCAAACACAAATATTAGCTACATGTCAATCTTTCAGAGCCTCCATCTCCCCATCTGCGAGGTGGGAATAAATACTACAGGGCTCACACCCCAAGGTCATTGAGAGGGTCAAGGGTATTCATGTTTGCAGGGCTATAGGCTGGTGTCTGTCCTGATTCATCAGAACCTGTGCCTGACAGGGTAAACTATTTTGAGTATTTTTCCTGACTGCAAGGGAAAGAACTTTGTAAACTTGGAAGTGGTTGAACACTGTATGTATGTGTGAACACACACACACACACACACACACTCTGTCCAGAGGGAATCCAGCCATGTAATATGAAAAACAGAGACATTTATTGAAGAAGATACAAGAAACATTGTACACAGGACAATGACACCTCAGTCCCCTTCAAAATAGGCCCTTTGGGACCTCACACAGTTCTCCTAGTTGCCATCAGCTGCTCTGTCATATTTTCCTGAATCTTATTGAAGACCTGAAATCTCTTCCCTTTCAAAGGCAATTTTAGTTTTGGGAAAAGTCAGAAGTTTCAGGGCAGCAAATTTGTGCTATAATGGGGCTGAGTTGCCTGGGTGATTTGATGTTTTACCAAAAAACTCTGCACGAGACCTGATGCATGAGTGGGCAAACGTTGTGATGAGGCTGCCAATCACTGGTTACCTATAGCTGTGACCTTCTGGATCATCTGAACAATTTTCACAGAGGATTGTTCAAGCTTCATGCAAAATTTGACACAGATTCATTGCTCTACTCACTCAGTCATTTTGAATGTGACGACCACACAGTACACACGCTCACTCAACAGCATCTACGGCCCCCACTGACTAGTACAGTGAAGTGGTTATTGTTCATGCATGCGCATCCCAGTCCACTCTCCTTGGCTGCCAGGCCACATCAATATTGTGCCAACTGTTCTTGATACATTAGCAATCGCTGGACTTTTTCCAGACAGACCTCCTACTATCCACCTCCTACCCCAGTCTGCATTTGACTTTTCCCATACACGTCTCAAGGGCTTTAGATGGTCATTGTCTTTCTCTGGGCCTTCGTTTATTTGTCAGGGGTTGAATGCATGACCTCTAAGCTCCCTTTGAGCTCACGGAGTGGAAGGTCAAGTCGTCTGACTAACACCTGCTGTGGGCCAAGTGCGCAGAGAACACACCTGCCTCAGGTTGGTGCTGAAGGCCAGGGGCCTGGAGCCAGGGATCCTCCCAGGTAACAAGTGCCAGGTTGAGTCAGGGAGCCTGGCGGGATCCCTTCACGGCTCGGCCCTGTTTCGGTCGATGGTTCTGCACTGCGAACGTCGTGCTCTGGGCACCATGAGTCTCCGGGGTGTCACTGTGTCAGCAGGGATCAGGATAAGGAAAATGTAGCTTTGCCAGAAAAGCCAAGACCTTGAGGACACCTGCTGTCGCCTTCCCTGTGCCAGGGTCACAGCCGGTCTGCGAACTCCTCTCTGTTCGATTTCACTGCTTAGGATGATGGCCAGGTCAGAAACAGGCCCGGGATCAGCCTGGCCCAGCCCGGCCCGGCCCAGCCCGGCCTGCCTTCCCAGGGCCCAGAGGCTCAAGGCAAAAATGCTTCATGTGTGCATGTCTTTGGTGACTGCAAACTTCTAGGCTTTGGCGAAATCAAGCACACTGATATTTCTTTACAGCCCAGAAATTAACCGAAGTCAGCTGAGGAGGGTGGAGGCCCAGAATGAGGGACATCTTCTCTTCCTTGCCTGCCTTGCCTTCCTGTGTCACCCAGCTGCAGAACCACAGGGGAGACGCTCAGGGTGGGGAATGAATCCTGCGGAGGGACCTCCTTGGGCCAGGTGCCAGCCCCAGGGAAGCCGCCACGTAGTGGTTAACCCAAGATCTGTGTCTGCCTCCTGCTTCTGCCTCCGGTGTGTCTTTGAGCAAGTTCCTTAAACTGTCGGTTTTGTAGTTTCTTTAACAATCAAGTGCGGACCATGGCAGAGACTCGGGTACAGGGTGGTGGTCAGGGCGAAAGCAGATCCAGTGTGTGATGCGGCTTGCAGCGAGCCTGGGGCAGAGCTGCCAATAATAGCAGTGGGCGTTACCGTTTAGGTTTTTACCTTCTCTCTCTTTTGGAGTAGAGTTTTCAAGTAAGTGAAGGGAAACTCTCAAGGTTTGGTCTAGGCCTTCTAGAATTCCTTCTGCTTTATAGAAAAAAAAAAAAGGCTCACAGACTCAGAATGAGCATGAGAGGATTTTCCCAGAGCCCGGTGGGAGGAAGCTGACTGCACCTGTGTGCTGCTCAGTGCAGATTCCTGGGCTCTGATTCCAATTAGAAATAGAACTCTGATAGGAGTCTCCGCGGGTGGCTCCGGAGTGAGCGTGGGAACCGAATCCACTGTTAGGGGTTGAGAGCCAGGCTCTTAGGCAGTTCGCTGCCCGGCTGCCCGACAGACACAGGCTAGCAGGTCCCAGACTTGAGTGTCCGCCGCAGTCTACCGGGGACTTCGTAAAGTGCGGGTTCTGATGTAGTAGGTGAACTAAGCAGGGTTCTGCAGAAAAATGGAACTGATAGGATACACACACACATATAATATATAATATAGGAGATATATATTATGTATTTAATATAATATGTAATGTAGGAGATACACCATATGTATTATATAATATAGGAGCTCTATCGCATGCATTAAATATTATATGTAATATAGGAGACATATCATATGTATTATATGTAATCTAGGAGATACATGTATTCAATATTATAGGTAACATAGGAGACATATGTTATACAAAAGATATATCGCATGTATTTTATATAGAAATAAAACAAGGCATTGGCTCCTGTGCTGATGGAGGTTGAGAAGCCTCACCATCTGCAGTGTTCCAGCTGGAAACCCGGGAGAGCTCGTGGTGGAGTTCAGAGCCGGACACCAGAGGGCTGGTGGTGTGGATTCCAGCCTGAGACTGAGGGCCTGAGAAGAGGAGCCCAGGGCAGGAGGGTGGATGCTCCGGCTGGCACAGTCAGGCAGAGACAGGACACGGCCGTCCTCTGCCATTCGGTTCCATGCGGGCCCTGGACAGATTGGAGGAGGCCCACCCACCTCGTGGAGGGGCATCTGCTTTACTCAGTTCCCCACTTCAACCACGACTCTCTTCCAGAAGCACCCTCACACATACACCCAGGAGGCGTGTTTCACCAGACAGCAGGGCATCCTGTGGCCCGCCCAAGGTGACACATGAAGTTAACTGTCACAGCAGGTCTGGGGTGGGGCCAGAAACTCTGCATTTCTAACATGCCTTCAGGGGACGTCTGTGTGCTCCTGGTCAGGGGAGCACACTTCTAAAGACAGGATTTTAGAGGCTCCATGACTAGGCTGGTCGTGAGTGCAGTTCACCTGACAATTCAAGTTCTGCATTCTGGGCGCGTGGTGGGATGGGCCTTCCTGCCCCCTTGTTGTTGGGTGGGGCCACACGACTGCTTCTGGCTGATGACCTGTGAGTGAGAGAGATTAGCGTCACTTCTAGGACAGAGTATTTAATTTCCAGTTCAAGACCTTCCAAAGCCCCTTTCCCCTTTGTCAGAGCAATTGGCAAGGTTCCAGACAGTGTCTGCTCCAGCAGATGGCTCCTGAGGGGGTGGGGGGTGATGTGAAGCCCAGCCCTCAGCTGATCTGTGGGCACATGGAGTGAGAACAAGGCGTTCCTGTTCGTTCTTTTCCAACATCGAGATCTGGGGAGCTGTTTGTCACTGCGGCATAACCCAGCCTGTGCTGACCCATGCACCGGTCTAACCCCTACTTTACAGAGGAAGAAACTGGGCCCAAGAAGAGTGACTTATCTCTGCAATGACAGCTGGTAATAAAGTCTTGGGGCCCTGACTCCCCATCCCCTTCTCTTTCTGCCAGTCACTATGCCTCTACCCTTGGGGCTCCTGGAATGGGTGCCAGGCACTTGACACGTGTCATTTCCTGTCCCCTCCACAGAAATGAATTATCATCCCATTCCTTATGTGAGGAAACGGAGGCCAAAACCGGGCAGCAAGTTGACAGGGTTTGAACCTATGACCATCTGGTCCAAGCACATATTCTCCACCTTATACCACCCCACCTCACATCTGCCAAAAACATATTTTAATAATATCTTCTAATACATGCTATTTGCTTTATTCCAGGAAGAATTATCAGTGCTTGAACTATTTTTAAAGTACTTATAACCATCCTAAGAATGTCCTCATTTGTAGATAAGGATATTGGGGCACAGAGAACTTAAGTAACTGGTTCAGGGTCACACAGCTAATAAATGGAAGAACTAGGATTTGAACCCAAGCAGCTGACTCCAGAGTCCACACTCATGCCCATTATGGTTTATTACTATGAGCATAGCTCACACACAAATCAGCTGAATATGACATATGCATATATGTTTATATGTGTTCATATACCACTTATATATCATAAAGCAACTATTGCCATACATGATATTTTGGTTTGCTTATTTAGATTGCGGGGCATTTTCTTCTGCACTGACAAGATTCCGTGACACAATTGTTATAAGGCCATTTCTTCTCCTAACCCTTACCCAGGTGTTCTATGGATCCAGTGCAATGTGATTAAGACATTTTTTTAACCTGAAAAAAAAAAACAGAATTCTTTTCAAACCCAAACAAAATTAGTTTATTTTCAACAAGCCCGGAAGGGCCCAGCCACCGAGAAGCCCTGGGACTCTGGGCCTCCTGCTCACTCTCCCGCTTGTCTTTACGCCCCTCAGCCCTGTCTTTGTTTGAGGTGGCGGTTCTGCTGCAGGCTTCATCGCCTGCCTCCTGCCCCCTGCCCGCCCCTTCTGGTCTCTGTGCAGAAGTTGTTCTCAAGCCCCGGACAACAGCCCCCTGTCCCCAGGTCTCCTTGTCACACACTCCCTGTGTTTCCAGGTGCTCTGAGACCATGGGTTCTGGGTCTGTCTTGCCAGAACATGGAGGTTCTGGGCTTACTGGGAGCTTCACAGCCGTGAGTGCGGAGGCCCGTGGGCTCATCCCCAAGTGGGCGTCTAACACTTGGGGAACGGTGCAGTGCGAGGGTCTCTTGAGGACAATGGCTCTCTTTCTGTTCTGCAGACCCAGAGTCGGCTAGAGTAGACTTCCATTCCTTCACTGAACATCTGTTACATGCGACTGTTTCTTTGCAAGTGCAACTTTGTTTTCTATCTTGACACACACAAATTAGGAAAATGCTCAATGTTGCAAGTGCTTGAGGAAACAGGAAAGGCACTGCCAAGGCACTCCCTGGCTCTGTGCAGGCAGGTGATTTGGGCTCTGTTCCGGGAGGAGCTGAGGTCTGGTGGATGAGCATGGAGTTCTAACCACAGTGCAGTTATTAGTCCACAGGAAACATCCTGTTACTATTATAAAGATGAAGTGCTCCTTTTTTTTTTTTTTATAAAGACCTTTCAAAATCTTCCTTTCCATTCTGATTCAGTTCAAGTCTGGGAGGCAGGAAGGTCTCAGGGCAGCCATGCCTGTGACATTAGCTAATCAGACTCCCAAGAAGCATTCCATTCCGCTTAGGAGGGCTTTGGGGAATGGTTTGCTCACAGTGGCTTTTAAAATAAACGGAGGGTTGCCAGGCTGAATGGACTCCCTGCGGGGCTGCTGCCCTGGTTCCAGGCTGGTGCCCAGCATGCCTCTCTCCTGGTGGGATAGTGGACGTGCCATTAACCATGGCTGTCTGCCTGTTCCCAGTTCTTGGGGGATGCAGTGGGAAGTCTTGTATTCTCTGTCCCTCCCCATTTTAAAATTGGGAAAACTGAGGCTCAGGAGAGTAGTAATAACAGCCAGCACACAGAGCACTTTGTATTAGCTTATCTACAAATATCGAGGGGAGGGACACCATGGCGTAATGGCAAGCAAGACACGGTTTCATCCTGGTTCTGACACTCTGAAGCCGTGGGACCCTGTGCAAGTCACTAAATCTCCATGAGACTCAGTTTCTTTGTCAAACACGGATAGTGATACCTATTCTACAGGGTTGTTGTAAGAAGAGAAACCATGTAAAGTACCTAGAGTAGTGCCTGGCACTTAGTAGGTACTGGATCAACAGTCTTTATTTCTACTGGAGACACAGTGTAGGCCAACGATAGAATGAACAGTGTTTTCCAGTCCTGCTTGACAGCAAGAATGCCCGACCCAAGGTGGTGGATAGAAATAGGTAAAAATACATATTCCCAGGCCCCGTCCTCCATAGTCTATAGGTAACAATGGGAATCTAACAAGCCACTGGGTGACTCCTGTCAGGCACTTCTGGGACACATGCAGGAGCCCTCCACTCCAGCCTCTTGGTTTGGCTCTTTTATTTCCTATGAACCTGGCCTCCTATTCCGCAAAGCTGTAGCTTTTGCTTGAAGGGGGACATGATTAAAAGGTCAAATGTCATGGTACATTATATTCTCAGAGAAGGTGCCCTGAACTTTGCACAGTAGATTTATCCCTGAAAAGCTGTTTGCAAATGGAAGTGTGTGTGTGTGTGTGTGTGTGTGAGAGAGAGAGAGAGAGAGAGAAATAGAGGGGGAGTTGAGGGGATGGAAAGAACAGGCGTGTATTTAATACCTTAGCTTGCAATTCAAAAGAATGCATGTCATTCAACTAAATAATATTGTTTGGGTGACTTTTGTGCTGGGCATGCAATGAAAATATGCAGCCCACGCATTCAAGGGGCTCCCTTAGAGTCCTGTGAGGAAGAAGGTCACATAGGCAATTCGTGGTTAGGTAAGGTTCACGCAGGGGGAGCTAGGAGACCGTGGTGGTGGGGGATAGGCACCCAACTTGGGGCTGGGGAATCTAGGAAGTTCCGGGGACACATAATATCTGAGGGTGAGACCTATCAATTGGAATCAAGTCTTTCTCTCTCCCTCTCTCTTTGCAAAGTGAACGACACTTCTCTAATTTATCCTTGAAAGAAGTGAACTTTCACATCACGGTTCCCCTGGATGCACTTATACAAGCACGCAGCGAACTCAGGCTTTGAGTTCCCGCTAGGGGCGAGGCGCAGAGTGCGGTGTGGCAGGGTGCCCAGGGAGAGAAGAGCCCAGTCCCTGCCCTCGGGGAGGTGACGCTGCCTCTCCGCAGGATTCACTTCTGTTCTCCTCCGGGTCGTTAATCCAGTGTAGTCAGTTTATGACCGAACAGGTAGCGTGCCATTCAGGTCTTAGCTCCTTTTGCTGAAAAGGCTGTGTGTTTTCCTTCGTCACCACGTGGTGGGGAAATCCCGTTCGCACCGACACTTCCGTGCGGGCATCCATTTCATCCAGGAGAAAACCAGAGGGCACGCGGGAGTTCCCAGAGCTGTTCGCCACGAGGCCCTGGAGGCTGGGTGGGTCCCCGGGGTCTGTGCGGCCTGTGAGTATCGGGGAGGCTGGGGCAGCCCACAGGCCTGGCAGGTTTTCTTCCTCCTGGGCATCAGGAACACCATCGCCTTTCAAACCCCCTGTGTGCCCAAGAAGGGGAGGAGGCTTCCTCGTGAATGACGATTACATCATGTTTAAACAAAAGGTGGCAAGGTGGCAGTCCACAGGTGGGTCCTCTGACCTTCTCTGCCTGTCTGGAGAGAGCTGTTTGGACCCCCTTCCAGTGCAGGTGTCTTCCCCTCGCACAGACGCGGCCCCTGAGGTGCAAGGGGTACCTGGAGGCAGGGTTAATCACCTGGCGGTTTGCACCCTCTGTACAGAGAACCTGCCCCCAGACTAGTTATTCCAGCTTTCAGAATCTCCCCCAAACGCGAACCCCCACCCTCCTGTTCCCTGCTCCTCAGAAGGCCGCGCCTGAATCATCCACCTTCGGCTGCTTTGCCAAGTTGCTCCCACTTCCTGAGACGTTGCCCCCCTCTATCTGCTCGGTGAAATCCAACCCAGCCTTCAAAGCCCAGCTCAGGTGTCGCCTCTTTCCCTGGTTGGAATTCGTCTCTCCCTCTCTGCACTCCTTGGTTTGGCCCTCTCTCTCATTACCTTTCTTGGGCAACTGGCTTCGCCTCCCAGGTCCTCAGTTTTCTCCCTGGGCGCGGGCGCAGCAGCAGCCTCTGCAGCAATCTTTAAGCCCGTTGGAGTCCTGGGCTCCTTCGAGAACGTGCTGAAAGCTGCCCGTGTTTAGGACGTTCCCCTTCACTGCCTCCCGTAATCACCAATCACGTCTCTCTAGCCGGATACTAGTGTTCCCAGGTTTATCTCACCGATGAGGGAAGAAGGCCCAGAGGGGTGAAGTGCCCGTCCCCAGGCCACACAGCTAAGCAGCACCAGCAGAGCCAGAGGTGCACATGCCAGAAGAGCCGGGGTCGCAATCACAGGCCCCGCCGCAATGCCGGCTCTCCGCCTCCCGGGCGGGGGAGCGGGGCGCGGAGGACGCAGCGCACAGCACTGTGTCCTGCAGTTCAGGGGTTCAAGAACCCCAAGCCCACCTCAACCAGGCCTTCACCGGGTTGCTCCCTAAACGCAGGCCTGGCTTGAGCCCTCGGTAGGGATATCGGTCAGCATATGGTGACCCAAACCCGGGGCCCGGGAGAGGGACCGAGGCTGGGACGCCCGTACCGAGGAGTGCGGGCTCGCGGCGCCGAGCGGCGGAGCCGCGTCCCGGGTCCCCAGTTCCAGGAATGTGGGAGGGCCCGGAGGAGAAGGAGGCGAGGCGGGGGCGCTTCCTCTGCCCGCGGGAGGGGAGTCGCCGAGGCGCGCGCGGGGCGCGCCGCTGCCCCCTCCCCACCTCCCGGCCGGCCGGGCGGGGGCGGGGGCTGCCGCGGAGGGCGGCGAGGGGCCGCGGGGCTCGGCCGCCGCCGGGCCGGCCGGGCGGGAGGAAGCGATGAATATTCAGAGGGGGAGGGGAGCAAAGGGCGGGAGCGCTCGCCGCGGCTCCCTGCAGCCGGAGCCGCATGACGCGCAGAGGAGGCAGCGGGAGCCGCCGGAGCCGCGGGAGCCGGGATCCCGTTGCCGCGCACGAGGGGTGGGCGCCGCTTGCTCCGCCCCGCGAAGCTCCTGCGCGCCCAGGGACGGGTCCCCTCCGCGACCGCCGCGCCGGGCCCAGCCGTGGGGCCGCCGCTGCTGCCATGTCCCCGGGGAAGCCCGGGGCGGGCGGAGCGGGGACTAGGCGGACCGGCTGGAGGAGGCGGAGGCGGAGGCGGTGGCTGGAGGCGGCGAGCAGGGCGCCCGGGCTCGGGCGCACGGCGGGGCCCGACTCGCGCGGCCCGGACACGTTCCAGAGCGCGCGGGGCATGAAGCCGGCGGCGCGGGAGGCGCGGCCACCTCGGCGTTCGTTCCGGCTGCGCTGGGCGCTGCCGCCGCTGCTGCTGCTGTGTCGCCTGGGCCAGGTGAGCGGCCTGGGGCCCGGACGGGGGGGCAGGGCGGGGCGGGACTGGCATCCCCGGCACCTGCCCGCGGTGCCCGCCTGCAGGGTTGGGGGAGGTGAGGGCCTGGGTCCTAGGGAAGCCCTCCTGGAGAGCTCGCGGGAACCGGCCGCCCTGGCAGGCCGGTGACCCAGCGGGTTACCGGGCTGCCCGGCACCAGAGGGCGGGCGGCGGGTCCCGGGGTCCCCGGGGTGTTTGGAGCCTCCTTCGGGCGCCTCCGCGACTCCAGGCCGTCTCTGGCCCGCCCTTCCCGCAGCCGGTTCAGTCTGCCGACCCGGCTCGCCAGCCGGAGGCGACCGGAGGGGGCGTGTGTGATGAGGGCGCCCGGCGCGGCGAGGGGCCGACCCGGCCTGTAGGGCCCGAGGGGCTGGGCCGAGGGGCAGCGGCGGCGGCCGGGGGCCGGGTCGCCGGGCAGGGGGCGAGGCGCCGGGCCTCCGGGCCGAGGGCACCGCTTCTGGGGAAAGTTGCCACCCCGAGGCGAGGGGCTGCACGCAGGGGTCCCTCCCGCGGACGGTCCTCTCCCCCGGGAAGCCGGTCGCTTCCCTGGGGGTTTACTTGGTGCTCGGTGGGCGCCCGCTCGCCCCCCTCGGCCCTGTGTTCTGGCTTCGCTTTTCAGATAATGCTGCGCCCGGCGTTTCGGTGACCGAGATTTCTGAGAGCTGCGTCTCCCCTTAGTGCTGCCCGCCCCCCGGGGGGAGGCAGGGCAGCTGGGAGGCTGCCCACCGCGCAGAGGGGCCTGGAGGGAGAGAAGTGAAAGAGCGGGGCGCCCAGCCCTGCCCCGCGGTTCCGCTCAGCCTTCTAGGAGCCCGCTCGGGGCTCGAACCCGCAGTGGAAAAGGGCTCCACTGATGACACCCTGCTGTGCGTTTTATTCATGAAAATCCTGCTTGTTTCACACACACAGGCGCCCTAAAGGGCGGATGACGTTTGAAACCTGGCGAGTCAGTTATTACTGGGGATGGAACTCGGTTTCAGGGAGAACTTTTCACGCACATCAGCCCTGGGGAGCACTGGAGCCCAGCAGGCGGGCGGTGGCGGAGGACCTCCGGGGGCCACTGTCCCCTCGCCCTGGTCCTCAGCAGGCTCCGAACAGGCAGGCTCCTCGGAGGGCCCGGGAGGCAGGGCGACCTCCTGCAGAGAACGCGGGGTCAGGTGTCGGAGGAAGCCCCAGGGCTGGGCTGGCTCTGCAGTCCCCCGAGTGCTCAGGTAACGGCGTTTGTAGGGTGGGTGTGCTGCCGCCCGCCCTGGGGACTGGGGCTTCCCCTGGCCAGCGTCCGCAGGAGCTGTGTAGAGAGTAAAGGGTGTCCAGGGGGGATGATCACGAAGGTGTAGTGTGTGTGTGTGTGTGTGTGTGTGTGTGTGTGAGGGCTTCCTCCCTGTTCCCGCAAGGAAGCTCTGGAGAACAGTCTATGAGATTAAAAAAAAAAAAAAAAGGATAAAAACCTCACAATTGAAGAGCTCTTGCACCACAATTTTTACTAAAGACATACTTGATCTTCACTTATTTTTAGTTTAATTTGATACATGTATATTTTATTATATTACATTGTTAATTTTTTTTTTTTTTGGTTTTTGCTTCCGTCGTGGTGGTTGTTAGCGGTGCTTTGAAATCAGCGAAACATTTCTTCAGTTTACATTTATATCTTGCCCAATCCTTTCTTGAATTTCAGTAGCATATTGCCGGCCACTCCACATTTGTCCCCTATTCAGATATTTCCTGCCGCTCTAATTTATTCTGCAGAAACGCGAGAGGACTCTATTTCTCGTTGTTTTTTATTTTTTTTTTTTGATACATTATAAAATAGGAACTCTAAAAGGCTGTCTGAAGAAGGATCTTCGAATCCACATTTGGCAGTTCATTTGGATACTGCATGTGTCAGGGAGTCAGTGACTTCTTGATCTGGACCAGTCCTTCAAGGTGCCTCCAGCCCCTCATTTCTTGTAGACGAGGACTCTGAGGCCCAGAGCAGACGGTGACCTGGCCGAGGTCACCCGGCAAGACGGCAGCCATGCGGAGACCGGCACCTGTGTCACCTGCCTGTGTGCCTGGCGCATTCACGCCACTTTCTGTGCGTGTGCTGTGTCTCCACCGTGCTCCTACTTTCAGCTGCCGGTGCCGTCCTGCCTCGTCGCGGGTATTCCTGGAACTGTGGGTGTAAACAGTCTCTCAGCAGCAAGTCGTATTTGAAGTTAGACGTCGCGTGGAAGATTTCTGAAGCTGGCGAATTTAGGAAATGTGGGTGCACGTATCTATCTGACCGCCTCCCTAACACAGGGGCTGGCTCTGTATGGCTTGGATAGTGTGTGTGTGTGTGTTTTAAAAAGGAATCCCACCTGTGGCAGGTTAAGGAAAGGGACAAGTTGTGGGAAAGACGGAGCTCTGTTGGAGCAGGAATGAGGACGGGTGTGGAGGCTGGGAGGGTGGGATGCCCGAGGTCTCCGTGCTTCGTAGGGCCGGAAAAGCAATTTTCGACTCTGGCATCTCATCTCCAAGACAGGAAGGCCGGTCGGAGATGATTCCAGCTCGGGGATTTGGCTGGTTGCAGTGTCTGACCCTGCCCATCCTTGCAGTGTTTTTGCACACTATTTTTGGTTTCTGTGTATGTTGTAGTCAGTGTGACAAAGCGTCCCCCCCCCACCCCGCCCCTTGCCTCCTTCTCTTGAGAAATGTAGTCCTGACATATTCTTTATGATGTTGGCTGGATAGTGGGCTGCTTTAAAAAGGAAATAAAAAAAGCTGGTGACTGACAGCTGTTGGGTTGGTCTTATCGGGCTGTGGTTTTGCATTTTCTTTGCTTTCTTGTTTACTGGGGAGCAATAACTGTTTGCATGTCCTATCTGCTATAGCTGGTCCTTGAGCCTGCTTGCCTACCTGCTCCATCCAGAGTACGGAAAGTATTTTAACTCCTCTTTATACTGCTCGTTAAATGCTCATACGGGTGACTCTAAATATTTTTGTTTTGCTTCAGAACAACAACGGAAAAACCAAATTTTATGTTTTGTTTGCAGACAGTTTAAGAAAACAGAGCAAATTGGTTTATGGTTAGACTGTGACTTTGAGCTGACTTCAAGTTCAGCCCCACGATAAAGATAACCGCGGAATACCCAAGCTTTCCTTAGCAGGGAGAATGAATCCTGGCTCCTGAGTGAGTAATTTTGGTCAGCAAAGAGGTTATTTAGCTCCTAAAAGTAATTTTTCCTCGGGGTTGAGGCCTAGGCAGAGCTGCAGAGTGACTGCAGGCCTGGGTTTAGCCAGCCCATCATCAGCAATTACTTCTTAGTTCATTCACTGCTCAGCCAAGGGAATTATTTTGAGTGCAGTGCAAGAGGCAATTTTTGGTGCATTTCCCTTCTAACATCATGCTGTTGCTTGGTAATATTGTAATGAACAGGTAACAGTACATGTGGCAGGCACTGTGCTAAGAAGGCTTCCACGCATTCCCTCATTTGCTCGTTTCAGAAATAGTAAGAGGTGGGTGCTGTCATGTTCCCATTTCATCTGAGAGAAAACTGAGGCTCGGAAGTTACCAAAGACTCGTAAGTGGTAGGTGGCAGAGCCAAGCCTACTGTCTCCATGGCCCCGGGTTCCTGTCCTGCGCTGTGAGAATTTGGGTGTTTCAGCGACGGCCTTCAGAGTACAACTAGCCGATGGGACTTTTGTTGGAGGGACAGGCTCCTGGGGCCTGAACCCTGACGGGGCTGGGAGTCGTATCGCCTTTTCTGAATCCTAAATTCTGTAGCATCTACTCCGTTTGTATCGTGGACAACCAAAGGGCCCTCTTTCTTGCTCATGCTTCTTTGGCAGCCTGAGCTTATGAGGCAAGCCTGCCTTTGTGGAGACAGGCTGGGGTTTGGAATGGGAAGACCTGGGTTCAACTTTGTACTCTGCCACTTAGTAGCTGCATACACTCGGGCAATTCACTGAAAGTACGTGACTCCTCATTTTCTTATCTGGAGAAAGGGGCTAACACTTCCTGCTCCAGTGGGCAGTTGAGAGGATCAAACAAGATAGAAAAAGGGCTGCTATGTAAAATCTAAGGCACAATTTCATTGCTTGATGCGGCTGCTGTTGTTATTAGGGGAGAAGAAATGGGGCTTCAGAAATACTTACCAAGCGTTTTCTTTAGAGTGTTTCCTGGGGCATGTGCAAAAGGAGCTTAGCTCAATGCCAAAACATTTTTTAAATCCTCACTTTTTAGAGAGAGAGGGCGAGGGAGGGAGGGAGAGATGGGAGAGAGAGAGAGAGAGAGAGAGAGAGAGGGAGGGAGAGAGAAAGAGGGAAAGAAATATTGATTGGTTGCCTTCTCACTGAATCCGCAACCTGGGTATGTGCCCTGACCAGGAATCGAACCCATGACCTTTTTGGTCGATGGGATGATGCTCTAAACAACTGAGCCACACTGGCCACGGTCCAAAACATTTTTTAAATGTTCAGAATTATTTATTTATTTATTTATTTATTGTGGGGGAATATTAGAAAAAAGGTTGTGAGTTGTATATCAAGCCCATGATTTTACAGGTAGACTGAGGTTCTTTGTAGAGCCATAGTAAATACGTTCACTGAAATAGAGTAAAAAGGAGATGCACAGAAAAATATTGCTAAATAATTATGTAAGGATGACGTGGTTCTAGCCAACGTGCACAGGTGACACGTTGCCGAAGTCTGGGAAGCAGGCACCGAGCGGAGGCCTGGGGGGGGGGCTGGGCAAGAGTCCTGCCCTCAGGACTCTCCCCAGCCGGCCGTGGGGGAGGGGGGGAGGCGTAACCCCCCTGACCCCAGCTGGCTGACCACAGTCACGAGACAGGCCGTGCTGCTGATGTCCTTGCTGTCCCTGCAGAGGAAGGGCTGGCCCGGGGTTTGCCAGAGAAGGGTGGGAGATGACAATGAGGGGGCCAGACAGTCTCTGTGGAAATCCTGGAGTGGCAGCTGCCTCAGACCAGGGAATGGCCGGCCGTAGCAATTCTTGTCCCCACTTCGTCGGGCCAGCTTTTCATTGGCCTTTCCTGTGGTCCCTTGGAGGAGGGACAGGTGCTATAGGAAGTTGGGTATTACTTCCTTATTAGTGAAGCTGCCGTCTTCCCGTTGTCTCAGAATTTCCAGGGCATGTAAATGCCTGGGCGAGGGGTGCTGGTGAGGTGGCAGGTGGGGCATTTCGAAAGCACAGTGGTGTCAGCTCCCACAGAAGGTCTAATTTTAAACATGCAAATAATTTTCAGTTCCACTTTTCCTTCTTCCTGTTGCAGGGAAGCTGCACCCGGTTGCCATTGCTGAGGCTGGAGCAGACAATATCGTTTTTATGCCATGAATCCTCTTCCCCAGGGCAGGCATGGGGTGGTGTTTCTCTGGGTGCCCCAGCCGGGCCTCAGCCCACTGTTATTTCATGGCTTCTGAGTGGGCGAGTGAGCGAGTGAGTGGAAATGAAGACCTGGCACCAGTTTGGAGCCTGTAACACAGTGGTCCTTACTCTTTCTGGGGTGGGGTGGGTACGAGACCCTTACGGAGTCTGTAAAAGGGAAGAACCCTCTCCCCCAAAGAAACGAACATATTTAGAATTTTGTATCCAGCGTCAGGTGTTTTGTAGGAGCTTTAAAACAGCCCATGCAGCCCAGGTTTAAAACCCTGCAATCTAAAACATAGAAAAGTATCTGTCCCCTTTAAAGATACCACCACCCCCCACCCCTGCCCCCGCCCCCACTGTGGGGACCCTTGCTTTCCTTCTAGGAAGAACAATGTTTCTATGTCATGTAGACAAGTATCCATCTTCATCTTTCTAAAAACATTGTATATACACTGTATTCTACTTAGTCTTAATTTACTCAGGTGTCTTGGAGATGATTTCATATTTGTACCAATAGCTTTCACTCATTTTTAAAAAATGACTGCCTAATATTGTGACGCGTGAATGAACCATAATTTATATTTGACCATTTTTCAATCAATGGACACTTTAGTTATTTTTATTCTCTACCCCCACCCTTTATAAATCATGCTTCAGAGAATGTCTTTTGGTGCACATTTCATTGTAACCTTCATGAGCACACTCTTCAGTCTTTAATTTTAGGGCTGCTGGGTTGGAGGGTTCATGCTTTTAAGAATTTGGTGGTGTTGTTGAAGTGGCCCTCCACAAATATCGGTTTGGCTGGTTCGTTTCCCCGTACCATCAGGTGAATTGAGGATCCTTGAATTGTGAGAGGTGGAAAATTGTACCCGGTTACTTTTATTTATATTTATAATTTTGAGTTGCATACTTTTCCCCCTCATTTTGGGCCATTTGCATTTCATTTTGGGCCATTTGCATTTCTTGCTTCCTTTTTTTTTGTTAACTCCAGTGAGAGAGAGAGAGAGAGAGAGAGAGAGGTTGGTTGATTTTTGTTATCAATTTCCACAAGCTCTTTGGTATTAAGGAAGTTAGTGTTAGTTCATTTGTGTTGCAAATACATATGTTTCCAGCTATTTTGGATGCAGCCCTTGTTCCTTAGGGACACAGATAAGCAAAACCCTGGATGGTGAAGCGGGTATAGATCTCGGAGCCAAGCAGCGTGGTGGGAACGCTGGCTGTGCTACCTAATGAGCTGTGTGATCTTGGACAGCCTCCTTAACCTCTCTGATCCTTGCTGTTCGCACCTCTAAAATGCTAATGACAATTAGTATTTCCTCTCATGCAGAGTAGTTAGATAAGTGAGGTCACATGATGTTCAAGTCCCTTACAAATGGGTATAGAAATAATCAAAACAACTTACAAAATATTCCATCTACTCAAGCATTACATTACATTTGAAAGTGAGGGCAGAAGGCCATCGGTATGAGTCGTCAGAGTTGTGGTACAAAATCTTCTAAATTGGATTTAAGAGATTAAATCCACCACGGACGGTGTGCCTGCCTACACGTATGTGTACGTATTGCAGTATATAACGGGCAACGGTAGAGGCTCCCTGAGAGCACAGTGTAAGTCGTATTTCCCTTTTGACAAGTGAGTATAAGTGGACTGATACATGACTAAGAGATGTGACTGAAGAGTGGCCAGTGTGGTCTTGCCTTGAAGGAGAACAGGGATGCTGACCATGGGTTTTAACTCAGTCCCACCCCCACCCCGCCCCCCAAACAAGGTCCTTCTTGCATTGGCTTTAGCACTTTTCTTTTTCTTGCGACCTGGCCAGCTTGGCTGTGGCCACCTCCTGTCTCTGGGTACATTTTGTGTAGGGCTGAGGGGAGTATTTATGCCAACAAGTGAAGGTTTAAAGACATACCCCTTGGCTCCCGGTGCCGGAGGTGGGAGGCCGGTGGGAGGCCAATGGGAGGCCTGGGAGTCTGCTGACTGCACCGCCTGTTTCCATGGCAGCAAGGTGAGCCTGCGTTTCCTGCTGCTGGCCGAGGGGCCACCTCATTGTCCTGCCCTTGTGTCATGGGGATTCTTCCTTCCTGGCTGAGGGGGCGTCCACACGGGTGGACCTGCTGTTCCTGGGGCCCGGAGCTGGAGATCTGTGGGGGTGGGGTGGGTGCAGAGGGGGATGGCAGCCCGGTGCTGAGCGTGCCTGTGTCAGAGGCAGTCAGACCCGATTCCCCCACTTGCTCACTTTGTGACCTTGGCCGGCTCTTCCGATGCTTGGTGCCTTGTTTGTTCTCACCTGGAGAATGGGGACAAGAATACCTACCTCACAGGGTTCTGGAGGATTAAATCAACTGCACAACAAGATCTTACTGTGGAGCAAACCTCCCAAAGACGCTGGCTGTTGTTTCATTGCCTGATTTTGCTGGGATGCTGGCGTAACTGGCTACTTCAGAAAACTGGACAAGAATTGTTTTTGCCGTCTAGGTCACAGGCCCTTCCACACGCACGAGCTCATTCTCTCCTCACAGCGTCCCTGTTTGTCGTTGTTACTCCCCCTGAAGGTGTGCCGCAGAGCGGCTGGGAGCGACTTGTCCAACTCAGGTGACATCCGTCTTTTGCACAAAATAATCTGCTTGCACAGTGTCATCCAGTTGTGACCATTGCTCCGATGCTGAATCAGCTTACAAGAGGCAAACCGGGGCCGTGGAGTCCCCTATTTGGCCCACACCTAATCATGAGGTTGAACCGCACATGAAATTACTGGTTTTGGTACTCTGACTATCGTGTGTAGTTCCACCTCCTCTGTTTCAAACAAATGTGCTTTTCCAGGGACATTTGGGAAACAGAGTCACGGTCTTGCATGCTGGAAAGCAGTGCGTTTAACACCGTGTCTCATAAAACTCGGTTCAGCAAGTCCGGATCAGCTCTGAGAAGGAGGAGAACAGGAAGTGGCAGAGCTTCCTTCGAGCAGGAAGGGCGAGCACCGTGCTAGGAAACTTGTTTCAGTTACATGCACACCTGTGACGTGTGTGTGTGTGCTGAATCCCGTGTACAGTGAATTTCCTATCGTGGGTCCCGCCATTGCCCAACCCGCCCCCCGGAAGCCACAGTCTACAGGGGATGGAGTGGTAGAAGGGGCAGGGTGGGGGGTGGCAGTGGGTCTGTTTCCAGAGACAGTGGACACCAGTGTAAGGTCCCCGAGATGCACGGTCGCTGTCCCCATACATAGAGCTGAAAACCGTCGTGCAGCCGTGGGTGTGGGAAGGGCCAGCTTCAGGAGAGGTCCCTTGGGAAGGGAGTGGGTGGCCTGGGAGCCGAGGAGGCCTCCCTCACGTAGCTGCCCTTCTGGAAACTTCAGGGGACGGCCCCAGGAGGACAGCTTCTGGGCATGCTCCGAGTCCTTCGGTAAACGTGTTGGGTAGAGAGCCAGCACGCACTGCCCGCTGTGTGGTGACTTTGAATGAGATTCCAGGGCCCCCTGCCGTGGGCTGAGCTCTGAGGGGTCACTCCCCATCTGGCGCGTCGCGGGGACTGACTCGCAGCCCAGACGGCTCTGCCCCCAGGACCTGCCGCCCTCCCTCCAGCCACGCCAATCTGCCGATCTGCTCAGGACTCACGCCGACGCCCTGGCAGGGGCTGTTCGCCCGGTGGGCAGGAGGCTGATTCTGCTCCCTTTCGAGTTAGTTCAGGCTTTTTTAAAAAATGTAAACATTTTGAAAAATAAATAAAAGAAGAAAGTGAAATTACCTGTAATCTCTCCTCCCCCCAAGTGGTACTGTTTTGATGGGTGATCTTTGTCTTTTTTTATGCATATTCTGTCTATTTATAATAAAATAGTGTTACCTCCTACACATTCTTTACAACCTACACTTTTTACTTAATAGGAAAATAAAAAAAAACCCGTGGTAGATGCATCCCTGGGGACACCCAGGAGGCTACAGTATGAACCTGAGGCTTCTTCCTGTAGGTTCGCTCTTACACTGTGGAAAGTCTTTTGAAATGCTTTTTTTTTTAAAAACAAACAAACAAACAAACAGACATGGGCATATTATAGATTAGATGCAAAATTGGCATCCAGAACTTTTTCAGCAAATACAGGAGACAACAAAAAAAAATTTCTGTACTGCAGGCCCCTGGCGTGGGGGTGGGGGGTGGTGAGTTCTCCGTCTTCTCTGTTTTCCTCAGGGGCAGTTGGTAAGGGAGAGACAGTGTGTTGCAAACATTTCCCTCGCCAGAAGGTGTTCCTCTCTTCTGTAACTTTTAGCTGTTGCCTCTTGTTGCATTATAGGGAGGCACCTGCATCCATCTCATTTCTTCTTTCATTAGTCTGCTAGTTTGTTTCTGAAAGTTTTTGCTCTGAGGAGCCCTATAAAGATGACTTTGTGATTAAATCTCTGAACATATCTCTGAAGACTGTCTCAGTATACATGGAGATGATAAAAATAACAAAAGCAGCAACCGTAGGTTGAATATCTGTCAGCACTTTGTACCTATTAATTCATGCAACCAAATGAGGTAGTTACAGGGAAGGGAACTGAGGCCCAGAGAGTTATAACCTGGCCCACGGTCACGCGCTGTGCCGGAACCTCACCCAGCTCGCTGCGGGCTTCCTTTGGGGCACAGGAAGCGGGAACGGATGGCCCACACGGGCCAGGGCGTGTGTGAGCCTCAGGGGAGGACAGCTGGACTTGAGGGCCATTCCCATAGGTGGGAGAGCCGTCTTCCTGCGGAATGAATGACACGTTGACACTTGCTGCTCAGAGCCGTGACGTCGGGGACTGGGGTAAATGCTTCTTCCTAAAGCTACAGAAGACAAGAATTTCTTTGCTACCGATTTCAGAACCTGGAGCCATGAGCGGTAAAAGCTGCCTGAAAACAGTGAATGACCTCAGTGCGTTGGGGTCTTGGCCTTCCCGTGGTGAGCGAATGTGGGTGTCGCAGAGTTCGAAATCGGGCGCGGATGACAGGAGCTCAGGGTGTCCCGTTGGAAGAGCAGCGTGGGAAAGGGCACAGGCTTTGGTGTCGGCAGAAGCCTGGGCCCAAAGCCATGCCCTCCTCCTGCAGCCCTGACCCTGAATCTGCCTGGGTCCTGAAGCACCTGGGCGCCTGCTGTGTCATCTGCAAAATGGGTAATACAGTCACACCTTGGTACTCATCAGCTTCGGACCACGTCCAACCCTGTACTTGTCGCATTTTGATGAGAAAAAAATGTTTCAGCCCTTGGCGTTTGCTCAGGATGCGTCGCATCTGCTAAAACTTGTGTGAGTCACGATGCCGCCCCGCAAGGGAAAATTTCTCACGGGAAAAGTCGCTCGGTACTTGTCGGTTTCGGCACGAGTCACGAGTTCCAGAACAAACCGAAGACGAGGGCTGAGGCACCATGGTGATGGCCAGGCCACAGTGATCAGGGTCGAGTGAGGGGAGGTGTGTCTAGACGGTGGCACTTAGCAGGGAGGCTCCTAATGGCTCGTCCCCAACTCACCCTCTGTATTAGCACACCTCCGGACTTCGGGGCTCCCGCTGCCGTGTGCCCCAGAGTTGGGGACACCTGCTCTGAAGGAGTTCAAGCGACTTCTGCCAGCCTGGTGCCCAGGTGATGTGTTGTCTGAAGTGATCGCTGCCCTGGCTGGTATGGCTCCGTGGGTCGAGCGCCGGCCTGCTAGCCGATAGGTTGCTGGTTCGATTCCCAGTCAGGGCACCTGCCTCGGCTGCAGGCCAGGTTCCCAGCTGTGGCCGTGTGAGAAGCAACTGATCTATGTTTCTCTCACATGTTGGTGTTCGTCCCCTTCCCTTCCCCTGTCTCTAAAAATAAATAAATAAAATCTTAAAAAAGAAGTGATCACCAAATCCTCCCGTGTGAAGAGAAATTGTAGGGGATGGGTAGGGATGGGAGCTCTTGTACACTCACTTGGAATCATAACAATCTCTACGAGAGTGATGCCCATTACGCCGGAACGGAGATCTCAAGGGAGAGCTCACGGCCCAAACCTGCCTTTTCTGGAGAGAAAACTGGAAGTGGTCTTGCCTGCCTTTTCTCCCTGCAGGTGAGGCTGTCCCAGTCCATCAAGTCCTGACCACAGGCGGGACTGATTAAACAGGCACAGCCCCATCTCTCAGGCCTAGCACTGCCCACCTCACTGGTCTCGTTTAAGCTGCTGCACTGACCCCGCTGCCTCTCGCTGGGCCTGCTCCCCAGCGCCCACCCTCTGGCCTCGTGCCTGCGCCCACTCCTCGAGCTCCTCCTGCACACCGCGCTGCCCGAGACCGCCTTCCCCTACTCCCTGACCCTGCGTTCTCCTTACAGTGTGGGCCCGATGTGAAGTTATCTTCACGGCTCAGACCTGGGCGTGTCTAAAGTCAACCAAAACCTCCTATTCGGCTTCGTCGTGTCTGGCTGCCGGGAGTCCTCCCCTGTGATAGCAGGCGTCAGACAGCACGAAGTCGCCTCTGTTGACCGTCTCATGCTGGACTTGCTCACGGGGCTGGGAGGGGGTTGAACGCCGCGGTGGAAAACTCGGGCTCTGGAGTCAGATGCCCGGGTGGGAAGTCCTTGGGTTGCCTCGACGATGTTGTTCAACCTCCCTGGGCCTCAGTCCTCTCCTCTGGAAGACGTGGCGGTGATGCGACTCGGTTCGCGGGTTGTTCTAGGGAGCGCGTGCAACCAGCACACACTCAACGTTAGTGACCGTTGGAAAAGCAAAGGAACCATGCGTTGGGCATGGGGTGGGGCTTAGAGCCTCCGCCTCTCGCTGGCCCCGGAGTGTGATTTCTTTCTTAAGTTTCACACACACGGGGCACGTAGACTTGGAGGCCGACTGACAGTGTGTGGTTGGGGCGAGTGGGAGAGCTCCTCTCTCTTCCGACCAGGCTTCCTCAGCCTCCGCACGACTGGCGTTTGGGGCCCGATGGTTTGTCGTGTTGGGGGCTGCCCTCTGCCCTCTGGCATGTGAGGCAGGCTCCCTGGCCTTTGCCTGCTAGGTGCCAGAAGCACCCTCCACCTCTCAGTTGTGACAGCCAGAAATGTCTCCAGATATTGCCAAATGTCCCCTCAGGGGGAAAGCACCCTGGTCGAGAACAGTTGCTTTGGGCAATGCCTGTTTTACCGTCTGGGCCCTGGTGGCCTTCGTAGTGGGGCTGGCTGTCCCTCTGTTCCCGCGTGATCGGGCTGCTGACGGACTTCCCTGCAGTGACAGTACAGGTCTAAGCCAACACGGGCATTTACAGATGTGACAAACATCCAAATGGCTGGGTCTCAAAAGAGGATTCGCATCCGACTCCGGGCTGGCCCGGTGAGCACTCGGTGGGGATGCTGTGGCCGAGGGCGCGCCGTGCGGGAGTCTCGGCACCCGGCGAGATGCCCGTGCTGCATTTCCCCCCGTGCCATCAGCCTGGGTTTCCGCCTCCCCGGAGCGGGAGGAGCTGCCGGTTTCCCCGGCCTGCCCGGGTGGGGAAGGAAGCCAGTGTTAATGTGATATGTGTCGTGCTAAGCTCTGCTGCAGGGGATGT
The DNA here is from genome assembly GCF_019186645.2 of Phyllostomus hastatus. Lineage (NCBI taxonomy): Eukaryota > Metazoa > Chordata > Mammalia > Chiroptera > Phyllostomidae > Phyllostomus > Phyllostomus hastatus. The sequence goes on from NW_025334037.1 coordinate 29,478,324, forward strand.
GAAGTGGAGGGAACCGCTCAGCGCTCAGCGTTCGTCAGGAGCCTCGGGGCCAAATGTGCCAAGTTCCACAGCAGGGATGGACCCGGCAAAGGGAGATCCCATTACAAAGAGCTTCACTGCCAAGTTCCCCTCCCAGCAGCTCCCTGGAGTCGTTTTCAGCTTTCAGAGAGTGTAGAGGCCCCAGGGCAGAAACCCACAGATAATGCCTTCAGGGACAGGGAGACCAGCAGGAACGAGGCAGGAGAGGAAACCCAGGAACCCCCCCCTGGAAGGGGGGTGATGTGGCCAGCCAGGGGCAGGGCCACCCAGAGACAGGAGCAGCGACTTCCTGAGGCTCCCTGTTCACGCAGCTTTTCGGGAACCTTTGTGAAACCGGGAGGGGAGTCCCAGCTCAGTGCGGGTCGCACCTGGTGGGGACACACCACCAGGTCAGTTCTCCTGCCCAGTTCCAGCCAGTTGTTCTGCGGTGCCTGCTGTACAGCCGCACCCCGTGTGCCGGGCTCCCGCGTCACCCTCACGATGGTTGCGTGCGTGTGGCGTCCGCCTTAGGGACTCGCCCGGGATGTGGCTCATCCCTCATCTCGCTTCTGCAGACACCCGGGAGCTTGCAAACCTGGATTTCCTCGTGTGCCAAATGATGGTAAATCAGCACGCCAGAGGCTCGTGATCAGATGCGCTGAGAACATGCACGGGAGGCCCCGGCGCGGTGCCTGGCACACAGAAGGTGCCTCCTCGATGCCCGCTGCCGACAGTGTCCTTGTCTCAGCTGATGGCGGTGGCGCGGGGCTCTGGCTCTGACCAGCCTTTCTTGGGAGCAGAACCGTGTGATCCAATCGCACCATCCACCTCAGGCCCTGTTCAGTGGGTGTTTGGGGGTGCGGGGGGCAGCTGTCACTGGGGGAGGACAAAGAGTCTGAGGTGGAGGATATAAGGCAGAATCCACCCTTGGGGACAGAATGTGCAATCTCACTGTCTGACAGGCCGGAGGCCAGCAGAGCCCACTGCCCAGCACCTCGGTGGGTAATCGTTGCCAGTAAGAAGATAAGAGGGGTCATTGCCTCGAAGAACATCCGAGTGAGGAAGGACCTGGGGATATTAGGCTAGGGAAGACCAGCGGGTTCCATGCTGTGTCTGTTTTCAGGTGATTCATGGAGGCTGCTCGGGCCCTGCCTGTCCAGGGGCCCTCAGACCATTTGGGATGGCCCAGCCAGCAGGAGAGGGCGCTGGGATCAACTAGTGATGCCTGCCTTGGACACAGAAGGGCAAGGGCTGACACATATGCTGTTTATTTGCTCTTTTCGGTGACAGCTGATGGCACTGAGGCCTATGACTGTGCTCACTGGAGGGTCACCCAGAAACTCGTAAAATCACGAACATCCCTTTCGCAAGGGATCTTTTATTAAGAGCGTCCGAGTCTCTAGTTTCATTCCCGAGAAACTGGTTTTTGCTTGACTGTCTTCAGCGAGAGGAACTTGCTGTCTGAAAAGGCAGCGTGTTCTGTCTTCAGGCCCCTCTCCCAGTGAGTACCCACCCCCTCCGAGGGGGAGGGGGCCTTCAAAGCCCCTTGAGATGGGCTCTTCCCAACAGTGGCCGCCCCTGGGGAGCTTTCGGAACACGCCCACGGCGGGGCCCCCGCTCCTGACCAGCGGCACACACCAGCTCCTGCGTTGTTGTTTTATTGTAATCTCTCCAAACCTCCTCCTGGGAGGTTAATGTGTAGCCAGCGTCGAGAACCACTGAGATGAAATCTTTTTTTTGGACACAGGCCCAGAAAGAGCACGATTATCCAGAGTTATGTGGAGTTAGTGGCGCGGGGAGAAAGGAAACCAAGGGGGAAAAGCCCTCTGTGAAGTGCCAGCCCTGTGCCGGGTGCTTTTACTTTCACGCCGAGGCTCTTCTGGTCCCGCGAAGTTACGTGACTCCACTGCTGAAACTCCATTCCTGTGCCTTCCCACTGCACTCAGATAATCCCTGGTGCTGGCCTGCCTGCGAGAGCCTCCACCTCGGCTCGGAGGGGACCGCCAGGCCCCTCCCTCCTCCGACTTAATCCAGTCTCGCACCCCCCATCCACTGTCGCGCTGGCCATATCGTGGTGGATGTTGGCACCACCCTCTCTCCCTTGGGGGAATCTTTCTGCTGCGTTCCCCCCCCCACCCCCGCCCCCATCCTCCTGGCTCCTTCTCAGGCCTTCCTCCGTCCTTGCCCAGAGCCCCTATCCCATTATCCTGCTTCATTTCCTCTGGCCTTAGCACCACTCGAAACCGTCTTATTAGTGGACTGTGTCTGTTTCCCTACCCCCTGGAGCAGTAGTCACTGCAGGAGGTAGGGACCCTGTCTGCTGCTCCTCTGCTCCATCCCTCAGGCCCGGGACAGGGCCTGCCTCCAGGGGATGTTTGCTGGACGGACGAGTTGAAAGAAGAACCAGGGCATGGGGCTGTTATTATCCCCAGGTTCCAATCGATGAGAACTCTGGTTTACTGACTCTCGGCCCCGTGTCACTTCCGATGATCTCACAGTAACCTTACCTTTGGCCCCTGCAGCCCCAGTTGTGTGTATGTGTGTTGTGTGTGTACGGATGTGTGTTGGGGGGGAATCACCGTAATCCCTGGGGGTGGGGCTTAGCTAGCTCTAGGAAAAAGAGTGCAGATTTGGGAGTCCTTTGGAACTTGAGTTTGAATCCCAGCACTGCTCTTATTAGCTGGGTGATCTTGGGAAATCACTGCACCTCTCTGAGACCCAGGTTTTCTTCTCTGCAAAATGGAATCGCAGTACTAATGGTTAGCCATCACTGAAGGCTTTCTCTGTGCCGGGCACTGTGCTAAGTGCTTTCTGGTGTTTTGATTGAGGGAATCCTCATGACCACCTCATGAGGGAGAGGAGAACGAGATACAGAGAGGTTAGGCGACCGGCCTGAGGTCACACAGCAAATCAAGGGAGCAAACAGCGTTCAAGCTTTGGCACCCCGGTTCTAGAGTCAGGGTTAGGGGATCGTGAAATCACGCCCAGTGACCCCAGAACAGGTGGTGGTGTCAAGACACTCGGTGCGAGTTAGCGCCTCCACCCCCTTTGACCTTTACTCTCACGGTGACATTTAAATTTTTGTACTGTTTTGTTCTCAAGTTGGTGACAAAAGTGCCGATTTCCTGCTGGTGGGGCTCCCTCCCAGGCACAGCTTCTGTTGACAGGACCTCAGAGAGCGAGATCAACGTGCAGGCGGGGCGCTGAGCCCGGGTGCTCCGGGAGGGTGGGCGCGGGGGCGCCTCTTCCCATCGTATTGTGTAACACGTCTGCCTGAAATGTTTACTGAGTGTGCGCTTAGTGCCAGGCCTGGAGAGTATGACCCATAAAGAAATGAAAACAACAATTTTCAGCCCTATCCCCTCAACTCATCAAGCCATCATTTCCCAGGCCCTTCCTTACCTGGGCGCTTTTCTTGGTTGTGATCATTTTAACCAGAGAAGGGGGATTCGTGCCTGGGAGGGGCCTGTGTTGGCTGTCCCCTGCTGAGGTGTTTCTGGGAGGCTTTGCCCTGTTTGGACAGACAGACGGAAGGAAGCGTGAGCAGCCAGAGCCGCGTGCCGGTGGCTGCTTTCGTTTGGGGTGGGCAGGACTCCGTGTGCGTATGGGACCGAGTGGGCTGTAAAATGAGTTTTTTTTTAATTTATTTTTCCTAATTATATCAGAATGGTATGACAACATTAAAAGAAATGTAAAAACTAGAGAAATGTAAAGAGTTCCCCCTGATCACAGAACTATTATAATTTTAAAGTAGTTACAGTGACGATTTTTTGCAGGTGGCTTCGTCTTTAGAATCATTGTGATCGCAGAGCAGGGACAGTTAGTTTTAGATCCTTGAATGACAAAAGGCTCAGTGAGTCCAACTTTTTCCCCACGGTGGTGTAGGGAGGACACATGTTACGGTGACTCGTGGTGGCTGCAGGAAGCTGCGTGGAGTGGATACACTGTAACTCACTTACCCTTTTGCTTATTTAGAGACTTAAGCAGCAGCCAGTTTTTCACTGTTTTAAGTAGCGCAGGAGTGAATGTTTTCACACAGTTCGCTTTTTCTGTGAAGCAGAAATCCGTTCTTCCGGATTAATTTCCAGGCACCTTCATAATCTTTGACACGACCGACCGGCCACATGACTTTCCAGAAGGGGGGTGTTGTTTACATTGCCATTAGAATGCATGGGACTGCCTGTTTCATTACGCCCCCACCGGCACTGGGTGTTATCATTTTCTAAACACCGATTTTAATGTAATATTTATATTTGCAGACATGCCAGCTTGGTTGTGGGGTGGCTGCCTCGCGCTGCCTTTTGACCGCAAGTGACTCACATAGGACCTGTTTGTGCGATCTTTAAAAAAAAATTCATTAATTTTTTTTTTTCAAGCTCAGGAAAATGTCAAGTCACTCTCTGTTTTGTGCTGCAATTTGCACTTGTCTGGTGGTACTTAGGATAAATGCCAAGTGCAGCCAGCAGCCAGCGGGGCCTTGTTGTGTGCTACCTGACTGCAGAGACAATGGAGTGTGCTTACTTCATTGTCAGAGCTGGCGTTAGGGGTGCTGGCTCTCCGTGTCCAGCTTTCAGCTCACGTCATGAGATGGTTGGATGCCATGTGCAGAATGAAATGTTACCCAGCGCCTGCTGGATATCAGACCTTCCCGATTACAGCTTCAAAGTGGCAGCGGGTGCTAGTGCAGAGGGAAGAGAAAGTAGAGTTCAAATTCCAGCTCGGCCCCTTGCTTTGTGACCTTGACTAGCTTCCTCCCCTCTCCCTCCTTACCCCTCCTCCACCACCTGCCTTTGTTTCCCCGCTCACTGCACACTAGTCCGGCCGTGTCTGTGGAGGTCGGGATATAAAAGCAAGCATTGTGCCGATAAGGCGTTAGCACACAGGAAGTTCTGGGGATACTGCCGTTGGCATTGACACCACAATGGCCGGAGGCAGGGGATGGAAGGGGAGGAAAATAGGCCAGTTCAGGTATTTCTCCTTTAGGAAGCTCCAGTTTAGCTGGAGAGGCCAGACAGGCTGGCTGGAGACACTGCAGGTCCCAGACAGGGCAGGCTGCAGAGGAGCAGCCAGGAGCTGAGACAGGGAAGGAAGGCCAAGCCAGTGCCCTTGGCTGTTGTTTGGGGGTGCATGTTGGGAGCCCAGCCCAGGCCCCAGGTGGGGAAGACTCCTTTATGTGCAGTGAGGGGGTCGCACCTGGCAGGTTCAGGGTGCCTGTGGCAGGTCAGCTGGGGACTTGAAGGTCTGCAGGATTTAGACTCTGTCTTGTGGAGAATGAGGCATCCTGGGAAGATTTTATTTCCACATTGTAAATATTAATCACTGGGTTCTTTTGTTACGTTTTGGGATGTCCACTGAACAAAATAACAGCTTTATTGAGCTAGAATTCACACGCCATAAAATTTACCTTCTTAAAGTGTACACATTCAGTTGTTTTCATGCTCAGAATTGTAGTTCCGGAATGTGGTCATCGCCCCAGAAAGAAACTCCACGCTCATGGTGGGCGGTCATTCCCCGTGCTCCCCTCCCCCCAGCTCTCGGCAGCCGCCGCTCTGCTTTCTGCTCGGGAGAGTTTGCCTCGTCTGCGTGTGTCATGAGCGTGGTGCCGCGCAGAGTGGGTGCTTTGGGACCGGGCGTATCTCTCTGGCCACCGGTTTCCAAGGTCCGTCTCCGTCGGAGCGCACTCGGCGCTCCGTGCCTCTTCACGGCCGGGCGCGATTCCATCGCAGGGATGTGCCGCGGTTTATCTCCCCCTCCGTGACTCGGTGGACGCGCGGATGAATTCCACGTTTTGGGTACGACGAGTCATGCTTTCGTGCACACGAGTGCGCAGGTTTCTTCGGGGACGTCGGCGCTCAACGTGGTGGGGGTGTGAACGGTGAGGGGCGCGTGCAGCCCCTGAGCAGGGGGGCTGTGCTGCGGCCGGTGTGTGTGTCTCTGGCCTGTCCGGCCGGTCCAGGTCGGATTTTGTGGGCTCCGTTCGTTTTGCGTGACCCTGTGAGGCAGGGCCTGTTATTATTCCCCCTTTTACAGGCGAGGGTGTTAAGATTCAATGAGATGAAGTCAGCCTCACGGCTAGAAAATGGTTGGTCTCAGCTCCGTTCAGCGCTGAGCTGGCCAGCGTGCCTGCTGCCCCAGGTGGGCCAGGTGACTGCTTGGCCGTGGCCTCTCCGGGAGGGGCCTGGAGGCTGCGCGTGTCCGAGGGCAGTCAGCTGCAGGGAGCGGGTGTGTGTGTGCAGATGGGAGTGGGGTGTGGGGTGCGGGGCGGTGCTCAGAGGCAGGCCCTGGTGTTGACCCGGAAAGAGCGCTGACTTGGAGCCGTGAGGGTGGCTTGGATTCTCGGCCCGGCCTTTGTGATCTTGGGCTGATCGTGTCCCCTTTGAGCTTCACCTTTCTCCTCTGGAACTTGGGGCTCTTCCCCCTGTCTTCTTGTCTGCCTCGAGGCTGATGTCAATGGTGGTGGGTGGGGAAAAGAGAGGGGAGAAGAGGAGAAAGAGTGGAGGGACCAGAACCTGCTCAACTGTGCAGAGCTGATGATGGGGGGTGGGGGAGTCGGTGCATGCAGCAGAGGTGGGCAGGTTGGGGGTGGGGAGCCCTCTGATTTGGGAGGACAGCCTGCCCTTTTGGGGGAGTTCTGAGCCCTGTGAAAGTACCTACCCAGAGGCTAATGAGCTGGTTACAATCCAGAGACTATTGATTTTTCCTAGGTTGTGAATTTGAGCCTTTGTTTCTGGGAAGAATCTGGTGTTAAGCCACGCACAGCACCAGCGGCCTCCGGCAGCATGTCCCTCCCCCCCCCCACTCCCCCCTGGTGGCCAAGCATCACCTTCAAGCCAGCGAGGCCTTCCTGGGTCCTAGAGGTCACTTGGTGGCCGCTCCTATCTGGGCTTGTCTTTGTGTAAGTGTCAGGGCTGACCGTCCCCTTTATCACTGACGTGCAGCTTGCCTGGGTTTTGTGAAAAGCCTGTCACTGCCAGTTGGAAAATAAAGACAGAAAGCTCCCCTTTGGAGTTGGCGTCCCAGTGACTTGCTCTTGTTCTGGCTCCAGTATTTTGCTGGGTTGTTATGAATCAGTCATTTAATTTTTTTTTAAGGGTGACAAGCACATTTGTTTTAATATGAGAAGCTAGGCTACAGAATGCAAGCTAGATAATTTTTTCTTTCTCAGGTTAAGTCAGAGTCCTGCCTCTGTTGCCATCAGAGAGCGACTGCCTTTGTCCTGACTCTGAGGACCTTTGTCCTGGTTGTGAGGGCAGAAGGGACGGAGGTGTGACAGCCTTCCTCTGCGTGTTTCTGCTCTCTCGCCCCCAGGCAGCAGCGGGTGGTCGGGGACTGCACTTATCAATTTGTGTCCTGAACAGAAGTCACTGCTCCCTTTTAGAGCTGGCCAGGCCCCAGGGTCTCATCCAGACCAAGGAGGGACCTTCAGGACCGTCTCACTGGAGGCGCTCACTTTGCAGGCATTGTTGAAATGGGGCCCAGAGAAGGGAAAGGCGACTTGCCCAAGGCCACTCCGCTGGTGACTGTGAGCCTGGCTTCCTGCTTCTTCCTGACACGGACGTTCCAACAGTGAGCGCACCTCTGGGACCTGCTTCTGATGGCTGCGGGAGCGGTTTCCTGGGGGCCGAGTTCCGACGGGAGCCCGGGGCCTGCTGGGTGTACGTCCATTCCTTTCCGGGAGGAGTGGACGGTGTCTGCTGGATTTCGGCCCCTCTGCTGTTTGGGGCCCTCCGAGGGAGAGGGACTCTGCCGGGACCGACTCCCACCTGCCACCCCCATTCCTTGCATTCATAGCCAACAGAGACACCGACCCGGGGAGCAGGTGAACCCACGGTGGGCACAGCTGGGAGGCTGTGGGCACAGCTGGGAGGCGGGCTGGGGGTTGACGGGTAGGGCCCCTCCTGCAGTACAACCTGCTGACACCAAGGTGACAGTCATTGTCTTGCTCATCCTCGAGGAGATAAGCCACACAACGGGTGGGACGGAGGTGCCAGTCTCTCCCTCCCCGTGAGAACGCGGTGAGAGGAGCTTTGTGTGGGCTGGCGGGTCGAAAGGAAAACAAGAAGCCGTGGGTTGGTTGGAACCTAAGTGCGGAGCCGTGGGGGGTTGCTGAGACCATGGCTGACTCCGAGGTCCTTAGCAGGGCTTTGAGAGAATGCTAATGACACGGGAGAATGTTCCTGAGGGAGGCCACTGAGAGGTGTGGGCTGCCGCATGGCAGCATGACGTGAGGTATAAACTGCACTGGGTGAAATCGTCAGCCGGACTTCAGACGCAAACGTGTGGTTCCTCTGGACATGTGAGCGCGCCGCAGTGTGGTGTTTAAAAGCCAGTCAGGCAGACCTGGGCCGAGGCTGGCCGAGCTCGGCCACAGAGGGCCCTGTGCCCTCGGGCGAGTCACCAGACGTGCAGGCTCAGGCGTCTTGCCTGTGCTGTGGGAGCAGGACCTTAGCCCTGGGTGGCTGTGAGAAACACACGAGGTGCCAGGGCCTTCAGGGACGGGGCTCCCTGCCTCCAGGCTGGCCCTCCCCGGGGGTGCCCTGGAGTCAGACCCAACCGTGTTGTCTGCTGCTCCAACAAAGCCCTCACTCAGTGGGCTTTGGGTCCTGGATTCTGGGCACAACGCGTGCTTGCCACACCACACTTCTCGCAGTTCCTCCACTGTGGCATGCCCTTTCCGGCCTCCAGGCCCTTGCACATGCTGCAGTTACTCCTGTTTCTTCTTTTTTAGGTCTTCCTGAGTAGACTGGGTTCCCCACGGGCATCATGAGCTGGGGCCTGGTGCCCAGCAGGTGCTTGGTACACGTCTGTCGAATGTACTGAGGGGGTGGGGCTTGAGTTGGGCCTTTACATAAAAAGCAGGGCTCGCTGAGCAGGGGGAGAGCATGGTTCCAGGAGGCGGGCAGGGCAGAGGGCAGTGGGCAGTGGCGGTCACTGCTGCCTGCTCGGGGCGGGGGGCAGACGCACTGGGCACAGCAGAGATGGACGTGGGGGCAGCCTGCTTCTCAGTGTCCAGTGTCGTACGGGAGGCACCTACGCCGTAGGGCATTCGATCTGTAAGGCTTGGTCACTTTCACTGCTTTGTGTGGCCTGGAGCCGGGTGTGCTTCTTCCGGAGACACCCCATGCGACCAGTGGTGGCTGTGCATGCTGGCGAGGCAGCCGCAGCCGTGCCGGCTGGAGAGGGGCGGGAGCTGGACGTGGAGGCAGAAGGCAGCCTGGCTTCCGGTCTGGCCGTATCCCCCCGCTGGACTGGCCATCTCCAGTGGAGTGAATTTAGGAGAGGAAAGTAGTGCTTACCAGAGCGTTCTAAAATGCCGCTTTTACACACAGTGTTTCCCGTAGTCCTCCCAGCAGGGGTGCAGCGGGGAAAGGGACAGGCCACACGAGAATGCTCGGTGTGCACGAGGCAGCAGGGAGTGCTGGGGGCTCCAGCGGCCTGAGAGCGTGTTTGAAGGGGTGCCCCTCCCCACTTTGGAAAAAAAACTTTCCCCCCAGTTTTATTGAGAAATTATTGACCACAGTAGGTCGGCTAAAATATACATAACATAAATGTACTGTTTTAACCGTTTTTAAAGTGTGTCATTTACCGGGCCCCGCTATCTGTTCAGGCCCCGTTTTTTGTGCTCCACAAATTTCAACCCACTTAACCCTTGCTGCAGCCCGAGGCGGTGTCTCTGATCTGTGCTCCTCCTCGGGGAGCTGCGGACGGTGAGAGGCAGGGGCTGCGGGACTCGTCCACAGGCCGCACGACCAGCCGTGGATCCCAGCCGTGTTGAGGCTGGGATTCGAACCCTCGGAACCCCAGTGTTGTCAGTTGTTCAGATTCTTTTCTTAAGCAAAGCTGGAAACAGAGAGTTTTTAATGTTCAATCTCCTGCTTTTAAAAAATGTTGACTGAATGAACCAAATACAACGCTGTTTGACCAAACAGAACACGCTGGGGCCCCAGGACGCCCGTCCCCACTGCGGGCCGGGCGGGAACCCTGCACACAGCCACCCTGCCTGTCCCCAGGGCCCTGTGGCCCTCGGCAGCCCGGTCAGACTCGGGGCTGGCAACGACAGGAGTCGGAGCTGATGTGTACGCTGAGAGCTTCCTGTGGGCCAAGCCTGTGCCTAGCAGTTCTGTTCTCACGAGGGCCCTTGTCCAAGGTCAGGGGATTGTGACCTTCCTTTTGCAGATGAAGGAATGGAGGCCCAGAGAGGTCAGGTATCTTGTCTCAGGTTGCACAGCTGGGAGTGGTGGAGTCAGGGTTAGAACCTGGGCCATTGGGTTCCAGAGTGGGGCTCGGTCCACTGTACTTTTTGCCTTTGTTTGGGTCCAATTCGGAAGAATCCCAGGGAAGGGTGAGTGATGAACATCTGCTCAGGCCTGATGGTGACCTGTGCCAGGCACTGCCTGTCACTTTATTTTGTGTGACCCTTACACCAACCCTGGGGCGGTGGGAATTCTTATTGGAACAGATGTGGGTGCTGAGCCTCAGAGAGGCCTAGAGAACTGCCGAGATCTCACGGGCAGGGTTTGAACTTGGATTTGAAGGACTGCAGGGCCCACGATAATTACCCCATGAGAAGGTGGTAATTAAGTGATTTTCAGTTTTTAAAAGAATATCTGCGTAAGGAGAGAAAAGCACAGAAAAGTGCAGCGAGGAAGAGTTAGGACAGCTCTGTCGAAGTGACTGGGCTGCAGCAGCTCCCTTCGTGTGTATTTAGGGGGCTCTTGGGGGTCCCCTGCGTCTGGGTCTAAAGCTCCTTGGGGCGTGGGGTGAGGAGCGTGGAAGCGGGCAGTGCTGGGGTGAGGGCCGTGCCAGCTGTTGTCCCGTGTTTTCTCTCCTCCCTTTGTCTGTGAGTACCTTGCTCGTAACAGCCTCGCTGTGATCAGCGTGTTTGGATCCACACCCTCTCTCTTTAAGTGGTGCTAATTGAATTAACCACAGCCTAAGGTGGTGTTTTCGAGGTTGGCATCTAGGAGGCTTTTTGTTGGAAGGCCCAGCCAGCCGAGATGCTGACTCCCACTCCTGTTCATTCAACACGATGCCCCCGGGCACCTGCTCTGTGCCAAGCTCTGTGCTGGGTGCCAGGGGAGTAGGAATGGAAGGCAGTGTCCCTGTAGCCGCCGCCGACCTCGTGATCCTGTGGGGCTGGAAAGGGCAACTGCTCTGCGATGCAGCCTGTAGGGAGGCCGGTCTGGGTGACAAACAGGACACGGGCAGGTGGGGAGGTGGGAAGGGAGAGATGCACCGGAGGGAGCCTTGGGGGAAGAGCCTTCAGACTGAGCCCCTCGAGTGAGCACTCAGGGGTCTCATCCATCTTCCTGAGCCCGGCACCTAGCTCAAGGCCTGTGCACAGGGGCTGCTGGGGGTGCATTTCAAGGTTGCATTCAGGGCATCCAGCCCCATGAGGCAGAAGGTAAGTGATAAGTGACATTAAACTGTATTGAGGCCCATGTCTGCCTACAGGCTACTTTAATTTCTTTCAAACACATGGAATAGGCACCTAGTACTAGGACCATGAATCTGGGTTAGCTGTGGACATCAGGCCTGCAGCCCTGCAGCATAGAGGGGTTCAAGGTCAAGGCCAGCATTCTAGTCAGAAGCTGGGTTGCTGTTGGTACTTGGTACTCGGTACTCAGTACCAGGTACTCGGTACTTGGTGGATGCTTGACAACTATTTGACAAATGAGTCAATGGGCACCAGGGCCTGTGGGTGAAGCCGGGAGCTGAGGCTGGGAGCCGCACTCTGCTGCCCGGAAGTGCTCAGTAAATACTCCTCAATCATTTCCTGGCCAGCCCTGTGGTGTGCCCAGGAGAGTCCTGGTTGGGTGGGGGAGGGGGTGCTCGTCCTTTGGCGGCCTGACCTCCTGCCCTCTGGCTCTCTGGGAGCCGGGGTGGTGGCACCAGCCTGTGGAGGCGTCACTGAGTAAACAAGCGGCAAACACAGGGAGAAGAACCTGTTGCCAGGCAGCCTCTCAGCTTAGTGAGCTAAACAGAAGCATGTGATGCACCCTGGAGGCAGCCCTCAGGGGATTCCGGGAGCTGGGGGCCTGACGGGATGCACACCCAGATCCCCCACCCCCACCCTCACTTCAAAGAAAGTGCCACCCATGGGGTTGGGGTGGGGTGGGGTGGGGGTTGTGAGGCGCCTTCTCTGACCCCAGTCTCTGGGATCCTTGCTTTGACTTGGGTTTCTCTGCAGGCAGGTGACCCCGAGCCAGGAGCCTGGGAGTTTGCTCTTGCTGAAGGTGAGCTGAGCAAGTGGGTTCTGGAATGTTCAGGGGCAGCTGGAGTATCCATGGGTCCCGATGGAGGGGGCTGTTTGGGTCTGAAGGATCCATTTGAGTTTTAGAAAGTGGGATGCATTCCCACGTTAGCAGGTGGCGGTGGGAGAGGGGGTTGGCTTGGAGAGTGGGACACTCTTTTGTTCCATCTCTTGTCCCTTTCCTTCTCAGGCTCGGGTAGAGTCCCTCGGCTCCTGAGGACACTTGTGGGTCTACTGTTCTCTGTAGTGGTGGCGGGGCACTGTGGTCAAGAAAGTCTGGAGAGCTCTGGGCTGACCACAGTCAGGTGTCTCTCTTGTGGACTTCTACGGCCCCTCAGTGTGCTTATGACTCCGTAAGAGGGAGGGTGAATAAAACACCTTTTTTTCCCCAGAGTTTTGTTTTACTTCATATCTATCTGTTTTCCTTTCTAGAACTATCTCATGACAGTATTGTTTTCAGGAACCCCATGCTGGAATGTCATTCATTCATTCATTCAACAAATATTTATTGAATACCTACTATATGCCAGTGTACATTCTAGAGGTTTGGGATGCATTCAGTGGCCAATTCAGACCAAGAGCTCTACCTGGGAGGAACTGGCATTCTTGCAGAAGCGATGAACTCATCTCTATGGAGCACCCACCGGGTGGCAGGCATGCGAGTTATCAAACCGTATCCTGTCGAACCCTTGCAGCGGCCTGCTCAGGTAGATGGACCCTTTCACAGAGTAGGTAACTGTGGCTCTAAGGAGCGAAGTGACTTGCCCACTTTGGCTGAATCGTCCTTTTGGGGATTGTGCCTTTGAATGACAAGAGGAGCTGGTGACGGAAGGAACGTCCGGAAGAGACCTCAGGGAGTGTGGTGGGAGGTCCCAGGCCTTGTGTCCCTTCATCAAGCTCTGATGGGGAAACTTCTCTGAGGCTCTGAATCGTGCAGGGGAGGATGTGCTTCTTCAGAACAACCGGTTTGTTTTCGTGTTCTGGGCACCGACAGTCTCGTGGCTGATCCTGTTTCTCTTTGGCTGTGGTTACCAAGCACCTGAGCGCTAGATCGGTGGCCCGTCTTGACACTTCTGCAGGAAGGGGCCGTGTGGTGCCTCTTTCCACGGGCGATCTCACCCCAGGCTTCGCCATTTCCTCTGTACTTACTTTTTCTTGGCCTGATTCCCCTGATGTTTATTTTTTTATTTTGTGTTGTTGCTATTATTCTCAGCCCCCATAAATACTTTGTGGATGGAGCTGAGTAGAACTAGATTTTAAAATGAATGGTAGAATGACTCGTGTAAGTCCCCCAGCTCGTCTGTGGGGAGGAGGGCTCCCCACTCTGTGCACCGCACTGGTGCCTTTCTGGATTAGGATCCGCCAGGAGTCAGGTCTGTTTGCTTCTGCAGCCACCGTCTGGTGGGTTCCACACGAAGCTGGGCGGGCTGGATTGGAGGCCCTGAGTGGCTTGAACTGACCTGGATGTCACATACATGGCTGGAGGAAGGCTCCAGGCCATGGGCTCCTTCTCGGCGAGGGCTGCTCAGCCTCTCCTTCCTGCGTGCGGTGCGTTTGGTTCCAAGAGGGGCAGAGAGAAGAGCGCCGCATGCTCTTTGCAGCTACTCCCCACTCATTATCCCCATGGCAACTCCAGGCGAGCAAGGAGAGGAGCAGGTGGTATTGACGAGGAAACTGGGGTCTGCAGAGGTTAAATGACTTCCCTGCTGCGCGAGGCCTGAGCCTGCGGCCCCTGACAGGAAGCCAGATGGCTGCAAGGAGAGCTCCTGGAACTCTGGGTGGGGTAGGTGGCCTCATGCAAACAGGGAACAGCTTAGGGTTTGCACCACGGGGCTTGAGTCCTGGCCGCCACTGTGTGCATGGGGGTGAGTCAGCTTTCGGAGTCTCAGTAGCCTCATCTTTAAAATGGGTGCCTAATTCCTGCCTACCAGCCTCACTGGACTGCTGTGAGGAAATGCAGGAGATGAGCATGGGAACGTTTGTCTGGTGTTAAGCACTGTGCCTGTGTCTTCATTCTGTTGCTGCTGGTAGTAGTAGCAATAATAATAATAATAATAATAATATAATAATAATAATAAACACCAGGAATGTTGACTTCTGTACCAGTCCATGTGGTCAACTTCACATACATGATCCTAATGGATGTGCAAACAAGCAGACCAGTAGGGGCTAGGATAGCCCATTTTTATAGGTGGAAAAGAATGAAGCAATCTGCTTAAAAAAGATTAACTTGCTCCAGGTCACAGGGCTTTAAGTGCTAGAGCCACATTTGAACCCAGACAGCTGACCCTTAGCTGAACTTGTCTCCACTATCAGAGGAAAGGGCAGATGCTTGGGGCCTTCTGGGGGCTTGGCCCCTGTGCCCATCAGTGTGGCGGGTGCAGTAGGGACCGCCTCGGGCCGGGCGTGGGTCCTGGAGGGGCAGTGGAACCAAGGACTCAGCTGGGGAACGGCCTGGGGTGGCCAAACCCCAGGTCTTTCACCTGTAAGGTGGGGCTATAATAATATGCCTCATGGGGTTACATGAAATAGGACAGACATAGATGCTTGTATAAAAAGGTCTGTGATACATAAATGACATTTTGCAAACTTGCAGAGTAGATATAACTTACTCGGAACAGCTACTTCTGTTTTTTTGAATCGTCTGGTTGCTGAGACGGCTGGATCACTCCCAGGAGGCAGCACTGGGCCGTCCCCTGGCTGGGAGCAGCCGTCTGCATTCCCCGCCCCCCCCCCGAAAGCCACGGACCCCGTCTGTGAGGGGACGCCACCTGCCCTCTTCCCTGTGTGCACCATGCCTGTGCTCCTTTGACATGGAAAGCACGGTGCAGAGAGCGGCCCTGGGCCTGCAGGGCGGGTGGCAGTGCTGCAGGTGGGCACAGGTCAGTGTGACCTTTTGTCACGGAGCCCTGGGCAGAGCCACCCCACGCAGGCCACACGTGGGGCTGTGAGGAAGCAGGAAGCCACAGGACCATGATTGACTCCTCCAAGTGTTGCAATTTTATTTATTTTTTAAAAAGATTTTATTTATTTTTTAGAGAGAGAAGGGAGGGAGAGAAACATGGATTGGTTGCTTCTCACATGCCTCCAACCAGGGACCTGGCCCGCAATGTGGGCATGTGCCCTGACCAGGAATCAAACCAGCAACCTTTCGGTTCACAGGCCGGTGCCAACCCACTGGGCCGCACCAGCCAGGGCAAGTTTTGCAATTTTAAAAGTGCTTCATAAACTGTAGAGCATTTTAGAGGTGTTAGTTAGTTCCTGCACTGACATGGAACAAAACATGTGAATATGATTTCTTTCTGATTTAAAATGTTTATGCTTATTTATGTGAAACTTGGGAAAAAGAGGAAATCCCAAGGTTGAAAGTGAAAATCAGCTCGAATCCTACTATGTAGCTGTAGCTTTTAATATTTTAGTGTGTATTCTCCCAGTGTTTTTTGCTCTGTGTACAGGCAAAGGGGTTATACCTTTACATTCTGGAAACTGTCCAACACTTACTTCTTTCCTTTGTGCAACCACTTAGTTGAGGATCCATTTTTGCAAAGTCCTATCATAGTGCCAGGTGCAAGTCACACACCCTGGGGTGTGGCTGAGGTTGGGGGCCGGTGACGGGGGGGAGTGGGGGGGGCCACAGAGGGGGTGTGAGAAGTGGGAGAAATCTTACAAGTGAAGTCCCTGGGTTGAGGGCGGGCCCCCACTACCCTGGCCCCGGACTCTGAGGTGTAGGGAGCCTTCTCTTTTCATTGTTCATATCTTATTTCTTACCAGGTGCAAGTAATAATGACACTTGAAAATTATGTAAAAAGAGGCTAATTAAGAATATAAATACTATCCCCTCGGAGACTTGGAAACAGGCACGGGAGAAACAGGTTAAGTGAGAACAAGACCCTTAGTGTCAGTGAGGGGGAGGGGCAGGGGGGCTGGCAAGCAAACCCCCCCTAACTGAGGGGGGGCAGTGAGACTTGATGAGCTCTGGATTTGAGTAAGTGTCAGCTCTTTCACTTCCTGCCCTGTTCTCTCCCAGGTACACACTGACCGCAGCCTCCATTCATGCAAATGGCGGCAGGCAGCTGCAGAGGGGCCTTAGGTCCTTGGGAGGACAGAGTGGGGCCTTCCTTTCCCCTCCCTCCAGGCTTCCTTGGTGTGTGTGTTTGTGTGTTTGTGTGTGTGCTGGGGGTGGAGAGGCCTCTCTGACTGGGGTCTAGGGAAAGGTGGGGGTGGCGTACGTGGGGTAAGGCTGTCAGCTTTGTCCTTCCCGGCTGCTGGGAGTTTAAATCACCACCTTCCAATCTCCAGGTTCTTTTCCTGCCTTTGGGACAACTTCGACTTAGGAATGTGGGAGGGCAGGGGTCCAGCAGGCACTGGCGGGCACTCGGCCTCCATGAGAGCCACTGAGAAGGACTCAGGGTGCAAAGGAGCCATCTGTCCTGGTTCAGTCTCTTCCACCGGAACCTGCTGGCCGCTGGGCAGAGACCCTCTGACCAGCCCACCCCCACTTGAGACCTCTCACTTCGCCTGTCCAGGCTCCGGTGTCCCCCAAAACAAAAAACAAAATAAAACCAAACCAAACCCACCCGATCTCTCTGAGCCCGAGAGGAGTGAATTGTGTCGAGTGGGCCGAGGAGGCTTTACGAAGGGGGCCTCACTCCCTGTGTCGGCCGTTCCCCAAACTCACTTGCCCAAGTGGAGAGGGTGAAATAACACACCGACCCGGGTGCAGGCGGGAAGAGGGTTGCCATGGACGTTTGCCAGGGTGCCGACAGCATGCCACCTCTTCGGAGGCATTGCCCTGGGACTTAGGAACCTGGAGTCCCTCCCCACCTCCCGTGCTGTTAAACGCTGTCAGCTTTTCCTTCCTAATTATTTATCTTACGTTATCTGAGAAACGTTGAATTGCTTTTGACCATCAGCGTCTGTGCACGCCCAGTCACACTGCACACCGCTGAGAGATGGATGCAGTTCTTGAGAATTCGTAGCGTGTGAGTGGAAACAGCAGCAGACCTGGGTGGTGGCGGTGTGTGCAACTGGTGACAGAAGAGGAACCATAAATTTTGCAGGGAAGCATTTGTTTTGGTGCCCCGTTCTTTTTGCTTGGCATCGCATGTTGTTTTAAAAAGGGATATTTTTGTTCAGGGAAAGGGAACTGTGTATCCGAGATAAGAAGTAGAATACAGCGAAATAAATAGTTGGGTTTTGTTAGGCGGGCATCAGAATGCCATGAATCTGAAATCACCCTGCTTCTGTGCTGTTCCGATATTTGTATGAAAATCAGAAAATGTGAAGTGCGGGCAGGTCCCGAGATCCTGGTGAGATTGTGATTTCTAATGGCGTCCTTTTGTTTGGCGGAGCTGAGGCTGGTGGCGCTTCGGGAGGTTCCAGCCGGTGGTGATCCAAGGACAATAAATACCACTTTGTGGGGAGGTCTCCGCCCTGTGCCTTATTTGGCGAGCATTAAGTGGTAGGCACATGTCAGAACCCATTATTCAAATGTGGAAGTGGGTGGATTTGAGTCAGTTACCTCCGCTTGTGGCATGGAATACCCCAGTTTTTGGTGGTGATGGCGGAGGGCGTTGGCGCGGAAAGCGGGGATGCTCTTTGTTGCCTGCGGCTGGGGCAAGGCCTTGTTTGGGGTGGCCCCTTCCCTGAAGACCGTTTTGAGCTCTCTGGGTTCTGAGTATCTTGTGCATGTCTGCTCCTAGGAAGCTTGTGTTTGGAGGTCCTGTTACTGAGCGGGGTGCAGCCGGGGAGCAGGGGGCGCTCCGTGAGTGCGGCTGTCACAGCCCTGGGGCTGCGGTGGGCCAGCAGCTGGGGAGGCAGAGGGTTCAAAGCAGGGGGGAACCTCTGGAGGCACCATTGACTGAGTTGGGTCTCAGTGCTGGACGTCCCTACCCTTCTTTCTTCCTGGCCCTTCCTGGTGTGCACCTTCGGGTGAGCTACCGACAGGTTGTGGGCGAGCGAGTGAAACAGTAAGGAAGCCGGGGAGTTGGACACTTCACCTCTGGGTTCGCTGACTTTATTATGAGGGGTGCACACCACAGCTGGGGAGAAAAATCCCCAGAGAGAGTCAAAGATCCCCAAAACAGCAGGCTGGCCACAGAAGACTTTTTTGTTTTTTAAAGAAAGGGTGAAGACTTGACTCCTCTGCGGTAGGACGGCGGGCTGGCCACAGCCCTGAAGGGCACCAGGAGTTAGTTTTGCACGTGGGTCGTTTCCAGTGCAGTCATCGTGGAGGCCCCGGGGTCGGGGCAGCGGGGGTGAGAGCGAAGGACAAATGCACGGAGCACAGGAGGACAGGTCTGGGGTGCCGTGCGTGGCCCAGCTCCCCCAGCGCAGCGTGCAGCCCCCTGTGCAGCCCCCTGTGCAGCCCCCTGGGGGAGAAGGCTGGCAGATGTGTCTGCTACCTGTGTGCTTCTCCAGTGTTGTGGGTTTAAAGAATTTTTATTGTTATATTTATGGGTCTTTGTTTTGCTTTTGAATGGAAACTCTGGGTGTATTTTAACTTGTCAAATGGTGAACAACCTCATATTTCCTTTTCTGCCTGAAGGCAGAAGTGATTCCTTCTGGCGAACTACTTAAGAACCATGGGGGTGGAGCCAGGCTGCCTGGGTTCAAACTCCCGCCCTGCCTCTTGCCAGTTCTGGGCCCTTGGCCACATTCCTTGATCTCTCTGGGTGCCTCAGATTCCTACTCTGTAAAATGGGGAGAATAAGAGAAACTTCATAAGGCTGTTGTGGGGATTAACTACGTTAATCTGGGTAGAGGGCTGAGGGAAAGGCTGGGCACTCGGTTAAGCTCTGGAGGTGTGTCAGTTATGCAGGACGATCAAGATGCAGCGGGGCAACGGGAGGGGCGTGGGTCTGCTGAGTCCACGGGCCAGGCATGTTCCCTCTCTGGGGTTCTGATTTCAACCTGTAAAGGGAAGAATCGTGCTTGTGTTTGGATTCTGCAGTAAGGGGTAGGGCAGGGGTGACCTCCAGACAGAGAGACAGAGGCTTCTACATCTTGGTCCTTTGCTTCAGCCAGAGCTGCTTGGGTTCATTTCGTTTATGGGTTTTTAATTTGGGGGAAAAAGGATTCTTTTGCGCACGTGCGTGTGTGTGTGTGTGTGTGTATGTGTGTGTGAGAGAGAGAGAGAGAGAGAGAGAGAGAGAGAGAGAGAGGGAGAGAGAGGGAGGGAGAAATAAACAAAGAAGTATGGAAGTGGCTGAACTCAAGGGCCCTTCCAGGGGAAGATGCAGGGAGGAGTGGGTGAGCCAAGGACATCAGGAGTTAGGTTTGTATGTGGGCCATCACCGCCAGTGCAGTCTTTGTGCGTTATCAGGAGGAATTTCCCTGATGCGAGTGCCCATTCATTCCTTTGTACCATCACTTGGATATCAGGAGCCTGGTAGTTATAATGGGCCGTGGGAGAGGGATTTGAAGGCCTGAAGTCACATGGTACAAGATGGGCCTAAACACAGTGTTAAAGCTTAGAAGTTCTTGCTGGAGGTCGCCCCAACTTGAACAGCACAGTTGTTGCCGTTGCTAGATTTTAAGTCACAGGGACCCTGCACGTAGGTAATACTCTTGCTTCCACCTCCCTCTTTTCTTTCTTTTCCTTTCCATTCTAATAATCAGGAGGAATTTCCCTGATATGAATGCCCATTCATTCCTTTGTATCATCACTTAGAGCTCAGGCGTTGTCTTGCCAAGTGGAAAACCCATTCACAGGCTGACTCTGTGGCTTTCTGAATCAGTTTTTCCTGGCACATTGGACTTTACTCTTACTAAAGTGAGATTTAATGTTTCCTATCATTTTTCAACTGTACGTTTATTAGATTTATATTTTTTTTCCGGGGGGAGGACCTGCTAATAGGTCAAAAAAGAATTTTGATTATTTGTGCCCTCCTAGGCCACCTCCTTGGTTCAGATTTTTTTCTCAACCCAGCTCCAGCCCACCTCATCCGGCAGGCCCCCGGCCCCGCCCACGTTCACGTTGCTCCCACACCTGTGTCGGTGACGTCATCAGTCTCTGAGGTTTGCTGTCCTGATCCCCAACTAGACTGTTTTCTCACTGAAGACAGGAACTGCACTTACAATTCCTTCCAACTTTGCTGTCATGTCTAACCTTTTCTTCCTCTCACTTTGTCTCTAAGGTCAGAGCAGCGGCGTAAATTTTCTCGCATGTGGCACTAACAGCTGATGCCGAGTGGAGGAGGAAGGGCTGGGGCCCGTGCATCCCTCCCGTTCTGGAACACGGTGCCTGCTGCCTTATTTGCTGGCGAGTGAGTGCCGAGCATTTGGTTGTAGCATGGATGTGGGTTGCTAGGTTTCACGCCTGAGCTGTGTTGTTATTTCATTCATTCTGAGTGGCATGTCAGCCAGGGTTACCTGGAGTTTTTCCAGGTCCGCCAGACCTGGCAAAGGCAGGGATCCTATCTCATTCAGCTGTATTTCTAGAGTCCTGCTTAGAAGGACCTGACGCGCAGTGGGTAACCAGGAAGAGTCAAATTGGCAAGGGAAGGGAAAGTCAAGGTAGAGTCAATTTTTCTAAGCTTGCTGCCTAATTCTCTGGATGGGCCTTCTGGTTTCTTTCAGCAGTGCCGTCTGCCAGGGCCCGAGAGTGTATTTGAAGGGGTGAGGTGCTGGGTCTCGTGGGTGGTCCGTGGGGCCTAGGTGAGGGGTCAGTACCTGGGATTGGAGAGCTGGGGAATCTAGTAGGCTCTCAGATCTAGGTTAAATATGTGGGGGGTGGCATCAACGCAGAGGCCTTCGGGGCTGTGGTAGGTGGCCCTGGTAAAAGAAGTGGACAGTGGGTGTTTCTTCTCAGCCTTGGAGCTTAAAAAGAGATGATGGTTTGGAGAGCTGGGGCTTGCATGCTCTGGTGGTCAGCTTTGTTGACATGTAGAAGTGGGGGCCTAGGAAAATCCAGGTTTTTGTACTCAATGTCTCCTTATTCTTAAATGCTGGCAACCAGTTCAACTACAGAACCAGGCCTGCTGGCTTCTGAGAGGGAGGCGAGGCTGGCACATGAAGCCACCAGGGGGACACGCACATGCTAGTGGGTCAGAGGAGGCGGGTGTTAGTCACCCTCCAGATGGTCAGGTACCGGGATTGCCACGGAAATGCACACGACACGTGGAGCGGGCGGAGCAGATGCCAAAAGTTGGCATCGAGGGGGTGTGGTGACAAAGGCCAAGGTCTTTGCCCACAAGAGAGCCTTCTGTTCCTTGTCTCCCCCTCCGCCCCCCATGCCTTCAAGGGCTCCTCACTCTTCCCTGTGGCGCAAGTGAAGGTTTTCCAGCTGACCACGCTCCAGTGGTATCTCCCCTGAGTCCCTGCACACTCCCCGGGCCCCAGCGGCCTCAGACTGCCAGGGGCTCTGGAGACACGCCTACGGTTTCCTCCGTCCTTGGTTGTACTCACGCTGTTCCCCCTTCCCGGAAGGCTCTTCCCCCCGGTTTATGGGAATCCGACTCCCCACTCATCCTTCAAACGCTCTGCTTGAAAGGCACATTCTCCCCGAAGCCGCCTGCCCTCCCCACTCTGCAAATTCGGAATCAAGTGCATCTTTCTCTGACTTCCATAGCACTTTCCCTCTATCTCCTCCACTGTCCTTGAGCCACAGTTGTGCTGCGGTCTGTCTTCGTGGTAGACGATAAGGTCAGCATGGAAGGAGTCAAGTCTTACTCATCACTCTGTCCCCTCATTGTCTGGCTCAGGGTAATGGCCAACAGGGGCGTTTCTCGAGTGAAGACACTTCCTGTTGGGGTGTGGGGAACTGATTCCCAAGAGGAAGCTGCTGAAGACCTGCAGGGGGAGCATGGGAAAGGGGCCGGAGGGGCTCCTGGGGGCCGGTCAGGCTGGAGGAGACTCTTCTCGGTGTAGGGCAATCGATACCCAGTGTTCCACCTCGGACTTCCTCGGTGTGGCGGTGAGCCCCACGTGGGTCCGGCTTGAATACCGGGCTTTTAGGTCTGTCCTTGATTCCTACAGGAAGCTGGAGGTGGGGGCAGAACAAAACAGACCCATGTCCATTCCTTTCCCCAGCCAGGGTGTCTTCTCCCCAGGTGTGCCTTCTCCGGCTCACTCATGGTGAGCGCCATTCTAGAGCTCCTTGGGGTGGGGAGGGGGCGGGCAGGGGCGAGGGGCTGCGAGCAGGTGGAGGCCCACCCTCCAGGAGTGCGAGGAGAGGCAGTGTGTTGGGGGCCGAGCTCCGGTTCTGGAGCGTGGGGGACTGGCTTCTAGTGCCAGGTCTGCCTCTTGCAGCTGGGTGACTTTGAGCAAAAAGTAAACTCTTTACCTCTGAGTTTGTTTCCCTGCTTGGTTTTAGCAGTCGCTAGGGCTCTCTGGGGCCCCGACATCCCGTGGTTTTGCTGGGTCAGGTGGTTGTTGTTGCAGGTCCGTGAGCCCCTTCACCCGCTCTTCCCCAGCAAACACAAAGCACGCATGGTCCCGGCCCAGGGGTCGTGCTGCGATGATTTCGAGGGAAGACTTTTTTTACAAGATTTGAAACAGGGTTTATGGCAGCGCCCAACTCGGAAGGGCCTTTGGGAGTTCCCCTGAGATATCTTAGCCAGAAAGGGCAGTGGGCAGGTGAGATCCCAGACACGGGGGGCCTCCGATAAAAGGCAGGGCCACCGGGTGCGACGTACAACTTTGTGCTGATACGGGGTTAGAATGCGCATCCTGTTGCTAACGGTGCGGAGCTGGAACCCTCCCCCCTGTCCAAACATGGCAAGTTGCTGAGAAATTTGGGTCCGAGGTGCTTCTGGCTCTCCTTCCTTTTCGTTGGATGGAATAAGAGACATTTCCTTGATGATTATTTCTAGAGTGTTTTTCCCTAGGGGTCTTCCATTGATTGATTTCCATGAGAGCAAATGCTGTGGGTACCACTTGTATCTTTCTTAGACCTGCCTGAGATTCTGTGAGTGGGTTTTGAGATTTACTTGGTGTGGCCCTGTTCCTGCCTACCAAGGTGCTGTTACAGGCCAGGTCTCCCCTACTGGCCAGCCCAAGGATGTGGGCTAGTGGTACCATAGCATCTAGTTCTTTAGGAACAATTAGACACCTGGGCTTTCGATATGAAATCTCATTGCTCAAGTTGGCTTAGTTTTTTTCCAGCACATCTTGCGGATGAACCAAACTCACCTGGGAGCCCGATGCAGCCCGTATACCCCCCCAGTTCTCAGCCTTGTTGAGTTAAATCCGTGGTGGAGAGGGAGGTTAAAGCTAAGTTGGCTTAATGGAAGATGGAAGGTGGATTGGGAGTAAATCTGAGGAAAGACGATTTTCAGTGATGAGTATGTGACTTCATGTCACGTTGCCGTGTTCTGTGACACAGGCCGGCCCTGTGTAGGACTGGGCCTCGGGCACGCTGGGCCCGGCCCTCTGCTGCGAGCTGTGTGCGTGCTGCAGGGAGCGCAGTGGCCACGGGCCTGCTTTGCCTGGCCTCCTCCCCACGCCTCTCGCAGGTGGGCTGGTCTTCAGGGGTCAGGAGAGCCTCACACCTGTGTGCCTTGCTTAGCCCTTGTGACCTTGTACATGTTGGTCCAATTACTTTTCCCTTTTCAGAGCCATGAAATGTAACTTGATTATTTTTTTAAAGGAAAAAATGATCAAGTAATGCATGTACATAGTTGTGTAAAATTCAGATTATGCAGAAAGATATAAAGAGGGAATATTATTCTTGGCTGTTTCCTCTCTTCCCCTCCCAGTTACAATATTTTAACAAGAAGAATGCCTGACTACTCCAGGTGACCTCAGAAAAATCCTCTTCCCTCTCTAAACCCAGGTTTCCTTGCATGCTATGGGATGTAAGTAAAACTCCAGCTCATATCATCATTATCATTATTATTTATTTTTTACATTATATTTTATTGATTATGCTATTATAGTTGTCCTGATTTTTTCCCCTTTTCCCCCCTCTACCCAGCAACCCCCACTCCCTCATGCAATCCCCCCACCATTGTCCATATCTGTGGGTTGTGTGTATAAGTTCTTCGGCTACTACATTTCCTATACTGTACTTTACATCCCCATGATATTCTGTAACTACCTATTTGTACTTCTTAATCCCCTCCCCTCTCCCCCCTTCCCCACACCCCCTCCCATTTGGCAACTGTCAATGTGCTCTCTGTTTAACTCCTTGGTTGTCGGACTTCCCATACAGTTCAATTTTCTGCCAGTTTTGGTTAGTTTTGTTTTTAAATTTGTTGTTGTCCTTCTTCTGGTTGTGCGAGGAGGCAAAGTGTGTCTACCTACACCTCCATCTTGGCCGGAAGTCCTATTATTATTACTGTTTTTGTTAGTGTGGATTAAGTGAGGTGATCTGAGAAGGGGTGCTCATAAACCCTTTTTTTTTTTGAATGTTCAGGATTTCTTTGACAGTCCCCTTAGCAATTATCTCATGGTCTGTGTTTGATGAATGTACATGTTTAGCTGCATGGGAGAAAATAAAAATATTAAAGATGAGCAGAACTGTTTTCATCTTGAAGTTTTGCTCTGCCCCTTTTCCTCCCACGGGGAAACTTTAAATTGCTTTTCGCACCCTCTCATCCCCCGGACTCAGGAAGACCTCTGAGGAGTGCCTCCCAGTCAGAGGGGAGGACATTTTTCTCTTAATTAGAAAAGGACGCAGAATCTCGATAGTGTGTTCTTTGGAGCCAGTGATAGAGATGATAGCGTAAGAAGTTCTGGCCATTCAAATGTAAAACAAATTAACTTGTAGGAATGTTTGATTTTTATCTGGACAGATGTTTTGCTTTCTATGGAGCTGGTGAGGAGTAAGAGATTGGAACAGGATTCTGTGAGGGCTTTGTTTTTGTTTTGGGTTTGTGTTAGTTGGGATTAGCCTTAGCTGTATATAACACACAGACACACACACACACACACACACACACACACACTCACAAATAGCCTCAGATGAATAGTAATTTAACAGAGGCTTAAGTGATGTAAAGTCTTACTTCACACTGACATAAAAGTAATTCAGAGGTAGCAGTCCAAGGCTCTTAGGGTCCCAGGATGTCGTCTGGGATGCACAGCCCGCCATCTTCCTGCATATTGCGTCCCCGCTCTAGGGGTCACCTTCCCGTCCAGGGTGTTCCTGGAACTCCAGTTCCCATGTCTGGGCTGTGTGCTGGCAGAAGGAAGAGAGGCAAGGCCAAACACAGGCCACTTCTCTGCTGAATCAGCTCTCTTTAAGCTCTTTTCTGGGAGTTCCAGGGAACACTTCTGCTTACATCTCCTGGGTCCTGACTTAGTCACAAGCGCACACCCGGCTGCAAGGGAGGCTGGGAAATGGAGCCTCAGTGTTGGGCGCAATATATAAAGTTCAAACCAAGGGTCTTGTCCTAAGGAGGAAGGGGAGAGTGGTCGGTACAGATGTGGGCAGCAAGCCATGTTTTAAAGGACTTTAATGGGCTGTGGACGTTTGGACACTGACCTCCTTCCTATTCCTCTGCTTGCCTCTCACCAGGGAACCGCCTACTTGTTCCACACAGTGACCATTGTCTGTCGGAGTCTTGGTGTACAGAGTCTTAACCTGATATTTCTGTTTATAAATGGTGAAATGAGCATGCAGGAAGCCTGTAAAAGTGGCGGTGTTGGAAACAAACTAACAAAGGGGCAGAAGGGAAATTGTACTGAGTTGTACCCTGGTGTCAGAAGACCTGGGTCAACTCTGGTCTTCCTCTGGGGACCCAGTCAACGCTGTTACCTCTCTGAGCTTTCCGCATCCGTGAGATGGGGAGGAGCGCCGCTGTACTGGGCTGCCAGCTTGAGCCTGCGGAAGCCTCCAGGGGACTCTAAAGCGTGATGCAGATAATTAATATCCTGCTTGTCCCAGGTGCTTCCAGCAGGCATGTGGGAGGCACCCATGGCATGGAAAGTGCCTTGGGGTCAAGGAAGACAGGGTCAAGTCCAGCCTGAGTCTGACTCAACATGCTGACGGGGCGGGTCTGACTCTGGCTCTGATCCTTTCAGCCCAGTGCACACACATTCAGCCCGGAGGGAATGCAGGATTGGAAACACTCATCTGGTTTCTCTTGTTGGTCTCCTCGTACCTCTTGTAAGGTGGTTCCCCTGCCATGGGAGTATGGTTCCAGGCATTAAAGAGGCAAAGGTTTTGTGCAGTGGGGCTCCCAAGTGCCAGCTGCTAGCCCATTACCTCCCCTGCTCCGGGGCCGGAGCTCCTTCCGGGTCATGGTGCCTACACTGGCACATTTCGAGGGTTGTTATGGCCAATCGTGCCCCCTCTCCCTGTTGACATCAGAACCTAGCCCCATGTTAGAGGCAGTGTCCCTGAGACTGTGTTGTAAGTTGTCTTGAGGACGAGCATTCAGCTAGGTGCCCAGCGCTCAGTTGGGGCTCAGTGAGTGACCGCTGCCGTGTCCAGCTGGCCAGATCAGGCCAGGTGGCAGAGAGTGACTCAGTTCCCCAGCATCTCATCCTGCCTCCTGCCCGGGTGTTCCTCCTGGCCTGGTTCCTTTTTTTGTGAAATTCTCATCCCTCAGCTCTGGACTTTCATGTGCCATCAGTTTCAAAACATTATGAAATAAAATATGGAGAGGAAGGGAGAAAAGAGAAGCTGAGTAGCCCAATTTAACTCTTGACGGCTGAGCTCTAAGTGCTTCTTCAAAACTTTCTTTTTAGTTTGACCCCAGATGTGATTTTGTATTTGACCCTCTCTTCATCTACTTTGGCCTCTAATTAATGAACCAATTAGCAGATTCTTTCAGCACACGCAATTTATTCAACACCTTCTCTGTGCCAAACACTGTTATGCGCTGGGGGTATTGATGCAACCAAGACAGACCCAGTCCCCACTCATGGCGCTTGCATTTGGTGAGAAGACGGGTAGACTTCAGGGTTCTGAAAAGAAGCGAAGTGGGACAAGGGGACCCAGTGGGATGGTGGACAGGGAAAGCCTCTCCAAGGGGGCACAGGAAACGGCAGGTACAAATGCCGGGAGGCAGGACCCATTGGCTTGTTTGTGGAAGAGCAAGGAGGTAGCCGGGTGGAGAGTGAAATGAACTGGGGTCGGGGCGAGGATTTTGGACTTTTGAGCTTGCGATGCCTATTAGACATCTACGTGGAGTTGCTGAGCAGACTGTTGAAACAGGAGCCTGGAGTTCAGAGAAGACATTGAAGCTGGGAAGATAAATTTGAGAGGCACCAGCTGCGCAAAGCCCTGGGACTGGGTGAGATCACCATCGTGGTAGATTGCTGGTGCTGGCCAGGTGGTGCACCTGTCCTGTCTCGGCGGCAGTTCAAGGGCTGCCTGTCCGCCTCGTTGGCCTTGGATTGCATCTGGTCAGAGTGACCAAGGACCAGTGACCAGTGCAGAAATCCCTCAGAATGAGGAGACAGGTGGCGGTGGAGAAGGAGGTAGTCCCTGGTGGCCCCGTGGGCGAGGTCTGGCCTTGGCAGCCATGTGGTGGGCAGGACTGCTCGTGGTGACCCTGTTGGGGGTGTCCTGCAGGTACAGACCATTTGGCACGCACTAGCCAGCTGAGTATTCCTCAGATGCTTTGCTGACTGAAAGGCTTCTCTCCAAGTAACTCAGGGCATGTGAGCAGCAGGGACTGGGGGGACTTCTGAGTCTGAACTCCAGGGTGGTGTCACTGTTAACAGTCACCGAGTGTAGCCCTTCTCGCTTGGTCAGAAAGCAGCCTATAAACGTGGCCCAGTCCTCCCTTCTCCTCTCCGTCTGCCCATCTGGGCCTGGTGCTGGAGGTTGGCTTGGCCCTTGCCGCTGGCCACCCCTTCAAGATGACACGTGAGAAGGATGTGCTCTTTTGGGAAGAACTTGGCTGGACAGGCAAAGACTTGAGCTAGAAAAAGAACAAATGGTCATTCATTGGGTGCTTCCCATGAACCAGGGCTTTCTTTTTTTCCCTCCTTTCTGAAATGAAACCTTTAGGAAAGGAAGATTCCCAGGCATTGCTTAGAATTTAGGCCCAATTTTACATCATAGGATTGTTTTCCATGGATATCAATTAAAGGCTTAAATAACTAACACGTGGATATAAAAACAATATAGACATTAGTAGCTGTTTCTGTTGTTGCATTAAAGGATGCCTCTGTTCCCCAGATCCCTGTTGATTCATCTTATTTTTATTTGTATAACAAATCCTTAGAATAGTAGCTGGTGTGTATGTGTGTGTATACTGTGGAAATGCTTTGCCCATATTAGCTCATCTAATCTTCATAGCAGCCCTAGGAGGAGTGAGGTACTATTATTTTGTCCACCTTACAGATGAGGAACTAGGCACAGATGTTAAAAAAAGCCACCCAACTAGCAATTGGTAGATCTGGGATTTGAACTGGGGGAGCCTGGCTCCAGGGTCCAGGCTCCTAAGCATTGCACTCCAAGGCCTATTGGTTTTCCCACAAGTCTTCACTGAAGAATAACGATGATGGCCATATCAGCGTCGTTGCTCTTCATATGCTGTGTATCGTGTTGTGTATTTCAGATGCAGGAGAGAGAATCTTCAAGCCTGCTCGGGATTCAAAGCCCATTTTTCAGAGGAAGGAATGAAGCAGTTAGCTAACTGCTCCAAATCTGAGGCTAAGGAGTGGAGGCAGGATTCAAACCCTGGTCTGTCTGGCTTCCCAGTCCTGCGGTTTTCTCAGCTCAGTGACTGTCCTACAAGGGTGTAACGCTCTCCTGCTCTGGTGACTTCTGGCACCTGGTTACTGCTTTCAGCCTCGTGTTTTGGTCCACAGCAATGGTTGGGCCACAGGATGGGGCGGTGACCCCTGCTTCTCCAGGCCTGAATCTCAGCGGAGGCCAGCAAAGTCGGAGCCTGCCTTTGAAAGCCAGCAATCCAGCCGAGGCCCTCCACATCCCTTAATAATACTCCGTTTTATTAAGCCTGGGGTTTTCCTAAAGAATTTCCCGATTCGCAGATCTCCTTTCCCTGTGGGAAGAGATTAGGCCAGCACACACACACACACACAGTGGCGTGCAGGCGTCTCGTTTCTGGTTAGCATCAGGACCGGCAGCCTCTGGTGAAGTGCCCGGGCCTGATGAACCCCCGGGAAGGGTGGGGACCATCTGTGCTGTCCTCTAAAGGAAACTGTGGTTTCTTTCCTTTTTTTCCCCCCTCTTTTTCTTTTTTAGTTTATGGGAAAGGGAGACTTGGGTCTCAATTGAGTCTTTGTGGCTCTGCATTACAGAGAGTCACAGAACATGTTCTATGTAAATGACTATGTGTCCTGATTGGAGCCTCAATGGGCGCCATTGTGCCATATTGCTATTATTGGCGATTGCAGGATACTAAATGATATTCTCATCAGGCTGAAGAAGTTCAGTGTTAGCAGTGAAGCTCGGGGTTAATTATACCGCTCTGAATTAGAGCATAGAATTAAGTTGTAGGGAGGGCAGGGCTCCTCCTGCCTTTTCCCCCTCTGTCTCTCCAGGGTTGTGGCTGGGGGTTTGCTCGGAGTATTGTTTAACCCATGTTCTAAATTTGTACTTACTGGCATTTTGCTCTGTATGAGTTACTATCCCTTTTGGTGTTGGGGAACACAGGACCGATTTATAGAACAGTTGAAGAGGGGGAGAGATGGTCAACTTAATAGTGCATTCTTCTTCATCAATAGCTGGGGGAAAAAATAGCACGAAGATTGAAGTCTTAGGGGAGTGTGCCGGACTCTAGAGAGGGCTCTTTAATTTAGCTCTTGTCTCTCCTGCCTTTGAACGTGTCCGCCGCTCTGATCCTGACTCACCTCTTTGAAGAAGTGACACACTGACCTACATCTCGCGGAAGCAGATAGAAGAGTCTGTCTCTGTCCTGCTCCTTCTCGGTGTGTCTGACACAACCTCCGAGGGAATCTGTCTGAGGGCCGAGGCAGGCAGGCCCTCTCCGGTTTCATGCCGTTGACTTTGCTGCCTTGTCTTAATGGCAGAGCTCAGCTCTCTCGGAGTCCTTCCTGATTGTGAACTTCCTGCATTCCTTTCACGAGTTTCTTTTGTCTATAAATTTCATGTCACTTGTATTAGGTCTAAAGCCACGTTATGTCCTCTTTATGGTCACATGGGCCATAAGTATAACTATTATATATATAAAAAAATCTTTGAAAAAGTGAGCCCTGGCTGGTGTGACTTGGTTGGAGCATTGCCCTGTGCACTGAAAGGTGAAAGGTTGCTGGTTTGATGCCTGGTGAGGGCACGTACCTGGGTTGCAAGTTTGATCCCTGATCAGGTGCCTGTGAGAGGCAACTGATCGGTGTTTCTCTCTCTCTTTCTCTCTTCCCCTCCCCCCTTCCTCTCTAAAAGCAATGAAAACATGTCCTCGGTTGAGGATTAAAAATAAAGTCTTTGCAAGTAATCTTTAGTGGTGGCCTCGTAGTTTATCATGTATACCTATCATTACTTATTTAACCACTTCACCGTTTTTGGTTAAATCTTGTCTTTGTTTTTCTTTTGCTGTTGTTAAGTCACGTCCTATTGGCAATTAGCCTAGGACAGATTCTTAGAAATGAGTTGACTGAGAGGGTGCACTGAAAGGCAGAGCAAGAGTTTAAACTCTGACCTGTCTGCCTTCAAGCCCAGGGTTCCTTCCGCTGTTACTGGTTCCCCGCCCTCTCCCTGCCAGACTGCGGAGCCCTCCCTGAGAAACCGCGCCCTGCTCTCACCTGCGTGGGCTGTGGGGGGGGCGTTGGCTCTGGAAATCTTTTCTTCGTCTTCTTATTTTTTTAAAGATTTTATTTATTTGTTTTTAGAGAGGGGAAGGGAGGGAGAAAGAGAGAGATAATCAATGTGTGGTTGCCTCTCACATGACCCCCACTGGAGGCCATGGCCTGCAACCCAGGCATGTGCCCTGACTGGGAATCGAACCTGCGATGCTTTGGTTCGAAGCCCGCACTCAATCCACTGAGCTATGCCAGCCAGGGCCATCTTCTTATTTTTTGAAATCTGACAGTGGTGAACCATCCTCTGGTGCAGCACCAGTGAGCCAGCTCTTGTCACCAAGTTGGCTCCTTGACCTGGTTCAGGTTGTTATGTGCAGCACATGCAAATGTCACATGTTAAAAATCCCACATGGTTACACAGATTGCATCTAAAAGAGTAAAATACATGCTCAGTGCAGTAATTCCGTCTGCCCACCTCAGACCTCTGGGGGCGTGAGTGCTCCCCAGTTCCTACTGGGAAACATCAGTTACCAGCTGGGATGAGGGTAGGAAGGTGTTTTCTGTATTTATATTATACAACACAGAGTTTCTGAAGCAGAGTCCTGAGGACACAGCAGCCTTTTCCAAACTGTATTCTACCAGAACCAGGAGGGAATAGGAAGGGAAAAGGGCTGTTTGGTGAACATGCCGGAGAAAAGCTCCCTTCTACGGAGATTCCTGAGGCCCTTAAGACTCCTGAAGGCACAGAGATACGCTGGGGTCAGGCAACCTGTGTGGCCATGGAAGCCAGTTGTCCCAAAGGACGCCTGCTGATAGCCTGAGGAGGAAGCAGCACGTGCCACAATGCCAAGCTAAGGACGGGAGTCCCGGTTCCTAGCTTTTAAGCCCCATGTGACAGTCCCCACGCCTGCCGTCCCCTTTTTGTTTTCTGTCCTTTCTGGCCTCTGTGAGTCATCACCACTATCTGCGTGGATCGCCCTTTCCCTTATTTCCATGTGGCGGAATCCAGCCCGTTTTGCACGGCTCAGTTCAGATCCTTGATCCTGCCTCATAATTCTGTAAGATCAGCCGCTCGCCCTCCTGTTCCCTTAAGCTGCTCTCTGAACCTGCTGTGGGTGCCATTTCCTAGGTGACGATATTGTCATTTGTCCACGCGTCTTCTGATGAACCCGTGTCCTTGAAGACAGGACGGGTCTTCCCATCACGGCTGCAGGACGGGCTGACACATTGCTTTGTGTGCAGTAAGTGCTCAGTAAGAGCTTGTTGAACAGACGTTGAGAGCCTCAGTTAGCAACTCCAGGGGAGGGAAGGCCTGGCCGCAGCGGTGGTGGTCAGCTGGTACGCCAGCCTCAAAAACACCTCACTGCACGGGACGCGGACTCCGCCTTTTCCTCCATCCAGCCACCATCCGGCATCGCTGGGCAGGACAGCTCTGCTCCTGTTTTGTCCGAACAGTTACGTGAAGGTTTCATCTGTAAGACCACTGATGCTAGCCTTCTCTCTTGTGCGTACTTACCGTGTGCTAACTGCTTTTATGGCCATTATCTCTTCAATCCTCTCAGGCAGTCAGCGTTTGTGGGTCAGGGGATGTCAAAAACTGTGGCCCGGTGAGGTTAAAAATGGCTCAAGCAAGTTGCTATAGGACACGGCAGCGCTGGGCATGTCCTCAGGTCTGACCCCAGAGCCGGCACACGGCAGGGCTGTGCTGCCTCTCGCCAGAGGCTACAAACCCTGTGGGGTGTGTGTGTGACGTGCTGGTTTATTGAATCGGTCCTGGAAACCTGTCTCCCTTTCCTGCCTTCTTCCTCTTTCTGAATTACACCTTTCAACTGCATTTCTCTTCCTCTCCTGGGCATGGTATCAGTGGGTTTAAATGTGGTTAATTTACCCAGCTGTCCACGTTCTCCTAATTTTCTGCCTTTTCTCTTACCCCTCTCATTTTTGAAGTTTTATCGGGAAACTGGCTCCTTGGAGGCTGAAGGGCTCCCAGTGTCAAGTTCGACACTAACGGTTAGGTGTTTTTGTGGGTCCGCCTTTTCCCCTTTCTTGGTATCACCGACACATCCTGTCCCTGAGCCTTTCTAAGTGACGAGTCTCAGATTTGTTTTCTTTGGAGACAAATTGCTGGTAGGTATTGCTTCTTGTGGAAGTTTCCAGAAAGCACAGACTTTGCCGAACTGCACAGCACCAGGGGCTCCACCACGAAACCCCCAGGGCGCTGTGTGTGCATGCCCAGGGAGACGTAAACATTTACGGGGAATGAGAGACATTCTTTCCCCAGAGCCAAAATTTGGATAGTCTCTTCACAAACACAACTCTGACAGTGGTTCCATATGTTTTGTTCATCTTTATTTTTCCCAGCCTCCAGAAGTTGAATTAATTAAAAGTTATTTTTTCAAGTTCGGTGGACAGGCTGTAAGAGCTTACAGCATCGCGAGTAGGCACAGATTTATTTCCCGTGCGGCGGCTACCATCAACAAGAGAGATGTTTCCAAAATGCAGGTCTGATCGCGTCATTCCACCGCTGAAGATCCCTCTGCGGCCCCTGGACGCCTCGGGGTGATGGGACGTTGGCCGCTCACCTTTTCAGCATCTTCTGTCCTTCACCTGTGTTTGCTGAAGCCGCGGCGAGCGCCACGTGCCTTCGTGTGTGTGGTTTTCCCCCTCTTCCCCGGGTGGCTGCCCCCTCGCTGCGGGTCACTCTTCTGCTCCACCTGGCTAGCTCCTGTTGGCCGCTTCTGGAAACCCGTGCCCAGCCCGAGCCACCACCCATCCCTCCTGCTCCTGCCTCACTCGGCTCACTGCATTGGGTGCCGTTTCTCTGTTTCTCCCTTGACTAGACCGTTCATGTCTTGCTGCCTTTTTTTTTTTTAATCTTCACCTGAGGATATGTTTTTATTGATTCTTAGAGGGAAGGGGAGAGAGAAACATTGATGTGAGAGAGAAACATCTACCCGTGGCCTCCTGCATGGGCCCCGGCCGTGTGTGCGTGGGTCAATCCCACACGTGGGCACGTGCCCCGACTGCGAGCGATCCCTCGGGCCGCCCGGGATGGTGCTCTCATGACTGAGCCACCTGCCAGGGCACGTGTTGCTGTCTTCAGGGCCGTGCCTCCCAGCTCAGAGCCTGGAATGCAGGAGGAGCTCCGTGACTGACCGTGAATGAAGGCTGAGTCCCGTGCTTACTTCCTGTGAAAATGCAGAGGTAGAAAGGCAAGCGTTTCTGGTGAGCACTTCTCATGCCTCCGGCCTTCCCAGGCTTGCATAATAATGATCACACAGGCTACCCTGTATCCAGTGTGTGCACCCCGTGTGCTTTGTAGAGTCTGTTGTTGTCCTCATAGGACGCCCCTGTACATACTAGTGCTTTTACTAACTCCATCCCCCAGCGGAAGACACTAGGGCTCCAATTCTCTCTGCTTTTCAGGTGAGAAGTCTTTGCTCCAGAATAAAGCAGGGCTTCTGAGCACCTCAGGATACTTTCTGGTTTCCAGCCACAAGGCACCACCCCTGAGCCTCGGGGAAATATTGTGATACCATTTCAAACAAAATTTTAGGTAGTTGCCCCGATTGGTTGCTAGTTGCTGAACTCCTGAGTGGGGGGAGAGAAGGAGAGGGAGAGAGAGAGAGAGCATAGTATTTGCTTCTCAAGTAGTTTGCATTTATGTGAAGGCCAAGTTAGACTTGTTTATTGAATCTGTAAAGATACTATCTCTTTGAATAATTCAGAATCTACTCTCTCTGTTCGACTGAGTTCACCTTTTGTGAGGGACAGGGGCTGCTGGATGGCACTTGGCAGAGCCTGGGGGGGATTATGTAAAAGGGGTCTCTTCAGTGTCTTCTCCATCATAGGAGTTTTATTTGCCCAGTAGGACATGACTGAGGCACTGAATAGTCAGAGAAAACATCTCTCTTATGTTTTCCTCATGAATAGAACACTCTGTGTCCTGAATTGTTGCTCCACTGAGGCCAGCACGTGGTGTATTTTCCTAACGTTTGGACTAATAGGCTTTTTCATTTTGGGGCAATTCAGGTGAAGATTTTCTGGTGGTGTTTCTGTATGGCAAGGAAAGTGTGCCTTTTCTTCTCTCTTTCTTTCTGTTTTCTTTCTGTCCCTGAGTTTGAGAGAGTATATTTTGAGTTACATGACTACTCATAGTATATTTACTAGAAAGTATAATGTTCTGTCAGTGATCAGAAATTTCTTCCTGTCCTCCTTTCTCCCAAATCAAAACAGGGCTGAGGACTGGAACCGGTGGGGGGGGGGGTGGAGTTCAGAACCAGAGGACAGCAGTCCAGACCTTGGAGACGTTTGCAAGAGTAAATCAATGGCCCTGGGCTCTGACTCTCTGTGTCCTTGGGTTGTGCTGGGGTGGGGGAGGGGAGGAGGAGGTTGATCGACTAACTGATGGATTAGGAGGCGCTGGCGCACAGAGTGGCACAGGGCTTCCTGCAACACTGGCCACAAAGACGCATCGTAAGAGAGCCATGCTTTCCAGGCCTTGGGTCAGACTCAAGGTCTCGCAAAAGATCTTCTTTTTATTTGTGACTCTCTTGCGTGAAACGTCTTACAAAACTGCAGCATCACCACTGGCAGATTGCCTTATGAGAAAGAACAAACCGCTACAGAGCGGGCCGTGACCTGTGAGGCCTCCTGGAACCTGGTGGAGTGCAGACAAGGGTCTTCACTGCCTTTGATCAGCCCCCCCACCCTCCCCTTTGGGGTGGAACCTTCTCTTCCGGCCTGAGATTCACAGACAGGGTCACGTTTACTCTGAGGCCTTTTTCTTTTCCCCGAGAACAGGACCGTTCGCCTCAGACCAGAAGGACCGAGGCAGAGCCCCGGAGAGACCGGCTGCTCTTGGCTGGAAGACTGTGGGAGCCGAGGGAGTTCAGGACGAGCGGTGGTTCCTTTCTTGTCTTTAGAAAAAGTGCGGTGTTCAGTTGGCTAGAACGAGCACCACCTGTATGATGCCGTGGGAGGTCAAAGCGGAATGGGGAAGGAAATGGTTGAATAATTTTTCCCCCCTTTCTGGAGGCCCCTCTCCAAGAGGGATATTTCACAATTGACAAGGTCCAGTAAACGGGCCCAGGGGCGCGTGGGAGCTGTGCAGGGGCTCAGCCATGGGTGCCTGAGGCTGGTGTCCCCGAGGCTGCTCTGCCAGCACCGTGCCTCATCCTCATCACCACCCCGTGGGGTGAGGAAGTAGACACCTAGGGAGCACCAGGACCCGGTATCTCACAGCTGCTAAGTGGCTTTCAAGCTGTGCTGGTGGGCAGGTGGGCCATAGTGCAGCCCCCCTCTCTCTACCCCCTGAAGCTTAATCCTTCACTGTTGCTTTGATGGTTTGGGAAGTTCCAGGAGCAGGAGGTCAGTTTGCTCAGAGGGCTCCCTGGTGCTGGGCTCATTTCCTCCTACTGCGGTGGGGGGGGGGGTGGCGGCTGGAATCTGGGCTCAGTTCCTCCTACGGGGGTGGCCGGCCCTGTGGGAAAGGCGGAACCTGGGCTGCTGGGCTGTGGGGGGCACTGGCCCTGGCCCCGGCCCAGCCTGCACTGCCTTCTCTGGGATGGGGAGGTCCACACTTGTGCTTTTCACTTGTGTTTATTTTGAGGTGTAGATGCTTCTTGCTTGGGTGGGGTCAAACTGGTTCCTTGCCCAGCTGGACGTAGGGTTGACTTCCTGGGTGGGTCCCAGCTGGGCTATGGGAAGTGTGACCTCTAGTGAGGGTCACTGTATGGTTGGGCAGATTCACAGCTGCTCTGAGGTCAGGCCTGCTGGCTGGTGGGCGCCTGAGGAGAACTACATCACCCAGGGAGCAGGCTGGGGCTCGGATGGGGGCCCTGATGTTCAGCGTGACTCTAAGGGATAAACCAGAGGCATGGACACATGGAACAGACGGACAGATCTCAGGGGGTGCAGGGTGGGGAGCATGGAAGAAATTAGCCAGAGAACATGTATGCATGCATGTTCTGCATGCATGCATAGTCCCTGGTCACAGCCAACAATGTGGTGAAGGCTGGAGCGGGGGCAGGGGCTGGATGGAGGGGGGCAAGGGGTGGGGTGAAATGGGGGACATCTATAACAGTGTCAACAATTTAATTAAAAAGTACATAAAATAGTCATGGAAATGTACAGCATAGGGAGTACAGTCAGTAATATTGTAATAAATGTGTATGGGGAGTTCTGGGCTTATCGGGGGGACACCTTGTAAGGTATGTAAATGTCACTATGTTGTACACCTGCACAGAATATCATATGTCAACTATAATTGGAAAATAAATTAATTTAAAAAATAAAAAATAAATACAGTTAAGTAAAAAACAATAAAGTAAAAGTCATGAACAGAAACAAAATATTAGCTTGCTGGTGAGGTGGGACAAAGGAATCACTCATTTGCATGGTGGTTTCCCAAGCCTCAGCGGGATTTTGGTTTCCGGAAGATGCTGCTCAGGTACAGAGGTCAGGCCAGGTAGTCCTCTAACCTCATGTTATACACGAGAAAATGGCGGCTTGTGTAAGAGCATAAAGTGGTTGGACCTCAGCCGTTGTCCCCAGTCTGGTAGTCCTTCCACCACTGTCTCAAAACCAGGGTGAGGACAAGGGAGAGTCAGCCCTGCAGCAGCCAAAGCTACCGGGGAGGGCAGGGCCAGCCAGACTGGGCAGCGACTACAGGCGGAGTGGACACCTTGGTGGCTGGGGCTGGGGCTGGTCCAGTTCACTGCCGTGACCCCAGCCCCTGACAGGGCCTGGCCCTAGTGGGTTCTCAGTGAGTAGTTGCTGAGAACATGAAAGAATTTCTTAGGCAAGGGAGATGATCACTTTCGCTAGGTTGGCCCCTTCCAGAATTTTCCCCTTCCCTTTGTGACCCCCTCTTCCTTCCTCCCTGGGTAACATTTCTTCCCCTGAGAGTGGGGTGGTCTCTGAGCAGCACCTTTGGGACATCCCCCCACCCCCCAGATGCTGGGACTTGGGATTGTCCTTTGGGAGAAGGAGAGAACTTCCAGGTTCCATCCACTAACTTGAGGTCTGGATGTGGCAGGTTGCTCCTGATGCAGACAGAGCACTTTCACCCGGAAGCCTGTCCTCGTAACCTCTTTATTTTGACAGCTGAGGAGAGGGGGTCCCAGAGAGGTTTGGGGGTCGCCTGGGGTCTCTTGCTGAGCAGCGGCCACCACAGTACTTTCCCTGCACTATTCCCTTCCGCCCCATGTCCCAGCAGGTGACCTTGGACAGCTTTCGAGATTTGAGTTTCTCTGGTTTCTGTCACGGGGGGCTGAGCAGGAGAACTTCTCTTTAGTGCGGAATGATAGTGGAGGGGTCACTGTCCAAGTCAAAACTTGGGACTGTTTGCCCAAGACCCTTGCAGCTCTCAGGATCTCCAGGGATTTTTCTTTGGAGGGTTTGGTTTTCTCCTCATCCCTCTGCCTCTCTTACCTCTCCCCACGCTGTGTTTTAAACTGCTCCTGGCTACCTGGGGAGAGATGGGTGGAGGATCTGCGTGTGGGGGCAGCTTTCCAGACCCCCTTTGGGTCGGCGCGGCCGCTGTGGTCCAGCCTGCATGGCCTGGTGGTCTGAGCCCTGCAGGCCATGCCCTGTCGGCCACTCCCTGCCAGCCCCCAGGGACGAGGGGCCGGCCACCTGGCACGTGCGCATTCGACATGTGTGCCTGTGAATGGAGCAGAAAGTGAAAACGCCACCTGCTTGTGTGCGTACAGTGCGTGACCGTTTCAAAGCCTACTTCCCTTTGTGATCTCACTGCAGCCTAACGACGGAGGAGGATCGTCACGAGCACCTGGGTGGAGGCCCTGCCGGGGTGCCATCCCATACATTAGCTCATTTAATTTCCATAATCACGCGGGGGGATGTTTCCGTCTTACGGAGAGGGAAAGGGAGGCTTGGAGCCCTCCAATTTCATTCTTCTCTTCGCTCAAGGGGTGGTTACGGAGCGCCTGCTGTGTACTTGGCCCTGCCGTAAACGCAGCCTTGCCAAATAAACTGACCGGGCCCCTCTTTTCCGAGGGCTGAGAGTTTGGGGATGGGAACCCCTTAGTAAGGTGTCTCTGATGGTGTTTTGGTAGGAAGTGGTGAGCCAGGGATTGAGGGCTGGCGACAGAGTTAGGGTTTATAGCCCCTTTTCCCCAAATGCTTCATACTATTCCGTGTTACCACCCTTCTCCCTGTGTGTGCTTCCCCCGATGTGGATTACTAGCACAGTTTACATCTGGGTAAACCTAGGCTCAGAGAGGCTGGGTGACTTGCCCAAGGTTGCACAGTAAATGAGCTGGAATTTGAATGGATTCTAGGTTGAGTTCTATCATCCTAGGCTGCCTACTTCTGAATGATGTTTTTTCAGAAAGATAAAGTAAGTGATTTGCAGAAGAAGAGGCAGTCATTCTGTTATCACCTTGGTGAGCTCTTTACCACATTTAAAAAGTTTAAAGTTGCTAATAAGTAAAGGTGAAGCCTGTGTCTCCTCGTGTCATCCAGACTCAGGAGCACGGGGCGTGTCAAGACAGGGCTTGGCCAGGTCTCACCCTCCTGTTGCAGTTAGGACTCGGGCCACGGGTTCTCGGAGCCCTCACGTCTGTTGCCCACGTTGACCCTTACTAACTTTTAAACCTGCTCAGACTCTGGGAAAACAGAAGTGTGGAAATTCCAAGTCCAGCCCCCAGTGGCCTCTGGCCACACGTGAGCATGAGTGTGACAGGGGGTTGGGAGATGACGTGGCCTCGGGCAGATGCCTTGGTGGTTCTCTTTAAAAACGGAAGTCCAACTGCACACGCAGGCCACGCCCCTTTTGAGCTTTTGGGGGGCTCTGAACCTCCCAAGTTGGTTATGACTAACTGTATTTGGTTCTGGTTGTTAATGGCTTTCTTGGGGCATGCCCTGTAGGGAGTGGGCATTTCGGGCTACCTGTTGGAGGTCACTGCACACTGCATTTTCAGCTGTGGTTGTTACCTGTTGATAGGACGAATGGAAGGAGGTGGTGGTTTAGTCTGCTGCCCTTTCCTCAGGCATCTGTAGAAGTACCCCTTCCATGGCTGGTGTGGCTCAGCGGATTGAGTGCTGGCCTGCGAACCAAAGGGTCCCTGGTTCGATTCCCAGTCAGGGCACATGCCTGGGTTGCAGGCCAGGTCCCCAGTAGGGGGCGTGTGAGAAGCAACCACACATCTATATTTCTCTCCTTTTCTTTCTCCCTCCCTTCTCCTTTCTCTAAAAATAAACAAATAAATAAATATATTTTTAAAAAAGAAGAACCCGGACTAATCTTTTTCTTTGCTGGTATTTGCCCTCTGCCAAATGCTGAACCAGGAGTGGTCTGACACTGGGGCCCCCTTCCTCCCTGCTGTTCCTAGGTAATTCATTGCTCTTGTCCTATAAATCTTGGGGATACAGGTAACCCCAAGAAACTCTGCACAGTTGTTAATGTCTCTTTGCAGAGCCTCCTGAGCTGCCCCAGGCCACAGCCCCCCACGTGGCTCTGCCTGCTTCTGCAAGGTCGCGTCTCTGGCCCACGCTTCCTCAGGCTGGCTGCTCCTCGGTCTGTAGCTCAGTGACAGCTGTTAGAGTCCAACAGACATCTCTGTTGCTGATCAGTCTCTCGTGCATCTTGGTTATAAACTACAGTTCCACCCTGAATCCTTAGTGCAGTAACCTCACAGCATTTTCACCAACATCTTGGGAGGTATGTGTTTTTATGTTCCCACTTTACAGATGGAGACGTGGAGGCTGGGACAGAGTCACCCACTGGCCAGGCTCACGGAGCCCACGGTGGAGGGCTGGGCCTCCCCGAGGGGTGTGGCTCCACTTTGGAATCAACTGCCACTTACAGTCTTGAGGCAGGACTTTTATTTTAGGGCTCCCTCAGCGTTCCCCTCTTAAGCGTCCCAGTAATAATTGGGTCTTCTGCCTTGGCACCGTATTGGAACGGGGGCCAGGCCCTCCTGTGCACTTAGCATGTGGCAGCATCTCCTGTGCACTTAGCATGTGGCAGCATCTCTGGCTCCTCCCCACCAGATGCCACCAGCACATGCCCCCTGGCTTTGCCCAGCTGTGACCCCCTAGAAATGTCTCCAGACATTGCCAAATGTCCCTGACAGGGGGTAGGGTGGAGACAAGACTGCACCCAACCAAGAACCACTGTGTTACGGCAGCTGTTTCAAGCCCTAAACCAGGAGGCATGGTGTGTGGAGGTGGAGAAAGGTGGAGACCGTTTGAAACGAGGGCTGCCCAAGAAAACTTGGACCTGCTGCTGTCACTGCAGCAGCGCCGCCCTCGGTGCTGGAGGCCCGACTCCGGGCTTCCCCGAGGGGTCACCTTCCCCGTGAGATGCAAACAATACGACAGCCCCTGGGAGGCCCCGCTGTGGAGCCCCCTTAACACCATGGGTCTCCGCATACTGGAAACTCTCGGGGAAAAACTGTTGTGTCCGATTTATTGGCGTTCTGTGGTTAAAAGCACTTTCTGTGGAGAACAAGCAGGTGAAAACGAGAAGGCCCCCTGTGAGCCCGCTGGCACGTGGAGACCAGGCGGGGAGCAGAGTCTTCCAGTTCTTTCTGGGAGGCCCCCGGTGAACCTGCTTTTCAGGTTTCCCAGCCTCCCAGTCACATGGTTCGAGAGAGAGAGAGAGACGCAAGTTTCCTGGTGTGTGTGTACACAAGCCCGAGTCAGTTTGTTTTCACACACACACACACACACACACGGCTGGGGAAGCCGTTGTGTTTTGTTAACTGTGACTTGTTCGCCTTGCTGGATGGCTCCTGTTTGCTCGCACATTCCCATCTCCG
Source organism: Phyllostomus hastatus (assembly GCF_019186645.2). Classification (NCBI taxonomy): domain Eukaryota; kingdom Metazoa; phylum Chordata; class Mammalia; order Chiroptera; family Phyllostomidae; genus Phyllostomus; species Phyllostomus hastatus. The sequence goes on from NW_025334037.1 coordinate 29,520,006, forward strand.
AGTGCTCAGGTGCCTGCCTGCCGTGTGCCAGGCTGTCTTTGCAGCCTCTGAGCATTTTTTCGGAGAGCTAATTAAACATTAGCATGCAATTCGCCAAGATGCCTTGCAGTGAGAAAACCCAATTTATGAAACACTCAAATAGAACAGTAAAATTAGGAAATTCTTCCCCCCAGATGATACAACCAGATTATAAATTCGTTCTTTTTTTTTGATTCTGTGAAACAGAGCTCCCTCTTTTTTTTAATTGAATTTATTGGGTGACATTGGTTAATAAAATTATGTAGGTTTCAGGTATACGATTCCATAACACATCATCTGTGTATTGTACTGTGTGATCACCACCCCAAGTCAAGTCTCCTTCTGTCACCACTCACCCCGAACCCCATGCCCTCTTCCACCTCCCAGAGTTCCCACTTGTTATGTCGTAAGTAGGGTTCAGTTTGCAACACCCCTTTACATGCACGTTTTCAGCAGCACAAGTCTGAGCGGAGGCCTGGGGTGCCCCTTTCTAAGAGGCAACCTCTGGGGGGTGTTCCAAGGCTGGGGGGATGTTCCGTGCATCTCATGAGTGCGGCTGGTTTTCAGGAAGTGGTTCACTTGTCAATGTTGGTAACTCAGACAGAGGAGTTTTGCAAAAGTGTCTGGTGAACGTTTGTTTCTGTTTTCTTGCAGAAGTAGTAGAGCTCCTTCAGGGGGGATAGCTAAGTAACTGAACACCGCCTTTTCTCCCACGGGGTCTGTTATTTTTATTCCCAGGGCTTAACTCCCTCCTCCAATCGTGAAGGTAATAATAATAGCTACCGTTCAGAGTCCCTGCTATTGTTCGTAGTGTTATTGACTGGGGGGAGGAAGTTAAGTGCCTGGCCCAGGGTCGCAGGGCAGGCAGGTGAGTGCAGACCCGGGACTGCAAGCTGCACTCGCCCACCAGGCTTTCCCACCGCTGGTGGTCACTGCACAGGGAGAACCAGGGAGGGGAAGGGAAGTATAAAGAAGAAATGAAAATCCCTTACTCCGCTAGCCAGAGATCAACATTGGTAACATTTTACTCTGTTTTCTTGTGACTTTTTCCCCAGAATACATGTGTTACAAGACTGATCATATAGTACTTAAAACTTTTTGTTACCTTGTCTGTCTCAGTTAAGATCTTATGGAGGGCACTGTCTCACGTTGATAATTGTTCTTTTACAGCCCCGTTTGTCAGCTGCATAACATGCCAGCGTCCACTGCAGCACACTGACCAGTTTGCTGTCCAGCACTGAGTTGTTCCTGATGTTTCAGGACTACAAAGCGCCGTCACTGCAGTGCTGCTCTGGTGCCAGGGGTGTGTGTGTGAGTGTGAGCACACATGTGTGTGAGTGTGAGCACACATGCATGTGTGCATGTGAGTATGTGCGTGCATGTGTGCATGTGTGTGAGTACTCACTGACTCACGGACTCAAGGCTGTGTGATGAGCCAGTGGGATCCGGGCCTGAGCTGCAAGATTCTTATACTTGACTTCCAGGCTAAGCTGCTTGTGCCTGCCTGCCTTCCTTCCTTCCTTTCCTTCCTTCCTTCCTTCCTTCCTTCCTTCCTTCCCTCCCTCCCTCCCTCCCTTCCTTCCTTCCCTCCCTCTCTCCCTCCCTCCCTCCTTCCCTCTCTCCCTTCTTCTTTCCCTCCCTCCTCTTTTGGTTTAGACGAAGTCACTTATTCATACTTTCCTCTCTCCCATGGCACGAGGAGAGTGGTGTTTCTGATGATCACATTTATCTGTAAATGTGGAAGAGCCTGCTTCAGGGCTCAAACTGGTTGTCTGGGTCACTGTGATGTGGGACTCAACTGTCCTCACGACGTCAGCCACCACTGAGAGCAGCGAGCGCAGACTGTGAGCTGTCACCGACCCAGCTGCTTTGCATAACTAGTCTCATTGACTCTGCGCATTGGCCGGGTGAGGGAAATGCAGGATCACACCTGTCTTTCACAGGAGGAGACCAAGGCACCTGCCAAGGGGTAGGGCTGGGGGCTAAGGCCAGGCTCACACCCAGGGCTCCTCCAGTTTGTGCCTCTTCTGCCGCATGGGTGCAGGTCTCTGTCATTGGTATCCCGTGTGGTTCACCCCGGGGGAGGATTTTGCCCACCGTGGGACATTTGGCAAAGTCAGGAGACACTTTAGATGCGATGACTTGTGGGGGGGGTCAGAGGATTCCAAGGGTGCCATGGGTGTTTAATGGGTAGAGGCCAGGGTGCTGGTGAGAGCCCCACAATGCACTGGGCAGCTCCCCACAGAGAACAGCGAGTTCTCCCACCGTAGAGGCCCGCAGTGGCCCGTAGAGTGGGGACGCCCTGCTGCAGTGGAGGAAACTCAGGTTTCTGGGGAGGCAGCCGGAGGGGGTGGAAGGAAGTGGGCTCGGGAGAGAGGCCTCTTCCTTGTTGTCTCGTCTGGCAGAAATGTCATGAACTTTTCCCCCTTGGCCTTTAGGCTAGCCGAGGGCTCAGCGCCTAGGGAAAGCGGGTTGCACTGGGACTCCTCGCCTTCATCCATCTCTCTTCTCACACTCAGACAGCACAGCGCGCCTTCGGTACCATGTTTCCCACCTTTTCTTCTTCTCGCATTCAAGTTATGTGTTCACAAGTCACGTAAAGCCAGCTCTGTCTGCTCAGCAGCTAGTGGGATGCCCCCCACCTCAAATGTTGAATAGAACGGACTCGCCCAAGTCTTTAGGACCTTTCCTCCCGGGGTGGAAGGTGGTGAGAGAGCAGGCTGACTTAGGTAGAGGGGAGGAGAGCAGGGAACCTGCACTCAGAGTGCGTTCCTTTGCCCAGCAGCGCGCCCTGCAATACCCCATTCATCTTCCAAGCCAACTCTGATGGCTGTCGTAGGAGGTGGGCAGAGAGAGCCAGATGACCAGACCCTCAATGGAAAAGACAGGAACTGTCTACCTCCTACCTTTGGCACAGGTACTGATGTCTCTGACCCCATGGCTCATGGTCAATGGCAGTCGCTCCCGACTGGCAGTCATGATCTGTGTCACGGGCTGAGTATGGTCTTTGGTCAATTACCTCTTGGTTTCCTCGCCTCTAAAGGGGTGGAGTTGTTTCCCTGGGTTCTAAGGTGCTTTGCAGCTCAAACAGGTTGTGGTTCTCCAACCCCCTGAGACAGGGTTCTGGGGGGTGGTCATGATGCTGAAGAAAGGGTGGTGGCCCTGCTCCGTGGCCTGAATATGGTGTTGCCTTCCAGGCTGTGGTTTAACAAGAACCATTGGAAGTATAGATTATTCTCCAAAGCCCAGCATAGTACCTGGCCCAACGTAAGCGCTCAGAACCTTTGTTTAGTGTGACATTGTGAAGAACACAGCTATTCTTGGTCCCTGGTTCCTGGCCCAGAGTTTCACAATGCCTTGGAATTTCCCGAGTGACGGTATGTCTTTTTATTCATGAACCTTTTGAGGCTCAGCTTCCTCATCTAGAAATCGGGAAAGGACGTTTCCCTTGCATTACCAGCGTGGGTTCAGGAGTCGGTGTCCTGGGTTTGAATCTCAGTTCCCTCTTTGACTCTGGGCAGGTTACTTTAACTCTGCCACGCCTCAGTTTTCTCATCTGTTAAATGGGCAGATAATAGGCTCCCCGAAATGTGATAACGAGAAGACGCGCGTAATCCAGTAGTTGAGCACCACCATGTTGAGCAACTCCTGAGTAATTGAGCAGCTGAGTAGACGTAGCGAGCACTCGGTGACTGTGAGTGCTTTGATGGTGATGACAGTGGCGATGCCGGTACTTAGCCAAGTGTGAAGGCGAAGAAGCCTCGGTGCTTCCTGAGGGCAGGGTGCCGTCCTGTGCAGTCCCTCCGGGGTCTAGAATTGCTTGTAGGTTTGCCCCTGGGTGGGGGCGAGAGAGCACGTCTACAACGATGCTTGGCTTAGCATTTATTCTTGATTATGACACAGCGGAGTCACGATTCAGCTGTGAGTCCTCGCTGGGAGCAGAGACGGAAAGGAAGCTTTTCAGGTTCTTGAAATGGGGGAGTACGGTTCCCTTGGGATGGGCACTTGCCTCTCTCTCTCATTAATCGTGATCTTTCCCCTGCCAGAATGTCTGGAGGTGCTGACATCCTTAGGAGCCCCGGGCGGCTTCGCTCTCCCCTGGTTTCATGCCGGGTTGGAGGCGCTCACCGTCCCAGCCCTTGGGTCGGTGCCGTAGCTGTGACGGGGAGGTCCCCCAGGTACCTCAACGCTGAGTTAGAGCTTGTGCCCTCTGGGTGGTGGAAGAGCCTCAGTGTTCAGGCATTCAGGCTGGAGGTCTCCTGCCTGCATGTCTTCATGGAGACTTCTGGGGGTTAGGGGTGCAACTTAATCAGGAGGGGAGCCCAGATCTTAAAAGGTGGGACAGACAAATGGACTCAGGGCATGGGGAAGAGCCAGGGGAGCATCTGGAATGCGTACCCAGAAGCCTGGCTTCACATTGCTGTCATCAGTGAAGTGGCATTTGTGCCGCACGCCCCCAGCCCCCAGCAGGGAAGTGGCACCCAAAATCTTACAGCACAATGAAGACTGGGCAGGACTGCAGAGCGAGGGGTGGCTGAGCAGCTCCGCCGTCTCACAGCACCTTGTAGATGCCTGGGCTACTGGCCTCTGGGGGCCTGGCAGCCACCCAGACCAGGAAGGTGGGTGGAGGGAGGGCCCTGGTGTCGAGTTGGAGGCACATCTGGCCTCCCGGAGGGTGGCCGCTGCTCAGCCCAGCCCTTGTGGTCACATGAGAACGTGGCCCAGTGTTCCTCCATCTTCTGATTTTGTTACCCAAGAGAAGTAGGAAATTATATCCTTATGGGAAATACCTTTTTTTTTTTTTTCAGAGAGTCCCTAGCATGGTGTCGGGCATGTGGTGGGCATTCAGCGGATACCCCCAGAGTGGTCAGGACTGGCCTCTTACGGACTCCGGGTTCTGTTGGGGGCAGTGGGCTACATTTTTGCCCGGCTGCTTGCAGGCCAGCAGGCCAGCAGGAGCTCTCGATACAGCCGTGATTGAGTCCTGGAGTGTGAGAGTCCCCCAGTGTCCCACCACAGTCAGCCACGGTCTGGCTTTTCTTTCTCGACCTCTGCTCCCTCCCCCACTTCCCACCACAAGAGTGACGGTCACATCCTTCCTGGAATGTTTCCGATCCTCAGTGGGCCCTTAGGCTGCATACTTCTGGGCGGTTGGCTTCCAAGGCCCGCTGACAGATGCCCCTTGTACCAGTCCACGTACAGTCCTGGGGCGTGAAGATCTCCTTCCACTGGCAGGCCTCAGGGTCAGGTGACAAAGTCAGGTCCAGAAAAGGCCACTGGGGCCAGCACGTCTGCGGTCTGTGACTCGGATGTCGGGACCCAGCAGGACGCTGCTTGCTTGCTTCCTTGGCTCAGCTCAGCTCGTGCCGAGAGAGTTTCAGTCCAAGGCGCTCTGACCCTTCCTAGGTGTCAGGAGAATGTTTTTGCAGCTCGGTTACTTGCCGGCATGCATGGGCCAGCATCCAAGGTGTGCTCGCAGAAGCGGGAGCTGGGTGTTGACTTTTGCTCCCTGGGATGTGTTCTGGGGAGGAAGTGGGGTTTTCGGCTCTGGCCGGTGTAGGGTGTGGCTGGGGTGGTGAGCATCACACACGGTGGATGAAGTTAACACGAATTGTGGGGCTTTTCCTCCCCTTTGTACGTTTGGGCTGAGGTGCCTCAAAAGGAGCTTTGTGGATCGGGGAGATGCCCTTGATTCTGCATGTCTGTTAAACATTTGTATAGACGTTAGGAGCATCCTTGTTGCTTTATTTTATGTGGTAAATGTATTTCTGGCCAGTAACTTGTGGGACCTCGGTTCAGTTTCTGTCTTTGTCACCTAGTAGTTCTGTGAGCTCTAACCAGTGTACTTAACATTGCTATCGGTTTCAGATGCCCGCGTGTGAAATGGGGACAGAAGTCACAGACTGTGGGCTTTCAGTGAGTTACTGAAGGTAAAGCACTTAGTGAACACTTGTCGACACTAAGTATTTAGTAATGGTTCTTATCCTGATTGTTAGCAGTGCAGCTTGGAATGGTGATGATGATGATGACGACAATAATAATAATAATAATAATAATAATAATAATAGTGACGATGGCAGCTATTGAGTGCTTACTGTGTGTCGGTGATTCTTCCAAGTCCGTCAGTGAGCTCACTGAACCCTCACCATAACCCCACCAGGTAGGTGTGTCATGATCTCTGTCTCGTAGATGATCAGACTCAGGCACAGAGAGGTTAAATAACTCTCCCCAAGTCACCCAGCTCAAAAAAATCAAAAGAGCAGGGACTGCAGCATCAGAAGATGTGGGCCGCTTGCCTTTTGCAAAGTGTTTACCTCTCTCAGTTGCCTTCTCTCTCTCTTCCCCTGAGTCTCTTTCTCAACCGTGCAGTGGTGGCGAGGATAAGCCCTCCTCCCCCACCGCCCCTTTCCTTGCCTCAGATGGCGCTTAATTGTGGGTGCTTCGTGTTAGGTGCTTAGGAATCGTTGGCTCGCTCTCTGACCGCGAGAGGGGTTATTCTGAGGTTCCAAGGAGCTGGACAACTCAGGACAGAAATTGGTTGTCATTTTAACTGTCTTGTGGTTCTTATTGTTGGGGTTTAAACAGCACGCCTGTTTTTCAGATTTCTGAACCACTTAAAAGGGAGGCACCGAGTCAAGGAGGTAAAGATCAAAATACCACCTTTATTACTGGTAAAGGCTTGGTCGGAGGATGTGGCTTAGGTGTGGGACAGTGGGGGCTTCCTGGTAGGAACCCGACGGCAGACAGATGCACCCACTCAGTCACATGCGGCCTCGAGCACGGGCACCAGGGGCCTCCTCACACCGGCTGGTGGGCTGGGCTGGTGGGGTGGCGGGTGGTGGCAGCCGCAGCCCCCCAGGAAGCTCCTGGGGCAGGGAGGAACAGACCCCCCGGGGAGATGAGTGACTTTAAGAGCTGGGTGCAGATGCAGATGGAAGACAGGAGGTTCAAAGGAAAATTTTTCTTTTTGGAAACCAGAATTTGGGAAGAAGCATACTGGCCACAATGACTATTTAAAGAAATATCCCCCTTCCCCCACCCAAGAAACCCCCGCCGCTGCTGGTGGCTCTCCCGTTTTCCCAGCACAGCCCGGGGGGGCCGCTGTGTCCCCCACCTTTTGATGCCCACGTGGCTCCGCTCCCTCCCCCAAGCCCTGTGTGCATCAGGCATATGGCCTCTGCTCAGAGCAGGTCCAGAATCTGACCCCCCTCTCACACCTGCCTGGTGTGACTGGCTGGTCCCGGTCCAGCCACCACTGTCTCTGTCCTGGGTGACTGCAGGGCCTGCACACTGCCCCCCTCATTCCCCCTCTTTCCCCGTCAGGCCCACCCAGGCAGCCTTTGAACAACCCCAAGCCAGGCCCTGGCTGGGGGGCTCAGTTGGTTGGAGCGTTGTCCCCTAACGAAGGGTTGTGGGTTCAATCCCTGGTCCGGGTGCCTCTGGGAGGCAGCCAGTAGATGTTTCTCTTTCATATCAATCTTTCCCTTTCTCTCTTTCTCTGTCCCTCCCTCCCTCTCTCTAAAAGCAATGACATTATATTCTCGGGTGAGGATAAAAAAATAAAAATCTGCACTCAGTTCCTAGCCCTCCTCTGCTCTGAACCTCGCCGTGATTCCCGGTTTCGCCCAGAGGAGGAGGCCAGGCCCTCGCAAAGGCTTGTGTATCCGCCCCCACCAGCTCCCTGACCCTCGACTCCTCTCTTTCCCCCGTCGGCTCTGTGCAGCCACCTGTGCTTGGGCTGTGCGTGGCGGATCTTCCTGCTCAGAATAAATACGCTCTCTCCGCGGATTGCTCAGACTTCTTCCTCACCTGCTCCACTTTCCAGCAGGGCCTGCCCTGACGGCCCTGTCGACAGCAGCACATGGGTTCTTGCTCTCCCCTACCCGTTCCGCCGGCCACCCATAGCACCCACATCCCTCACTGCGCTGTGCCGGCCCTCCCTGAGTTAGGATGTAGGTGGATCTGTTTTGTCAACGGATGCATCCCCAGCCTCCAGGGCAGTGGGTCCAGAACGTGGCCCTGTGACAAATAGCAGGTTTTGTGTGGGGAGCAGGGCACGCCCACTGCCCCCGACCCCCTCCTGTCACGGGGCTGCAGTTTGGGTCATCTCTAGCCCATAAGGTCAGTCTGCATTCCAGAGCTCTCACTGTGTGCTGGCACCCCCCAAGGGTTCCCTCGGAACCACGTGACAAAGGCAGCCGCTATTACCACCTCCGTTTTACAGGTGAGAACCTGTGACAAGGGAAGGGTCAGTAACTGACCCAAGGTGACTTACCTGGCACGTGGTGAAGCCATGTTAGCCCGGGGCGTCAGCTCCCAGAGCCTGTGTGTGCCCTTCACCGCACTCCCCCGCCCCCCCCCCGGCCCTCCTCCTCCTTCTCCTCCTCCGTCAGGCAAACCTGAGTCAGAGCCAGGGCCAGGGCCAGAGCCATCACACCCTGTTTAGGGTTAGACGGAGGCTAAACCTGCGCCGGGTTACTGGGGTGCGTTAGGGCCAAGGGTTTCTAGGAAATCTCTGTGGGAGGGATGTTTTGTAAAGTGAAGACGTCCCTGATAAACAGAGCGGTCGCCCCCCAGTTACCTTGCTATCGGGGTTCACGGTGACACATCAGGCTTTCCAAAGTGGAGGCAGGCTGATTTTGTTCTTCTCTCTAGGTCCGGGAAGTAGATTTTTGCTGTTAAGAAATAAACGACTGGGCCCTAGGGTTACTGAGCATGTAAGAGGTGGATTAACAAAACGACATTTGAATTCAGTTTTACCTTTAAAAAAAAAAAAAACCACGTTTGACAAGTCCTGTTTACAACCAGGAAGCCAGCTTCTCGAAAACGCCCCTCCACCAAGGCGCGTCTGGTGTACTGTAAACAGACCGAGCGCCCGTGAGCTCGGGAACGTATAGGAGCTGCTTTTGACCAGGATCCACACGGCTGTTGCCACACAAACAGCGGGATCAGCCAGCCTGTTCCACAAACAAACCTGCCCGTTAGCCACCCACAAGCTTGGAAGGACGCAGGACGGAGGGAGAGGTCAGGAGCCAGGGAGCCTTTGCGGGCTCCTGCTCACTTTAGGAAGTCTGGGAGAGGCCCTTGAGCTTTTTATTGTTTCCATTAGAACCACCACCTCCGCAAATGTGTTAGGAACGTGTCCCTTGGGATCCCTGGGGATCCCTGGGGCTCCCTGGGGCTCCCTGCGCACTGGGTAGCCCCCGGCCATGGAACAAGGAGGAAAGTGCCCTGCCTTTCTTCCGCGTCCCCACTTTTCCAGAACTGCGTCAGCCAAAGGGCCTGGGCATGCTGTGTGACTTATGGCTTCTCCCAGAGCCTTGGACTGGTCGGTGGGGGCTGCTGCTCCCTGTGAGAACTGCCCCAAGCAGCCTCCTCTGCGGCGCGTCTGCTGGGGGGCTGCCCGGGGCCCATCCAGGCTCGACCCCTTGGGGGACACTGCTGGTTTCTTTCTCGACTCCCGGGTCCCCCTCTCCTTCCCTGCTTCTCCTAGTCTCCCTGGAGCACAGGGGTGGCCACGTGCCTCGGTCCTGGCAAATGGTTGCACTGGGTGGGGCTCCCGGGAAAGCTCTGTCCCTGGGGATCGACTCCAGCCTGGTCTTCCGTGTCCTTCTGACCAGAGTGTGGGTGCTGTGCAGAGCAGCGGTAATGCTAATGCTAGTAACAACAACAACAACAACAACAACAATAAATACTAAGTGCATCCATGTGTCAAGCACCTTTCTGAGCCTCTTTTATTCACTCACTTGAGATGGGTCATGTAATGCTGCCCAGGGGACAGAGAGGGAGACCAAGGCTGAGGAGGGACGGGGACCCTCCCGGGACCTCGCGCTAAGTGGCAGATCTGGGCGCCTGGGACCAGAGTTTGTGTCCTTCACCCTGTCGGTGGGCTGCCTCTCACCCACACGAGGGTGCCAGGCCTGTCCCGCGGGAGGTGAGCAGGAAGGGCCCTGGCTGCCTGCCTCTGGGGCACTTGTCGTTTGAGGATGATGAATCCCTTTCTGGTTACTACAGGCCGAATGCTCTGCAGACTCGATGGGAAAGCACTCTGTGCCGTGTGGCTTGGACGTGTTCCTTACCCTTTCTTCATCTCGGTCTTCTCACCTGGCAGATGAGGGTCACAGGGGCACCAGCTTGTCTAGAAAAGTGCCCAGCCTGCGTGTGTGCTCCATCGCTGTATCTTCATGGTCACAGCCATCGATCCCCTTCTGTCGATGTGCTCGGTGGTGGGGAGACCGAGGTAGCCTGTCAGAGGTGGGCGAGGTGCTGGGGGAACACCGGGGAGCAGGGAGGAGTGTGAGCAGGCCACTCTGTGCTGGAGCAGCTCTTCCTGAAGCACTTTCTCACACATGCTCTCCTGAAACCACCCCCACCCCACCACCCACCAACTCTGCCAACAGCACATCCCTACGCAGAGCCATTCCTGACCAGCCTGGGGCTGAGATTTGTTCCTGGGCAGGCTGTCCATACCTGGATGGATGCAGCGGCAAGGGGTGGGCAGATAGCCCTGGCTTCTAGCTGGGCAGGCACGGGAGCCAGGTAAGAGCAGACATATAGACACGAATGAGGGCGTGAGGTGAAGTCATTTCGGTTGTGAAAAACAGAACTGATACCTTTATCATTTATTTATTAAATACTTTATTTACTTATTTTTAGAGAGAGGGGAAGGGAGGGAGAAAGAGGGAGAAAGAAACATTAATGTGTGGTTGCCTCTTGCACACCCCCCCTACTGGGAACCTGGCCCCGCCACCCAGACACGTGCCCTGACCGGGAATCGAACTGGAGACCCTTTGGTTCACAGGCTGGCACTCAATCCACTGAGCCACACCAGCCAGGGCTGATACCTTTATTTAAAAACCGGGCTTTGGAGAAGTTAGCCCTACAACGAGAGAGTGACTGACACATAGTAGGTGCTCAATACACGTTTGTAGAACGAGTCGTGGAAGGAAACGGGCCTTCCTGGCTGTTTCTCATCGAAAGTGCTGGCTCCTGACCACAGGGCACCATCCGGGACAGGCTGCCAGAGGGCGGCTGCTTGTGATCCCACCCCAGTCTTTCCCGACGGAGGCAAGTGCACATTTTTCAGCTACTTTTGCTCTGACCGATACACTTGGCTGCCTAACAAAAAGCCAGAGGAGAACCAAGATTTTTAGCAACATTCAAAATGCTTGCCATTCCTCTTGCTTTGCGAAATCATGAGTTAGTTATTTCAAGTTCACATAAAGGTCAGAACTTGATCCACAGGAAGGAGGTTCCCCTTGGTTTATGCTAGGGGAACTTTTTTCCCCTTCTGTTTATTTTACCCAAAGGCTTCTGTTTTTCTCCCAAGTTAAGATCTGGCATTTGTTGTATAAAGTTCTCAGCTTATGTGTGTGTTTTCTTTTCTTTCCTTTTTTTTTTTTTCAAAGGAGCTTATGATTTGGCTTTAGTTTTGATTCTCAGTGATTTTTTTTTTCTACCTAAGAGTTCATTTTTTTTTTTTTTGCTTCTTGAAAGGCCAGCTCCTCAGTGAGTGCATGAAGTTCACTTTCAGTTTCAGAGGTGACTGGAAAACCACCTGCCCAGGCCTCTGCGTGCCGCTCCCAGCTCGTGTTTCCTTCTGTGTCCAGTTGCTACGTGCGACCGGGTCCCGCCAAGCCCACGGGCCCTTCTCCGTGCCCTCTCACCCCTTTTGTTTTTAATGGCTGGGGCACAAGTGAGTCCTCTTTCCCCTTTTTTGGGGGTGGGAGAGGGGAAGGCCCTCGAGCCCTGACCTTGTCTCGGCCCCTCCTCTGGGAACGGAAGGTCTCTTTTCCTCGGGCCGGGTGGTGTGGAAAGTGGGAAAGGTTGGAACTTGGTGAGGCAGTTGCTGAGGGGCCTGAATGGCGAGGCAGAGACTGGGCTGCAGCCCAGAGTTGTGGCTGCGGCGGCGGCTGTCGGGCCCCATCCCGGGTCACTACCTGGGCGTCACCTGGTCAGGTGAGGCTGCCTGAGCCCCTCCAGGATGCTCACAATGTTTTCCTGTGGAGCAAGGGGCGGAGAATGAATCTACTTGGAAGGCAGTTTAGAAGAGTGACTGGGAGGAGGCCTTCACTCCCTGCCCTGGGTGTACCTGCTTCTCCCAGGGGCTAAGCGGCTTCGTCCCTCCCGGTCCTCCAAGCCCAGTCAGCGTGTGGCCCTCTGGGGAGAGGGGTCCCTCCCAGGGTTCCCGTGCCCTCCTCCGCTTCTTGTCGTTGTTCTCACCCGGGGGTGCCATCAGCTCCCCCTCCATCACACAGATTTGCATCCACAAGTTCTGGAAACATCTGTTTAAGCCTTTTTCCTGTTTGTGAATTGTATATCGTCTATTAGGTTCTAAACCTTTTAAAAGTAAGTGTCTTTCTGTGATGGTGGGATCCGTTTGTACAGAGCCCATCACAGATGACGCAGTATTTTATGCCTTCTTTTATAAACGGGAACAGTGAGAGACTTACTGTGATCCAAGAGCTCGGTGCATTCTAACTTGAACCCTCCCTCGCAACCCCCAGGGTGCTGTTATCACCCCTGTTCAGTGGGGGGGGGGCGGCGAGGCTACAGGAGGTGAGAAGACACCCCTGGGCTGCACATTGGCCAAGCAGAGGGCTGGGGTTTGAATCCAAGGGGTCGAGCTTCGACGTCTTGGTGTTTAACGGCCGAACCAAACTGGACTCCATGGGAGCAGGCGGGATTAGGAATTATCACCCTTATTTTACTTCTCAAAAATGGAAGCCTCTTATCTTTTTTTTTCTGAGAAAATTCTCTTAACAAATTCAAAAGCAATAATTACTGCAGGAACAACGGAAATAATAGAGATGCGTGCAAGCAGAAAGTGAGAGTGCCCCCTGCCCACCTCCGACGCTTGAGTTCGACCCAACTGTTAACAGGACACGGCCTCACTGACTATCCATTTGGAACCCTTATGCATTTATACACAAGTGTCGTAACATATATAATTACACTACTGGGCCCCCCGCCGTCGTCCTGCAGGTGGTGGGACAGAGGCTCAGGTGTTACGTCTACTCCAGGGCACGTGGTGGAGCTGAGGAAGAGCCTGCCCTTGAACCCGAATCTTCTGTCTCCGCTGTAACCTGCCTCCTGGGGACCGAGCCAGGGGCTGGTTTTATGTGAATCCTCCAGCTGTGTTGCTGACAGATGGTTTTCGACATAGCTGTGGGCACCTTCCAGGGTCATAATTAAAAAGGGAATAGGCTTCAGACAAAGAGAGAATAATGCAAATCTCCAGTTTCGTTTAGAACATCTGAAACTTGCGGTAGGGGTGCAGAGAAGAAGGAAGTGGGATGATTCTCTTTTCTCCCCTCTCTCGTGTTTCTCCCCCCTTCCGGAGAGAGATGGGATTGGGGGGCCTCCTGGAAGAGTCCCTTTTCTGTGATAAAACCAACCTCTTCCTTCTGCCCCAGGGCAATTACATCCAGATCCTTGCCTCCTGGAACCCTCCTCACCAGCCTGGAGGAGACACCACTCCACAAACAATGGGGGGAAGGAAAGGAAAACCAAGTGTTAGTCCGTGGTGCGGATGACTTCCTCAATGCAGGACTCGGGCTTGCACTTAGAAAGTTCCTACTTGGAGGGCTCCCGGGAGGACGTGCTCGGGGGATCTGCTTTCACTCTCGAGCCCTATTGTCCAGGAAGGAAAACTGCGGCTGAGGTGGGGGGTGGGTCTGACTGTGAGTCCGTGTGGAAATTGGACAGCGTTATCCTGGGAGGCTGTGGTGCTCTCGTTCAGGAGTGCACTGTTAGGCGGCTGCGAGGATCCAAACCACAGCTCTGCACCAAGGGGCAAACCACAGGAAAAAGAAATCGGAACATGCAGAGAAAATAGAGGTTCCCCAAAGCATGCATTAATGTTTCCCTCAGAGGAGAGTCTTTTAATTTATGTTTCAAAGACGGATCCAACTGGTTTCCTCTCCCACAGCAGCTGAGAGAGGCCTGTGGGATAGAACAGAGAGCCAGGGTGGAGGTGGGAGAAACTGGGAATAGGAGAGGCATGTGCTTAAACAAGGCTATAGCCCCCGGTGCGGCGGGGGACAGGGGGGCTTAGGTGCTTTGTTTTTAATGAGACTGCAGAAGGCTCATATCTCAATAGGCCTGCAAGATATTAATCCAGCACAGTGTGTACTGGCTGCTAATCAGATGGAGGGGCATCCTCAGAAGGTTGAGTGATGACCAGGGTAATCATACTAACCTCAGTGTACTCAGTTCAGAAATGTGAGACAGTGTGATACACACAGGTTTCTATCATTTCTCTGTTCCTCATGAGGAGAGGCAGCGCAGTTGAGATAGACATGTGAGTGATGGCCAGACTGATTATTGATGGAATAAATGGCCTACCCCAGGCAGTAGGAGCACTGAATAAACATTTATGAGTCAGCGGGTACAGATTAGGAAGTATGCAGGTTGCTGGGAGCAGTTAGATGAGAAGACGTGGACCTTGCGTGCAGGGAGTTTGCCCTTGGAGGTGCGACATGGACCTTGTGTGCAGGGAGTTTGCCCTTGGAGGTGCGACATGGACCTTGTGTGCAGAGAGTTTGCCCTTGGAGGTGAGACATGGACCTTGTGTGCAGAGAGTTTGCCCTTGGAGGTGAGACATGGACCTTGTGTGCAGAGAGTTTGCCCTTGGAGGTGAGACATGGACCTTGTGTGCAGGGAGTTTGCCCTTGGAGGTGCGACATGGACCTTGTGTGCAGGGAGTTTGCCCTTGGAGGTGCGACATGGACCTTGTGTGCAGGGAGTTTGCCCTTGGAGGTGCGACATGGACCTTGTGTGCAGGGAGTTTGCACTTGGAGGTGAGACCTGGGTGGTGAGAGGTGAGGTGGGAGGGAGAGCGAAAACAGGGCGCACAGAGCCAGGATGAGCCATGCATCACTCTGGCCCTGCCGCTTAGCTCCTCTGGGAGTGCTGGCTAGGTCCCTCTCCCCCCTAGTCCTCACCTGGTTCACCTGTGCAATGGAGACCATGAGGGTTCTGCCCTTGGAGGTCTCCCATGAAGATTAAGTGCGAGAAGGCGTGGAAACTGCCTTTGCACACCGCCTGGCGTATCTGAGAGCTGCTGCTCTTCTCTCCATTCTCCTTCCCACCCCACATCTGCTCCAGGCGGAATTCAGGACAGCTTTGAAGGGGACCTGATTCTTGAACCCAATCTCAAAGTCATCATACTAGGTGCAAAAGAGGTGATGCCAGCTGAGAATGATTTCAAAAGGCTGCGGTAGAAAGTGCACGGTCAGTCAGTTCTTCAGTCAGTTCGTTTACATGGAACGCCGTGTTGCCTGCTGGTGGTAGGAAAATGCAGTTCGCCGGCACAATCCTTCGAGTTTGGACCAAGATCACCATTCACGATGCCAACTGGAATTGCATCTGAGTGGGAGCACCGGTCCTCCATCAAAAGTCAGCGCCGTCGCAGAAATGCTGTTTAGCGGAAGTCTCGAATGGAAGTCATTTCTTGAGTCTTTCCAAAACACTGTTCCCAAAGTGATCTTTATCTCCCATAAATATCGTAGTAAGCCCCCGCCAGCTAATGATTCCTCCCAGGTTGAAAAAGTTATCATCTGGGGTTGGGCAGCAGGTAGACTTTGTCTTTAGGGGCTGCATCTAATGGCAGACCCGCGCCCTGTGACGACAGGTTGCCATGGAGATGGCGGGAATGGCTCGTGGCCGCTGGGGCTCGTGGAGGCTGCGGTGGACCTGGGTCTCCCGGCTCAGGCTCACTATTCAAATTCTTTCCCTTTCGCTTCCCCTGCTCCCTTCAGCAGGTATAGCTGAATTGTTTTTGCTGTTGCGGGTCATCTGATTTTTAAATACAAACACACCATTGCTGAGAGCTTTTGTTTTATGTATTACTCAGTGTGGAAGATTTCTTAATGTATACTTCACTTTTTTATTCCCTGGGAATTTGCCAACAGCAGCAAGAATCATTCATTATTATTGTTTGGAGGGACAGACTATTTTTATATAATTAAAAGTGGCTTTGGCATTTTGAAATGTAGAGGGACATTTGATAGTTTAGTGTTTTATGATAGTTGGTATGAATGTCACGGGATTATGCTAATTGGCATAGAGGTATTACTGTCTGTTTTCCGAGGGGTAGAGGGAATTGGTTTTCTTGGGGTTGCATAATTGGTTCACTAGAATTGCAGACAAGCTTAAAAAAAAAAGGATTAGAGACCATCTAGTTCATCCTCCTTACAGTGAAGGGAACCTTCTGGCAGGTTCTGAGCAGCTATAATAACATACGATTACAATGTTAACCAATATAATAACCAGTGAACTAACAATGACTGTCGACTGAGCTCTTCCTACAAAGCACTGTGAGAAATACCCATGGAGGTGGTAAGAAGTATCAGACTACCAGGTCCTTGGCACCGAGCTTAGTCCTGGGTGTATTTCAACAAAGGATTCCTAACAACTACCCTAACAGAGATAGCACTATCTCACCCGCACCCCCCGGCGCCACCCTCCCCTACACACACGTGCAGGTGAGGAAATGTACAGAGTCAGGCGCTTTAACTTAGAAGCGTCTCATTCAAAAGCCAATGACCTTCTGTTTGGCTTGAATTTTTCTGGTCTGTGGTTCTAAATGAGGTGGTCATAAGACTGCTGGCATGCGAGATTGATTTTAGATGCTACACAGATGAATATTTATTTTAATAGTCATCTGTTTTAATATGCATTTGGGGAAAACCCAGAGAGCAGAGAACCTCAGGGTTTCTTGAATAGTATTGTGTAGAGTGAGGCTACATTCATTTCAGTGAAATGTGTAGATCCATTTGTGGAAAAATCCTAAACAGATAAAAATGTGGGTGGTTTGTGGCTGTGGCAAAAATGATGATGGTGGTACTTGAATGAGTGAACTCATTTCGGCGCATTTGTTTGGAGATATCGTTCCATCGACAATGTGGTTCTCTCCTCGGTCAGAAAGTGTTCACGGTGGGTGGTCTCTTGGCCTGCGCCTTTTGCTCAGTAGTTCTGTTTGGTTCTCCTGCAGCCACACAGCGGGGACCCGCACATATCTTATTTATTCCCTTTGGTATTTTTTCTCTGGATCAAACTCCTCCCGCCATCTCAGCCATTCCCTAGGTACTGTGGTCATTCCTTACGGACAATCTTTCTTCTAAAATGCAGGCCTCCCCAGGAGGTCAGATTCTGTCCTGGACTCTCTGGAAATGCTGTTTTTTGTTTTTGTTTTTTTTTAAAGATTTTATTTATTTATTTTTAGAGAGGGAAGGGAGGGAGAAAGAGAGAGAGAGAGAGAAACATCACTGTGGGGTTGCTGGGGGTTATGGCCTGCAACCCAGGCATGTGCCCTGACTGGGAATCGAACCTGGGACACTTTGGTTCAAAGCCCCGTGCTCAATCCACTGAGCTACGCCAGCCAGGGCGAAATGCTGCTTTTGCAATATGATGCTGAACATCTCCAGTCGTGCTCCCGGGCAGTCAGACCCCCACCCTTGCCTCACCTGTTGATGGTTTTCTTGTCCGTCAAAGGGAGAGAGGACGGGTCTGTGAAATGCTCAGCGCAGTGCTTGCACAGAGTGCTGTCGCTGCTGTCCAGTAAATCGCTCCCCCCGCCCCCCCCCATGCCCATGGGCCATGTTCTCTGATGGTGGCTCTTCCATACAAGCTGGTCAGCTGTGGTGTGAAAATTTACAGATTTGGGGCTTTGGGCCTCATAGCGAAAGGACCCCTTCCTGATTCCCTTGATCAGTTTTTTTCCTTTCAAATTTAAAAAAAAAAGGATGTTTAACATCTTTTCACTTTCGAGTTCAGTTTCTCTCTTCTCCTTTTTTCTGGGTGATGGTTGAAGTTATGACTTTAAAAAAGTTTATATACTCGTGATATAAAGTAAACCAATGTAGTTGAAAGTATCTAAAAGGTTTTTTTTTTTCTTTTGCATTTTTAGTTGACCTCTTCACTTTGCAAGTCTTTAGGACATTGTAGTTCAGACAGCGTGTGGCATTTTATGCATATCTTTGAGGACAAAATTGTACTTAAAACATATGAAGTGCTTTTTAAACCAAACCAGAGAGGAAAAAACTTCCTAAATTTTAAAAATGAGAAAAAGGTGTTTCCAGCACTTTTTAAATTTGAGAACCTAAGGTGCCTTCTGTGTACTGTGTGCTCTGTTCAGAATTTGTCTTTGCAGCCGTGACGATCTCAGCTGCCTTTAGCGTTAGCTTGTTGGAGCACTGGGCTGATCCGCGCGTGCAGGTCGGGGCGATGGCAGCTTTGCAGTTGTGAGCACGTGAAGCAGAGGACATTTTTGTATTGTTATTCATTATTTAAAACATTTTTTTAAATATTGATTTTAGAGAGAAGGAAAGGGGGGGAGAGAAATATTCATGTGAGAGAGAAACATCAATTGGTTGCCTCTCACATGCTCCCCGACCGGGACTGAACCTGCCACCCAGGCATGTACCCTGACCTTGAATCAAACCTGTGACCTTTTGGTTTACAGGCTGATGCTCAACCAACTGAGCCACACTGTCCAGGGCTAGAATTGATTAATTATTGCATTATTTTCCATATGAACAACTTTAAAACTCTACTTTTGTTCCTCCTTGTACTTAGAGCCTTTTACTTGATAAAAATCATGTTTCTTCTGCCTGAATTTGTAATTATCCAGCATGAGACCCAAATGAATATAGAGTCTTCAGATCTGAGATAACAACGCACTATGTAAGTTGACCTCATTTAGGTGGTAGCAGAGTCTCTGTCCGCCTGCTCGGTGACCTTGGACACGATCTTACCATTTCTCAGCCTCCTTATTTGTCCAATGGCACAGTTAGACCCTTTCTCCCCGTAACTCACAAGAGTGCTGGCAAAGGTGGTGTGAGAAGAATCGATTACTGTGCCAGTGCATGGTGGGTGAAACCATGAAGTTCGTGGTTAACGTGCTGGTCAGGGAGACTTTTGAACTTGAGTCCTTCGGTCAGTGCTTCAAAGTGTCTTGGCCCTCTTGTTTCAACTTCTCTAATGTTCAGTGTGGCGTAATTTTTAGGCGTTTTTGAGAATACTAAAGCACTTACGGGGATAATTGGTGAGGTTATGGAATTCCACCCAGCCAGAGCCAGGAGTCCCTGCTCGAGACGTGGAAGGATCTCACCGTGTGTGTGTTCTCCGCGGGTTTCGCACATGAAATGAACCCAGTACAGGTGCAGCGAGGGGAAACAGCGATACGGTCAGACCTGATTTTTCTTTGCAAACAGGGGAACTAGGGAGAGCCCCTCAGATAAGCATTCGCTTAAGGAACACAGAGAATACTCGAGACTCATCGAATCTCCCCGAGTCTCTGGTCTTTGTTTGTAATTAGTAGCTGTGTTCTAGCCTCTTGTGCCTTTTGCACACAGAGAATTCAGGACAATTCTGATGGATGACCACGTTTCTGACTTGTTCCGAAGCCCTCGGTGACTGCTGCGTTCTGCCGCATTTCCCCTCAGCGTTCCCCGCCCTCTACCGTGGGTCCTGTTCCTGCCTCACTTCCCCATACACAGGCCACGTTCTGAGTGCCAGGGGTCCAGGCCTTCTGCATGGCACACCCTCCCTTCCCTGCTGTGTCTACTGAAGTCCCTGCCATCAGGGTTCCGTCTCGAAGGCCTCTTGTTCGGGAAGACTCTCATGACTCCAGCTGTGCCTAGTTTTTCTCTTCCTGGGACTTACTTGTGGGAAGAACGTGTGGCTCGGCTTGGGTTCAAATTCCCACCTGTGTGTGGGCCTGAGGAGTAATCTCGAGTGGGTCCTGCCCTCAGACCCTAGAACAGCTGGCTGGCTTCCGGGAGACGGTAGATACAGCTGGAGCACCCAACACAGGGACCCTTCGATTCTCTCCGAGTGCTGGTGTCTTGCCCCTTCTGGGTCCCTGATGGTTTTTACATTTGTTGTTACATTAGAGTTTGTGTTTAAGTCTTCTGTTGCTTTAATAAATCATAATCTTATGAAAGAAGATGCTGTCTTTTGTTGTTTCCCCCGTGGTCCCTAGCACAGGGGTTTGTTTGTATAGGGCAGGGCAAAAGTAGGTTTACAGTTTGTATGGAAAAGGACACAGTAATAAATAATAATACAAGAACAAACCCTGTGTTTCGTGTACTCACAACTGGAAACCTACTTTTGCCTACCCCCGTATGTAAATAGGTGTTTTGCTGGTTTCCATAGGATCAGGTTGGCCTGCAGTTATGTGGCCAAGCAACGAAATCTGGGAGCTCTTGTGTTTAAAAGGGCCTTCTTCCCCCTTTTTCTTCCTTGCATTTCTGTCTCCTCCTCCTCCTCTCTCGCTCCCTTCCATTTTGACTTCCTTTATATTGAGAAAGCGCCAAGCTCACTTCAAAGCGTGGACTTCAAAGCCCCCTTGACTGAGAGCTGCTCGCTGCTGCCGAAGCCTGTGGGAGCTGGTGTCAATGGAAGACCTTGTGTCGGTTGCATGTAAGAGTTTTTCAGGACTTCTATTTTTACAGTCCTTTTAAAGGGAAAGAGAGGAGAGTTACAGTAACATCTGCCTCTTAAAAAAAAATCAAACATCAGCCAATGTAATTCCAAAAAAAGTTAAGATAGCATTAAAAAAAAAAACGAAAGCGATTTACAATGGGTGGAAAAGTGACTTTTCTAAAAAAAAAAAAAGCCTTTTGCTGTTTTGTCCTACTTACAAAGGCTTAGGGCAGGAATCTAGTCTTAGCTGATGTGCAATGTTTTTGCGAGACGGCCAGGCCGGGACAGCAGAACACAGGGCCGGGGCTGGGGCCGGGGAGCCCTCATCGGAGCTCTCGTCGTTGTTGGAGCTGTGGGTGTGGGCGGAAGGAGACGAGAGGGAGATTAAAGACCAGTGATCTCCCACCATAGACTCTTTGATGCTCTGTTGGCTTCCTGAGGCTTGGAGGGACTGACTCTCCCAGGAATGTGAAACAGAGCCCTCCTAGCTTCTGTGGTAGTCCTCACATGTTTCCTGAAGGCCTACTGTGTGTTTCAGCATCATGCCAACCCTTCCCCAACAGCCTTGCTGAGCTTGGGCCTGAGCCAAGAAGCTCTTCATGATCTAACTTTTGCCACCCTCCCAGTTATATGCCCCGCTGCTGCACCCCACTCCTCTGAATAAACCTTTCCACCCTAGAATGCTTCTCCTGCTCTAAAACCCTTACATCTTGTTGGCTTGATGAATCCTTATTTGCCTTGTTGAAGGGTTAAGTCCTTTGTGGAGCCTCCTCCCAATTTTCTCTCAGCAGGTTGCTTGGTTCTCCCATATGGCCTTGTGAACATCAATCAGAATGTTTACTTTATTCTTTGGTAATTCTCTATTTACACTTCTGTCTCTGCAAATTGGGAGCCCTTTGAGGGCCAAGTGAGTGGCATGAACCCGTGCCGTAGGAACTGAGACCGAGTTGAGGTTAGGTGTTTGGAGAAGAGATCTGAGTCAAATCGCTAAGGATGGATATGATTTATTTGCAAAATGGAAGAAATGAGCTTAGTCAGTTCAGGCTATTGGAAGACCCGGGTGGAAAGGTGTCTTGAAGCCTGAATGAGACAGGCCTCAAATGCCAGCCAAGGTGGGAAATGGAATGATGGAAGGGGAGTTTTTTGGGTTGATCTGCCTGGGTAGGAGTGAACGGGATGGATTTAAGGGGTAGCAAGAGCCAAGAAGGCCAGTTCGGAGGACACTGCTGAGGTTTGGAAATGAGGTGACTGGAGTGTAGACCAAATGAGGGTCTGCCACCTCCCCCTGGATAGCCAGAGAGCTAAGACGATGTGTCCATGACGTGTGGAAATCATATGAAGTTCAAATGTCAGTGTCCAGAGTCAAGTTGTGTTGGAACTCAGCCATGCTTACTCATTTCCGAATTGTCTGTGGCTGCGTTCACACAAGCCTGCCAGCCGTGAAAAGTTGAAACAGAGACCATGTAGCCTGCACAGGCTGACATTTTACTCTCTGGCCTATTATAGAATACGTTTGTTGACCCCTGGAATAGACTAACCAGGGAGAATGAGCGAATGAATGGACAGGAAAGGGTGGGCAGGACCAAGGGGCATTTTTGAGGAAGATGCAACACAGGGGAGTTTTTGCTGCAGCCGGTCCTCCCTTCTCCTGTGTAAGACCGTGTCTGGGTGATGGCGCTCCAGGTGTGGGCATCGTTGGGCAGGGGGTGTGGAAGGGTAGAAGGATTGTGCTTTATGATGGAAGGACTGGGCTCGTCTTAGGGTTAAGCCAGACCAGCTGGGCGGATCCAAGTTCAGCGTGGGTTCTTCGAACCTAGACCGAGGGACAGCTTGCTGGCTGCCGAGGGGGTGGGACAAGATGAGAGTGAAGCTGAAACGCCCCCACCTGCCTGACCGAGGGCTTTTGGGGAGTCGTGGGGTAGGAGCGGCCATGCCATCCAGGCGGCCTCCTGCCTGGCTGCTGCTTCTCAAGGAGGTGTTTGTTGTGCGGCCTAAGCAGTGGGAACTCTTTGTTTCTGGCTGTTGACACTTCTTTTCCCTGCCTTTGGGGATGAGAGAGGAAGCTGCTGACTCCCTTTAGCCCTGAGTGAGGAGGATGGGAGGCCAACTTCCCCACTGTCCCGTGTCTGCTCCAGGGGGTGGAGGGGCAGGGAGTATCTCCCACAGAGCTCTTTGTGCAAGAAAAGACACAAAGAAGAAGCATGGGGTGGCAGAGAGGCCCAGGGGGAACACAGAATGTCCTGAGGCACGTCCCGATCGGGCCTTGGGAACTCCGAAATGGGCATCTCAGACATGGGCTGGCAATCCTGGGGACTTCATCTTATGGCAACCTTGGGGAGTAGCTCTTCTCCTCGTTCTGTAGGTAAGGAAAGTGGGGACCAGAAAGGCTAACGTGCCCATGATCTGATAACCACGAATGGTAATCAGACCCTCGTCAGTCTCACTTCTGAGCCTGTGTCCTCAGCCAATAACAGCAGGTGCACAGCAGACCGTTCCGAGCAGCTTCCTAGTTCCTGTTTCCATTGTGTTCAATCCATCCTCTCTTTCTGTTCATTCGTGGGTGTGTGTACTGCTTACCCTCAAGAAGCCAGGAGGATGCTGGGTTAGGTGAGGATGGGTGGGGGACACGATCCTGGTTTTGGCCAACCCAGAGGGAAAGCCCAAGGCAGGCCAAGGTAGGGAATGCCCGTCCTATGGCATTCTCCCCACCGTCTTGGCCTCAGCTCCAAGGTCCCCTCTTTTGTGAAGCTGCTCTGGGACCCCGCCCCCCCCACCCAGCCAGAGGCGATTTCTCCCACCTTTGAGCTCCTGTGGCTCCTCGTGCTCTGTCTTTAGCCTTTCACACAGTGTTGTGTTTCCCTTGGGTGCTCAAGCTAACGGCACGTGTCACTGATTTTCATATTCCCACTCCACGAGCACAGCGCTCGGCTCACCGGGGCGTTTGCCACATGTTCAGTGAATGAGCGACTGCAGACCCGGGCTGTCAGTGGTCCTCAAACTTTATTGCGCAAAAAAAGAGCCACTTGAGGAGCTTGTTAAAGATTCCAACTCCAGAGTCCCACCCCTGGGGGTTCCTCTAGATTTGAGACGGGACCCCAGAATCTGCCTTTCCCCCAAAGCACCCTGGCATTTCTGATGCGGGTGGTCTGCAGGCCACATTTGGAACAGCTCTGGCACAGGTGCCGGGCCTTCTGGAATACAGACAGGAACCAGACATTAAAAATAGCACTCCATTCATCTTGCTGGTGCTGGGACGCCAAGTGCCCCCTCCTGCCGGTGACAGGTCCGGATGTGGGCCAGTTCTCAGCCCAGGGAAAATGAACAGTGTCTTCTCCGTGGTGCCCAGAACAGTCTGAGTCAGTGGAATGTGCCGGCCAGTCAGGCAGAAGGGAACTTCAGCTTCTTTTTTAAACCTTGGTGGGAACTGTTGGCAAGGAGAACTGGGAGGAGAGGAAGTGCGATGTGGGGTTTGAGGTTGGCCCGTGTCGCGGGGCTGGCTGTGCTGCCGAGGGCCATTGCTATATATGCCCCTTTCCTCTCGAAACGGCCACTTCCCCAGCGGGCCTGTGTGTTGGTTTGCCGCCACAAATGCGTGGCCGCTGTCGGAGGGGCCTCCTGGGATGTCCAAAGAGAAAACTGGGCCAGGCTGTAGCCAGGGCTTCTGGGCAAGACAAGAGAACTGGCTCTGGCCGCTCTCACGCCTCTGGCTCATTGCAAGATAGCAGAGGGAGTGGCTTCGGGGCTCTGGGCTTGCTTTTCCATCTGTAAAATGGGTGGGGTGAAGGGGCAGAGGAATAAAGCTGGTTTCTTCTCCTGAAAGGGATGTTCCGGGGCCAAGATGGAACACAGGGCTCTGTTGTCGGTGTGATGCTATTGACGAAGGCTCAGGAAGTTCAGATTTCGGAGTTAACTCTTCGGGTGTGTGTGGCGGGGGGACAGTGCCAGGCCTCTCGGTCAGTGCTGCGCTGGGGACAGTCCCCTAGAGTCTCAGCTCCAGGAGGACAGGGATCGGTCTGTCTCTTCACCTCTGTATCCCCACTGCTTAGAGCTGGGCCTGGCACACAGTAGGCCTCCACAAATATGTGTAGAGCCGACAGCTCCACATCCCGGTGCCTAGGAAGCATCAGGCTCCACCCCTTTGTCTGTCTCCTCAGGTTTGACTTGCTGTTTGGAAAGGGGGATTGTGGCAAACCAGGACACTTTTTGAAGGAACAGACGAAGCTTAACCCTTCGTTTCGAGGGTTTCATCCATTTTCTCTTCCTTACATGAAGAAATACAAGAGGTTAAGGAATTGGTGAAAAATGGTATGGGTTCAAGTTCCGAGTCCATTACCCTCTAGGGGAACCTCTTTCAGACTCAGTTTCCTCATCTGTGAAAGAGGCGAATAATATCCACACCAGGTCACCTCTCAAGGAGTTGTGCAGGGCTCGTGTGAGACTGTGTGTGAGTCTGCTGTATCTGCAGAGTGGGTGCAGCAGCGACCCCGTGTGCAAGCAGGTAGGGTGCGGTCAGCCCGCCGGTGGGCAGGCGCCTGACTTCAGAGGTTTCCCCCTCCTGGAGCAGTTGGAAAGGCGTTCTGCCGCAACCCTGGGCTCATGACTCTTCTAGGGCAGCTCACCCCCCTGCCCCCCCACTCCCTGCTGCCTGTCTCCACAGGTATTTTGGTTTTTTAAAAAAATACCCCATATTTTATTGTGGAAACCCTTCAATCAACAAATCCCAGGCTGGCTGAATTAGGCTTCTCAGGCAAGCCACGTGGCCACGTGCAAATGCCTGGCACGGCACTCGGTTTTCCCACCAGCCTCGCCGCTACCTGACATTAGAGTGCGCACGTACTTCTTTGTTTCCGTGTGCTCTGCCTTCTCCACGGGAGTGGGAGCTGTGCGAAGGCAGGGCTGGGTTCTGTTTGCTGCGGAATTCTCAGCCCCCGGCACAGTTGCTGGCACGTAGTGGGTGCCCAGGGCATGCTCGTGGAGTGAATGAATGAATACTTGTGTTCAGTGGGTGTGAACTTCTTTGGCCTGGGGCTAGACCAGTGCTTCTCCAAGAGTGGTCCTGAGTTTTCTGCAGGTTCCTGAGACCCTTTCAGGCGGAATGCATGGTCAAAACCAGTTTCATAATAATAGTGAACAGTTGTTTGTCTTTTCACTCTCATTCTCTCATGAACGCAAATCTCAGAGAACCAGTGTTTCCAATTAAGCGATGCATGAGGGCACGAAGCCGTGCAGAGTGACAAAGAGCCAAGTGCACTGGATGCAAAGCCAGTGGGTTTTCATGGATAAGAACACGAAAAATCTCCAACCTCGTTCCAGGTTCCACATTGCAAGCACCTTTCACAATTCACAAGCGGATTTCCACTTGTCCTGTTTTGGTGTAGCATCAAGGAAAAATATAGACAATTACTGAAAGGCTATTAAATTCCTCCCTTTCTGAAGGACATGCTTGTGCGAGGCCAGGATTTCTTTGTGTACCTCAGCCCCTGGTGTCTCTTGTAATAGAGTGAATACAGAAGCGCATATGAGAATCCAGCTGTCCCTTCTTCATCCAGGTATTAAAGAGACTAGCACAGCCCCGGCTGGTGTGGCTCAGTTGGTTGGGCATTGTCCCACAAACTGGAAGGTCTCCTGTTTAATTGCTGGTCAGGGCACATGCCTGGGTTGTGGGTGTGGTCCTGGTCAGGGAGCGTAAGGGCAACAACTGATTGATGTGTCTCTCTCACCTCGATGTTTCTCTCCCTCTTTTTCTCCCTCCCTTCCACTGTCTCTTAAAAAAAATTAAATAAAAACAACTTTAAAAAAAAGAGACCAGCACAAATCTAAAATAATGCTTCTCCTCTCATGATTTTTTTTTTGTATTGGGAAATATTATCACTTCCTATAAGGAGGTTATTTCTATTAACAGCTAATAGATTTATTATAAAAACCTCTTTGGGGTCCTTAATAATTTTTAAGAGCATAGAGGAGTCCTGAGACCAAGCAGTTTAAGAAGCCTGGTGTAGGTGGAGCCCCACGGGCTGAGGAGGAGACTGTCGGTCCTGTCAATCATGCAGTACAGTCTTCTAGGTAGGTGGGTGATGAGTGTTTGTTGAGCATCCCCAGGTCAGGAGGTGCCTGTCTGAATGATATGTTCGCCTTTCTAGCCACATGGCTTTAGGCAAAACTCTGTCTGGGCCTTGCCTTTCTCAATGATTAGAAGCTGGGCCTGGGAGCTGGGCGTGGATGGGAAGATAACGTCTTGGGTCTCCTCCGGCTCTAATATTTTCTCACATAATTCTTGGAACCTTCTCTGCATGCCAGCTCTGTTCGCCCCTCTGAAAGAGATCAGTGAGAATGGAAACAGAGGAGGTTTCAGAGAAAATGCGAGGCTCACAGCCGAACAAGGTTGGACTGTGAGGCGGGGAGGAATTTAGAAGCGGGGATCATGGCTTCTCGCGGACGGCCGAACTGAGGTTCCGTGTCCGAGACCCGAGGCCACTGGCTCTGGTGGAGGTTCAGTTACATTGATTCTGGGTCCAGACTCCCTCTCACCCGTGGCCTGGAGCTTGTCTGCCTGACTCCCTCACTGAGGATGGCAGAAGCGGCCTTCTGTGGCCTTTCCTGTTTCTTTTTTTGAGCAACTGAGGTCAGTAGCCTGGGGCCACCTGTCCTTCCTGAATGACCAGCTAGTCTGCAGGAAGACACAGTGAGTGAATTGCTCCTGTATGACTTCCTGTTGCTCTCCTCAGGGCCACAGCGCTTTTAAAAACAGACGGTGGCTGTGTTTCTCCATGCTGAGCCATGAGATCTGTTGAAATCCGCTCCTTCCAATCTGAAAATAGCTCCATGTCATGGTGCCCTGGAGAACTGTGTACCTTGATAAAAAAAATGGGCCAAAGTTGAAGATGGAGAATGAAATGAACCAAAGCACTCAGAGCACTGAGCCCCTCGCCTGCCTCAATAAAAACAATATCAAAATTAATGTAATGCATTATTATTATGATTAGTGCTGTTTCTCTCCAGCCATCTTGACAACTGATTCCTACAACTCATATTATTGCAGTTTACTCATATCCTGTAACTAAAATGCACTGAGTTTTTCCAGGGCACCAGGCAAAGCAACGCATTATGTGTCCTGGGATGAATGTGGTCAGAAATGCATATGACAGAGGTTCCCACACAGCGGTCTGGAGACTGATGTACAGCCTGTGAAAAGTTTCCAGGGGTCAGTGTTAAAAAGAGAAAAATAAGGACACACATACTGGGATTCTCATGACACTCACTTCAAAGGATCGCCCTTTCATCGGATCATGTCCTTCCGATATTTTTAGAGGGAAAAACATTTCCTTTTGTGAAACAAGAATGAAGAATGAAGTAGGTGGCGATACCCTTTAGTTGGCAAAGTAAAAACTCATGCCCTTGGGCTGGCCCTTCAACTTTCCAGTGTCTGCTGTTTGAAACTGCTTTGATCTGGGAAAGCCAAACCCGCGGTAGGTAAACGCATGTCACATCAGAGCTCAAAGGGACCTGGGGAATCAGTCAAGGCACGTTCCCTTCACTTTATAGGTAAGGAGGCTGAGACTCAGAGGGAGCAGGTGGCTTGCCCAAGGTCACCTGGCGAATCTGAGGCGAGTCGGGGCTGAAACCCAGACAGGATGTATAGGAGCACGGCTTTGAGTCCAGCATACCTGTGTTCAAATTCCGCCTCTGCCACTTACGAGCTGACCTCTCACCTGTGAAATGGGGGCACTTACCCCAGGAGTTAACATGATTTAATGAGATGATTTGGTTTAGGGGAGATTTTGGCTCAAGAGGAAAGGAACCCCTGTTCTCCTCGCCTCCCCCTCCATTCATAAATAGGTTCATTACCATATGACAGTGAGTGACATCAGTCAGATGGTCTTGTTTTTAGCACGGTCCCTGCATGGTCACTTGTGATTCTAAGTAATGGCAGCTGTACTTGTGTTGATTTCTCAGCCCTCTCTTGGTGATCTTTCTCTTCAACTGTTGAACGGTTTTGGAAATCTAATTTGAGCCTCCTTGCCCCCAGTCCCAGGCACCGGTCCTGGGAGGATGGGATAAAGGGCTTGTCCAGGGTCCCATGCTGTACACACAGCTTGCACACTCTTCCCTTTCTTCAGGGGGCCTGCCTATTTCTTGGAGACCCAGGGTGATTGACAAGCACCTTCTTTCGCATCTGGGGCGGCGAGAGGCAGCCTTTTAACAAGAGAGATGACAGAGTAGCAAGCACGTAGAAATTCTCATGACATCCTGTCAGATTTAAACACCAGAGAACATCTCATGCTCCTTCTCGAAGCCTCGTAATAACCGACATGAATTATCTATGGGAATGGAATGGCCCTGGCCTCAGCTGTGCTGTACCACGCTCTCCTAGTGACAGTTTAGTGACTCCATATGCTCACAGATGAAGGAAGCATGGTAACTTGGCAAGGGGCCCCAGATGCCTCTGGCCTGCTGCCACAGGCTTGTCCTAGAGGCCTGGGTAAAGCAATGTTTGCGAAACACTCACCTTCCCTCGGGGGGGGGGGCGGTCTTTCAGAGGTGGTGGCCCACCCAGCCGGGACCTCCGACTCTAGACAGTCCTGCGGTCTTCTCGCCACGTGGTATCTGAGCATCGTCTTCCGAAGTCTCTGTGTCCTGCCGGATGGCCGAGTCAGACGGACGTGATAGGCCCGTCTGTGCACAAGGGCAGGAGTCACATGTGGCTTCTATACTCAGGCTTGTTGTGCTTGGCTTGGGGTGATCTCCGCAAATGCAGTTTCCATCCTGGCGTGTCATATTAAGGAAATTTATGTTACACTGGCTTAAGCCAAGCCAGCCAACATGCTTTGCTTTAGTAACTCTGCCAAGAGTTTATCATCTATTATTTATTCAGGTAACACACTGTATCTCTTAATTTCGGCAGAGCACCATTTGTCATCCCCGGTCAGAGCGCTGTGCAGCCAGGAGGGGTGTCTGCTGTGTTCGACAACCACTGTGAACATTTTCGTTTCGGCTCTTACTCATTCCCAAATGCCTGTGACGTGGAATTACACAGAGACCCTTTTTTTTTTCTTTTTTTAGATTGTAAAAGAAAGTCATGCCTCATGTGGAAATAAATTATGGCGAAGTACAGAAACATCTTTTTTTTTAAATGTTGCCTATAGCCTACTACATGAGGAGACTACTGCTAATGATTTGGTCTGTGTCTTTTCGGGATTGTTTGAATGGCCTAAGGTTGTTTAGTTGATGTCACACTGCACATATAGAAATTCTTCTGTGGAGATGAGGCATTTAATGTGAAGGGCTGTTGTGGAATGCCTAGCACAGTGCTGGCACGTGGTGATGTTCAGTAAATGAAAGGAATTTTTATGGAGGACGTGGAGCAGAGGCGGCTGCAGGCCTGGCTCTATCACATCCTGGCTCTACGGCCTTGGACCAGCCATGGATGTGCAGTGCCTCCATTTCTCCCTCTGTCAAATGGGCTAATTTTCATGTGCCCCAGATATCACAGAGAAGATCCTTGCAGATGCCTCCTGGCTGGCTCACGGTCAACACGGGCTGCTAGTACTCCAGAGAAATGTGGGAAAACACATTTTTAAGCAAAGCAGGAGTTCAGACCTCCCTGCTACTCACTCCCTTAGTCTTTGTGTGTCAAGGAAACTCTCTTTAATTACAACCTTGTTGAATGGCTCGGTGTCATCCCGGAGCAGCTGTCGAGGGCAGAGATAGGGTGTCATTGTCCTTCTGTCCCACGCCCGATAGTGTCTGCCACCTGGTCCATCTTTAAGGAACGAAGTCTCGCAGCCCCAGGTGCTCTGTGTCTTCTGTTTCTTTCGGACACACTCTTCTCTCCTCCGTCCACTTCCAGGAGGAAGTGAAGGTGTTGTTTCCTTTCCAGACCCCCAGCCCACGCTGGCTGCCCTTCTTGAAGGTCTTAGCACCTAGTCAGAGGCTGGCCGGCTTTCATTTCTGCCTTGTCCCTTCAAGTCACCATAAGGAGCAGGCTTTGGTGTTGTGTCCCTGACCAAAGCCGAGTATAGCGCCTTTCCTCAGAGACAGGTCTTCGCCATCGGGGTGTAGGCCTGTGCACCCCCGTGGACCTCACAGCCATGAGGGGGTGCACACTGGCTCCCAGACCCACGCGCAGACCTGCCTTGGCCTTGCAGGTGTCTCCCTGAGCTCTGCCACGCTGCGCCATGATTCTGACCCACTGCACCGGTGTCCTGGGAGTCTGGTTCCTTGGGGCCAGGAATGTATCTTTCTGTCCTGAAAAGGGTGTGGGTTCCATGTGGGTGGGGCCTGGGGGCCCAGCTTTCCCTGTTGGGGTTCCTCAGGTACCCCTACCCTGGCAGCCAATCCTGCCACCTCTGCTCTGCGTGGCTTTGCGTTCGGACCTGGTCTTTGTCCTGCTGGGGCGTCTCCCTTGGGACATCCAGCGTTTTAGGAAACACACCCAGACCCCTTCCCGGTCTCCCCCCTCCCCCTGAAGGGGATGCGTATCTGGGGGTGGCGGTGATGTGCTGATCAAATCAAAGGCCATTTGTCAGGCCACATTCCGAAGACTGAGTCAAGAGCTCAGGTGAGGGCATTTACCTGTTTGCCTTGGAGTGTCTCTTCCATCTGCAGGGAAGCCCAGTGCTCCTTGGTAAAAGGTGGGAGGACGTGGCCCTCCGCCACCAGTCCTGCCCCCGGGAGGAAGGGGACCAGGAGCAAACAGCCCCACTGGCTACAGGCGAGTTGTTTGGTCCTGGGCCACCCCTGTGTTTTGACCTTGATGTCCCAACTTGTGAAACAGATAAGAGCATCCCATAAGGGTGTTACTGATGTTGGAAAGAGTGTCCTGGCATGAAGAAGAGCTCAGTCAGTGGCTGCCGTTGCCACAATATCATTATTGTTACTATCATACATCTGCATTTTGTATTACTTACCCGTGATGTGATGTGCATGCATTTAAATAGGTAGGCCACAAAACGAAACTCGATAAAACGGGAGAGCAGGTGGACTCTCTTTAGTCAGTGGTGTTTGGTGACGAGAGAAAAGTCACCGCGACTTTCTTCTTGAAGGCGGATCTCAACCGGCTCCCTCCCAGTGAAGAACATATAGTTGTTTTTGTGACTTTCTTTTCCCTTTCTGCTCCACATTGGACCTTTTTTTTTTTTTTTCGGCTCCATCGGGTGACTGAAAAATTTCTCAGAGATTCCTGCTCCCTTAGGACTGGTGTCCAGTCAAGGCTAAGTGAGCCAACCAGACCAACTCTGTTCCAAGAGCCCTGCTCTTTGCTCAGGGAGGTCGTGTCAGTCCTGGGATGCCGTCCCCTCCCCCAGCCACAGGAAAGGTCGAGGCTTGCCTTTGTGGGCCCCTGGCGGCAGAGGCCGCCGAGGGTGGGAGTGGGGCGGAAGCCTTGCTGGTCTGTGTGGTGGAGCCGGGCCTCCCCTGCGGAGCGTGGAGTGTGGAGCGTGCAGTCTTCGCGGCAGGGTCGTTATTTCTGACTCCCTGGGTGCCGTTCAGAAGAAGCGCAGGTGCTTCTAGCCGCTGCTGCGAAGTGGAGACGGAGTCGCCAGACTGAGAAGGGTGGCCTCTTACTTCTGAAAAGCTGTTTGAAGTTTTGAATGTGTCGTATTTGCAGAGTGTCGCCTGCCGGGGGCTAGCATATGCTGTCTCCTAAGCTCTTTGGACAGTTTTGTGCGGTGAGAAGGCAGGGGTGACACGCCCCCCCCTTATGGGCCGGAGAACAGAAGCCCCGTGGAGGCAAGGTGTCTCGACTCCAGGGATGGAACAGGTTGTGGATCCTGGCCCGGAACGCACGTCTCCAGACCCGCAGGGCCCGATTCCCTGTTCCCTCAGGTCAGTTCTGGAGTGGGGGAGTGGCCTCCCCTGGGACCGGTTACCAGCAGCCTCCTGCACTGTCCCACTGCCCCTCATCAGGCCACCAGGCAGCCGCCTGCTCTGAGTGACCAGCCCATCACCCAGCCAGACAGCCAGCCAGCCACCTCCAGCTGGCTCCTGACTGTTCCTAGTCCCCTCTCCTCTCCACGCCCTCCTTTGTCCTTCAAGGCCAGGGGTGGTCCTCAGTGCTCCCCCCTTCCCAGCCATGCACGCCCCCTTCCCAGTACACAGACCCACGGCCAGGCTGTAACCCTTTTCCCTCCTGGGTAAGGCCTGTTGAACTGTGCGGTAGACGGCTGTTTGGAGAGAGCTTTGGGTGCGCTTTGCTTCCACAAGATAACCATTTATGAGCTTTTAATAACAAATTTGGGGCAGGGATCCTCACGATGACAGCCCACCTTTCTGTTGCCGCTTTGTCAGCCAAGAACCGCTTATCTAGAAGCAAGTGATTGGCTGATAATCCAATAAAGCCATTGACTCCAGAGTGTCTGTGGCTGTGCACCAGCCAGGTTATGATGATCTGCATGAAATGACAGAGCCGTTGCTGTGCAGGCCCTGGTGGCCTTCACTTATGCATCTGGCCTGCAGGTATTGGGCGGGCACCTATGGAGTGCTAGGCACGCAGAGGGGAAGAAAGGAGCTGGTAAGGTGTGTTCCTTCACTCACACCATCATGCCACTGGCTGACACATTCCACCACCACCAATCATCATCGCCCGTGATGCCTGACCACAGCCCATGTTTATCAGACGATCACTGGAGGCCAGACACTGCTCCAGTTACTCAGAGGAAGAACTGGGGAAGCTGGGCAGCTGGCCCAAGGCAGCACTGCCAGGTGGGAGCCGAGGACCAGGAGGTAACCCAGCCCTCCTCGCTCCTGGCCGGTGCTCTTTCCACTGTGCGCAGGGTCTCACTTCACACCAGCCTGGCGTCTCCAAGTGCTTTTTGGCCTTTGGAATGATGGTAGCGTCCAGTCTCTCAGTTTTCCAAGAGTTCATCCAGCACCCCTGAATGAACTCTTCCCTCCTGCCAGTGACCTTCACTGCCATGTGAGCATTACAGCAAGCTTCCGTGGGCGGGTGGGTCTCCCTCTGGGCTCTTTATTGTTTCATTGGTCGGTTTGTCTATACTGGCACCACACTCTGTATTCCTATTTGCTTTGTAAGGTGATTGGAGAAATCCCTCCACTCAATTCTTCAGGAGGTCTTGGCAGTTCCTGGGTTTTTGCACTTCCATTTAAGTTTTAGGATACACTTTCTGAGAAAACCCACCTCCTTTAGGTTTTGGTTGGGACTGCATTGAGTCTATAACCAACTGGGTGGGAATTGACATCTCCCTCTTTTTTAAAAAAGATTTTATTCATTTATTTTTAGAGAGGGGAAGGGAGGGAAAAAGAGAGGGAGACAGAGATCAATGTGTGGTTGCCTCTTGTGCGCCCCCTATTGGGGGCCTGGCCTGCAACCCAGGCATGTGCTCTGACTGGGAGTGGAACCAGTGACCCTTTGGTTCGCAGGCCGGCACTCAATCCACTGAGCCACACCAGCCAGGGCAGAATTGACATCTTTCAATAGTGAGTCTTCTAGTCTGGGAACATGGAGTATCTCTCCCCTTTTAAGCCTTTTAACGAAGTTTGAAAATAAGATTTACAGAAAGCTTACATATCTCTTATTAGATGTAGCCCTAGGTTCCTTAGGTTTTTGTAGTTGTTGTGAGTGGTAACTTAAAAACAATCCCCTCTTCTGTTTGTGGCTGATACATGGGAACACATTTGATTTGGTAACTGCTTCATTAAAGTCTCCGATTATTTCTAATTAGGTGTCTGGAAGTTCTACATCTTTTTTCCTATTAGCCAATTCTCATATCTCATTTTCTGTAAGCAGCGAGTGAGAATTTTATTTTCTCTTTTCTAATTCTTATCTGTTTCTTTCTTTTTTTTTCTTGTCTTTTATATGAACAGAACTGGTGACACTGAGCATCCTTGTCTTGGTCTTGACCTTCCTCCCCCCTCCCCACCCCTCCCCTCCCCAGCTTCATTCAGGTATATAGTTGACAATTAATATCTTAGTCTTGACTTTAAAGGGAATTCTCCTCAGTTCACCTGGTTTCAGAATGATGCCTGCTGTAACTGTTTGGTAGATCACCATTATTGATTTAAGGAAGTTCCTTTCTAGTCTGCATTTGCTAAGGGTTTTTCATATGTGAGTGTTGAATATTATCAAGTGCTTTTTATGCATCCATTGAGATGACCTGGTGGTTTTTTTTCCTTTAATCTGATACTGTAATAAATGACATATTTTTTCTTTCCAAGCCATTCTTGCATACCTGGAATAAAGCAACTTTGCCATTATACTATTTTCCACACGTTGCCGCATGCATCCTTACTAATATTTTGTTTGAGACTCTCACATCTATGATTACGTATACCTACGGTTTGTAATTTTCCTTTCCCATTTTGTCCTTGACTGTCTTAGTATCAAGACGATATTGGCTTCAAGCCCTGGCTGGTGTAGCTCAGTGGATTGAACTCAGGCTGTGAACCAAAGTGTCGCAGGTTCAATTCCCAGTCAGGGTGCATGCCTGGGTTGTAGGCCGTGACCCCCAGCAACCGCACATTGATGTTTCTCTCCCTCTCTCTCTCTCTCTCATTCTCTCTTTCTCCCTCCCTTCCCTCTCTAAAAATAAATAAATAAAATAAAAAAATAATTAGTTTTTAAAAAAGACTATTTTGGCTTCATAGAATCAAGGAATGTTCCCCCCTCCTCCTTTTTTAATCCTTTAGTAGAGTTTGTATAAAATTAAGATTACAGATGGGTAGTTTCAAAGTTTTACAAGGAAACATTTTGTGAAATGTTTCAGGAGTTCCATTAAATGTTTGATTCCAATTTATTTTTTTTCTAAATTTATTTCTTTATTATTAAATTTTTTTAACACAATACTGTACTGTATATGTGAAAGTTGCTAAGATAGTAGGTCTCAAATGTTCTCTCCCCCCCCCCAGAGGTAACTATGTGAAGTGATGGAGGTTAGTTATCACCTGAACATGGTAATCATTTTGCAATATGTACATGCACACCCTAAACGTATACACTGTTATATGTCTATTATATATCAATAATAAACTTTGGACACTGGAGGCTACCCATATTGCTCCTCTGTACCACCAGCTTAAGGTTTTTTTTTTTTTAAATGATGCCCTTAGGAATAAAACCTCTGATCTCAGTTTAATTGAGATGAATTATTAAACTTCCACCATTTGTGGCTACACATCTCACCGAATCTGTTTTTCATTGATTTTGTGCAGCCGAATGAAACCCAGAAATGGATGGGACGTGTCACGTGATTTCAGATGTTTATGTTTGCCCAGGTTGCCATTTAAAAAAAAAACTAGATCGATGCTCCCTGATAAGTAAATGTTATCCATTTGAACTTTGAAAACGAAGGCTTACGAATCGTGTTGGCCATCGCCTCTGGTTTTATTTGGGTTTCACATGAGATTTAATTTGTCAGGAGGGTTTTGCTGTTCTCAGATGCTGTTGTAAAAGGGGAACGTGCTGATCGCTAATGGCTCCTGCAGCTCTGGCGCTCCGTGATGAAGTGCTCTTTGATTACGTGTCAGGATGAATGGGGCAGACCTCTGGCAGACACACGACTGAGGCCGGAGAGAGC
Organism: Phyllostomus hastatus; assembly: GCF_019186645.2. Lineage (NCBI taxonomy): Eukaryota > Metazoa > Chordata > Mammalia > Chiroptera > Phyllostomidae > Phyllostomus > Phyllostomus hastatus. Next base: position 29,555,984 of record NW_025334037.1, read on the forward strand.
CCCGCAGTCGCTGCTGACCCTCCCATCCCGAGTGCCGAGTGCCGCGGGGCAGGTGCGGCGGGGCCCAGCCCCTTCTCAGTCCTCCTTTCCCCTGGGGGGCCGGGGGCTCCTGAGGAGGAGAGATGCCTGCGCTGGAAGAGCTGTTAATGGCATTGACTCTGTCTTAATCCTTTTTTGTCCCATTCATATTTCAGGGCCTGAAACTTGGCAGGATGTCAGGAGCCACAGTGCAAGCAGGGAAGTGTTCCTTTGAACAGGGAGGACCTAGTGAAATTGTTTTCCTGGCATTTAATTTGTTAAAACATGCGAGAGTGTAATATGCCCTCTTAGATTCCCAAATAGACGGCCACTGAAAGATCTTGCCAAAAATGAACTTTCTGGAGCTCTTAATTGTCTTTATTTTAAAAAGATGGCAGTAAAGATATTTTATCAAGCTTTTGAGCACTGACAATATAATGAGGTATTCCTGGCACATTAAGTTCACCGAGTGGGGAAACAGCAGGGACAGAGTTGGATGTCCGCAGTCAGGTTTTGTCTGTTGGAAGTCAGGCCTGTTGGGAATTTGGATCTTACACTCTTTTATTTTTTATTTTATTTTTTTAGTCCTCATCTGAGGATGTGTTTTTAGTGAGTTTAGAGAGAGAGGAAGTGGGGAGGAAGGGAGGGAGGGATAGATGGGGGGGGAGAGAGAGAGACAGAGAGAGAGAGAGACAGAGAGAGAGAGAGAGACAGAGAGACAGACATTGGTGTAAGAGAGAAGCATCGGTCAGTTGTCTCTGGTGCGTGTCCCAACCAGAGATCGAACCTGCAACCTAGGTATCTGCCCTGATTGAGGACCACACCCGCAACCTTTTGGTGTCTGGGATGACACTCCAAACAACACTTGTGAGGCACTTGTCCAGGGTGGACCTTACACTCTTTATTGCCAAGACTTCAGCACCTCCCAGAGTCCCTCCTTTTAGTTAAGAGGACCTGCCTGTTTCCTTGCTTAGCTAATACAAGGAATTAGGAGAATGCCAGTAAAATCCTGGGAGACCCCAGTTTCTGTTGAGACCCGTCAAATCTGAGATTGTGTGGCCCGGTTCGTGGCGTCTGCTGTGACGGACGTGTGTCTTGCCGTCTGTATGTGGCTGTTCAGAATGTGACCGGGTACAGGAATTCTTGGTAGCGCACTGACTCCCTAACTGGTAGACTCTGGATCAGACTTGGGGTCAACTTCAGGGTAAGAAGAGGACAGATGTCCAAGAACATGTTGTCTTTGACTTCCTGGCCTTCCTCTTCTGAGTGCTGGCCTTCACTGGGCGGAGATGGGTCTTGTCTGGAGGGAGAGCCCTTCCTGCCGCTTGGGTTCTTGCCCGGCGAGGGGTGAGGGCTGGCCGAGGGGGGTCCCCGCCACTGTGGGAGAGAAGGCTGAGAGCTACTTGAGGAGCATTTGGGGTTTGAGTCAGTTGTTTCTTTGAAAGAAATTTACCCATTTGGACTTGTCTGTGGAAGCAATTAGGGAGATCACAGGACCGTTTCTGATCCCGATTCTGTGCAGTGTCTATTCAGAGGAACAGAAAGCAGTCAGCGGGAACAGGGGATTATCTGAGCACACACAGAGTCCCGTTGTCTCAGAGGCATGCCCTCAGACAATTTGCCTTGCAGTGGGGTTGAAGCCCATGAAAGGAAATAAAAAGTGTTTTATTAGATGGCAAAGAAAGATGGACTGGACTTATGAGACTGGGAGAATTTTAACTTTTCCTTTGTTAACGCAAACTTTGGAAGAGAGTGACTGCTTATATAATGCGATTGATTTGTACAATGCGGTAATTACGGTTAATCGTTAATCATTATCTTCAACCGGGTAAAATGCCTGCGTGTGTTGTGTATCTTTTGTTCAAAGCTACTTCTGAAGAGCAGGGTGCCTTAGGGATGCAGCCCGCTCCCGTTTGTTAAGCGTCTACTTTGTACAACACCTTATGGAAGTTTTTGTGCGCCATGCCCACGGGGAGTCAGGTGGAGTATGTGGACACTGAAACCTCCATAGGCTTGGTGACTCACCCAGTGCCTTACACCTAGTGGTGGAGTGGAGATTCAAACTCGGGCCTGGCATCTGCATGCATTCTTCTTCTGCAAAATGCTGACTCATTTGCTGCAGATCTGGCTGGAACCCAGCGCAGCTCATTGCTGTTTACAGAATATGTTTATAACCCTCATGTCTCTTACGTGTTGCATTTCATTTCCCGAAAGCACATAAGGAAAAGTAACATGTTCTTCGAGCAGATGGTGTGGAGTGACAGAGCACTGGCCTTCTGACTTTGATATGAAAACAGCTCCAGTTCTTGGTTAGTGAGGAGAATCACTCGCAGCCCAAATTCCTACATAGGCCGATGGGATTACTTTCTAAGATTTGTTGGACTGCCGGATTTGTGGAAGGGAGAACTGGAAGAAACTGCCAGAAATTTGCAATGCATCTGAGGGAAATATTCCCTTTGGTCCGCCTTCCCCACCAGATAGCCTGGTTTTTTAGCCCAGCGGGAACCCACCGGGCAAACTTAACTGGGAGCCCAGAAGCCCAGGGCCCTCCCTGTTGAAAGACCATTAAAGCGTGTCTTCAGTTTATTCTGGGCTGAGTCTTCCTCAGACCAAACCAGCTCCCAGCTCACCCCCTGGAGTTGTCCAGAACTTTCCTGGGAACCTGTGGGTTGTGGCTGCTTCAGCCAGGGGGACTTCCTGGGGTGCATCATCGTTTCTTGCTGACCCTTGAAGATATCTTAAGGCAGCAGTTCTCCAACTTTGGAAGGGTGACTGAGTCACCTACGGGGCTGATCAAATGGCCCAATCTGGTTGAAGTAGGACAGGGCTGGGCCTTTGTATTTTCAACATGTTCCACAGATGGCTCTGATAGCTGTCGAGTGTGAGAACCACTTCCGTGGGCGTTCTCGCCATTGCACTTTTTTTCTCACACTCTTTTGACTTGCATGTTCTCCTTTGCTCTTCCCCGATGTCCAAGTCAAACCCAATTCTCCTGTTTAGACCTCATCCCCACCCTCATCCTCTTGGTCCACCACACGGTGCAAGATCTAGCCTTCCAGCCTGCAGCCAGTTCAGGCGCTGTGCCGGGTGGGGTTATACAGTCCCCACCTCCAAGGAGTTTGCAGCCAGTGAAGAGACACAGTGGCAGTAATGATCAGTAGGAGGAGGGGCTAGGTGCTGAGCAAGGCACACAGGAAAGCTCAGGCAGGAGAATGGAGTTTGGCGAAGTTGCTGGGCGAAGGAGGGAGGGGACTAGCTCTCGCTTTCTAGGTAGTAGGACCAGTACGAGCCAGAGTAGGGGAGGACAGCACAGGTTATTCAGGGAATTTGAGGTATGTTGGTAGATGGAAAAATGTGCCTGAAATGTGAGTTCTTCTTTTATGACTCACACTTTCCTTCATAGCAGCATTGATTACATCTGTTGTTTTAAAAAAAAAAAGCGTGCATGTTGAAAAGTTCAGAAGGAGGCTCACAGTGGTGACTCTCACAGGTTGAGAACCTCACCAAACGAAGTGGCTCCTGAAAGGAGTCGGTTGTTTGCTTCTCCGTCTCCCCTGCCAGTCATTCCGCCACCCTCACAATCACGGGGCCTGCCACACAGGTGCCGTCCCTGGAAACTCGGGTCAGCGAATGAGTGTCGGACCCAGGTGCTTGGGACAAATTACCTGTCTGGGCCTGTTCCCCCAACTCTAAGTTGATGACCCCTAAGACCTTTATCCTCCTTTGTGACTGACCGCATTGATCCCCATTGCTGGCGCTCGAGGCCCTGGAGTTCACACACACCTACTCAGCTTTACCCACTAACGGGCAGGCCAGCTCTGTTCTCCGCCCTGGAGATCCAGTTCAAACCCATCCATCACTCAGTGCTGAGTGAGCACGTGACAGGGTTGACACTGTGTGCTGGGCCAAGGTGGACACGAAGTGTGTGATTCGTCTTAGTCTGCGAGAGACGGTCGGGCCACAGTTGTGCAGGGCCCCAGAGGGTGCTGCTCCGAGAACGCAGCTCTGTGGTCAGTGTGTTTTGACCACTGGGCACCATCCTCTGTCACCAATGGACCCAGAGTGCAAGTTATTTTATCTCTCACATGCCCTGCATTCATGAAGAAAACTTTTGATTCTTCCCATGTCTTATGAGCCAAAGACTTCCACTTGGAGATGCAGGCTAGCGTCACAGATGCTGTGGTTTTAAACTGAGCTGGCGGACATCTAGCCAACAGCAAATAAACAGCCGCGATGATGATAGTCATCCGCTCTTAAACGCGCACTTCTGTGCCAGACGGGATTTCATTTCGTTCGTTCATGTGCTCACGGAGGCAGCCGCCATAACCCCGGTTTTCAGGTGAGAAGGTCGAACTTCAGTGTAGTGTTCAGGCTAGTGATGGTCAGAGCCCGGACACAGAAGCACAGGCTCAGGCTCTGACCTGTCGTGGGTCCCCGGCTGCGGTGAGTGTGCCACGCAGGGCCACGGCCAGCCAGCCAGCTACCGTCCTGCGGGCCACATCCAGCCGCTGCTTGTTTTTGGGTGGCCTGTGAGCTCAGACTACGTTTATTTTCAATATTTTACATTTTTAAGTGGTTGAAAAAAAAATCAAGAGAAGAATATATTTTATGACAGTTGAAAAGGAATACACCTTTAATGCTTATAAATAAAGTTTTATTGGCACACAGCCACGGTCATTAGTTTATGCGTTATCTGTGACTGATTTCACATTCCATCAGCGGAGTTGTATGACCTGCCAAACTTAAAATACATGCCATCTGGCCTTTTACGGAATAATGTGCCAGCATCTGATTGAGAGCGTTCTTTAGGCTTTATGCGATATTGAAAGTCGCCTGTCGACCCCCGGCATGGTCTTTGCCCAGGCTCTGCTGGACCAGCTCTCCATTACCCTGGTGTTTTATGGCTCCGAGTCCTCTTTTCATTGCTTGAATATAGAATAAAAGTGTTTGCTTTGTGGCATCACTGGCTTGATAGTACCTGTGCCAGGTGATTTGCCAAGGTGACATTTTATCAACGATCAGTCTCTTCGTGAGGACGATGGTAGAGCTTCTCCTCGGAACTTATTTTATTTTATTTTATTTTGGTGGTGGTAGTATGTAGGTGATGGTTAAAAGCCGAGTGGACAACAGTTGAACTTTCTTGTGTCGTCTGGATATTTCAGGGGTGCTCTTTTTCATTGGGAGGGAATGTTGTGGGCAGAAAAATCTGTGTCAGAACGGGCCCGTCACACCACTTGTGATTTCTGTCACACGGGGAGGAGCGGGGTCTGGGTGCTGTGCCCCAGCTGCACGGGGCAGGCCCGCTGGCTGGCAGTGTGGGGAGTGGGGCTGGGCCAGGGGCTGCAGAGAGTGTCGCTGTCCTCGGGCTCAGGCGGGGTGGCCTCAGCGTGGCTCTGGCCCCGACAGGCAGGCAGCAGGCGACCAGAAGGCAGCGTCTGAGGATTTCAGCCCGAGTCCTTGCTTCTGTGTCGGCAGAAACACCTTCTGCTTCTGCTGTTTCTCAGTCTTGTTGCGAGACTGCTCCTGCCTCCCTGCGCTTCACCTCTCTGGGAGCCTCTTGTCCCAGCCCCCGCTGGTGGTGGTGATTGTAATAATAGCTATCGGTTGTGGTGCACTCAGTGTACATTAAGTGCTGCGCACAGATTACATCACTGAAGACTTGTCACAACAATCCTCTGAGTGAATGCTGTTCATACCTTTTTTGTTACGGAAATTCTCAAACACAACCCACCCCCCATCTTACTTATCAATACTTATCAGTCGTCCCCGCCCTCCCTCCCCCGTCCCATAGGTGCTGTTGTTATTGTTGCTGAAGGTGGGCGAGGAGCGTGTCAGATTCACACCTGGTAGGGCTGGACTCCAGAGTGTGTCCTGATACCTGCGCTCTCCCTCCTCGATGACGGATGTTTGCTGCTGTTTATGGAGCACCTACTATGCGCCGCTTAGTCCCCCCGTCAAGACTGCAGAGTAGATGGTAACTTACAGGTGGTAGGTCTCAAGCAGTGAGGCCACCAGCCCTGACTCCTTCCTCGTGAGTGGTGAGGCCAGGATTCGAAGCCAGACCTGACTCAAGTCCTGCTGACGCTCTGCCCCACCACGCTCCCTGTCCTCCTCCAGTCCGCAGCGCTGTGGGGACTGTGCCCGTCTCTGTCTCCAAGGCCTTGGAAGAGCACAGGGTCACTTCAGGATGGTTCTGTGTGGGCGTGAAGAGCGGCTGGGTCTGTTGAAATCACCGCCGGCCCTTGTGGCCTCTGAGACAGGATCCACCCTTGGCTTTTTGGCCGGAGTCTGTAGATAGTGAGAGAGTCCCCGGCTTTTTGTGGGCAGTCGGAGGCAGAGCTTGAAAAGCTGGGACCTGGAGCCCTGATGTTCCGTCTTCCTCTGGGAGGAAGTGGTGGAGGGCTGTGGGAGACCTGGGGGTCAGAAGGGCGTGGATCGTCCGTCCTCCATCTGGGCAGGGTGGGCATGGGGAGGGTTCCATGGAGAGCTGCCCTGATCTCAGCAAGCGCTTACTGCAACTTGCTGTGCATAATGCGCACCCACGGTTCAGCACTACCCATGTATGATATGTATCCTTATTTTTCCCTTCAAAAATTTGGGCAAAAAGGTGCGCATTATGCACAGCAAAATACAGAAGTAAGTGGTGGTTATTAGCCATTTTTTAGTCATACTCTGAGGAGGATGGGCAACGTTGGAGGGAATTGGTGAGACTTATGGAGTAGTTTTGTTATTCAAGTTCAAGAAGAGGAAGTGGAAATTCTTCTGTTAGAGCATCGGAACTCTCTACCCTATTTTTCACTCTTTGTGGGGTGCTGGGGATGGCATGGGGGACAGGCCGGGGGTGAGCAGAGAATTTAGGGACAGGTAGGATGATGCATTCCACAGTCACGTCACCCACACTGTTCACAGTTGACATTGGCCAGAGAGAAAGTTAGAAAGTAAACAATTTGTTAATAATTGCAACCCATGGACTTTGATCGCTAGGTACGTCAGCCAGAGGGCAGCAGCTCGAACGTCTTAGGAGGACTTGACAACATGAATGGAATGGGCCAAATAGTGAAAGACTATCCACCTCTCAGCCTTGCACAGGCTCACAGTTTTGAGAGAGAACGTGAACAGTGAGGGTGCCCTGTTGCCGGCTGCCACGTGGTCTCGTCACTGATGTGACAATACCAGGAGGAGTGGAGGACTCCAGGCACTTACCCGGCCACCAGGGGGAGCCGACACTCAGCCCCGATTAATAGCTTGAATGTGGCCTGATGAGAAGGCCAGACCTCTTCATCTTTTTTTTTCTTGAAAAGCTAAAAATCAGGACTTTTGAAACGCTCCAGTCTCCTAATTTTTAAATATTTGCTCAAGATTTTAGGAAATACTGTGGCAAAACACCCCATTTTACACCTTAATTATGTAAAATGTTTATTTGCCAATTTTACCTCAGAAAAGTCAGAAAAAACCACAATGGGGAAGAACGGGGTAGTGTTCTAATGGAGGTGGATTAAAAAAGGAAGCCCTGGGTGAAAGAAGACACGTCAGTGGGCTAGATGTAGACAAAGGTACTCCAGTACGGGACCCCCAGGTTTATCATACAAGGTGGAGAAAGGGCTCAGGCTGGGGTCCGGGCCGCCAGCGAGGACCCTGTTTTAAGAAGAGTGACGAACCTGGTGGAGGGGGAAGCGGGTGTCGACTTGGTGCTGGGGGCTCCGAACCATTCTGCGACTCTCTTTCTTTCTTCGGAAAGTCGAAACGTTTTCAGATCGTGTTCCTCAGATATGTCAGGGGTCCCATAAATGTTTGCTTCGATTTTTTTTATTTAAAAGATTTTATTTATTTATGTTTAGAGAGGGAAGGGAGGGAGATAGAGAGAGAGAGAGAGAAACATCAATGTGCAGTTGCTGGGGGTCATGGCCTGCAACCCAGGAATGTGCCCTGACTGGGAATCGAACCTGCGACACTTTGGTTCACAGCCCGCGCTCAATCCACTGAGCTACACCAGCCAGGGCTATGTTTGCTTCGATTTTCATTAGAAACCCGCCTCTCCCTTTCAGTTTGGCTGTGTTTGAAATGGTATCGAGATTGTAAGGAAACGCTGGCCTGAATGTGTTGCACCAGGGCTTTTAATACATCAGAGAACACCAGTGTCTTAATGGTTATATATCGATTATATTCAAAATAAGACTAAAGTTACTTGAAATCTAAAATACATATGTAACGAAAAAACTTGCTTTTATCCAAGGGTACGTATACACACATACACATTTACACGTGTATAAGCATGTGTGACATGTGGAAGTCTATACATACAGTTCTTCATGAGATTCGTTTTGAAAAAAAAAAAGTTCTACTGCTAAAAATACCCATGGAAACTTTTGGCCTGGGATTCCAAGGTCATCCTCAGCTCTGCATCTCAAGTTCACATACATAGCCTCCCCAAAATAGCCTCTCTGGTTACTTTTTCTCTGTGCGTTGGGAAGAGTTCATCTCGCCTTCAAATGCCCCAGGAGGGAGGAGACGAGCCAGCTGGGGGTTTGCAGGGTGGCTGGTACTCATCGCTGCGATCGACCTGGGCTTTTGATGATGCAGAATTATGGGTTATGCCCACCCTTCTCCCACAATTCCTTTCGATGGATGGCAGCCTCCTGTTGAGAGAGTCATTTATTTGTCAGTGAGGCAGAGTAAGCCAGCCCATTCCCCATGGCTTCTTTGCCTAATGTCCTGTGCTGTGGGTAGCTTGCCGTGCGGCTTGCTGGCCTTCCCGTCCCCTGGCTTTTGGGTGCTAGGGTGCAAATGGGTGCCAGGTGCTTTGGCCACCATGCAACGTCACAACTGCCTTCTGGGAAGTTTCCCATCACGGCGGGTATTGGCAGGATTTCGGGGTCACTGGGAGACCCCACTGCCATTTTCCTGGTCAGGGGTCTACCTCTCAGGGGCCGGTGTCACAGGGGCTGCTGGGTAATTCCACAAGGGAGATAAATGAGAGCGAGGAAGAATGACGGCCTTTCAGAGAACTGAAATCTGTGCGTGTTCCAAATCCCATAAAGTGCTACTTGATTTTAAAAATTGCTCGAAGCGGTTCACATTTTGGTTCATTACGTCAGTGGGTAAAAATAACTATTGTCATATGGTGTGTGGGCTTGGTTTTAGAAGGATAAAGAGTCTATTGTTACCCATTGTGTTATTCAGTCACCCATTACCCATCCCTGAAAATGGAACGTGTGTGACAGAACTCCCGAAGTTTGTCGCTTGCCGAAACCTGTGAATTTAGCCTCATGCGGCTCTGTTTAAATGACAGCAGTGCAGAAGCCTTTTTCAGTCGGTCCGTGTAAATGGGTTGACAGAACCTGTCCCCAAGGCCCATGCCAGGTGAGGGTTTGTGACAGGCAGCCTTGAAATTGCCTTTGGGTTCCATGGTCTGGGTTGAGACCTGTCCAGGGACGAACCAGGTTAGTGTCCAAGCTCCTGACTGAAAGGAGCGCTGGGCCCTGGGTCTTCCCTGTGGCCCCGCCCACCCATCTCCACCTGTTGTGTCCAAGGGAGGGGCCTGACCTTTTCTACACCAGTGGGTGCCTGTGGCCTCCAGCTTCTCTTTGCAGCAGCTCAGCAGGAGTCCCCAGCTGGGGATGGGGGAGAAACAGCCCTTTAGCCTGTGTCCTTGTCCTTCCTCACTGCTGCGACCTCAGAATCCTTGCCATTTCTTACTGGTTTCCTTTATCCCACCCCTGCCTTGCACACAGACCCTTTCACACTCTGCCCGCTTGTCCTGGTTGCGAGTGTCTGTCACCGTCGCCGCCAGGATCCTGACGAACACTGGTATGTGTTAGAAAGTCTGGTCTAGCCCTTTCATTTATTTTGTCACTGTGCATTGCAGGGAGAGACTGGAAGGGTGGCAGCCAGGCGTGTGGATGAAGGAGCAGGGCCCAGCTCTCACCTTGGCTGTTCAAAAAGGACCTTAGTTGAGGTTTTGGCCCTTTAGATTCCAAGTGAGGGATTACAGATGGAGTCCCAGCGATGCTCTGCCAGGATTGGAGCAAAATATAGCGCAGCAGATAGAACCCTCTTCTGGCACCTCTTTACTTGGTGTGCGTACATGTGTGTACTGGGGACTTCAAAAAACAGAAACGGAAATGGCCCGAGTCTGTATCAGCCCTAGGATGAGGCCGATTCTGTTACTTAGGGCTGTAGGTTATGAGGAGTTGGTTTAAGGTAAGGTAGCCGTAGTCCAGAAGTGGGAGGTCCAGGTGTGTTGGGCAAGAAAGGGTGTTTAGGACATGGCCACTGAGTGTGGCCAGGAAGGAAGAAGGAGGGAGGAGTCAGAGGTTACTCTGGTGCTCAATGGGGCAGTAGCCACACAGGGACTCAGGGAGAGGGACAGGGATTATGTGAGGACCCATTTGGTGTGTATATGGGAGTAGTGTTTCTATGCATAGGAACTGGGAGGAGTTAGAAGTGTTGGGTAAATGCAGCTACAGAGAGCCCTGTAACTAAGTGTTGCCTAGGAAGAGCCCAGGGTTCAGAGCGGACCGCTGATGGGACGGCTGTGGCTTTGGCCCAGCTGGGATGGCACCGAGGGCAGCGTTAGTAGTTTTGTGTTCTCTGGGGCCTGGTTTTGGGGAGAGCTTTGGTTCATCAGCACAGCTGAAGGAGGCTGTGAAGCAAAAACATGTATGGTGGGGTGGGGGGCGGCGCTGGGAACAGGCTGGAAGACTCAGCAGCACAGGTCAGCTCCTCAGAAGGGAGGAGGGAGAAGACTGTACTGTGCAGTGCTGGGCGTTCCTGGGCACAGTTCATGCCTGGCCATCTGGTTGACCAGTGAGTTTCTCCTGTGCCTGGGGTGTGTGGGTAACTGGAATTCCTTGGCAGAACTGAGAAACAGTTTCATACTCTTTTCTCATAGATCCGTGTCTTCCTGTGAAGTCAGGGAGCTCAATCTCTCTCTTTTACCTCAGTGTTTGCTCCTTTTACCCAGCGATGGGGGGACAGCGCCAGCCTTGGGTCAACTGTGCTGGTGACTTTGCAGGGGAGTGGTGAGAAGGGAGGTGAACTGTGAGTACTCCACTCGGGTCTGGGCGGCGTCTCGGGAGAGAAGGGGTTGGGGAAGCTAGGCGAGAGTGGTTGAGGTCCGGGCCTGCAGAGGTCACGACCTGGGTTCTGGTTTTGGTGCTGCTTTGCCAGCTGTGTGTCCATGGGCAAGTCGCCTGCTGTCTCTGGGCCTCAGTGCCGACCTCTGTACCTGAGTTGTTGCTCCGTTATTTAAATACTTTCGTGAGTATGAGTCTCAGATTGCTCATTGGTTTTGTCATGAGGGTCTGAGCCTGGGTGTTGTCAGTGGTAGATGGGGGTGAGAGTACCTTGTAGAGTTGCTGTGAAGATTAAAAGGTGATGATGATAGCAACAGCAGCTTCATAGATCGTTTAATGGCATCCTCACTGCAACAATGTAGCTGCGATTATTATCCCTGTTTATAGGTGTAGACACTGAGGAACAGAGAGGTTAAACTACCTTGCCAAAGTCACACAGCCCGTAAATGGTGGCACTGAATGATTTCCTCCAGGTGGTCTGGCTCCAGATCCCATGCTCCTAGTCATGATTCCGGGACCCTGTGCTCAGACAAGGGATGTAGGAAGCCTTGCTCCATGCCTGACACACAGTAGGTGCTTAGTAACCTAGACTTCCTTCCTTTTTAGTCTCAGAACGCATGTGGAAGTGGAGGTCCCATAGTGCTCTTGGTCAGGCTGCTCTGCCCAGTCCGTGTTTTCTGATTCCCAGGGCAGGGTGGTTCATCCCCTTTTTCTGACTGTCCAAGTCCATCTTTCGACACCTCCCTGTTTATCACCTGCCTTTCCTCCCTCTCCTCCCCCCACCTTCCTTTCCCTCTTCCCTCCCACTGGCTGAGCTCGATTCTATACAGTCACCACCTACTGTCCTTGTGTAAAACACTGAGGTGAAATTCACATACTATAAAATTAACATTTGCAGGCGTACAGTTCAGTGGCGTGTAGGACACTCAGGAGGTTATGCTAACACCACTTCTGCCTAGCTGCAAACATTTTCATGACTGCACAGGACACCAGCACCCATGGCAACCACTCTCTCTTCCCCCTTCTCCTAGCCCCTGACCTCCACTGGTCTGCTTTCTGTTCCTAGGGATTTCCCGGTTCTGGACCCTTCATGTGAATGGACTCACAACATGTGGGCCTCTGTGGCTGGCTTCTTTCATTTGGTGTGATGTTCTTAAGGTTCCTCGACATTGCCGCACGTCTCAGGACTGCATTCCCTTTCCTGACTGACCAGTGCTCCGTTGCACGAATCTGCCACGTTCTGCTTTTCCGTTCATCCCTCGATGGACGGTTAGGCTGTTTCCACCTTTGACTGCTGGAACAGCGCTGCCCCGACACCCGCGGTCTTTCATGCAAGCAAGGCCCGCTGACTCAGTGTGGGTCCCGGCGCTGTGCCTGTGGGTGTTCCTGAGTCGTGGCTCCGGGAGGGCTCCTTTGCGGCCCTCTCATCCGTGGGTCTGCTGACCACCTGGGGAGAGGGCTTGGAGCCTCGGGTGGAGAAGGGCAAGGACCCTGGAGCCTATGTGCCCTGGCCTGGGCGTGGCTCTGCGGGCTGCATCTGGGTCAGTTCCTGCGCAGAAGGACCGAGAGAGTGGAATGTGCTGGTTTTGTCTCCGCACCAAGCGGCTCTTGCAGCAGCTCTTTTCCGAGCTGCAGCGGCCTCCTGGGCCTGGGGCAGGTTCATAGAGCCCAGGAACTCTGTGACCGAGGCTGTGCCCTCGGAGCCTCGGTGTCCTCATCTGTGAAAGGGGACGACAAGTCCCGTTTGTATTGATGCACTGTGAGGATTCGGTGCCATGGAGCCCCCGAGTGAGGCTCACTTCTTCCACAACTGACTAGGAGTCAGAGCTGCCAGGTGAAGGGACCGTTAGGGGAGGCGCAGGACCGCTGCGCTCGGAACGGTGTCGGTGGAATCTTTTAAAACAAAATAATTGTATTGATTATGCTATTACAGTTGTCCCAGTCTTTGCCCCTTTGCACCGCTCCACCCGGTACCCGCTTTCCCTCCAACAACTCTCCCCCTTAGTTCGTGTCTATGGGTTGTGCATGTAACACAACCCACAGACACGAAAAATGGAGAGGTCTTTGGCCTCTCCATTTCCTATACTGTTCTTAACCTCCCTCTGTCTATTTTTTTAAAAATAAGGTTTTATTTGTTTTTAGAGAGAGGGGAAAGGAGGGAGAAGGAGAGGGAGAGGAACACCAATGTGTGGTTGCCTCTCACATGTACCCTACCGGGGACCTGGCCTGCAACCCAGGCATGTGCCCTGACTGGGAATTGAACTGGTGACCCTTCGGTTCACAGGCTAGTACTCAATCCACTGAGCCACACCAGCCACGTGCTCCCTGTCTATTCTGTACCTACCAATTATGCTTATTAATCCCTGCACCTTTCCCCCATTCTCTCCCTCCCCCCTCCCTGCTGATGACCCCCCAAATGTTTTCCATACTTATGATTCTGTTCCTGTTCTGGTTGTTGGTTTAGTTAGCTTTTTTTTTTTTTAGATCCAGTTGTTAGTTGTGAATTTGTTGCCATTTTACTGTTTATAGTTTTGATCTTCTCTTTTTTCTTAAATGTTAAAGGGGCTTATTTAAGAAAAAGAATCCTTTTTGATTAACAACCACCAGGGCCTTTTTGGGTCCTCTTAGAAGGGGAAGGAGCTGAGGTTATTTTTGGTCATCGTGTTTAGCTGTCACTTCTGGAAACTTGTCCCCAACTTCCTTTTTTTGCAGTGAACTTTGGTGCTGAGTGTATGAACCTGTGGAAATGGGTTTCTTTCCACTTCATCCCCAGGCACAACGAGGCTTTGGGCTAGTTTTAGAAAGATGAGCTTTGTGTGGACTGTATTCTTTTACAAAGCGTTTATGAAGTGGCCACTATGCCAGGCATCTTGAGGGGTGTTGTTTGCAAGGGTCTTTTTCTGAGTTTATTGGGAGAATTTGGGGCCTGGCTGATGTGGACTTGTGTGCTGCTTTTACTCTTACTGACCAGCCCCTTAACCCTGGATGGGTTGTGCATAGATCATTGGCCTTTCACTTTCTCCTTATGTAAAAATAGGGGATGTTGTGCAAATTAGTTGCCTTGCTTTGCTGTTGTTACTGTGTCAACTAGTGATCTTTTGGTTGCAAGTAACAGGCAACCCAAATAGGAGTCATTAAATAATAAGGGTGTTGCATGTCGCTAGCTGAGAAGTCTGGAGGTAGAAAGGGTCTAGGATTGGTTGAGTTAGCAGCTCAAGGAGCTAGGTGTGTTCCTTTTTCTCCTCATCTGCCATCCTTAGCAGGTAGGTGATTTCTCTCCTTCTTGTCACACAATGGCTGCAGCTGCTCCAGGCATCACAGGTAGATCTGATAAGTCCAGCAAAGCAGGATGGTATATTTTTCCATGTTGTTCCTTTTTATTAGTGAGGAAGCTCTTCCCCAGGACCCCCCTTGCAGACTTCTCTTAGGTCCCCTTGTCCCATGTCTTAGTCTGAGGCCAGGATTAACGTATTGATGCTTTATTTGGGAAACCAGGCTGGCTGAGGTCAAGATGAGGGAAAACAAGGGAGAGTGAGTCCAGGAAAGATGGGGAGCTATGTGGTGCAGTGTTATCCTACTGCCTATTGTTTGACCCTGAGCCTCAGGGAGCCACAGGCTGGTGGGCACTGCACCAAGGGCCTTGTTTGGGGGTGGGGGTTGCCAGGAGAAACCATACTCAAATTTGTAAAAAAAAAAAAAGAAAGAAAAAGAAAAATAAAAGAACCAAATCTACCCTGACTTTGCTTTCTGGACTTTCTGGAGGGTAGAGGGAAGAAAGGAGCACACTGATAATATTGTTTAAAATTGCTTTTTAAACCTTCTCTAAATCCCAGTAAATGTCTCCAGCCACTCTGCAGTAGGAGGTATTGTAGCCAGTGATTAAGGACCCAGACGCTGGAGACAGACAGCCTGGATTCAAGTGCAGGCCCTGCAGCCCACAGGCCCACCAGGGACCCGTGCCTACCTTTTAGGGCCCTTTGGAGGCTCGAGTGAGTTAATATCTGTAAGTGTAATACTTGGAGCAGTGCCCGGCAGCGTCAGCACTGTGCGTGTCGAGTGTAGTGCGTGGAGAAGACAGAGTCAAGCCGTGATTTTCATCTCTGGAAACCTGCCTCTCGCCCTGGTGGTGATTCTTACACGTGCATCTTGAGAACGCAGAACTCCTCAACACAGTCCAGGACAGTAAGGGACACAGATGGAAATGTGCACCCTGCTGTGACTTCCCTCAGTGAACGGCACCCACCCCAGGGGCTCTCTCTGCCCTGTCTGTCCTGCTGCAGTTTGGGTCACCTGCCGCCCTCCCTCTCTCCCTCTACCGTGAGCTCCTGCTTTCGCTCCAGGCCAAGAGTGCTTGTTCAATGGCTTGTCAGGAGGGCCTCCTACCCTGAAGGAGGGTACTTATTTGCATGTCTTAATCCCTTGCTTTTCTGTAAACAGTGGGAGGGCAGGCCCAGCGCTTGAGTGTTTTCTGGCAATATCTGGGGGGGACTCCTGTGCATAGATGCGCATACAAACAGAAACACTGCAAGGGCCTGGGGCGTGCCCTCCTGGAGTCACAGGCATTTTAGACAGATGAGCTTTCTGTTGGTTGTATTCTTTCAAACAGTGTTATCAAGTGTCTGCCGTGTTGGGTATCTTGTGGGGTTTTATCCACAAAGGTTTAATGTTTTCCAAGTACTGCTCCCCCCCCTACCTCCCCTGCCAAATTGCTGCCCTGACCAGCAATTTGTTTTAGTAACCAGCTCATTGTTTTTGGCCCTCTCTCCTGTGACCTGGGCTGGGCTGATGCACAGCATGGATTGAGGGGCAGGGGCTGGAGGCCGGAAGAGGAGCTGAGAAAGGTTAGGCCTGAGATGATGAGGGCATGCGCGTGGAGTGGGTGCTGGGGATGGAAGGTGGAGAGTGGGGGGCGGGTAGGGCAGGAGAATCAGCAGGACTTGGTCCCCACTGTGGGGAGTGAGTGAGGAGAGAGAGGAGGAGGCTGGGTTCCTTTAAGGGCTGGTACCTGGGCCCCTGAGAGACACGGCAGGGAACCGGCCCTTCTTTCTGTCTCCCTAACCCGAGTGCGGGGATGAGAATGGGTGCTGTCCTTGTCTTCTCCACTCAGTAGGTGCAAAGGGTGGGGTCAGGGGAGGGGATGCTGGGCTGGAGAATCCGGCTCCTGAACCCAGCAGGCCTTGGCCTTGCCCTTGCCGTGGAACCTTGGGGCTAGTCTTTTCCCGTCTTTGGACCTTAGGGATTGCCTCCCCTGCAAAACAAGAGGCCCGTTCTTTCCTTCAGTGGCATCGATTGAGTGCCTACTGTGTGCACCATGCTCGGCTCGGGGCACAGATGAAGCGTCTGTTCTGGTGGGGTGTAGACTTTAGCGGGAGGAGTCTGACAGCAAGGGAGGCGAATGCCGAGGAGCAGGCACACCAGCCGATGTGCCGGAGAGTCAGGGGCACCGACTTCCCCGGGTTGGTGGGAAAAGACCTCTGCAGAAGTGGTGCTTTAGGCCGCGCCACCGGAAGGTCGGGGCGGAGTGTTTCGGAGAAGGCAGTAACCTCGTGAAGCTCTAAGGGAGGGGGAAACCAGTTTCGACGACATTGTTAACTTAAGGGCACGATGGGGCAAGGAGGTCCAAGGGGCCACCGGCTGTGGCTCAGAGTTTGAATTTTACTCTAAGTGTGATGAGAGGCTGGAGGACAATTTTTATCCCCACTAATGTCCCTTTTGGTTATTTTTCTGTTCATAAAGATGAAGCTTTGAAAAATCATGTTAACCCTTAAAAGGCATACTTACTAAACAGTAGAACATACAACTTAGGCTTTTAAGCATGGGGAGATAATTTATGGATCCCGATGAATACCTGAGGACCCCCCAGGGGCCCAAAGATAGCAGATGGAGATGCTATCAACTAAACAATCTTTAGGGTCCTTCTGTTTCAAACATTCATTCTTCCCAAAGCTGCATGCCATAGGTTTTAAAAAAAGGATTATTGCCACCTACTGGTAAAAGGAAGAAGGCACATTTTTGCACAATGAAAATCCCAAGGCCAGTGGGTCTCCTCGGCCCCACATCCGGCTTTCCCCTCTGCAGTCAAAATCTGGAAGCGGCTCTGGGGAAGGCGGACATGGTCCTGCCTTCCCTTCTTTCTGGCCAGAGAATTGGGACTTTGTGTCTGGGTCCTTCTGTCTCGACTCAAGATGCAGTGGCAGGAAGGAGTGTTGGAAGTATCTGTGAGGACAAACTCTGGCAAGCCAGCCGCCAGGCAGCCTCCACACAGCCGAGGGAAGCCATTGTTTGTAACTGACCCGCGGCCACACCGAGTTCCCGCACTGTGTCCCCGTGTCCCCACGTCCCCACGCCCTGACCTCGGCCCTGCAGGCCTTTGCTTAATGGGTTTCTCAGCGCCCCTCCCCATGATTCAATTCTCTGCTGCTTTACTTCTGATTTGCATTTTCCGCGGCTGAGTGAATCTGCTGACTTCCGTTTTCTTTTTCTGTTACAGATTTTGTGCCAGAGTGAATGTAATGGTAAGTACCACTTCCCTCTCCACTCTTGTTCCCTACTGCCCCCTGATGGACACAGCAACATTAACAGCCATGTGAAAATCACAGAAAGTGCTAGTCTGTGAGCACTTGCTTTGTTTCTCCAATTGTGCTTTAGATGTAGAGTGGGGGAGGAAATAGCTAGTGGAAAAAAAAAAGAATTCAATCAGTTGTACAACCTGGACAAATAAAATATTTATATTTTCTGTGATTTCTTTTTTTCCAACCTCCATCCATGGGTGTTTAAAAAAAACTTAGTCGAAATGATGTTGCAGTATGACTTATACTTATTTTACGTGCTGTGATCCCATAAGTATTTTCTTGGGTTGCTACATTGCCCTGCAAATGGTGTACAAGGTTTGCATAGCCTTTAGAGAACCAGACAGCTGCTTGTATATCTTCCTTCCACGTGGAGGGCTGCATCCCACTTGCTACCTAGAGCTGGCCCATAGCCGTCCTCCCAGGTCTACAGTAAAATGAGAAAAAAGAAGGATATGAGAGTAACTTTTTAATGAAGCTAAATATATTCAGTTGAAATGCTACCTAGTCTGAGATTATGTACTTAATCATTTCTTTAGAGCAATGAAACGTTTCAATAAGAAATAATGAGAATAGTAGTTGACAGTTTTTTTTTTAATGGAAAAAATTGGTAGCTTTTGTCTGTCCTCAAAATTTGGTAACTTTTTTTTTTTTCTGGGATTGGTAAAATCCCAAAGTCTATGAACCATAGAGGTGAGATAATTAGACTCTTCTCAGAGGGCCGTGTCAGGGGGCAGATCTTGCTGAGACTTTCTCATGAAGAAATCTCAGTTAATCACAGTAGTCGTGCACAGTCTGTGCGAACAGTGGGAAGAATTCTGCAGTTGCCGTGTCTGCCTCGTTAGCCAGTTTGGTCAGTGAGCTGATGCCATGTGCAGACCTGAGTCACTGGAGTGAAGGAAGAAAACGCCTGCCCGTAGAGGTGATATTTTAAAGCAAGAGATGGGGAGATGAGGAAACTGTTTTACATTTTACAAATTAGGATGAAAATGTGTTGTATAGCGAGGGTATGGTGGAGGTGCCGTTTTATTGGTTTGCATTTTGTGTTTCTTTCCTAAATTCTAGGCACCAGCTGTAGCACGGTTCCAGTCGTGTCCACAACCGCTGAGACTCATCCTAGCTCGGCGCCAGGAAACTCTGCAGTACCAGCTCTGACTGATTTGAGCAGCAGCCAGACCCCACGGAATATCTCGGTGAACGAGAAGAGCTCTGACTCCGTGTGGACAAGTGAGTGAGACTCTTCTTTGGGGATCGTTTGTGGGGTTTGGAGATGTAAATGCCCTCCTTTCCGCAGTATGTCTGAGCTCACTTCATCTGAGCTTCCACAGTGAAAAGCAGTTTCTTGCATCACTCTTCTCCCCATCCCTGGCCCCGTTGCCTGGCTGGAGGGTAGCCTGGCTCCTCTGCGAGCTGCTCTGGCCCTCGTTCGGCCTGGTCTGTGACCATCCGCTGTGCCGAGCAGTTAGGAGCATGGGCCTGGAGTCAGAGGCCCTGGCTGGCTTCCCGGCCCTGTTGGTTTCTAGCTCTGGGACCCTGGGCGAGTCACGAGGGCTCTTAGACCTCAGTGTCTTCCCCTGTATCAAAAAGAATGGCAACAACTATACACACATTTTGAAAACATTTTTATTATTTTTTATTTTCCTCACTTTTATTTTTTCACTCTTTTTTATTATTATTCGAGTGCAGTTGTCTCTATTTTCCCCCACCACTCCCCCCACCTCAGCCATCCCCATAAAAACATATTTTCAAACATGCTTTATTTTCTGCGCTATTGAAACTTAAGCACCTGCTTTTCTAAAACCTTCCCAGGAGCCCTGTATGACACAATAAAACTGAGTTCTCAACACGCTTCTCCTTTGTAAAAATAGTGCCATAGACTTACACACGCACTTGTCGTGAGGCACCAGTGAGCAAATGTACGCTTGTACGGCTCCTGGTACAGAGCCTGGGACATGGTCCCACAGAGGGCTGCTGTCCTTGCCGCCTCCCCCACGGCGACTGCGGTTATTGTTGTGTCAGCCCCCTCACCATCATCAGCATCGACCGTCATTGCCACTCCAGCGACAACCTGCCACCCACGCTACTGTGACCCAGTTGCTCTATCAGCAGGAAGCTCAAGTCCGGAGGGGTTTCCTGGTGTGATGTCTCTTGAACCATGGGCCACGAGGCTCTTCCTTTTTTTCTTTCTCTTGTTTCCTCTCCTGCCCCTTTTCATAGACCCGTAAATGGTTGCATCTCACGTACCAGTCAGGTGCCAGGTTAGGCCCACTCTCCAAGCGG
The DNA here is from genome assembly GCF_019186645.2 of Phyllostomus hastatus. Taxonomy (NCBI): domain Eukaryota; kingdom Metazoa; phylum Chordata; class Mammalia; order Chiroptera; family Phyllostomidae; genus Phyllostomus; species Phyllostomus hastatus. The sequence continues at coordinate 29,575,926 of NW_025334037.1, forward strand.
GCCTTTGAAGGTCATGTGCATGCCCAGGTGGTGTTCCCGGTACCATCTCTTTCTCTTCTGGGGTCAGTCCCCAGGTCCTTGAGCAGAAGGGCCTCACTGCTGTGCTTTCTCTTCTGCTGCTGGTCGGCCCTCCTCGGTCGGTCGTGAATGTGGTGATGACTCTGCAGTCACAGTCACAGTTAATAGCCACAATCACGTGTGTGGTTTTAATCCACAAGTCGACAGATGGTGAATGTGAGGTTCAGCGAGGTGAGAAGACTTTGAAGAACATCACATGACTGACGACTAGCAGGATTGGACTCCGAACCCAGATTTTAACATGTCCTTGTGCAGGGCCCGTGTTTACCACGTCAGGGCGCCGTAATAATCGCCCTTTATGGTTCATGTAGCATATCGGAGCCATCCCCAGAGGAACCCGAGGCTGAGAGGTGTGACGGGACCCGTCCCAGGTCACGCAGCTGAGGCGGGAGAGAGCAGGTCCTTATGTCCGGGTCTGGATTCCAAGACCAGTTCCTTCCCCTAATATGTGAACCTGCCCCTTGTCATCTTCGCGCCCGAAAATGATGGAGCTTTCTCCTGATTCCAGGGTTTGCCAACAAAGTGATCAGATGCTTCTGCGCCATGGAATGCCTCTCCGCACGCGGTTGTTTTCTGAGAGTTGGGAGGCAGACTCGCTTTGCATCTTTGGTCTCTGTGCCTGCTTCTGTAGAGACGTAACCCTTGTTCGGGTCACAGCCAACATGGCCAACCTCTGTCATTTTTGTCTCTGTTTTAAAGCCTTTTGTTTCGCAAACACACATGTATACACATACGTGCGTGTGGCTAAATGTATTTTGGTGGAGGGAATTGCAGGGGACAACGTAAAAAGAAATGAAAATCTATGACTGCAAAATTCACTTCTGGAAAGTAGATACTCGGATCAGGCTTTGCTCTTACATTTCTTCTGTCAATGTAATTTTTTCTTTTCTCTTTCTTCGGAAACAATATTACAATAAAACCCCGTCCTGTGTATGGCATTGAAGTTGCTTCCAAAAGTCCAACCAGTGTGAATCTGAAATGGAGAAACGGCGACCAAGATGCTCCTGATTACAAGTATACAGTAGAGAGTAAAGATGGGCCGCTGAGTTACGTTCAAAGTCAAAGCGGCATTAACATCACAGACTTAAGTCCAGCAACTTTATATAACTTCTCCATCACTCCAGAAATAAATGGGACTCAGAGAGACACCACAGTCGTAACTGTCACCACAGGTAAGCTGACCAGCTCTCAGGGATGATCTCGATCGAATCATTCCTTCTTGCCCCGTAGCCTAGAGCCTTGTCCATTCAAGTTGTCTGTTGAAAAGAGAGAAGTTTCCACTAACTGTGGAAGAGGAGAAAAGGTTCTGTATTGTTTCAGGTCCAGGCATTCAGGTGACCCCGATCATTCAGCATTAAGGCCTTTTGTGTTTGGGGATGTTTTAACTAATTCCAACTGTTTAGTTGTAAAAATCTTTTGTTATTATTGGTTAACACTTTTCTGCTAAGACTTGGGGGTGGAGACCCCATTAGAAATGTGTTTTGATGGTGTCAGTAATTACAAGGCTTCTTCTGAGCTCCGGAGGGAAGTTGATGCTGAGTTTATATTCCCAGGAGTCTTCCTTGGGGTCCAGATTTTGGTATATTTTATAGAGGAATGCATGTTTCAAATGAAGGAACCCAGTGATGTTTGATTAAGCTTAGATTTGTATTAAGTTTGATTTTTATTTAGCTTAGATGTCAATATCCTGGGTCCCCTGTTATAGCTGCAAATTTAGCTCTTTTTAAAGCTGAAAAGAACCAAAAATATAATAAAAAGACGAGGAGCTCTTTTTAAGCTGAGAAGAAGCGAACGTTTAAGAAAGAGGTCCACTGTTGTTTTTCCGGCCTGGGGCGTGATCTCCTTGGCTGGGGAAGGCCACGAGCCTCACCTCTTGGAGCCCACGGCTTGAAGCAGCCACCTGGGCCAGTGCCCTCTGTACACGGAGCTGGCAAACACTAGACCAGGCATTTTCAACTTTTTTTCCAGCCAGGAAACAATTTCTTTAAGCAAAATGTTTCCCAGAAGCTCAGTAAGTAGAAAGAACTGGAGGGAGAGGAGCTGAGGGGTGGGGTGTCTTAGGGACCTCCCCCTCTCCCCATACCTCCCCAAAATAACCTGGAGTCCCTGTAGGCATAGGCATAGTTTTAGAGGAAAAAACCCTGCATACAATAAAGGTTTGCTGTATTATATTGTGAAAGAGCGGAAAAGAAGGAGATAGAGGAGAATTAAGAGGGAAAAAGAAGACAGAATTCAGAGATGGGGATGGGGACAAGGGACTAGAGGGTTGGTGACGATGGGAGGGAGGAGGCAGCGAGGCGACAGGAAGCATCCAGCCAGGAGCTGAGGACCCTCACTCTACCCTACAGCCCCTGAGGTCAAGGCTGTGTTCACCAGTTACTGCTTACTGGACATATATTGTGTGCTTAGCTGTCCTTAATTTTGTTTCGGAAGATTTTATTTATTTTTAGGAGGGGGAAGGGAGGGAGAGAAACATTGATTAGTTGCCTCTTACGTGCCCTGAACTGGGGACCTGGCTTGTAACCCATGCATGGGCTCTGACTGGGAATTGAACTGGTGATCTTTCGGTTCACAGGCCGATGCTCAATCCACTGAGCCACACCAGCCAGGGTCTTAATTTTGTCCTCACAGTAACCCTGAGAGCTATCGTGGAAGAGACTAGAAAGCTGAGACGTTGTTTCTTATGAGGTCCCAAAGTTACAGGTGGTGGGGCCTGGTCCCTGACCCCTGTAATACAGTGTTGTTCAATAACAGGTCACCAGACTCATTGAGCTAGCTAGGGTATTGGTGTTCTATTAAAAAAAAAAGCACACGAGTGACCCAATTTAGAAACCTTTGCCTCAGAAACAGTTGATGTGAATGTGATCCACAGAGTGGATCAGCTCACTGCAGAGCTGGATGGCGCCTGGCAATTATCTAGGCTGCTGCCTTCAAGTCCAGCCACCTGCAGACATGAGGCAGAGTTTCCGATCTGTCTGCAATACTACCTGCTTAAGGCAGGAGCCTTACCCGACACTACCAGTAGTGGGCGTTCCTGAGCAAGTCACCTGCCTCTGTAGATCATCTTCTCACTTCAAAGATGAAGGGAGCGACATGGACAACGGTGTGGAGACTGACTGTGGGAGTGTGGGGTGGGCTGGGCAGGGGAAGGCCAAGGGGGAAAATCGGGACAACTGTAATAGAATAACAATAAAAAATTTTAAATAGTGAAGGGAGTGGATGCCATTTTGGCTGAAATGGGTTGATTTATGTCACTGACAGCCAAATAAGGCGATGAAAAGGACAGTGTGGGGATAGTATAGATTAAAAGTTTTCTGAAAAGTCCCCTTGGGTTTGGAGTGCAGGGACGAGCTCCTTAATAGAAATGTGCTGGGATTAGGCAAAGATGTTACCTGTATTGTCTTGACTCGAGGCCTTTAGACACAGCAAGCAATCACTTGGTTTGAAGCTTCGTTCCTGATGTCTACAGCAGGTGTCATTAAGTGCTGCTGTTTAAAAGGGACAGCTTAGGAGAGTGTCACATCGCTGTTGGTTCACGGTCTTGGAGAACAGTACAGATCCTGAAAAGTTTTGGCTTGAAGAGTTTTTCTTTCCCTCTTTTCTGCATATGATACATGTTTCTTCCTACTGTGAAATGATGGAATTGTACTAGACGCTGGTATAAAGGAAGTATTTTTAGTGGGCAATACTGAGACAGCAATGTCCCCCACTCATTCTTAATGAAAAGCGATTACACGTATCTCGTTCCGTCGGTGCCCATTGTCTGTTTTCCCAATAGAGCCTCTTCCAGTTTCTCGTCTCTGCGTCGCCTTCAATGGTACAGCGGAAGTTGCTCTCACCTGGGAGATTGGTAATGGCACTACCTCCTGCCGGATTCTCCTTGAAGACAAGGGAAGCCACAAGGAGTTGGATCAAAACTTGACAGTCAATATTCCAGACCTGAAGCCAGGGTGTACCTACGAGGCCCAATGTGCTTCAGGATCAGAGGAGAAACAGACAGACTCAGAGGCTGGAGGACATGGCTCAGGTGAGTTACAAGAGTGTGCCTCTCGTCTGCTTGCTGGTTTTGCCTTCCAGTAACTTCATGCTTCTTAAAAATAGTGTTCCTGTAGGGAGTTTTAGATTTTTGTAGAGGGCTCCTCCTGCACTTTTCAGTTTGACCCCACACCTGTATGAGGAAGGAGGAAAAAAATGTTTTTATTTTACAAGTCAGCACATTGGGGCTCAGCAGGGCAAGGGGTCGGGGGGCTGAAACTTTTGGGAATCTGGCATCCAGGAAAGTAGCTGGCCTGGGTAGCTTTTCAGACTTTCAGTTGAACAAATAACAGATGTGTTAACCCGAGTAGGGCCATTGGAGGAACATGCTACATGCCCTGAATAAAGGGACGCTTGGGTGGGTCTATCAGACTTCTCCTGCAGTGACAGTGCAGTCATTTGCAGATTTCAGCTTTTCTGGGGAACTCTGTGACTCGAGAAGAACAAGTAATTCATCCCCATTTTACACGTAAGGAAACAGAGCTACCAAGTGGGTGCTAGGATCCCTGATTGCACGTGACAGGAACCAGACTTTCCGTAGCTGAGACTAGAAGAGCAACTTACTGGCTCATAATATTTCCCTGCCACGGGCAGCCAGGGCTTAAAGAAAGAGAGAGGGTGACGCTCATGTCTTCTTCCTGTTTATCAGCGTTGTTCTCAGAGTGGCTCCCTCCACCCAACTCGAGGGGAGATGGCCACCAGCAGTTTCACTCCCTATGACCAGGGGTCTGGTCCAGGGGCACAAGTCCCCAAATGGGTTCTGCTGAACCACGTTTGAGTCTTGTGGCTGTCTCTGAAAGCCCACAACTGGTCTTGGAGGGAGGAAGATGATTTCCCGAACAAAGGGAGAGAGAGGCAAATAGATGAGTTTGAAAGGGAAGCGCAGACATCTGTGGTGCTTCCTGGGATAGAAGTGCAGAGTGAAACACCTGCCCTGGATCGGGGCCTTTTCAGGCAGGTCTGGGGGAGGGGGGCAGCAGGTACTTCTGCAGTACCGACTGTGCGGACTGAAAGAAGACGGGGGTGTGCTCCTGTTGCGGTTAATGTCTTTGCCTTTTGTGTTTGAAACAGGTGCCACCGGCACAGGGGGCACGGCCGGGACTTGCCCCGTGAACAAACGCCAATGCGGTCCTAATGAACAACCCTCTGATTCTTCTCCGACCAATAAAACGGAAGTCCGGCTTCATGGGTTAAAGTCTGGCATGTGGTACAAGGCCACTGTTTATTCTCAAGCAGGGGATGGCACAGAAGGACAGCCCACGGCCACAGAATTCAGGACAGGTATGTTGGACTTCACAGAATGGCTTCAGCCAGAATTTCTAGCACGGAGTTATGTTGTCTGTGATTCTGGTTCTGAGTTAGCTCTTGCTTCACAAGTAGTTTTATTGTCAGATGGAGTTTTTTTTTTTTTTTTAAGATTTTATTTATTTATTTTTAGAGAGGGAAGGGAGGGAGATAGAGAGAGAGAGAGAAAAACATCAATGTGCAGTTGCTGGGGGTCATGGCCTGCAACACAGGCATGTGCCCTGACTGGGAATCGAACCTGCAACACTTAGGTTCGCAGCCCACGCTCAATCCACTGAGCTACGCCAGCCAGGGCAGATGGAGTTTTCTGGGAGAGACTGTGGACAGAGCAAACCCATGGAGGTTCTTAACTCTGTGGCCAAGACGCTTCTTTCGCTGAGCTCGATAAAGCACGGGGAGCGAGCAGCTGCTGTGCGCAGACCCTGGGGACTGCCTCGTGTTTTCCTGTCCTGTCTCTGCCTGTGAGCCGACGACACAAGCTGGTGTCATGTTTTTCTCTTGTAAACTGATACTCGTTTTGTCAATGTTGGTGAAGTATTTTGCCCCTGAGATAAGAGACTGAGTTTCCTCTTTTGGCCTGACCCTGGAAAGCACATTGATCTTTCTACTGAGGCTTGTTGACGTGCAGGTTGCTGCTCTCTACCTCTGTTGTTTAGCAGCACGCCGGCTCCCTAAGTGGACCAGGGCTTGAAGGCTGTTTGGACTGATGCTGATGAGGGGGCAAAGAAACCACACAGCCCCCGCCCTCAGGGAATTCCAGTATAGATGGGAAACAGAGACACACATGCTTGGAAAGGCACCTGGCGGGCTCTGTGGGTCAGGAGCAAACCCTACAGCACTGTAGCTCCTGGGGGCTTGGCCGCAGGCAGCATGACCTGAGTCTGGTTGTATTATCCAAAAGTACATCTATTCTGAATGGCTGTCATAGGCCCACAGAAGAGAGGGCACGGGGTCGGGGCTGGAGGGCCAAGGACAGAAAACAGATCAGCATCCAGAAAACTCTGGGGGGCCGCACCACACTGGACCTGGCTCTCTCTCAGGATTCAAATTCCCAGAATGGAGAGGGTGTCACATGCCTGCTTTCTGGATTTTTGTGCTGGAGATAGGAGATGCTGTCCCCCCAGCTTCTGCATGGGTGGCAGGCACTTCCTCCCACCAAGGGGCTATGGGGTGCCATTCAGAAGAGGGGGTTGGGTGCTGCACAGGTAATGTACAGTCAGCTGCCCACTGAGGAGTCCACCATGTCACAAGAAGAACAAAGAGCAACTATGCAGCTGCAATTGGCCAGGTTGTTTCTAGTAGAAGAAGATGCCTGACTTTTGCTGGGACCCCCATACATTTGTGTGTGTTGTGGTTAAATGGGATAGGAAGGAACCATCACTGAGAGTGTTTCTTAGACTGGATGGCGTGCCCTGATGACAGCTTCTCTCCCTCTGTCCTTCTCTCTCTCTCCCTCTCTTTCTCTCTCTCTCTGGCTTGGCCATTCTGGTTGTTGTGAACTCCTTTTGTGTCTTCACAGATTCCTTTCAGGTTTTGGACCTCGAAGCTGCCAACATCAGTGCCACAAGCCTGACCCTGACATGGAAAATGAATGATAATGGGTCATGCTCGCTCTACACCTACAACATAAACGTTGTTGGGGACACTGATTTCTTCAACTTCACCGTCAATAAGACTCAGACTGTCCTCACTGAACTCAGCCCGAATACCTTATACAACATCACGGTGCATGCTTCCTTCCAGGACGGTTCTGAGGGCACGCCGGGCTTCCTCCAAGTGTACACCCGTGAGTTCACACGTTGTTTGCTAGCCTTTCCTTCCTGCCTCCTGCCCCGCACCAGGCCCAGGCACAAGGCTCTGTCCCTGCCCTCCAGGGAAGCCCAGCTGAGCGTGTGACTCACTGGGCTTTGTCCCTTCAGGATCTGGACTTAGTAACGGCCATCATTGACTGGCCCTGCCTCATGCCCAGCGTGGTGTGATGGCCTTTCCCTGCTCTGTCTCAGTGAATGTTCACAGCCCTGTCACGTGGTTGGTATTTGGCTGCTTTACGGACGAGGAAGTCAAGGCTGAGGGAGGTGCTGTAGGCAGGTGTCACACCTGGCAAGTGACAGAGGTGGAATCAAACAGCTGGGGTGTGTCAACTCCAGCCTGTGCTTATAAAGATGGTTGTAGTGTGGGAGAGGCCTGGAGTGATTTGCTACAAGGAGACAAAGACAACCTGGATATTCATGTCTTTTTGTCCTTAAGATGCTGACATTATAATGAGGCAGGGCACAGCTGTGTCTCATCCCTTGTTTGCTTAACTGTCCCTTAAAGATAAGATGACAGGCAGCATGTTAAGAGCTCTTTGTTCTGAAGAAGGTCCAATAACTTAAAATAGAACGGTAATGGTGTATCAACAGTGGAGTAGTCTAGTACCATGGTAGTATTGAGATAGCAGTGGCTTTTGGGGTAGGCACTGGGATCCCTGTTTCACAGGGGAGAAAACTACGGCTCAGCACGCCCGAATGGTTTGCCCAGAGCTAGCCAGTGGTGGAGGGGGGACTTGAACCCGGGGTGCCTGTCTCTGGACCCAGGGCTGGTCCCACAAGAATGCTTTCCTTGAATGTCTGCTCTTTCCCTGGAAGCACACTGGCAACCACCAAGGTCCTACTCTGGACCCTGAGCCCTCACCTCTGGGGTTCACGCCTCCTCTCATTTCCTGTGAATGACTTTGAACACCTAGGCTAACAGTTTCTGCACTCTCGTAGCCGAGTGTTCTCGCAGTGGCCAAAGTACCGCTTTCTGAGCAGGTCTGTGTTGTAGGTGACAGGACAAAGAAGAAGAAAAGAGAGGTCAGGTGTTGCTGAATCTCGGTGTGGACATTTGGTGAGGTTCAGTCCTCCTTGTCACCTGGAGGGAGATTCTTATCTAGTCCTTCACTTCTTCCCGCAGGTCCTGGTCCAGTTTCTGACTTTCGAGTCACGGTTATCAGCACCAGGAGTATTGGCTTAGCTTGGAGCAGCAAAGACTCGGATTCCTTTAAGATACTGACCAGGCAGGACGGAGCTGGAATACCTCGGACGGAAAGAACCAACCAAAGCAGTATTTCCATTGGTAACTTATACCCTGGCACCGAGTACTGTTTTGAAGTATTTCCAGTAGGACGCAATGGGACTGAAGGGGATTCCTGGAGCATCTGCAGCATGACTGGTAAGCCAAGCGGCTGTGTTTTCTGCGAAACAGTGATGTTTCTCAAAGGAAATCAGTGTAATTTACAAATGCCAGTTTTTCCAAATATTGCTTTTCTTTCAATTATCTAAAAAATCTTTAAAAAAAGAGCACCTTACAATGACAGTAATGCATTTCCATTCTATAAAATACAGGCACGAAAAAGAAGAAAATCACATATAAACCATCAATCAGAGATAACCACTGGTAACTTTTGATGTATGATGATTAATAATCTAAAGATATATGTAGGCACACATACACACACGTATCCACACCTATGTATGGTGTGTATCCACACCTATGTTTTCTTGGACAAACACACCTGAGGTTGTATAATCTGCTTTTTTCCCCACATACCATTTTACTATAAGCATTCCCCTCTGTCAGTACGAATACTCTGTATTTCTACAGGATAATTTTCATACCCTCCTGGCATTCCATTGTCCAGATCAGGGGCCCGCAGATGATAATGGCCCACGGGCCACACCCGGCCAACTACCTGTTTCTGTAAATAGTTTTATTGGAACACAACCATGTTTATTTATTTATGTACTGTCTATGGCTTCTTTTGTGCTAGAAATGTATAATTGCAATAAAGAATATGAACATATATGGCCCACAAAGCCTAAAATATTTATTCTGTGGCCTTATGGAAAAGATTTGTTGGCCCTGGGCCAGATCAGTGGTTTTCAAAGCGTGATCCCGAGATCTCTGGGAATCTCCTAGATTCAGTCAAAGAGTTTGGGGGTATTATCATCACAACACTAAGGTGTTTTTGCTATGTTCACTCTCACCCTTTCATCATGAGAGTCCAGTGGAGTTTTCCAGACGCCACACGACACGGGATGACACCATCACCCCAACAGCTTGTATAGTCTTATGTTTTAAAAATTTCCTCTTTTTATATATTTTACTTTACTTTTGAAGATTTTATTTATTTACTCATAGAGGGGAAGGAAAGGAGAAAGAGAGAGAGAGTAACATCAATATGTGATTGCCTCTCACGCACCCACTACTGGGGGACCTGGCCCACAACTCAGGCATGTGCCCTGACTGGGAATCGAACCAGCAACCCTTTGGTTCATAGGTCTGTGCTCAATCCACTGAGCTACATCAGCCAGGGCAAAAAATGTCCTCATTTTTAATTTTTAATAAAATAAATATGAATGCACCTTCCATGACCCAAATTTCTCTAAGAGCCTTACTAATGTTTAAGAAGGTAAGCCTAAGATCCAGATTTTTGAGAATCACTGGCCTGGATGCATCCTAAATTATTTACTCTCCTACTGCTGGACAGATCGATTACTGACAGTTTTTCATAAACGATGTTGGGATGCAGTGGTACCGTTAGTTCTGGAAGGCTGATTGATAATTGACAAAAGCGTTTTATGAAAACAATTTGATCGTTCATCATTGTTTCTAAAATTCAAAGTCAGACATGTTGGAAAGTTTGGAAAACATACCGGATTCCTTGATCTTGGGTTGCGAGAGAACTGAAATTTTTCATGCAGAGAGGAAAGACGCAGGAAGGAGACTCAGTCCTTGAGCTACACGTGGAAGCCCAATCAGCTGGGCTTCTCAGATTCTCAGGGTGTTCAGGTCTCTTCAGCTCTGTTGGCTGGGGGAAGGATGGATAGTCACTTGGAAGATCTGCTCCCGGAAGACGGGGACTGCTAAAATGCATCCCTCAGATGAAATGCAGTAGCTCCTTTTTTTAAGCCTGAATTTTAGATTAGAACTTGCTGAGATGGAGCCCTTAGCAACATGTGACGGTCTGTCCAGAAAGTATCAAGCCACATACTGTGAAAAATAGACATTCACTGAAGAAGATACAAGATACAAGAAATATCGTACGTAGGACAACAATGTCTCAGTCCCCTTCAAAGCAGGCACATTGGGACGTCATATAGTTTTCCCAGTCACCATCCGCTGCCCCGTCGTATTTTCTTGAGTCTCATTGATGGTCTGAAATCTCTTCCCTTTCAAAGGTGATTTTAGTTTTAGGAAAAGCCAGAAGTGGCAGGGCACTAAATATGGGCTGTAGGGTGGCTGAGTCACCTGGGTGATTTGATGTTTCACCAAAAAACTCTGCAGGAGACATGATGCATGCGTGGGTACATTGTTGTGATGAAGCTGCCAGTCACCGGTTGCCCAATAACTGAGGCCTTCTGAATCATCCAAATAGTTTCTGCAGAGGAATGTTCAAACTTAACGCAAAATGTGATGCAGATTCGTTGCTCTATTCACTCAGTGATTGGGAATGTGGTGGCCACACAGTACACACGCTCACTCACTCAGTGAGGTCTACTGCTCCCACTGACTAGTACCGTGAAGTCGTCGCTGTTCAGGCATGCACATTCCAGTCTGCTCTCCTTGGCTGCCAGGGTACATCACTATTGTGCCAGCTTCTCATTATAGTAACAATGGCTGGACTTTCCCCAGACAGACCTCGTATATTTCTTCTCTCTTTTTAGAATGTTGATACTGGTCACAAGAGATTGTGGGACTTGATATCGTGGGACTTGATATCGTGGGGCTTGCCAATGCCCAGAACTTAATGTAATAATAATATAATATATTAGGGGTGTGCAAAACGCTGGGTTTTCATCCTATATTTAAAAATTTCTTAACACAACTTCATGAGGTGGGTGCTGTTATCATCTCTGTCTTCCAGAGCAGAAAGTGGGGGCTCTGCCAGCTTAAGTAACTAGCCCAGAGTGACAGAGCAGTGAACTGGCCTCTGTCTGGCTTTGGAGACTGAGTTTGGACCACAGTGTGGACTGACACTTTGATATGGTGCAGATGCAAAGTCATTAAGGACTCTTCGTGAGAAGAGGGCATCTCTTGTACTATTGCCTATAACTGGGTCTCATTGAACGAAAATGAACGAGTTGGAAGAATGCAGTAGACTCCTAGGGGATTACCATTCTACTGTTGAGAACTTTTATTTTTGTTAGTGGGGAAAATAAGTGTAACAGCATTGAAGGCAATTTTGAAATAGGGAAACATACCGTATGATCCCCGCAATTCCAATTCTTTTTCAGAATTGAAAGCAGGGACTTGAACAGTTATCTGTACACCAGTGTTTACAGTAGCATGACTCACAGTGGTCAAAAGGTGGAAGCAACCAAGGGTCCGTCAGCAGGTGACTGGATAGATAAAATGTGGCATATCCGTACGATAGAATAGTACTCATCCATGAAACAGAATGAAACTCTGACCCATACTACAACGTGGTTGGGCCTTAAAAACATTAACATTATGATGCAGATGGGCACATAAATTGTGTGATTCCACTTATATGAGGCATCTGGAATAGTTAAGTTCACAGAGACAAAGGGTGGAGCAGAGGTTGCCAGCAGCTGGGGGAGGGAGGATTGGGGAGTAGTTGTTTAATGGGGACAGGGTTCGTGTTGGGGATGGTGAGCTGTTTTGGGTGCAGATACTTTGTGGTGATGGTTACACAACACTCTGAATGTATTTACTGCCACTGAGTTGTGTTTAGTTATTTTCAGGCCCCAATCTTTGCATTCGTACTGTAGCTGGTTTAGTGTGTAGAGGTGAGCTCATAGTATGGACGGGCCCCAGGGTGCTCAGGTGGGTGCCTCCTCTTCTGACCCCTATCTCTGACAGTGGAGGGCGTGTGCATTTCCCCCCTCCCCGCCCTGGCCTCAAAGGTTCCCGCTTAGTAAATATCAACTCTTCATGTCAGTTTTTGGTAAGTATGGCCGTGTTTCAGGAAGACGTTTTCTTTTGAGGGAATGATTGAAGACAAAGAGTTTGTTGTGACTAACATACACCTGAAAAGCACACATATCCTAAGTGCATAGTTTGATGAATTTTCACAAACTTGAACCCATCTGGTCACCAGCCCTCAGGTCAGGAAACTGAACGTGATTTTTACTCTAGAAAACCCCCACGGGGGGCATTTTTAGGACAAAAGCAAAGGCCCAAAGAACTGAGTGGGGAACCGGTAAGTCCCTCTGCATTAGGTGGGAGCCACAATTCTTGAAAGAACAGAGCGTGCGAGCTTCTCACCTGCATTTTGGAGTTTGCCCCTCGTGAGCTCATTTGAGACTTTGATGGCGAAACAGCAAATCCTCTTGACAGACACTTTGAAGTAAAGCTGGAGGTCACGATGCTCAATGACAGACTTCTGTCTTCCTTCCTCTCCTCCGACCAGGCGCCAGTGGAGTGGGTGACATCTGCGTGGTCCACGTCACCACGGCTGAGATACGGTTGGAGTGGCAGAGTACAGACAACGCCTCGGACTACATCTACCACTTACACCTGAGCTCTGCGGACGGCGCTAACCAGACCCACAACAGTTCTCACAGAGCCTTCACTTTCAGGGACCTGACCCCGGGCACCTTGTATAACATCACAATTGTTCCAGAAGTGAAAGGCGTCCTGGGGCACCCCGGCTCCCTTCTGCAGTACACACGTGAGTGTCTTAGGAGGCCCTCTTGAGGGCGTGTTCTCCTTGACTTTGACTTGGAGGGTGGGAAGGAGGCATTGGCTAAGAGGCCCTTGTTGCTGGGCTCCAGGTCAACTGTGAAACGACTTACACGGAAAATACTGGCCTCAGCAGAGGTTCTGCTCTTCTCACCGGGCACTGGTGCTGAACCTTGTGGACGTGGGGTTGTCTTTGGAAGCAGGAAGCGATCCCATAAGCATGGGAAACATACACCATCTCATTCATTCCTTGGGCACCCAGACAGGAGCAGAGGCTCCTTGTCCCGTTGGTGTGGGGAGAGTCTGCTCAGAGGATGAGCTTTATATGCCGCGGTGAGGGAGGGCCGTTGCTGTCAGTCAGCCCCAGTGAATGTGTGGTCGAGATGCTAGCTTATACTCTTTCCAGTGTATGTTTTCTCTTTGTTACTCAGGTTTCAGAAACAGATAAGCAATTATATCTTGAGAACTGCAGATACGCTTGAAGTGTTCAAAGAAGCATGAAAAACTTTATTCTTTTGAGAATTTAATCTGTATAATTATTTTCTGAGTGTCTTTTTGAGACGCCTTCTATCAGTTGAGTCAGCAAATATTAGATTTATTCATTCTTTCCCGAAAGGAGCCAGGCTATTTGTAGATGAAGCCTATAAAAGAGTCCTTGCATTCAGGCTAATCTGTGCTTTTTATAAAAAAAATTTATTTTGTTTTCACTAAGGGCCCAGCAACGTGTCTGATGTTAAGATCAGCACCAACACCACCACAGCAACCTTCCACTGGCGGAACTCTGACAATGACTCTGGCATGTACACCTACCGCCTTCTTATTGAGCGGGAAGGGGACTCCAGCAACGCCACTGAAGTAGTCACGGGTGTTGGCATCACTGGTGCTACAGTCCCCGATTTAATACCTGGCTCAGGGTACACCGTACAGATCTTCGCCCGGGTGGGAGAAGTCACCGAGTCACTGGGACCTGGCTGGCAGTCATTCTGTACCGGTGAGTAGCCGCAGATGCTTCTGGGACTTCTTCTGGTGGGGGCCTTGCAGGGAGGTCCGCCCCAGACTTTGGTTTGTCAACTTTTGTGTGGTTTGTCACAATAGACACGGAGCTCTCAGAGACATCCTGTTAGCTTATTAGGGCTGCCTTGCTGCCTTCATCTTGTATTCATCCTGCAAATATTTATGGAGCACTTACTGTATGCCAGGCACTTTAAAATGACTCAGATACGTCCCAGCCTTCCTGGAACTTTTATTCTGGAGGGGAAGACATAATGAACAAGATAAATTAGTTAGTAGCTTGATGATTACTGCCATGGAGAGGGGAAAAAACCAAGGAAGAGGGATAGTAGATGTTTGTTGAGGGTGCCCAGGGAAGGCGTCAGGGAAAAGGTGACCTTTGAGCAAAGCTCTGAAGGAAGTAGAAAGCCAGCTGTGTGACTTCAGAGCATAGAGCGTTATAAGCAGAGGAGCAGCTGGTGTAAAGGCCCTGAGGCTGGCGGGTGCCTGCTGTGCCAAAGGAGGAGCAGGAGGCCAGGGTGGCAGGAGTGGGTGCACAGGAGCAAGAAAGTGAGGGGTGGGCGGCGAGGCCCCAGAGCAGGGGTGTCAAGCTCATGTTCATTGGGGGCCACATCAGCCTCACTGTTGCCTTCAAAGGGCTGACATAACTTTAGGACTGTATAAATGTAACTGCTCCTTAACTGTCGAGGAGTTGAAATCACAGTCGGCCCTTTGAAGGCAACGGCGAGGCTGATGGGGCCCCCGGTGAACATGAGTTTGACACTCCTGCCCCAGAGGGAATGGCTGGGGCACGGATGACGTCTAGATTGTAATGTAGATAGTTTGGCTTTTCCACAAGGCAGATGCAAAGGGTGTTCTTCAAATGGATGCCCAGCTTTTCACCTTTCTTGGTCCTCATCTCTCACTGCAAAAGGTGTGGTCACGAGGAGGGGAGCCCTGTGGTTGGTGGAGGGAGCTTCCGGAGAGTAGCCCAGGGACTGTTTTGCAGACGGTTATGAGGACTTCACAGCTCTGATTGTGGCCCAGGGACCACCTTATTCTCCACTCTCTTTGCACCTGCACCTTCCATTCCTTAGACCAAGCCATTAAGGTGTGTTCCGGCTGATTTGGAAGGCGGGAGACTCACTGGATCAGCCTCCCTGAGAGTGTAGGAGCTGGCACCTCAATGACCTCTGACCTTTCATATAGAGTAGTGAAAGAAATCCCTGCATCCTTGAGTCACCTTTGCTAACTCGGGCTCCATCCCACCTGGTCTAGACTCTGGTCTTTAGTATTTGGGTGGCTTCCATTTCTGACACTTCTCTTAGCTATAATCATTGCAGCCGCAAACCAGGAGAAAAGTCTCTGTGAGCGTTTGGGACTGGGGTGGATGGGACAGGGGCTGTGGGAGCAGGTGTGCCCTGGGCAGGTCGCCCTGCCCGGCCTCCGGTGGAGGATGAGGGGGTTGCACTTGATGACTTGCCCTCCTCCTTTAAAAACCACTGCAGCATTAAAGCAATGATGATGTTCTCCCCCAGGGCATTAATATGGAGTTTTTGATTTGGGTTGTTGAGTATGTCAGCTGTCTCCGCGTGGCATAACATTGATTGTTCTCAGTGTCTCAATTTGATCGCTGTCAACTTCAACTGGTCTACCTGACTGTGGAGGATCGTCCATCGAGAAACCTCCACCATGAAACTTCACAAACCACTCTTGACACATGTGTTCAGTCACGGCACCTTCTCCATACACTGTACAAAACTTTTTTTGCGTTTCAGTTGTGTTTTTACCTTTCTTGAAATAATAAAAGCATAATAAGGCAAAATGTGCATTTTCTCCCATCTTCAATGTTAAAGTGGCTACACAAAAATTTACCCATTTTGATGTTTATTTTTTTAAATGCATGCTGATAGGACAATTGTCACAATACGATCTAGCAAAATTGTCCTGAATGAAGTTAAGGATGGCTAAGCACTACTACAGCCATCTTACAGAAAAAAAAAAAGAAACAAACTTTTTGGCCAACCCAATACTTAGTCTCTGGAAGCCTCATCTGATTCACCCTGAATAAGATGCTGTAGGCAAAGGAGCTGCTATCACCATACTGTTATGACAGAGCCACCTCTCACGGAGCCCTGTTCTTTCCTGGTTCGGTGACCGACAGCCTTTGCTTCACATAATCCTCAGAGTCCTGAAGCCGAGGCTCAGAGCAGTCACGTGCAGGATCCAAGGTCACATGGCTTAGTCATGCCCGATTCAAGGCCATCCTCTGCCTCTTCTGCCTCATTACACGCTTGCCCCCTCAGCATGGATGGGCCAGGATTCTATTGTTCCCCAAGGTTTCCCGTTGGCAAAGGCAGAAGCCCCAGAGTCTCACGCGGAGCTGTGCTTGCTTTGCAGATCCGGCCCCGGTAGCCTCCTTCCAGTGTGAGGTGGTCCCCAAAACGCCGACCTTGGTTCTGAGGTGGGCCTGCCCTCCCGGCACCAGCACGGGCTTTCAGGTGGAGGTCAGCAGAGGAGACTGGAGGAACGAGACATACCTGGAGGGCTGCCCCCCGGAGGAGGCTGGAGCTCAGTACTGGACGGAAGTCACACATTTGAATTTCTCTACCTCATATGACATCAACATCACCGCCTTGTCCTGTAACAAGACGGCACCCCCTACCCAAAACTCCTGCATCACGAGCATCACAGGTGGGCTTTGGGGCGGCAGGGTGGCCTGGTGGCATTGTGGTTACCCTGGAGCAGCTGGCCTAGGGGGAAGTGTGGGGGCCTTGGTCAGAAGTCTCTGCTGAGATAGTGGACACATAGGCACGAGGACACCACCTCCAGTGTCCCCCACTGGAGCTGAAGGTTTGCTAAGCAAGGTTAGGGCTGTGCTGTCCAATAGAATCTAATGTGACCCTCATGTAATATATTATATTATGATTTAATGATACAGCTCAAAGTCTTCTAGGAGCCATGTTAAGAAAACGTAAAACAGAATAATTGAAGTGAATTTTGATCACATTTTATTTAACTCAGTCTATTAAAAATGTTCTCATGTCAACATGTAGTCTGTATAAAGTAAGTTATTAATGAGATATTTGCATTCTTTTTTGGCACTAAGTCCTAGACGTCCAGTCTATACCTTACACATGTAGCATCTTTGAACTTGGACTAGTTACGTTCCAAGTGCCCCACAGCTGCGTGAGGCTGTGGCTGCCATATGGCACAGGGCGAGTTCAGAGAATTGCATTGTGGGTGTTCTGGAGCCCCTTTTTCCAGGTCTCCCTAAATCTTGAACATAGCAATGGAAACACACTGTGTGTGGGAGACAAGTTTAGGTAGAGCAAGTGTGCGGAGAAGGATCAGCTTTAATTCATCATGTCCTTCCCGTTGTGTTAATTCTGGGAGGAGCTTCACGAGCTTTGCTTGGAAAGGTGAGGCACCCCCAGGGGCCGTTCTGTGGGGGGTTTCTGGTTCCTGGTTTCTGGTTTCTGGTAGGGGGGTCGGTCAGATTTCTCCGGAGAGCATTTTAAACCTACTCCAGCAAAGTGAGGACGTGGGCGTGCGCAAGGACGCGGCGCAGGAATGCGGCCGGGTCTCCGAACAACGTGCGTTCTCTCCATGCCACCGTCTCTGCCTCCCTCCGCTGCCGTGTTCTCAGCGGGCTGATCCCTCCCAGGGCCGTCTGTGCGGCGGGCAGATGTCTGCATATGGCTCCCGGGTCCCCACCTCAGAGCTCCTTTCACACAGTCACTCATCTCCTTCTCCTGCCCCAGTTCTCAGGATGGGGAACCTGGCCCCCTGGGTCGGGAGGGCCCGGGGGCAGAAGAAAGGCAGGTCTCCTTCAACCAACAAGGCTGCGTGTGGGAGGCCGCCCCGGGGATGCGGCTGGGCCACTGAGGAGGTCCTTGTGAACTAGGCGGGCTCCCTGCCAGTCCCTTCCCTGCCCCTTGCTTCTGGATTTGCTTTGAATGAGCCCAGCACACAGCCTCCGGAGCACGGGCGGGGACTGCAGATTCTCTCCTTAATAATTTTGCTCCTTTTTTGGTTTCAGAGGTTGGATGATCATGTTTGGTTTGTTCTGTTTCAGACCCGCCTCCTCCAGATGGATCTCCTAATATCACATCTGTCAGTCACAATTCGGTAAAGGTCAAGTTCAGTGGGTTTGAAGCCAGCCACGGACCCATCAAGGCCTACGCTCTCATTCTCACCACTGGGGAAGGTAAGTGGGGGGTCGTTACGGGTTAAACAGCCAGGGACTGACACCCTGGCTGGGCCCCATTTCTGCGCCCACTGAGGCACATTAGAGGTACAAATACATGTCTGTTTCTACACTGTAGCCCATGCCTGGCAAGCAGACGGAGGTGGGAGGGGTCTACTATTTGCCTGATGGTCTAGGTCAGGGGTTGACCAACTTTCTGGAAAGGGGCCAGATGGCAAACATTTGGAACTTTGCAGGCCTTACAGTTTCTGGTCACAGCTCTTCACCTCTGCTGGGGCAGTGCGACGCAGTCCTGGATGATGCAGGGAGAGTGAGTGCGGCTGTTCCAACAAAATGTTGTTTACCGGCACGGGCTGGCTGGATTTGGTCCGTGGGCCCTAACTCACTGACCTCAGATCTAGGTTTTTTGTCTCTTTTACAACATGGGGGCTTATCTTGTAGGTGGCAGAATGTGTATTAAGCAACTCTCTCTCTCACACACACACATGCAAATGCACACGCACAAATCGTCGGCAAAGCGTGACTTTCTCTTGAAAGCAGACGGAATGATTTGCATTTGTAGTGGGAACTTGCACACAGCATCCTCCTGGCTGAGAGAGGAGGCGGACGAAAGGCCCCTTTTCCTTAAAGGGCCCCAGCACGTTCTCTGGGAGTAAGAAAGGAACCATTCGAGGGTGTCTTTGCTAGCTGCGTGGGTGCTTTGTACAAGGCCTGGATTGGAAATGCCAAGTTGTGTTGTTTTGGGTGGTTCTTTAAATGCGAATACTGCAGTACGGCTCCTTCTGAGTCGTTCAGCCTGTGACTGTCCTCATCTCCTCGAGGAAGGTGGGGCTCAAACACACCGCCGGGGTGGGGGTCCTGAAAGACAAGGAATTTGCTGGTTTCGCAAACCTGCAGCAACATTTCAGGAAGTGACGTTGAGCTCTCTCTCTCTGTCTTTCCGTTTGGGTCTGTTTCAAGTACCTAGTCATTTTGCTCTGAAGGTTTTCAGCAAATCCCACACTCAGGCCTTTGCTGCATGAGGCAGGCAGTACTGCATAGCGGTCAGACTGAACGGTACCAGCCTGGGGTGGGCGAGATCGCGTCAGATCGTCCGGGTTAGAAATGCAACTGCACCCTGTGGGCAGTGTGGCCTTGGGCCCTTTTTGCTTTCTGTGCCTTCATTTTCCCGTCTGTCAGATGGGGAGAGTGAACCTAGGTGAAGAGGTTGTTGAGGGGGTTCAATGAATTAACGTAAATAAAGCGCTCAGAACTTAATTCTAGTGGAGCCTGGCATGGGAAGCGTCCTTGAGGGATGGCGGCTCTCATCGCTGCCACCCGTTGTCAGTGTCATTATCCAGACGGTGGGAGACTTACCTCTCTCTGCAATCACTGTCTTATGATTTCCCTTCTCTATGCCTTCCTTAGCTAACCCGTCCACAGAGGTTTTGAACCGTACGTACGAAGATTTCAAAAAGGGGGCCTCACCTACTTACGTGACATACTTCATAACAACAGGAGAAAATGCAAGTTCTGAGGGCTTGTCTGAAGCCTTGAAGTATGAAATCAACGTGGGGAACGAGTCGAACACGCACGGCTATTACAACGGGAAGCTGGAGCCCCTGGGCTCCTATCGGTAAGGCCTCCCGGGTCTCCCTCTTCGGGAGCCGAGCCTCCTGGGGGGCACAGCTCGCAGGCCTGGGTGTGGGACGTGTCTCAGCCTCCTCCTTTCCCCTTCGTCGTCCCGCAGGGCTTGTGTGGCCGGCTTCACCAACATTACCTTTGGCACCGACGGTCTCCTCATAGATGGGAACAGGAGCTACGTGTCCTTCAGTCGCTACTCAGAGGCTGTGTTCTTGCCCCAGGACCCAGGTAGGGGAAGAACCCCAGTGCTGTGAGCGATGCGGTGGGTGTTCGCAGCCAGTGTCCACAGAAGGCTGAGTGTCTCGGTCTCCCTTGGTCTCCAGGGGCGTTGGCCTGCTTGGCTTCTTCTATCAGAAGTTGAGACGTCCCCTGGCCATGAGGTCCCCAAAGGCCCCCGCCCTCCTTCTCTTAATGTCTGCTGCACTTCAGGCTGCAGACCGAGTCCTTTTTCCCTGGCGCAGTGATTGGGGTGCCCACGCGCCAGACCCTCAGTGCGACTCGGTGCATAGAATCCTTGAAGGGGCCACAGAAATGTCTTGTCCAACCCATTTTAGAAATGTGGGTGTTGACGCCCAGAGAGCGAGAGTGACTTGCAGAGGGTTTCCCTGCGGCTTAGAGGCAGGCCTGATGTGCTGGTCTCGGACTCCTTGTCAAGCACTCCTGTCCTTTGTCACACAGAACGAGGTGGTTTAGGAGCTTCAGGGACCCAAGCAGGATACATCCCCCACCCCTCAGGCCAGAGTCATGCCGACCAACTGGCTTGTCAGTTTGCCTGGTCTTCACACCGGGTAGTTGCTCGCTGCAGGACAGAATTCCTGCCCCAGAAGCAAAGTGCAGGGAGTCTCCACACCCTTCCCCAGTACAGAAATGGGTTTCATGTCACCTGAGCACGGAGCTGTAGACACCTCTGCTCACGCGTGCGGAGTAGCCTCAGAAGGTGCGAGGCGTTCTAGCGGTGCTTCCCTTAACGGGGCCGAGCCCTGAGACACCCCCCACTCCCACCCCACTCCAACTCGAGGGGTCCTGCCTGGTTTTCTGTTTTATATAATGGGCCCTGCACGCAGTTTCATCTGAAGTATGAAATCCGTGGGTGAGAGCCTGAAAATCACTGATCTAGCCCCATTCCCTGAATTTACCGCTGGGGGGACTGAGACGGGGAGAGGAGCAGTGACTGTTTCAGGACCTCCAGTTAGTGGGGACTGGGGACAAGTCACCCAGATGCTTAGACTAGTTTTAGGTCCGAAGGTGTTTAACTCTGTGTATGTCACACACACGCTGTCTGGGGTCCGAGGACTCCCCTGGGGGTTGGCGGACACCTCTAGAAGGCGGCTCCTGTTTGGACTTTTCCCAGGTGTCATCTGCGGAGCAGTGTTTGGATGTATCTTTGGTGCCCTGGCTATTGTGGCTGTTGGAGGCTTCATCTTCTGGAGAAAGAAAAGGTGACTGTTACTTATATTAATAATAATAATACCCTCCTTTTTTAAAGGATGCTTTTTATCGTGAAAAACTTTAGACTTTTACGCAGTTGGAAGGAATAGCGTCACGAGCCCCCATGTCCCCATTATGCATGGTGTTGGCTGCAGGAATTGTCTCCTTTCACCCCCACCCCCAGCTGGAGGGTTTCTGAGCAGACCCCAGCCTTGACGTCGGGCCATGGGCAGGCCCTGCAATGCGGTCACTACTTGCAAACAGTGCGTTCTGGTGCACAAGTCAGTTTCCTGAGGCTGGGTGAAAAAGGCGGAGGGGTTAAGCAAAAACACAGAAACACACAAATAAATATGCAAACTCACAGACGCAGACAACAGTATGATTACCAGAGGTGAAAGGGGGGTCGGGAGGAAGTGGACGGTGTAGGGGGGATAAATGGTGATGGAAGAAGACTGGACTTGCGGTGGCGAACATACAATACACAGATGATGGATTATAGAAGTGTCCACCTGAGACCTATATAATTTTATTACCTAATGTCACCTCAATAAATTCAATAAAAAGAAACTAAACCAAACCAAAAGAAACCACTTTTCTGGTGTCAAGAGAGTTGGGTTCAGAGTTAGCCGCCTTTGAACCCACACCCTGTCTCTGACTAGTCGTTAGGGAGGTTTGCATCAGTGTCCTCATCTGTGATGGGGATAAAACTCCTGACCTGGCAGAGCATTAAATAAAGAAAAGTGCCTTGCATAGTGTTTGTGCCTCGTATGCTGTGATTACAGGACTAGTTCATCTGCACACCTGCCACTTGAGGTAGTTAAATTGTAAAAACAACAACTCTGTTTTGAGCGCTTACCGTGTGCCTGGGTTTGTACTCTCCATGAAATCTCTCACGCACGAGGCTCTGGCAGGCAGGTCTGGTCGGCCCCGCTATGAGGGGTGAGCTGAGTGCAGAAGTGTGGACATGGGCTCGAGACTGGTCTTTGCTCTCCCTCGCACACCCTCTTGCCCGATCGTGCGGTGTGTGCAGCCTGTGTGTCCGCTGCGATGCATCGCTGTCATTCCGTGCTGCCAGCCAGGGAGTTTCCGCCCCCGCCCAGGGTTTCTAATGCGGCCACGCCCGGTGCTTCCGCCACCGCCTGGCCCTGTTCACTTAATAGGCAGTGCGGGCTGCCCAGATGCTGATACTTGCGTTTTCAAGGGAGGGGTCAAAACCATTGTTATTGTATCTTGTTAAAATAAAAGTGATACTGTTGCGTATAAAAAAAAACAAGCAAAAGGAGAGCAAAGAAAATAGATAATCCGTAATCACAGCACCCATACGAAACTACCCTCAACACTGATGTTATTACAGAACTCACACACAAACACACACAGACACACAAAGACACACACACACACACACACACACACACACCCAGAAGTGGGATCATGGTGTACGCATTCTTTTCTGGTTTGCTTTATTCGCTTAAGACATGTGGACAGCTTCGTTTTGTCTTTACGTGGATATAGAATATTCAACTGTATGGATGTTACAACCAATGTCCCTTTTTCCCCTTTGCCATAGTTATCTATCCTTGTACCCAAAGATCTGGGCCCATTCACGATTATTCCCATAAATGCCAAGCTGGGCAGTGGCTGAGTCAGTGGGTATACCTGTTTTCCATTTTGATACTGATGCCAAATTGTCTTCCAGAAAGTTGTTTTTTTTTCTTTTTAACACCAGTATGGGGGTTAGCCCAGGGTGCAGGACAGTGTCACGTGCCTCACTACCTTCCCTATGCTGGGTATATTTTCTA
Source organism: Phyllostomus hastatus (assembly GCF_019186645.2). Classification (NCBI taxonomy): domain Eukaryota; kingdom Metazoa; phylum Chordata; class Mammalia; order Chiroptera; family Phyllostomidae; genus Phyllostomus; species Phyllostomus hastatus. The sequence continues at coordinate 29,599,062 of NW_025334037.1, forward strand.
GTTTATTCCATTAACTTATCAGAAAGCCTTTCTAAGAAGCAGAGTATGAAATAAATGAGTCTCACTTTACAATAAGGTAATGCTGCTGATAGATATTTATACCAGGAACTTCCTAAAAGCTGCTTGGGTGAGATTCTGCCATGGTTTTGGATGGTATGAAAGAGAGGAACCTCACAGTTTTCCAATCGGCACTTGCTGCTTAGACCACTCAGCTTAGTACCAGCGCGCAGGGCGAGTGCTGCGTGGGAAGTAGTCCCAAGGGAAGGCATCCTGTAGGCCCATGAAAGGGGCAAAGCACAGAATTAACGTTTTTTTGTCTAACGTTTTTTTCTTTTCTTTTGCAACAGGAAAGATGCAAAGCACAATGACTTGCCCTTCTCTCAAATTAAGTAAGTCTCTAAAGTTATGAGCTTTATTTTAAGTGCTTCGGTCCCCCATCTGTTCAGTAACTATCTAGAGAATTTTTGGTGGGACTTGCAGTCATTTTTCCTGGCTGACACATGTGGCCACGATCATCCAGGAGTTCTTGCTAGCTTTGCTGTCTGCAAGGAATGTGTGTTTATCAGCGTCTGGCAGCCGGCTCCCTGCCACGTGCTGCTGTGGCAAGGGCGACCATACTGACCCTATTCGACCAACAATTCTACTGATAAGTGTGTATTTTGTGATTAAAGCCTAGGTTACCCAGACCTAGGATCAGGGAACTTGCCTGAAGTTACAAAGCCAGTCACTTATATCACAGGGTCTAGAAGTTGAATTTCCTGACGCCAAGTTTTGTAAATAATATTATACTGACCCCTTCCCCAACTTCCCTCCCTACAAAATATTACACTATATATTTTCCTGTTTGGGGAAGATGTTTATCTCCAGAGGCATGGTTGAGTCATTTTTTCTAATTGCATATTTTTTTTTCTCTCCCTTTCTATGATGAAGACCTAAAAAGTGAGTAAGCTCTTTCCTCTAAAGAAAAAATAACTTGTATTTTTCTATTTCAACCGTATTGAAAGTAGAAATCCTAACACACTGTTTTGTTTTCTTAGGTCCAAGTTAATCCGAGTGGAGAATTTTGAGGCCTACTTTAAGAAACAGCAGGCTGACTCCAACTGCGGGTTTGCAGAAGAGTATGAAGTACGTGGTTGTAAACGTCGTGTTTTCATTGCATTGTTTTTCCTGAAAGTTGTAAAACGGCCCGTTTTTGTTTCATGGTGGAGCTCTGGGTGCGAGGCGATTCTCCTGGAGGGCAGAGCAGCTCTCCTGTGTCCCTTGGGGTCGCACTGTGGCCGAGTCCGGCTGTGAGCGCCTAGACCCTAGATGGACCTTAGATTCTCGAGGTGCTGATCCCCCAAGATTATGCAGAGATACAGAACCCGGGCACTCAAGCTATCGGGCTGTTAACTGAAGTAATTAGGGCACTCTGTGAGCCGGAAAGACACCAGATGGGGTAGGTGGGGGGCTGGGGCTGAGGCTGAGGCTGTGTGGTGGAGGTGGATTCTGGAGGGTTTGGTGAAGTCTCTGGAAAAGAGCTTCTGTCTTTCCGTCCCCTAGATGCCTCACCCCCAGACCAGCTGGACACCCCGCCCCCAGGTGGCCACGCCCATCACCCTCCACATGCGCGCGCATTGCAGCATAGGAAATACGTGCTATTTAACACGACAGGGTTAGCTACGGTCATGCTGTATTCCCACTCAATTCTGCCATACTCCGTGCTCAGTATAAATAATATTTGAGCACTAGCTAAATGAACAACTCATTTGTTTTATTTTCAGGATCTGAAGCTTGTTGGAATTAATCAACCCAAATATGCAGCGGAACTGGCTGAGAACAGAGGAAAAAATCGCTATAATAATGTTCTGCCTTGTGAGTTGATTTTTGCAGTCTTCCCTCGAACGGTGGAGGGGAATCAAGATACCAAACAGCCACTTCCACAGCCATGCATTCGTCCCCTGCTGGGTGCTAAGCACTGTGGTTAGGCATATTCTATTGGATTCTGTCCTTGTGGCAACCTCAGGGAACGGGTGGTATAATATTCACTTTGCAGGTGAGGAGTATGAGGCACAGAGTGGCCAAGTGATTTGTCCAAAGTCACACAGACAGTCATGGCAGAACCAGGCTCTTGTCGCTTTCATTCAGGGACAAGGGCCAAGCCTGTGCTTTTTAATTATTATTTTTTTTAATTTTAAAAATGTTTTCCAATTACAGTTGACCCTCAACTATATTATTTTGTATTAGTTTCAGGTGTACAGCACAGTGGTTAGACAATCGTATACATTACAAAGTGGTCCCCCTGACACTTCCGGTACCTACCTGGCACCACACACAGTCATTACAATATTATTGACTGTGTTTCCTGTGCTGTACGGTACACCCCTGTGACTGTCCTGTAACCACCAATCCCTTCACCTTTTTCACCCAGCGCCCCCCGCCCCCCCAGCCCTGCCCCCTCCAGAGCCTGTGCTGTCAACCCCTCTGTCTCTCTGCTCCTTTATTTCCGTTAACGTAGTAGTTCTGGAAGGAAGGAGCAGGACAGGCAGGGAGTGAGGGGCAGGGAGGGACAGGCAGGGAGGGACAGACACCTTCTGCTTGTCCAGATGCGTCTCTCTCTGGTGGGCCGAGTACATTTCACAGCTGAGTATGAGTTACATTTGGATTCACTCCTGTTTTCGAGAATTAACGATGTCTGCAGCCACATTGGCAGGGGTAACAGCAGATTGAGTTTAAAATGATAACTGTTTATTACCTCCTTCATTTAGACAACATGTAAACCCCTTCCGCTAGAAGGTTCTTTGTGGTTTCTCTTCTGGGTGGGAGTCTGGGCACAGGTAGGAGTGTCCGTGGACGGCAGCTGTGCTCTGAGGTCGCTGAAACTGACAGGCTCCGCTGATGACGTTCGAGGCAGGACACGTGGAGATGCTGCCTCCTTCACGTGAACCCGGTGTTTCTTTCCTGGCCTGGAGTGCTAACTTCTGTCTAGACTCAGGATTTCCCAGCTCCTGGATTCTTTCTCTTCATCTCCCCCGTATTGACTGTGGGCTTGGGTCCATATTCTGAGAGAAATGCTTTTAAAACTAGGTGGGTAGCACCCGCCCCAGCACTGCCCTTCCAGGGCTAACCAGGGATTATTGGCCTGCTCTTGCGGCTGTCCATGGAGATTGTCAGGTCCAGAGTTTGGGTCTCGTTTTTATTGGAAGATTTTAGGCTGGACCTCACTTTCGTAACTGAGTTTGGCATTGTTATTTTGTCCAGGGGAGGGCGAGAGAGCGGGCAGGCAAAGGCGGGGAAACATCGGTGGTGTTGCTGATAACTTGGTCTGACATTCAAATCTACGGCTATTATTTTATTTCTTGAGTGGGCAAGTTTGTGTGTTTTTGAGATGGCCCTACTTAGAAAACAGGAGAATTTTGTATTTTAGATCCTCCCCTCCCACCTATAGTAATCTTATACATTCAGTTTATTCTTGAATTTGGTACTGTCTTTTTGTGACAGTTTTTTTTTTTAGGAGACTAGAGAAAGTGTGAAAAGGGTGGGAAGGTTAACCTGAATATGTACCCAGTTGGGGCAACTTTATTTAATCCTAGTGGGAAAGGCACTAGCTTTGAATTCCAACTGCTCTTCACAAGATAGAAGCGCCTGGAGGAGTCACTTAATCTCTCTTACTCTGTCTCCTTATCTGTAAAATGGGCACAAATGCTTGTAGGATGGTTTTGAGGAAAAAGTACCATTGCTCAGGGCATTCCCTGGCCCGTGGCAGGCTGCCCGGATTCCAACCTTGCTTCTGCCACTGACACCACATGCCTCTTCTGTGCCACGTGACACAGGGCGCCGGTGAGGATCACGTGTGGCCACACATGTGCACTGCCAACCTGTGTACCTTCAAGGGGTGACAGAGCCCCTGCGTTGCCATCGTGCACTTCTTTTTTCTGTCTTGTAAGTAACTCCCCTCAAACACTCGCTTCTCATGAGGACCTTCCTCTCTTCCTGTCACAGATGACATCTCTCGCGTCCGACTTTCCGTCCACACCCACTCCGCGGACGACTACATCAATGCCAACTACATGCCTGTGAGTGGGGAGCTGGCCCGCCAGCCCCAGCTTGTTGGGGGTGGGGGGGGCCTCCAGAGCTCCTCTTTCTGTTTCTTTGACGTCGAGTGCGTGCTGATTTCCATTTTTAGGGCTACCACTCCAAGAAAGAATTCATTGCCACACAAGGACCTTTACCCAACACTTTGAAAGATTTCTGGCGAATGGTCTGGGAGAAGAATGTGTATGCCGTTGTCATGCTGACCAAGTGTGTCGAACAGGGGAGGGTAAGCGCCTTTCAAAAGTACATGTGACTAAGTTAAATTCATTCGTTCATTTTTTTAGTGTGGTGGGTGTCTTAAAAGCCATTTGTCCTTTTAGTTTTTTCCCACTCGCCTTAAAAAAACCCCACTTCTCCAGACATGAGCACCTCTATTCTTAGAAACTTGTTTTCTGTCTTTTTATTCTCCAAGTGAAAAACTTAAAAGAAAATCTTATTTAAAATAAAATAACTACAGAGTAAAGAAAATTCTTTAAAAAACCTATGTTAGTACTACCTTCATTTGTGGAAAAATATTATTCTCTATTCATTGAGTCGCTGCTGCTGAAGTTGGTTAATACAAGGAATTGGGTTAGTGCGTTGGGAACCTCCTGGGCCTGGAGCAAAATGCTACCTTGCAGGGCACAGCTCCTCCCTTCTCCAGCTCTGTGATTGGCTGCAAGCTCACTGTGTCTCTAAGCAACCCACTTCTTCATCTGTGATGTGCTGCTCGACCAACTTGGCGATTTTCAAACTTGCTTTTTAGCCTTGGAAACTTTTCTTCCTGCACCATCTCGGTCTTCTCCCCAGATAAGTCTTAGGAGTCCTTGCTCCTTTGTGGTGGCCTGCAGTGCCCTGGCTGCTTCCATTAAAGATACGATTTCTTCTAGTAATAAAACCCCATGTCTCCATGGCCATCTGAGGAGGACTGGAAAACATGTTAGATTCAGAAACTCTGTGCCTGAGCAATAGGACCTAATGTTGCTCTGAATGTTTTCATGTAGGCCTATTATTTGAGGAATAGGATAGGACTTGAGTCCCTAAGCCAGTGGTTTTCAAACTTTAACATGCATCAGAAACACCTTCAGAATCTCTCACTCAGAAGCCCCGTGGGGGACCCAAGAACTGCATCAAGACAGTCCCAGGAGCAGCTGCTGCTCCTGCTGCAGGTGCACGATAGCGAGAACCCGTCAGGCATCATTGCTTGTAATGTTCTTTACTTCCCTTTCATATAGCAGATGTTTTTCCAGCCCCAAGTACGCGTGAGATCCTGGGTTAGGGGCCAGGCATGGAGGAGTGACAGGTAACAAAGAACAGTAAGAGATGGTTTCCATCTTTGCACTTCTTGTGAAACAGAAGATGGGGCTCTGCACCCCCTTCTTGTGTCAGAATAGGTCATTAATGCAAATGGAGGGACATTATTTACGAATGCAAGCACACTTCACGGTGCTGTTTAGCCCAGAGGCTCACACGTGGAACATTATTATAAATATCTGTTAGAGAAACGAAAATGAGGTAGTGAAATTAACGAAGATCCTGAAGATGAATTTAGATGGTCCCTTGCTCATCTTAAGTCAGAGTTGAAGCGGATGATACTTATTCTGAATGAAACGGGAAGGGAGCCAGCATATTTTCTGCACGAGATAACTCCATATATGTTCTTTGTTTCCCAGACAACCCTGTGAGGTAGTATCCTTATTTTATAGATGGAGACACAGAGGTTCAGAGAGTTTAAGACCTTGCCCACCGGGTAGCACCAAAAATCCAGCTGGTTAAGAGGCTGAGCTGGAAATCAACTGCATGTCAGTATGTGTTCAAATCCTGTGTTCTTCCACGGGGCAGTAGACCAGAAACTGGGATCTTTGAAAAAGTGCAGATCCCCTGCCTGGGTCAGACTCTCTGGAGGTGGGACCCAGGCACCTGATTTGAAAGTGAAACAGACCTCCTGGGTCAATCAAATAACCAGCCAGGTTTGGAAACCACCAGCTTGCTGTAGAACACGCTTTGGAAAGTGGAGTGTGTGTGTGTGTGTGTCTTTTAAGTTGTTTGCTGAATGTGGTTGCAGATATTCTCAGAGAGTAGTCATTTCTCGATTTTTATTTCTGTTCACATTTGCTTACCCACCTTATAGGATCCAAGATCCTGAAATGATCTCATTTGGTGCTCTTCACTGGTGTCGATGTTTGCATTGCAGTTAGCGTGTCTCTGACGATAGTGGGGAAAGGTCTCATTTCTTCCAGCTGCACGTGGTTGTCGCTCGATCAGAGACGTTGAGTTCACAGACGTAGGGGGGTTGCTGTAGGGGCCACTGGGAGCTGCTGGGACTGTGTCCCCTGGGAAGCTGCAGCTGCTGCCCAGCTGGAAATCAGTTTTCACGCAGAAATGGGGCCTCAGCGTTGGCCAGATTGTCTGCTTTTTTTTTTCAAGAGAAGCCAGAAATCTGGATTTTTATGAAAAACCGTCCAATTTTAAAAGAGTTGGCAACAGTTGTAAATGAAAAAGCCACAATTTTAAGGGTCAAGCAGAACCCATCTGAAGGACTTAACCAGTGCCTCATGCCAGTGCTCAGTCTCTGGTCTCCCTCGGGAGGCTTTGGTGGTAGCGGATGGCGTGACCTGCGTCTTTGTAGTAAAATGCATGTTCATTCTAGACCAAGTGTGAGGAGTACTGGCCCTCCAAGCAGGCCAAGGACTACGGGAGCATCACTGTGGCGATGACGTCAGAAATCGTTCTTCCGGAATGGACCATCAGGGACTTCACGGTGAAAAACGTAAGTAGGGAGTCCAGGTGTTCGGGTCTTCTGTAACATTACCCTGTGTTCATTTGAGGGGCCATGCTTTTTTAGGTTAGTCTTCACCAATATATTTTTTCATGCATCTGAAAAACATTTTTGCTTTCTTCTTTACAGAATAAGACAATTCATGTCTGTACAAACACTAAGATAGATTTTAGGTTTACTTTCTTAAGGAGCATTTCATGGTACTCTTGACTAAAATGGACCTTAAGAGCTGGCTCAGTGCCCATCGCTCTTTTCCTTGCATGTCCAGGTGACTTGCCCGTACAGCTTCTGTTACAAAGCACGGTCCTTTCAGATTAGCTGGTTGGAAACATGGCGTCAGCAACGCCATTTCCTGTGGGAGCGGTTTATGGTAACGGTTTCATTCATAGGATTCCAGGGCACCTGGCTTCCCTTACTGCCCAAAACTATGAAAAACAAATCCAATAAATTGTGTAGGCATTTTAGGAAGTCACCTAATGTGTCTTTTTCTTTTCTTAAGGGTGTTTAAAAAAAAGCAGTGTCAGGAAGTAACACTGATATCTCCTGATGGGCATAAATTGTGTAAATTGGCATCACCCTTGGCAATTTATATCAAAGGCATGAAAATATCCATTCCCTTTGATCTGGTCATTCCAAGTTTGAGAATCTGTCCCAAAGAAACAAGCTGAAGTGTAGGAGAAGGCTTATTATTCATAAAAATGAATCTCAGCCTTATTTGTAGTGGGGGGGATGTGATTTGGAAACCATGCACATGCCTAGCTTCTGGAAAACGGATAACTAAGCTGTAGGCTTTGTAGTCACAGTACTGTGATTCAGCTGTCAGTAATGGGAGCTGTGTAGGCTGGATCATTACCGTGAGTATAAGTAAGTGAACATGCTGGGAGACAACGCTTCATGCATGTCGTGAAGAGTGTGTCACAGAAGAGGTTGGCAGGAGGCTCAGATGGGAATGCCTGCCGTCCAGTGTAGGTGAGCAAGGGCAGGGCCTGGCCATGGGCATAATGAGGACCGTTGAGTCCGGGGCAGGAAGGGCCTCGCCTGGGTGGAGTTCTGATAATCAAGGTAATCACTGTATCACTCTGTTATAACAAGGTTCACTTTCTGTTGTCTGCCTGATGTTGAAATGGATGTTTTTGGGCGAGGGCCTTTTCTCAAATGCCCATAATTCTAAATATTGATGCTTGCTGTGTGCCCCTCATGTTTTTAGGTTCTCTGGGAATTATGAGGCAGGTTTTTCCCTGAAGGCACCAAATATGCTAGTTGTATTTGTATATATTTATTCTAGCTCAGTGACATTCCCAGGTGGGCTCAGGGCTGGGGTTGGCGAAGCGCTAAGGAGTCGTAGGTGTGAGAACGCGAGCACGCCATTGGTAGAACACGGTGCTGGGAAACGGAAGGGGCCTGAACCCAACCTCAGAGGGTGAGGGACTCTGCATCTGGGCTGAGTGTTGGGGACGTGACTTTCCTTCCCGGAACCTTTGCTCTCTTGTCCTTAGAGGCGATTTGATGAACACGTCCCCATTTGTGCAGGCACTTTATGAGCTGCTGCATCAGTGTAAAATTCCAATTTCTAGTTGTAACTACCCGTTTCCCTGCCTTTTCAGCTACCTGGTGCGGTTCAGCATTCAGGTACTGCTTGATTTCACTAGCCTTTCTGATGCTGCTAGGCAGTCTTTCTCTCTGGCTCTAACCCCTTTTCTTGGCTTTTAGAACTTGACAAGCGACAGTCACCCTCTGCGACAGTTCCACTTCACCTCCTGGCCTGACCACGGGGTGCCCGACACCACCGACCTGCTCATCAACTTCCGCTATCTGGTTCGCGATTACATGAAGCAGAGTCCTCCCGAATCGCCAGTGCTGGTGCATTGCAGGTAGGCAGATGGCGCTCCCTGTGCGACAGATTTCAAAGGCAGTTGTAAGTACGGCCGCTCTGGAAAGGCGGGGTGTGAGGCTGAATGCAGCAGGCATTTACAGACCCAGGAAGGGCTTGGATGAGGGACCACGATTTATTCCCGAAACCCTGGGGCAGGGACTGGCAGACCGTGGCTTGTGGGCCAGAGCTGGTAGGTTGCCTATATATTTTTTTAAACCATAATGTCTTTCATATTTATAATGTTTATTGTAAAATATGTTAACCTAAGCCCTGGCTGGCGTAGCTCAGTGGATTGAGTGCGGGCTGCGAACCAAAGTGTCTCGGGTTCGATTCCCAGTCAGGGCACATGCCTGGGTTGCAGGCCATGACCCCCAGCAACCGCACATTGATGTTTCTCTCTCTCTCTCTCTCTCTCTCTCTCTTTCTCCCTCCCTTCCCTCTCTAAAAATAAGTAAATAAAATCTTTTAAAAAATATGTTAACCTTACAAAAATGTAGAGAATAATAACAATTTAATAAAGCATAACATGAGGCCATGCATGGGTTTTTATTGGTTTTTGTTACTAATGCATTATAGATGTAAAGTCTCCACTTACTGGCCTCCTATCGCCTTCTCCTTACACAGGAGAACATGGCTCTAAAGTTTATCTCCATCCTTCCCTTGTGTGCTTTTGTAATTTTATTATATATGTATATGCCTCTATAGTCTCATCTAGCTTTACACTTGCACCAGATTTTATCATGTACACATCATTCTGCAACCTGCTTTGTTCATTCGGCATGTTTGTTATTTGACAGTATTGAAACATATAATTCTTAATTTTTTTTTATTTTTATTTTTTAGAGAGAGGAGAAAGAAGGGAGAAAGAGAGGGAGAGAAACATCAATGTGTGGTTGCCTATCACGCACCCCCTACTGGGGACCTGGCCTGCAACTCAGGCAGGTGCCCTGACTGGGAATTGAACCTGTGATCCTCCAATTCTCAGGCCAGCACACTGAGCCACATGAGCCAGGGCACATAACTCTAATTTGTTTTATTTAATCACTTAAAAATATTTTTGACACACAAAAACCGCACATGCTATATACAAGTTGATGAGTTTGGGGATAAGTATACACCCGTGAAACTGTCGCCAGCATCTTTCTTTGCTGCCTGTTTTTGTCGAGTTTCATTGGAACGTAGCCATTCTCATTTGTTTACACAGTGTCTGCAGTTACTTTTATGCCGTGGTGGCAGAAAGGGGCCATTCGGTTGCCAGCTGAAGGTGTTTACTGTCTGGCCCTTTACAGAAGAAGTTTGCCAGCCCCTTCTCTTGAACAATGACATTAGCTTTAAAGCTGGAGGAATTAATTTTGAGACAGCAGAAAGGAGGGGCTTTTCTGCCCTGTGGGGACTAAACTGATGAAACTTGCCATCCTACTTTATGGCGGTAACTTGCACAGCACTGAGGTTTAAGACTCTTTAGCAAAGTGTTTCATTTGTGGCATTTGGCTCCAAAGGAACTGTAGGACTTTGGGCCCCAGTCCCAGGCTGGTGCAGTGCGATTTGCTGAGGCTTCACCTGAGCAAGTGCTGAGTGGCCCTGGGCTGTGCCCTGAGAGCCTGATGATGGTGGAGAGCAAGACACAGGCGCAGGGAACGTGGGAGCCGAGCAGCGATGGTAACCCCCAGCGACGTGCTCATTTCTCTTCCCTTCCAGTGCGGGGGTTGGGCGGACAGGCACGTTCATCGCCATCGACCGGCTCATCTACCAGATGGAGAACGAGAACGCCGTGGACGTGTACGGGATCGTGTATGACCTTCGCATGCACAGGCCTTTGATGGTGCAGACCGAGGTGAGGCCCGCATCCGTCTCGCCATCCCCCCTTCCTGTTTGCTTTGGAAAGGTTGTATCACAACACATACGTGTGTTAAACTCTTTCACCCTTCCAGATCTTTCTGGCTCTTGGCCATGAGGTAACACTGATTTCTTTAAGATCCAAAACCGACATGGGCTTGAACTACCTGTGGCACAGGGTGGCGGCGATGGCACCACACCCCTAGACGTGCCAGGGTCCTTCCTCTGCCGCCCGTGGCTCACCCAACAACCTCAGCCAGTCTCTGAGCTTTGGCTTGCGGATGTCACTCTCGTAAAACTGGCATTTGCACTCTTTGTTTCTAAGAAGCTCTGACCCCCCTGAAACGAAGCCCGTGAGCAGGCTTATCAAATGCCAACAGCATGAAACTGCGCAGTGCTGCGTAAGCACTGACGGCAGGGTAGCCTCACCCGGCCGTGCGACCATTAAAGGGCATCAGTCACGCAGCCTCGGGAGGCGATGGACGCTTAATATCCACAGTGTCGCTTGTGTCAGATGTCGGGTTTGGCTTTCCCTGAAATGTTCCCCACAAATGTCATCTTCAAGGCATGTTCTCAACCAGTGCACTGGGAAATGGCCTTTCTCAAAGCTGTCGGGTTGAGTGGGCCCCCACCAGGGTGAGGGCAGAATATTAATTCTGCCTCAGGCGGTCGCTGTGCAGCCCTCGAGAAGTCTGTGAATGCTCGCTCTGTTGTTGAGCCAGCAGGGAAAGTTCCAGAGGCCTGGGGACACCATGTGCCTGGGGGCGAGCGGCGTGGTTGTGTGCAAGGCGTGGAATCCCCCTCCAGAGTTGGTCAGAACAGACATTGTCTTTTTTCTGCCTAATTATGCAGAGCAGTGGTTCTCAATCTTTTTTCCTCCTTTGGGGAACACAAAAATCTTAACACCTGCCTACAAATTCTTTTCACGTCCCTTTTTCATAAAACGTTTTGAAAATAATATTAACCGTCAATATTAAAAAATCTGACAGTACAGGATTACATACAATATGTTTTTGCCTGTTACTTTTTCTTCCCCAACCACACTCCCCAGAAGCGGCCAGTGTTGACAGTTTGTGTGCATTTTCATAGGTTTTTTTGTGTGCAGCTGTAGAAGAACACACGTACACACACTCAGACACGGAGCAGGTTTCTGATCCTATTTTATATGTAATGCTGCCCCGTGATCGTTTTTCTTTTATAGCGCATGGGTATTCTTCTGTGCGGCATATACTCTTCTTCCTCTTCGTCACGGATGCCTGCAGGTTCTGATGTGTTTGCCTGCAGGCGGTCCCCACCCAGCTCTGCCCTGACCATCCCCCTAAACCCGCCTCCTCCGCTGAGAATCACAATTTGCCTCTCATTCTGCACACCCTCACTGCTCTGCATCTTCACCCCGACATCCTTTCTCTGCCCTTCCCCGAGAGTCTGGTATCTCTCCCTGGGTGTGCAGCCGAGCACGTGACACATAATAAATGAGAAGCTGGGGCTGTTGTGGGCTGTGGGTGGGGGGGAGCCCGTCAGTTACATTCCTGGTCACCAGTGGGACGAGTTCACTTCTTTTTCCCTTGAGAATTATGGAAAACCAGGAAAAATGTGCTGTGACTTTTTTTCTTTTTCAAAACAGATTTTTTTTTTAAAGGGCTGTTTTACAAGATCCACCTGCTAAAGCGAGGACCGCGTTGGGTTGAATATAGTTTAAGCACCAGAGGTCTGTTTTTACCCACTGTGTCTTGGACAGGAGTTCCGGGGAGTCTGCCCCTCCGGCTGACAATCACTGACGATGAGATTCTTGCTCCCTATGCGTTCAGATTTCACCAGAGTGCGATTACCCCTTGACACGTGTTACCTGGAAGCGTTTGCCGTGGGGCAGGTGGGGTGGGCACGCGGGGATCTGTTTGAAACTGACGTTGGGCGCTCATCTCCGGGAACGGTGCTCATGTGCTTCCTTCTTTTCCCTTTTCCGACAGGACCAGTATGTTTTCCTCAATCAGTGTGTCCTGGACATTGTCAGATCCCAGAGGGACTCGAAGGTAGATCTCATCTACCAGAACACGACCGCAATGACAATCTATGAAAACCTCGCGCCAGTGGCCACGCTGGGACAGATCAACGGTCACATCGCCTAGTCCCAGGGGCAGCCCTTTCTGGAGTTGACTAGACCATCACACCCCGGGCACAGGGAAGCGCCCCCTTGTGGACTTGTTTTTATATGTCTGGTATCTTCATTCTTTGTTCTGTTTTGTTGGAACTAATCGAGGGTGTGAAGCTGCACACGTGACACCTGATAAGTGAGAAGCTGGGGCTGTGGGGGGGGGCGGCGGGTGGGGGTGCACCCATCAGTTACATTCCTGGTCACCAATGGGATGAGTTCACTTCTTTTTTCCTTGAGAATTACGGAAAATTAGGACAAGTGAGCTATGACTTTTTTTTTTTAAAACAGATTTTTTTTTAAAAGACTATTTTATATGATCCACGTGCTAAAGCCAGGACTGTATTGGGTTGAATATATTTTAAGTATCAGAGGTCTATTTTTACCTACTGTGTCTCGGAATCTCGCTGATGGAACCTGCCTAACTGTGGAGGATGGCCCTGTCGGCAGGCATCCGTGGCTCCTCCCCCGCCGGGGTTTTCTATTTGAACACGTGCCTTTTCTGAACTATGCTTCCACAGGCAACACTCAGTAGATTTCTATATTTTTGTATTGAATCTCGTAATTGGAATATGTGGAATATTTAAACAGTAGTTTAGGATCAGAAGTTCCGCCTTCTCAGTAACATTCCTGCTCTTATTTGATTAGAGAAGGCGCCCCCCCTCCCACCCTTTTGTGTTCTGTTCTCTCCTCCCTTTTCCCTCCCAGTTTTCCCCAAAGACACGCCTGTCGGGCACATTTTCAGCCCGTTGGCTGAGAGTGGAAACCAAGTATCACCTTGAGAATTTTGAGACTGGGGGAAGCAAAAGAACCCTACGGCGCTGGACTCTCCTTTTCTGGTCCCTGTTTCTTCCTTTTCCTCATTTCTGTGTTTGGTAAGAAGGATTATTTAAAGGTGCAATATGTGATTTAGTGATTCATGATGCTCTAGGTTTTTAGTCACGTTTTACTCAGGTTGGCATTTTATGTGTGTCTGTGTATGTGTGTGTTTAAAAGTGTGGCAATCTGTGAACACTTCAGTGTGAAAACAGTGTCAAATTAATTCCTCCTCCTTCAAAGTCCACTGGCTTTAGTCTATCTGCAGTGAAAAATATCGGTATCTACTGTATATATATGTATACTAAACTCTTCAAAAACAGTCATTCCTTTGAATTGAGGTGTACAAAGTTGGAATTTGTATCAAAGATGTAATTATTATTTTTAAAACCTCTTTCACTATACTGCTGCTGTAATTACTTTGATTTTTAAAAAAGTGTAGATTAACTTTTTTTTTTTTTTGCTTCAGATGTGTATCCACCAAGAATTTCAGAATTTATGTTGATTTATTTTATTGGTACATAATCTGTAAACTTCTCAAGGCATTAACATGAAAGGATTGTTTCTTTTTATTTTATATTGTGGCTCAGGTTATATTGTGGAGAAGTGTTGAGTGTGTCCTTCAACAGGCAATGAAGTATACAAGGTCGTATGAAGGAATGTCCGGGTCCCCGAAAGCCCGTGGCCGTGGGCCACAGCCATGAACCTGCTGTAAACTTGGGACACACGTGTCCTGTTGAAGACGGGGCCGGTCTTCTCCGAGCGCCCCGGGCCGCGTGCCCGGGGGCAGCCCGTCTCCTGACCCCGCCTCGCTCCTCAGCTCGCCGGCACTTTGATGACAGACTGGACATGTGACTGGGTATTTTGGGGTCATGAAGGATGAACCACAACGTACTGACGTCCCTCGATTCAGTTCAGGCGTCAGTGCCGGGAGTCTTTTGTCCCCTTTTCCCGTGGAGGTACCGAAAAAATTAAAAGGAGAGGCGACGGTGGTGTCAGGTTTTGGGAGACGCTTACGTCCCAAATGGAAATTGCACTTTTTGCTGAATCCTTTGCTATCTTTTGTAGGGAGCAGTTCATTCAGTATCCGACCCTTGAAGGAATGGGTGGGCCAGCCAGGTCGGGCCCCCTGGGCTCAACGTCAGAGGGGCCCTGGGCTCTGCAGGTTTCAGGGAAGCCACGCCCTCCCGTCCGCGGTGTTGGGGGCAGCCGGGTCTGGGCGGATTGCTTCCAAACCCTCACACTGGCCTGGCCCCCCATCCGGTGCGTGCAGATCTCGGTGCGCCCCACAGCGCCACCCGGAGGTCCCTGTGCACGCGGCAGCTCTGGGGCCACACCCCGCCCCACTGCAGTTTGTCAGGAAACCATTGCGACTGAAATCCGGTGGAGATGCCCGCCCTGCCCTGCTCTGCCCACACCACTGCCATGGAGACTCGGGGTGGGGGAAGGGCTGGGCTCTCAAAATTCCTTTGAAACTAATGAAAACAACAATAATTATAACCATGTTGCATGAAAAGTCAAAAAACAGAAGCCCTCCTCCCTTCCGCCTGGTGTGGGCCTGGGAGCCGGGCAGTAGCCCACAAGCCACCGCCTGGCGTCACTGCGGATCCCTGGGGAAGGTTCCTGCTGGGGAGGTTCGGATTCCACATGGCAGGTCACCCAGAGGTCACGATGCCTCTCTGCGCCCTGAGGACAGCTGGGGGTGCGGCCCATGGGGGTGGTGACCGTATTTATAACAGCGATGGAAAAGGGAAGATTAATATGTAAAAAATATAAAGGATATAGGGGGTGGGGGTTAGTGATCACAGGAAAGAAAGATGTTTTCCAGCTCCTGTCCCAAACCCAGGAGCGAGGAACTCAGATTTGAGGCGTTGAGTGGCATCGTGGAGCTGGTGGAATGCCCTGCTGTAGCATTGGGGTTGCCCACAGGAGAGCAGCCAGGGAGGGACCCGCCGGCCGTCAAAGAGCCAAAGATGGGTGGGCAGTGGCTTGGGGGATTTGGGTCATGGGGTCTCTTCTCAGAGCAAAGATGTTTCACCTCCAAAGTTAAATGTAGTGACGACTGGCGCCAGGAGGAAATGACATTTGGGGTCTGCTCTCTGTGACCATGTAGTGACCTCCAGCTAGACTTCGGAAGCGTGGACTCCACTGGATTTGGGCTTCACCAGGTCAGGGGCTGCTGGGGGGGGTGGGGGGCCGTCCCGCGCCGCTGACTCACGTCTGCTTTTCATCTGGGATGGAAAAGCCTGGTTTCTTCCAGAATGCTGGATTGTGCTTACTGAGCTCAGCTGGACTTGGTGACTGATGTGGTTTGGCCTCAACGGTCCTGAGCTCTGAGCTTTCACTCTCCAGAGCGGTTGAGTGCTCTACATACTGTAGCCCTCCACTCCGCCCCGCCCCCTCCCCCCCTCCCCACCCCCGTGGGGCACAGATGGTAGGATGTGTTGATGTAGACTCTAAAACTGTAATTTTCTTGTAACTATTTTGGAATGATGCATATTTCTAATGTTTGTTACACTTGTACAGAATATTGCTGTTGGTTGCTTTTCTTTGTTTTGTAAGGAAAAAATGGACTGGAAAAAAATTTTTTTAAAAAGACTTACAAATACCAAATATAAAAAATGTCGATACATTATACCTTTGTTCGTTTCTTTTTTTTCCCCCTCCTCCTCACTCAGTGTCCACACCATTTCACCACGCACTGGGTTTGCAGGCCTGTGCTCCACCGGGCCACCCTTTAAACACACACACACACACACACACACACACATTCCCCTTTTGTATCTCCCTCACTGTGTTGGCTTGCTTGGGCGGCCATAACGAGGTTCCACAGGTGGGCTGTGTGGCTTTGACGAGACAGTTATTTTCTCACGGTCCTGGGGGGTAGACGTGCTGGCGGGGAGGTGTCGGTGGGGTGTGTTTCTTTTGCGGCCTCTCTGCTTGGCCTTGCAGATGGCCGTCTTACCCGCCCCGCCCCCCCCGCCACTCCTCCCTGTCCTCATGTGGTCTCCCCTCTGAGTGTCTGTGTCCACATCTCCCCTTCTTGTATGGACATCAGTCCTCTTGGATTGGAGCCCACCCTCGTGACCAAGTCTTACCGCCATTACCTCTTGGAAGTCCCTGTCTCCAAATACAGTCGTATTCGGAGGTACAGGTATCTGGAGCTTTAACATACAAATTTTGGTGGAGACATAGTTCAGGGCAGAACACCCATCCATGGCGACTGAGTGACAAGGAGACGTAGCAGATGGGAGTGTGTGCTGGAGAGGTGGACGAGTGTGCTCTCAGAGGGACAGACGCCTGCTTGGTGGCAGCGTATGTGCCTCAGGCCAGTGCCCAGGGTTTGCAGAGGATTTGTTGTTGATGGATTTGGGGAATCCCAGAGATGCTGGGATACTGGGGCATTTTAGTTCATGTCTTTCTGGTATGCTTGGGCAAACACTAAGCAGACTAGGATGAGTTTGCTTTGAGATCTCTCTTGTTCCTCCGGCCAAATTAATTAGTCCATTCAACAGCGATACACTGAATGCCTACTGCGCACCAGCCAGGGTGCCTCAGTGGCCGAGGGTTCCACGGTGAACACGACGGGCAAGAGCATGGTCCGCATGGGGCTCGTGTTCTGACCGGAGGAGGCAGACAAACAGCAAGAACCCCAGATCTTTGGTGTGTTAGACAGTGAAACCACAGAGAGAGCAGGCAACTCCCTGACGCACCAACTCCTCGTCGTCACAGGATGCGGAGAAACGCTCTCTGCAAGTCCTCCACGTGCTCTCACACAAGCCCTGCTTGGGGGAGAAGGAAAGAGAGACGTTTGGACAGCACAGTGCACACTTCTCGGGGGGACAGAGGTGGACGCAGTGGAAGTCCTGCCCTTATGGACGGACAGTCCAGAGGGAGGGGCCTGGTGCACGTGGGGTGCAGTTGGCAAATGAACCCCATGAAATGCCAGAGGAGGTGTAAAGAAGCAGGTAATAGGGGTCCCAGAAGAATTAAGAGTGGGGTGGCCTCTGAGCTGACTCTTACGCAGAATTTCAGCGAGATGATAGGGGGGTGCGGAGGCACAGGGTGCGGACATGCGTGCTTCGCTCGGGCTTCTGGGGGACTGAAATATGGTGTGCAGGAAGGGGTAGGGGAGGTGGTGACAGATGACCCTGAACGCTAAGAGCTCTGGGAGGGTGTGTGTGGGAAATAAAACCGTCTACCCTCGGAAACACTGCACCAGGGGGGTGTGTGTGTACAGACATGCACACATACATATGTAAACACACACACACACACACACACACACACACTCTTCACTATTTTCTTTGGATGGCGCCTGCACGGTGGGTGACCACAAGAGGATGTGGAGAAGGACACCACCAGCCGCTCGACTGGCCAATGGCAGCAAAGGATAAAACTGGCCACACTCAAGGCCAATTGAGCATGCTCAGTGGGAGACATGCTTCCTGGGCCAGTAGGTCCCCACAAGGTTCCCAACAGCCACTGATGTCACGTCAGCAGGTCAGGCTTGCCTTGCCAATCTCTCCCTCTCCACCCCCACACTCCCTTTCTTTTTTGGGGGAGAGACTACGGCTAAATGCGGTTTTGCTTGCCGAGGACCAAATAACTAGTAACGATCCCAGCACACTCTCCAGTTGTGTTTCCTGGGACACAGAGGGTGAAATGTGGTCACTTGTCCAGGCATGGGGTCCCTGGGTATGTCCAGGTCTGCCTGAGGTCTGTCACAGTTCGTGTGCCGATGAGGCAAAGAGCACAGATCTGGAGCGTGTCCCACCCTCTACTATTCCAGATGTGGTCACTACCCCGGATGAGGGCACAAAAGTATTTTGCTTTGAAAAATATGCTTCTGGATGTCTGTTGGTATGAAGAATGGTGCAGGCCCAAAGTTTGGAGGCCTGAGCTCTAGTTCTTTCATGCCCAGGTGACCAAAATAACTGACATACCTCACTGTGTCGGTTTAAGGTGTACAGCATGGTGGTTTGATTTACGTATACCGTGAATCAATGGTGGCCACAGTGGGCTTAGTTAACACCCATCATCTCACAGAGAAACAATAAAAAAAAAAAGAGAAACACGTATCCCTGTGATGAGAATTCAGGGTCTACTCTCAACGATTTGCTTGCACATCACACGGCAGTGTGGCCGCAGAGACCACACTGCACCTTACATCCCTCGTTCTTCAGTTTGTGCGTCACATCCCCGCACCTGGTTTATTTTATCAGAGGGAGCTTGTACTTTGTGAGCCCTGGGTTTTAGTCATCTCTTTCAACGGTAGATGATTTTGTTTGCAAGAGTCAAAAATTTTTTTTAACACAGGCAGTTATGAACAGAACCCGAGAGAAAACAGTCAGGATTTGCATTTTCCTCTGTGCCGGAGGCCTTCACTAAACATTACATTCTGGTTAGCTCTCTGGGCTCCCTGCTCAGAAACAGCGCCTGGGCCGGGGCTGGGGGGGTGCATCCACACTCTGCGTACTCTGGGTCTTGCCAGAGCTGTTCCCAGCTCTTCTGCACACGCGACTGGTTTGGGGGAGGCAGAGGATGCAAATAACTTTCACATTCTATCACTGACCTGGTGGTAGTTGTGTTTAAGGATAAGCTGCAAAACGGCCCAGCATGGAAACATCTCCTGCTCTTAGCACTTGGTCTGAGGAAGATTCCCAGGTATGGCCTAGAAACTGAGGTATCATGGGAAATAAAAATCAGATGAATCCCTGTGCTCTTCTAACGCGTAAAGCTCGAGTGAGAAGAGCAATTCATAGAACTATAGGCAGAGAACAATCCCATTAAAATTCGGGTGAGTAGAAGACAAGAACAACTCCAGACTCCTGTATGGGTGGAATGGTGAGTGGCTTCCGTTTTGATTTTTGCTTGCCCAAATGTCCTGATTTCTCCCAATGAACATGGAGTGACCATTAACAATGGTCAATCAAAAGTTCGACATTTCCTCCCTGACTCAGCATTTAAAAAAAATCTTTGTCATGTTTTACAGAGTTCTTTAAAATGAGGGTGAACGCAAAGCTGTTGCTGGCAGTTTGTGAAACATGGAAGTTAAGTTTCTGGACGTTGGGTTCGGCACCATCGAGCTGGAGGGAACAAGGGATCTTCTTCCCTCCCAGCTGAGTGTGAGTGGCCAGGGGGGATGCTTGTTGGTATCTAGGTAGTGGAAGGAAGAGGCAGGGAGAACAGAGGTCTAGGTCCTGCTCCCAAAAGCTCTGACAGCCCTCCCATCCCTTTGGGGCTGGTTGTGAACGCTCCCTGACACCTCCGAGGAAAAACCCCAGACCCTAGACTTTGCCAGTTACATCCTATCCAACTCAATTCCCAGGTAAGGCCTTCAGACCAGAGTGGAGCAGCGCCGGCCGGGAGCAGCAGTTTTGGATGCGGACACTAGATGGCACCAGAAGACCAGGCTGAAGACGCAGTCCTTGCTTGGACTGCAGCTGGCAACCGGGGAAAAAGGACTGGAAACTGAACCAGGAAGTTGATAGGGGGATGCCTGAAAATCAGCAACAGGGAGATGGAAGGGTCCTTGCCAGCAGTTAGTAGCTTTTTCTCCTTAGGAGTCATTATATCATATGTTCATGTTAAAAATAATTAGGAAGTTTACATAAAAGAAGGAAGAAAACCCCCATGTGGTTTCCAACCAGCAAGACGGCCCACAGTAGTAGTCCCCCCTCCCCCACCGCCCGTAGGCCAGCGTTGGTCTCTGTGGCCAATTGAATACAGCTGAAGTCGTGGTGCGGCACTTCTGAGATTAGGGTGTTAAGGCCTGTGCAGTTTCTCTCGGTATTTCTCTTAGGAGAGACCCACGTGGCGAGGAACTGAACTTTCTGCCAACAGCCACGTGGTCCTAGAAGCAGGGTTTTTAACCCCTGGCAGCCTTCTGACTGCAGATGATACCCGCCCCCCCAACACACACACACACACACACACACACACACACACACACACACACACACACAGCTTGACTGCAACCTCCCGAGAGACCAGGAGCCAGAGCCCAGCTAAGCCGCGCCCAGGGGCCTGATCCTCAGAAAGTTCTTAGGCTTTGGAGTCACCTGCACCTGGTCTGCAACCTAGCTGACCACTTGCTGACTGTGATACTGAAAACCAGCCATTCTACCTCTTTGAACCTCTAGTTCTTTGCCTGTAAAATGAGAATAATAATAACCTTTAATCACAGCTTTAAATGAGATAATGTATGCAACAGTCAAGATTAATTGTTAGCTGCTGCTTTATGTAGGTAGAGGCAGAAAGTTTCCTTGGAGTAAATGTCTTTGGCCTGAGAAGTTAATTGAGTGCCCTGCTTAGTAATGCAGATGTAGTGAGTGTAGGCGCCTGTTACTGTATCTTCCTGAGACAAAGCGAGAAGTGCCTCTCCCCTGGGTGTGCACAATTTTCACACAGAGCAGGGGGCTTTCTGGGAAGGAAAGGGCTGAGGCCCCCTAAATTTTGGTCTCTGAGATTTGCTGTTAAGGAAACCTTGTTTTGGTGGGTCAAGGTGACACTGACCATTAGCATAAAAGAATATGAAAGCCCCCAGAGGAAGCCCACCTGAGGGAAGAGGGGTAGGCACTGGTGATACAGCTTCAGCACCTCAGGGGTGTGTGTGGGGGGATTTTGATTTGTTGCAACACGTGTCTGGGAAGCCCCTCTGGATCTAGCTAGCCAGGACGACCATCGTGTGTCAGGGAGCAATAGCCGCGCATGTGAAGGTGAACTCAGAGAACTATGACCTCGGAGCTCATGGAGGGAGTCTAAGCTCTAGCAGTGGGTAGCAGACCCATGCCCCTAATCAATGCGGGACCGATCACATGATCTCGAGCAAAGACGAGGCTGCCGAGATTCTTAATTCTTCTCTTCCTACGTGGCCTTTGCAAGACCATGGTCCTTTGCGCCGAGTGTTTCTCAAATGTTCTTGGAGAATTTGGTGTGGAGATAGGACCTGGCCTTGTGAGAAACATAATGGACTTCTCTATGGAGGCAAGTGAGGCCTCAGGCCATTCACTGGGTAGATAAAAGATATGATTTAATTTGTATTTTCCAGACGGTGGAATAGATTGTGCGAGTTGGGTGAACTAACTGCTGTAATAACAAACAACCCCCAGGTCTCAGTGGCTTCTACCTATGTCACAGCTCAATGCGGCTGGCACCCTTCTAGGACCTAGGCTGGTACAGGTTCTACCACCTTTCACCCAGACCTCTCAGGGTCATTCAGAGTGTCACCGTCGGGCTAGCAGGTGAGGAGGAGAGAGTGGTAGACAAGGTGTGGGAGGTTTCGGTGGGCCAGGTTAGGAAATGACATTCTCCACATTCTATTGGTAGGAAAATAACACGATGTGTGCCCAGGAAGAGGAGGAGAGCAGTGGGTATGGGTGAGCACTGGTGTTCCGTGCCACTCTGGTCAGGCTGATGGATAAATTGCTTAGCACAGTGCCTGGCATACAGTAGGGATTCTGTAAGTGGTGGTATCCTCCTCCCTTCCAGAGCCACCTGCCCAGGGAAGGGGTAGATGGGAAAGAAATGGCCTTTATTTTCTTGCACTGACATGCAACCCAGCTAGTTCTAAATGTCTTGTTTCAGGGATGTGCTGGGCGTGCGGGGAGGTGCTCTGTCTGGGTCTGGGTCCATCGTGTGGTCACAGGAGGAGCCTGGAAGTGCAAGCTCTCGTTCCTCAGTGACTTACGTGCACATTTAGTGGGCATGAGTTTTTGCAGCCTCCGATCATGACTTTAATTACCTGAAGCTCCTTGGGATCTCAAGGAGGTGAAAGAAATTCTCCTTTAGTTCTAAAGAATGCCCAAGGGATGATACTAATTTGCACCTTTGTAAACTTTTCCTAACTCCTTGTCTCAACTCCGTAGAGTATAATTAGTTGCCAAAGGTTGACACTGTGCCACGAAGCTTGGACGTGGGCCACAGAACGGGGAGGACTGACTGATCATTGAACTCCCAGCACAGAGAACTGCTAATTGGCCCTTTTCCTCCCTTGATGATCCTTGTAACATCTGAGAACTTTTTCTGCTAAACTCGAAGAGGCCATTATCTGAGTTGGGAAGGGTTAGTGAAGAAAACCGAGAATACGTGGATTCCATGAACAAGTTACTTTTTTATTTTTACAGTTATAGTATTCTATGATGCATGCTGTTTTTCAACTCGCTTTTTGAACTTAATAATGTATTTTGGATCTCTTGCAGTCTCTTTATGTGTAGATGTACCCATTTGTATTAGTTAGCTTCGGCTGCCACAGCAAAATGCTGTAGACGGGGCAGCTTACACACCAGGAGTTTATCCCTCATAGTTCTGGAAGCTAGAATTCCAAGATCCAGGTGCTGGTGAATTCAGTTTCCCGGTGAGGGCTCTTTTCTTGGCTTGCAGAGGCTGCCTTCTAGGCGTGTCCTCACACGGCCACATTCTAACAGTGGGGAATTGTAACGCACCCCACCCTTCTTCTGACAGTGTTTCTGTGAGTGCTGACTCTAATACATAGCTTGTAGATAAACAGCATGTTTGTATAAGAGTTCTAGGGACCAAGTTCAAAAGTTACAGACTCTGGCCCTGACCAGCATGGCTCATTGGGTTGGGCATCATCCCACAAAGCAAAAGGTTGCTGGTTCGAGTCCTGGTCAGGACATGTGCCTGGGTTAGGGGCATGCAAGAGGCAACCTATCAATGTTTCTTTCCCTCTTTTTCTTCCTCCCCTCTCTAAATGGAATAAATAACATAAAAAAATTACAGACTCCAGCCTTCAGTCATCTCAATTTTGGGAGCTTTGCTGACGTTTGACTGTAAAGCCAGGATGACACAACCAGACCATTGCTTGACCACTTTCGAGGTCCTTATTGGAATGGGCTGTGCTCGTCTGCACATGGAGAACTTGTCAGGCCCCCACCCTTGATCTCTTTGTTCTGTTCTCCTCTCCCTCCTTATACAAACCTCTTTCCCCACCGAGATGCAAAGATGGGTTTTTGAGGACAGGAGTCTCCTGTCTCCTTGAGCTGCTGGCACTCGAATAAATCACTTTCTTTTTCATCAGCACCTGTCTCATGAATTTGGCCTTTGTTGCAGCCGACAGCAGGACGTGGATTCATATACAACATGGTGGGGGTGGGGAGAGAGACAGAGAAAGAAAGCTCTTCTAATAAAGCTATTAATGCCATTATGAGGATCCCACCCTCATGAACCCACCTAACCCTAACGGCATCCCAAAGGCGCTGTCTCCCGCTACTGTAACGTTGCAGATTAGAGCTTGAACATGTGACTGATAGCTGGGCCCTCAGGAAGCAGTTGGTAAAATATGGAAATAGGCCTCTTTCTGGGAAAGGCTGGGAGGTGGGTATATCTGGCTGCTCTGTCTGTGCTGAGCCTGGGGGGAGGGGATGGTTAAGACGCATTCCTTGTTTCCTATGGTTTTGTGGGACCAGTGCATGCAAGCCTTGCTGGCCACTAGAGCCACAGGTGATTGAGAGGCAGACCCTCTGGGAAGCAGCCACAAAAGCTGGGGTACCAGATGTGGGTACAAGCTCCTGCCAGAGACTCAGTGGTGACCTGGAGTGGGCCAGAGGGAGAATAGGGAGCTGCCGGCTGCCCACTGGCCTCCCCAGTCTCCAGGGGGGATTACAGTCAGCCCCTAGCAGTGCTGAATTAGAAGCTCCATCCTTGGCTATGCAAATCAGCCTCTCTCAGGGAGAGATCTGAGTGGGCATTTCTGTCTGCTCCCTCTGGTCAAGTCTTGCGGGGAGAGCCACAGTGAGTCTTTATAAGCCCGTTAAGGACTGTTTCTTAGTTTTCTATAGTCTTGGGCATCTCATGGATTCAAGGCCTGTTGGCATTCAGAGTTAGGAGTTTTGGGGGCCCATCTTGAATGTCTAGTAGTTGTACTAGACCATAGCTTGGGATTGATTGTCCTGGGTCATTTTTTTCCTGGTACATAATGGACCCTTTCAAAGTGTAGATTCAAGCATTTAAAAAATTTATGACAGATGCTCAACATTTACTAATCATCAGAGAAATGCAAATTAAAACCACAATGAGATATCATGTCACACCTACCAGAATGGCCACCATCAATAAATCAACAAACAACAAGTGCTGGTGCAGACGTAGAGACAGGGGAACTCTTCTGCACTGTTGGTGGGAATGCAGACTGGTGCAGCCACTGTGGAAAACAGTATGGAGTTTCCTCAAAAAATTAAAAATGGATTTGCTTTTGACCCAGTGATCCCACTTCTGGGACTATATCTAAAGGAACCCAAAACACTAATTCAAAAGAACGTAAGCACCCCTGTGTTCACTGCAGTGTTAATTACAATCGCCAATATATGGAAGCAGCCTGAGTGTCTGTCAGTGGATGAGGAATAAAAGAACAATGGGACATTTACACAATGGAATACTACTCAGCCATAAAAAAGAAGAAAATGTTGCCTTTTGCTATAGTATGGATGGACCTGGAGAACATTATACTAAGTGAAATAAGCCAGTCAGGGAAAGACAAACAGATTTCACTCCTGTGTAGAATCTAATGAACAAAATGAACTAACAAGGAAAATAGGGACAGACTCAGAGGAAGGGCAGGATGACAGCTGGGAGAGAGGGGAAGTTAGAGGGTGCGGGGACTGGGTGAAGAGGAAAAAGGACTCATGGACATTGTCAGCAGTGTGGTGATTGCTGGAGGGGAGGAGGTATAAGGGGGCTAAATGCAAATGGAAAAAATGAAGATGAAATAAAAAATAAATAAAAATTTATGGCATGTAACAGAATAAATATATGTTTTACTTAAATATTTGGAGCTTTTATGTAATTATTTGCTAATCTTACTTGTGTTTCTTCCTATGTAAAGAATAATGGTTAATTCAGTGTTTGTATTCTCAAAAGCAATGATATTAAAACCGTTTAAAGTATTACAATGTCCTATTAAATTTTCTTGTTAACTGTTAGTTGAAACTTGGTGTTTTGTTTCAACTCTGACTTCAATCAAGGCTGAGTTAATGGCATTGCTGGTGAGACGGGTGTGGAGCACATGGGTCTCACATAGTGCAGTTACAGCATTTGTACGCCTTTAAAATTTTATTTATTTATTTATTTATTTATTTATTTATTTTTAGAGAGGGGAAGGGAAGGAGAAAGACAGGGAAACAGCAATGTGTGGTTGCCTCTAGCACACCCCCTACTGGGGACCTGGCCCTCAGCGCAGGCATGGGCCCTGACTGGGAATCGAACCAGTGACCCTTTGGTTCACAGGCTGGCCCTCAATTCACTGAACCACACCAGCCAGGGCTGTAAACCTTTTATTATACAAAATTCTAATACATACACAGTTGTGGTCAGAGCGTGGAAACGAACGCCCCTATAACTCACACTCAGTTTCAATAATGATCGATTTCGGGTGAAATTTCTTTCATCAATAGCATGTAGTTTGGACAGCAGTAGTATTGATTCTGGGTCCGATAAGTCTTTGCTGTGGGGCCTGTTCTGTGCATTGTGGCACATTTTATAGCATCCTTGCCTCCTACCCACTACACACCAGAGGCACCCTTGCCCCACCCAGGTTGTGACAATGACAAATGTCTCCAGATAGTGCTGAATGTCTTCTAGGGGACCACATGACTCACTGTTGAGAACCACTGACTTCTACCCTTATGGACACTTGAGGCCTGGGGCCCTCGGACCCATCCTCTGAATGTGTCATTTCATGCGAAGGCCTGTGACTGAGCCCATAAGCAGGAGCCATATTTAATTGACCTCCAAACAGCACAGAGTCCCAACCAGAGTCCGTGCCCTGGAAATACTGGGTGGGGTTAATTTTTCCACGTTTCCTATTGATTTCTGAAGTTGTATTGCCTACAAGGAAGTTTGGAAGTTTGGGATTTCTGTAACCAGGGCTTGCTTCCCATGAGGGTGTCTGCCTGGCTGGGAAGGGGAGAGGGACGGCTCTCTGGGGACCACTCTCTTTATGGCCATGCGCTCTGCCCCCGCCTGCGTCAGGCGGTGTGAACCCAAGGCCGAGCTGCCGGAGTTCTTATTTCCCTGTGGAACACTTGGGAGGCAAGTCTGCTTTGTTCCTGTTTTTAAACCAGGTGGAAGGGAGAGGCCGTGGCTCAGTCTCAGCATTCCCAAGCCCGAGGCTGCAGGTGGAGCAGACTTCACCTGGCAGCTCCCAGAGGTAGTGCTTTCCGCCCGCCGGCTGACAGGGAAACTGCTCCAGCTGAGCGCTGTTCTCAGGGTGTTATTTGCATCTCTGTGGCTGAAAACAGCAAAGCCACAGATACCCTGGGGTGGTTTTGTTTCAGGAGCCTGGACTTTGTTTTCTTTCTTTTCTTCTTTTGCATGATGATTACAATTCCACTTTGAAGCGCATGACTTTTAAAAAGTGCTCTCCTGACCTCTGGTCTTGGACGGGGGCAGGTGTGATACTGGGAATGGGAATCGGGGATGGAGAGGCTGGGGTCTCAGTGTTTGGGGACCTTTGTTCCTTCAGTTTATACCGAACACCTACAATGTCCCAAAGACCGTGCTAAGAAGGCTAGGGAACATCTACACCTACTCTTCACTGATTCTGTGTACAGTCACTGAACGCCATTTCGTGGAGGCATTTAAGTAAGCCTTGGAGATAGAACTGTAGCAAGATACAAGCTCTGCCCTCAGGAAGTTCCGAGTTTAGTGGGGATAGATGGGCACATAAAACAAGTAGAGTTCAGTGTGAAAATCACTGTGGTTCCGAACTGTCCTGAGAGAGGGTGGGGCTGTACGCATTGTGGAGACGGAGCCTCTGTGTCTGAGAGGGGCCCAAGGCAGCAGGGAGGAGGGAAATGGAAGTTCTCCTGGGATGGGCTCCGAGTGCGGTGTATGGCATCTCCCTGTGATGTAGGTATCACCTCTGTGCTAGGGTTTGGACCTGGAGTCTCTGATCAGTTAAAGGACTTTCTTGACATCACGTAGATCCCCCCTAAAGAAACCTGAATGTGAATCCAGGAGCTAAAATGATGCTGGCAGGTGCTTTCTTCCAAGAACAGGCTTCTAGGTACATTTCACCAGCTGATCTGAGCCTCCAGGGCTGGTCTTGGCCCTCCCTTTGTCTCCGTGGTTGTAAACTCTCAGGGCTTCATTCCCTTCTGGCTCCGGGCAGTCCTTAATGACCTGAGTCTGTCCCCACTGTTGATGGGAGGAAGCTTTGGGGCATGTCATGCAGCTCTTAGTCTCAGGGGTTCTGGAGTCTCTCTGTACAAGTGGCTGTTTGATACGCACAGACACAAACCAGGAAGGTCTGCAAACCAGTCAGTGCACATTCCTGGTGATGCCCTGAGGTGTTGGAGGCTGGACTGCAGAGCGTGGCGGGCCCTCAGCGCCAGCTCTGAGGGGTGGTTTGTATTTCTGCTGCCGCTGGGGGAGGGCGGGCGTGACTGAAGGAAATGTGGGTATCAGTAAGGAGAAGAATTGTGCATGCACTGAGTTGGATCCTTGGAAAGGGACAAGATCACCAGGGACCAGCTGTGGAATGAGAGAATTAGGAGGAGAAAGCAAAAATAAGAGGGGGTACTGAGTGCAGGGGACAGCTCTTCTGAAGACTGCAAACCGAGGGTGGAAAGGGAGCCAACGGAGGTGGGATGCAGGAAAGTTGCGGGCGAGGGACAAAGGGATCAGAGGTGGTAGAGAGACGGCTAACATGAGACAGCAGCCCTCACTTTGCTGCCACACAACATCCAGCGAGGCTTTCGCATCCTAGCGTTTCTCTCCTCCTGTGTCTCTTTCTGCTAGCCTGACCTCTGCTTTCAAGCTGATTCTACTCTCCAGTTACTAACATTCCTGATGGTTCCCCAGAGTCTGCAGGATAAACCCCAAAGTCCATCATAACGGTCCTCTGTGAACAGGTACGAGACTGTTTCCAGCTCTGTCTTTGTCATTCTTCCCTTTACTCCAACCACACAGGAATGCATTTCATAGCTTTGTATGCTTTTCTGCCTTTGTGGAGTGCTTTTCCCTTCTTCTACGCAAAACGAACTCCTACTCCTCTCTCAGTATTAGCGCACAAGCTTTCCAGGTACGCAAGGGATTATTTTATAATTCACCCACTTAACAAAAGACTCTTTTGTTTCCTATCATTTCAGATCACCCATCCCAATTACCGCCTCCTGGTGGAGACTTCATGGCTAACACACATAATGTGACTGAATTCATTTTTCTGGGACTTTCTCCTAATCAGGACGTGCAGAAAGTTTGCTTTGTGATATTTCTGCTCTTGTACACAGCAATCGTGCTGGGGAATTTCCTCATCGTGCTCATTGTCTTAGCCAGCAGAAGTCTTCGTTCCCCCATGTACTTCTTCCTCAGCTACCTGTCCTTCGTGGAGATCTGCTACGCCTCCACGACGGCCCCCAAACTCATCTCAGATTTGCTGGCTGAAAGGAAAGCCATATCCCTGTGGGGCTGCATGACACAGCTTTTCTTCATCCACTTCTTTGGTGGCACTGAGATTTTCCTGCTCACCGTGATGGCCTATGACCGCTACGTGGCCATCTGCAAACCCCTCAACTACACCACCATCATGAACCGGCAGGCGTGTGCTGTCCTGGTGGGGATAGCATGGCTGGGGGGCTTTGTGCATTCCTTTGCCCAAATCCTGCT
The DNA here is from genome assembly GCF_019186645.2 of Phyllostomus hastatus. Taxonomy (NCBI): domain Eukaryota; kingdom Metazoa; phylum Chordata; class Mammalia; order Chiroptera; family Phyllostomidae; genus Phyllostomus; species Phyllostomus hastatus. The sequence continues at coordinate 29,628,195 of NW_025334037.1, forward strand.
CACCTTCCGCTTGCCTTTCTGTGGCCCCAACGTGATCGACCACTATTTCTGTGACCTGCTTCCCTTGCTCAAACTCGCCTGCTCTGACACCTTCCTCATTGGCCTGCTGATTGTTGTTAATGGGGGGACCCTGTCTGTGTTCTGTTTTCTGATCCTCTTGACCTCCTATGTGGTCATCCTGCTGCACCTGAGGACCCGGAGCTCCGAGGGGCGGCGCAAGGCCCTCTCCACCTGTGCGTCACACATCACCGTGGTGATCTTGTTCTTTGGGCCCTGCATCTTCATCTACCTGAGGCCTTCTGCCACCCTGCCTGTGGACAAGGTGGTGGCCATATTCTACACAGTGATCACACCTCTCCTCAACCCTCTCATCTACTCCCTGAGAAACGCTGAAGTGAAGAAGGCCATGAAAAGGCTGTGGGTGAGGACCATGAGACAGGACTGGAAGTAGAGGTTGTGTCTTAGCACTCGTCCTGGGGGCTTAGAAGGGATGAAGGGGAGTTCACAGGACTTGTTCATTCTAGAGTTATTCTAACTGGTCCTCATCTTCAAAAACTTTATTGTAATCACTTGTGAACTATTCCCTCTGAGGGATTTATGTACTATAATTAGCCAATTCCTGTCAGATCATTTCTATTTTTTTTTACTAGTATAAATAACATTGCAGGAAGTATTCTTGAATAGAAATCTTCACACTTCTGATTTTTTCTTAGACTCATTTGCTATAGTAAATTCACTGTGTTACAAGGTATAGCAATTTTGATGCATAGTGTTAAATTGATTCTTAGAGAGATTGTAATAACTAACTGTCCATGTGAAAGTGCTCTTGATGGAATTGAACAATATCATTAAGCCTTTTCCGGATAAGAAATACGATTTTACATAGTCTCAAAGTATCTCCCTGCAAGATACTTATTAATTGCAAAAGCCAAAATGTAGCTCACTATTGAAACCTGGGAGGCACTTCCTTCAGTAGCTGCTCAAACTTAACATCGTCAGTATTGAGACGGGAGAGGCACGGGGGATCGTGAATGTGTCCCTCCCACCAAAGATACCTAACCTGAGGCTGGTCATGAGAAAGTGTCAGGCAAAACCCAAAGGTAGAACATTGTACAAAGTTGCTAACAGCCTTCTTCAAAAGTATCAACACAAAGAAATAGAAGATTTTTTTTTTTTACAGATAGATGATAATCAAACACTACCTGTGATCCTTGACTGAATCCTGTACTAGGTGGAGGTCATCAGTGGGCAGAAGAGCTATAGATGAGAATAATGGAGTTGTGTCCAAGTTAATTTTCTGATTTTGACAATTGTAGTGTGTTTATGTCAGAGAACGTCCTTGGAGTGGGGAATTACTTACTGAGGTATCTAAAGGGAAATGGGGATTATGTCGTCAAATTTCAAACATTTCAGAAAAAATTCTATCTGTCTATGTATTGAGAGAATGAATGATAAAGAAAATGTAGAAAAACATTAATATTTGGACAATTTGAATTAAGGATTTATAGGATTTCTTTGTGTTATTATTGCAACTTTCTTGTAAGTCAAAATTATTTCAAAATATAAAGTTAAAATATTTTGCAAATTAGATAGACATCTTGTTTCATTTACATTTTTTTTTGAGTGAGGTGGGGTGTTTTAATATTTATTAGCCTTAAGTCATGTTTTTAAACTTTTCCGGATGGGCTGGTCCCTTCACATTCTCCTCTTTTTCAAAGGCCTCCTGGGGATTCCTTCCTCACAGAAACTTTGGGTTTAGTCCAACTTCTCTTCCTGTTCTGTCGCACCCCCACCCTGCAAGAACTTGTTTTGATGGATACCACATTACGTTTATAAGTGTATTTAGAAAGAATCAACATCTTAATGGTGGGCCTCCCCATGCAAAACTAGGGTTTTTCTTTCCATTTGCCGATGTCTTCTTTTGCGTCCTTTAGTGGAGAGTTATTCTCTTAGCAACTTTCAAGTCTGTGAGGCAGTAGCAGTAACTATAATCACCCCAAACTGATTCATTCACAAGTGGAGTTTGCACTCTTTGATGAATGCATCCCCACCTTCCCCAGCCCCCAGCTTCTGGCAACCACCATTCTATTATCACATGTCTTTATACTGCTAATCAGCATCCTTTTATTTTAGCTTTGAAGAACTTCTCTCAGGGTTTCTTCTAAGGCACAGGTGGGCTGAATCTGGCCTCCACCTTGTTTTATCCTGCCCAGCACCTTGTTTCTACCTGGTGTCAGCCCCAAGCTCCTTGCCCCTAGTTAAGGAGTAGTTACATTTATACAGCCCTAAAGTTACATTTGGCCCTTTGAAAGCAACCATGAGGCTGCTGTGGCCCCCGGTGAAAATGAGTTTGACTCCCGTGTAAGGCCAGTCTAGTGGCGATGAACACTGTTGGCTTGTTTGTTGGGGGAAGTCTTTATCTTGGCTTCATTTCAAAGAACAACTTTGCTGGGTAAAGTATTTTTGGAGTCATTTTTTTTCTTTAGCACTTTGAATAGATCATCCCACCTGGGAGGTTTCTTCTGAGAAATCTGCTGATAGCCTTATGGAGGTCCCTTGTATGAGGGAATTTGTTTTGCTGCTTTTAAATTTCTCTTTGTTTTTTTTTTAAAGAGATTTATTTTCTTTTTTTTAAAAGATTTTATTTATTTATTTTTAGAGTGGAAGGCAGGGAGATAGGGAGAGAGAGAGAGAAACATCAATGTGTGGTTGCTGGGGCTTATGGCCTGCAACCCAGGCATGTACCCTGGCTGGGAATTGAACCTGCGACACTTTGGTTCGCAGCCCACACTCAATCCACTGAGCTACGCCAGCCAGGGCTGTTTTTAAACAATTATATTATAATGGTTTTGGAGAGGATATATTTGTATGGACATTTTGAGGGTGATCTATTAAGTTCATGGACTTGGATGTCCAAATATGCCCCCAGATTTGGGAAATATGCAGTCATTACTTTTAAAAATAAGCTTTCAATTTACACATTCAATGCAATACCTATTAAAGTACCAATGGCTTATTTCACAGACATAGAACAAACACTTCAAAAATTTATATGGAATCATAAACGACCCCCAAATAGCTGCTGCAATTTTGAGAAAGAAGAGTAAAGTAGGAGGGATCACAATACCTGACACTAAACTCTACTACAAGGCCACTGTAATCAAAACAGCCTGGTACTGGCATAAAAACAGGCACATGGACCAATGGAACAGAACTAAGAGCCCAGAAATAAACCCAAGTCTCTACAGTCAATTAATATTTCACAAAGGAAGCAGCAACATAAAATGGAGTAAAAATAGCCTCTTCAACAAATGGTGTTGGGAGAACTGGACAGCTACGTCCAAAAAAATGAAACTCGAGCACCAACTTACACCTTACACAAAAATAAATTCAAGGCAGATAAAAGACTTAAATATAACACGTGACACCATTAAAGTCCTAGAGGAGAACGTAGGTAGGAAAATCTCAGATATTTCACACAGAAACTTTTTTTACTGACATGTCCCCTAGAGCAAGGGACATAAAGGAAAGAATAAACAAATGGGACCTCATCAAAATAAAAAGCTTCTGCACAGCTAAAGAAAACAGTATGAAAATTAAAAGAGAACCAACTGTATGGGAAAACATATTTGCCAATTATACGTCAGACAAGGATTTAATCTCTAAAATATATAAAGAACTTACATGACTCCACTCTAAGAAGACAAGCAACCCAATTAAAAAATGGGCAAAGGACTTGAACAGACACTTCTCCAATGAGGATATACAGAAAATCCAAAGATACATGAAACGCTCAATATTGCTAGCTATCAGAGAGATGAAAATTAAAACCACAATGAGATACCACTTCACACCAGTCAGAATGGCCATCATAAACAAAGCAACAAACAAGAAGTGTTGGAGAGGCTGTGGAGAAAAGGGGACCCTAGTGCACTGTTGGTGAGACTGCAGACTGGTACAACCACTATGGAAAGCAGTATGGAACTTCCTAAGAAAACTAAAAATGAATCTGCCTTTCGACCCAGCAATTCCACTGCTGGGACTATATCCTAAGAACACCAAAACACCGATACAAAAGAACCTATGCACCCCGATGTTCATAGCAGCACAATTTATAATAGCTAGGTGCTGGAAGCAACCTAGATGCCCATTGGTAAATGAATGGATCAAAAAACTATGGTACATTTACACAATGGAATTCTATGCAGCAGAAAGAAAGAAGGAGCTCCTACCCTTTGCAACAGCTTAGATGGAGCTCGAAAGCATTAGGCTAAGCGAAACAAGCCAGGCAGTGAAAGACAAAGACCATATGATCTCACCTTTAATAGGAACCTAAACAACAAAACAAAGAAACAAGCAAAATATAACCAAAGACACTGAAATAGAGAACAGGCTGACAGTGACCACAGGGGAGAGAAGAGGGAATTTCAGGGGACAATGGGTAGGGTTCACAGGAACAAATTTAAAGGACACATGGACAAAAAGTAGGGGGAGGGTGGTAATGGGAGGGAAGTGGGGAGGGTTGGGGGTGGGTTGGATTGGGAGTAAAAGGGAGAAAATGGTACTTGAACAATGATTAAAATAAAAAAAAGAAAAAAACCCAAAACCACATTAAATTAAAAAAAATAAGCTTTCTGTCCCCTCCCCTCTCTTCTTCTTCTGGGGCTGCAATAATTCACAAATTATTTCTTTATATGATATCCCAATGTTCACATAGGCTTCCTATACTCATTTTTATTCTTTCTAAGTCCTCCTCTGACTGGATAATTTCAAAGGTCCTTTCTTCTACTCACAGATTCTTTTTTCTGATTGATCAGTTCTGATGCTGAATTTCTCCATTGCATTTTTATTTTTATTCACTGCAGTCCTCAGCTGCAGAGTTTCTGTCTGAGTATGTCAGTTGTGGTAATCATTTTATAATGTATACAATGTGATGTGTACCTTAAATATATACTGTTTTTACTTGTCAATCATACATCCATAAAGCTGGAAAATTTTAAAATAAACCTACTATTAGTTATTTTTATTACCATTCTAAGCAAATGTGTGTGTGTGTGCATGTGTGTGCGTGGGAGGTGTATACACATGCGTGTGTGTGTATGTGTGTGTGTGTGTGAGGCAGAATGGAAGTGCTCTCTTCCTGTATTCCTTCAGGTGAGTAGAAATGCATGCACGGGCCATTGCATTTCTTCAGTCTATTCCTTCAGCCTGCATTACTCCTAGAAGTCCTTCCCAGGTTCTCCCTATAAACCAGCTGTTAGTGACATAGTGAAAGCTCAATATGCAATAAGCTTTTCCCCTTCTCCAGAGCTGTTTCAGTGAGGAGTTGAGAAATGCTGTGCTTATGACAGTAGCCAGTGCCATTTAATTAGAAACTAATAAGTTTGGGAGTTATTGATGTATATCTGAAAGGATTTAACGTAGGATTAAGTAGTGAGAATTCCTGGAATTTTAAAAATGGAGTTGGAGTTCTCACGGTGTTTTAGAAGGATTATGGTCAGGAAGAAGAGGCCACACTTATGCCATTGTTTCACAATTTATTTGGCCCCAAGGAACAGGACTTTGACGAAGCAGCGTTACTACACAGAGCGGAAGAAGATGGTAGGCATAGCCTAGCTGGTTTTATTGTTGGCCTCTTTGTTTCCTAACTGGGCAACAGAGGCTGGCGACATATTCTGTTTGGGCAGGAAGTGTTACATTTAGACTTTTGGCCCAGCTGGACAACTTATCAGTTGTGTAGGTGTAAACCATTCGCTCATCTTTCTGAGCCCCAGTTACCCAGTCTGTTAAACGGCAGCACCAGTTGCTGCAGTACAGTGTTTCTTTGACTGCATGTGTGACGTTGGAGAAGTTGAAGACGGGCGCTGCTCGACACACAGGTGATGTGTTGCTACTTAGGAGACTATGCCTAACAGGTAGGGAAGTCCAGTCTTTCCGAAGCCCTGGCACAGGAATCCGTGTGTTGGAAGTTTGTGGAAAAGTGCTCAGAACGTTAGGGATGAGTAGTTGAAAGACTCCTGTTATAGGAAGCAGGAAAGAGCAGGGTTAACCATGCCACTGGCCCATGGGGCAACTCTGCACAGTAATTCTTCTCTTTGGCTGTTTTCCCACCTTCGAAGTGTATGAGTTGGGCCTGATGACCTTGAAAGCCCTGCCATGTCTAACACTCTCTGATCAGGTGACATGTCAGAGTGTGTGTGCGAAGTGGTCCAGGCCCATTGTTTAGAGTCCCCATGGAACTCACCATAAGGGACGAGTCAACACAGGCCAGGGAGAGCCTCCTGTGCGAGTCTGTGGTGGCGACACAGGGGTCATGTGAGTTGGGTTCTCTGTCATTTGCTTGAGAATGCAGAAGTAAACCTCTAGGGGCCAGGACAAGTAGAAGTCCTGACTTTTTAATTGGATTCATTAGAGATCGGTTCCTTAACCTCTGTAAGAAACAACTGGGAGGTTGACTTTTGCTCTTCTCGGAAACTCCCCAGATGGGAGAGCTAGAAAAGCTCAGGGAATTCAATTCTCTGATCTCAATTTTCCACCTCATGCACCTTAGATGCTTCCAGCTCCACAGTCCAGCAAGTATTTCCTTCAGCCCTCACTGTAGTGGATTTTAGGGTGGACTGTTCTGTTTCCCTGTAACTGCCTTAGTGAAAAAGTGATTAAGTTCTGGAGTTGGCAGATGGAGGTGGTGGCATGGATGGCAGCTGGTGAGTCTGTAGGGGAAGATCAGAATTTAGTGGTACCTTCATGTGTGGAACAGATTCTGAGTCAGTTCATTCGCTGAGGCTTTACCATGGATGAGCTGACCCTGAAGCAGGGCTTTTCACACACACCGGCACCTTTTGCCGGTTGATGTTACTCTGGCTTCCATATACTTCCATACGTGGGGAGCCTTTCTAGGTTTGCTTACTTGTTCAGCTGATGGGGCAGCTCTAGACAACTCTCTCCTGCCTACTTTAACAATAGGCTGAGAAGGTAACTCTTTTTCTTTCTTTCTTTCTTTTTATTGTTGCTGTTCAATTACAGTTGTCCCAATTTTCCCCCTGTTGCTTTCCCCTGCCCTACCCATTCCCTGCTCCCACAATCAATCCCCACCCTGTTGTCCATGTCTGTGGGTCCTTCATACATGTTCCTTGACTAGACCCTTCCTCTTCTGTCCTCTCTTGTCCCTCTCTGGTCACTCATAGTTTATTCCTTCTTTTTTTAAAAAAATATTTTATTCATTTCTTTTTTAGAGAGGGGAAGGGAGGGAGAAAGAGAGGGAGAGAAACATCAATGTGTGGTTGCCTCTCCCGCACCCCTTACTAGGGACCTGGCCCACAACCCAGGTATGTGCCCTGACTGGGAATCGAACTGGTGACCCTTTGATTCACAGGCTGACACTCAACCACTGAGCCACACTAGCCAGGGCCGGTTTGTTCCTTATTTCCATGTCTCTGGCTCCGTTTTACTCATTGGTTTGTTTTGTTCACTAGGTTCCACTGGGAGGGAGATCATATAATATTTGTCTTTTACTGCCTGGCTTATTTCACTTAGCATAGTGCTCTCCATGCTGTCGTCACTCTTTAGCTTGGCTCAGAGCAGCCGTTACAGCCATTTTTACCAGACCCACTTGGAACATGCTCCGTGTGGAGTCACTTGCAAAGCTAGTTTTCAGTCAACTGCTGAGCCATGCATTTTCGGAAATATACTTTTGAAAATTTTATGGGGACTGGCTAAGACAGTCTCATGTTGGACCTTCTCTGGCAGAAATGAAGGCATTAGCTCCATTGGAGTCCGAATGGAGGTGTGGCTATACAGAAACCTAAATTTTGCTGAGGACCCACCTTGAAGATGTCCACCAAGATGTCCAAGTTTTAGATCAGTGCATGCTAACAGATGAGGGGACACCCCCCAAAACACAGAATTTATTTATAAAAAATTGTGTATTTAGTCTTACATGCTTAAACTTCAGTCACCTGCGAAGTACTCTCCATTTGCTGCAATGCATAGTGAGACCTTTTCCCCACTGCTCGGAGCAGTTTTTGAACTCATCGATTTTGATGCCTTTCGGTGCTTCTGCTGTTTTTTGTTTCCCTTCTCCCACATGAGCAAAGTGTTTCTCTTTGAGGACTTTTTTCATCTGGGGAGACCTAAAGAAGTTGCTGGGGGAAAGACTGGGTAAATAGCGGGGATGGGGCATGGGGCTCATACTGTTTTTGGTCAAAAACTGCTGAACGCTCAGTGTGGTGTGGGCAGGTGTGCTCACAGATCACCCATCATGAAATGAATGGACATTGAAAGAGTCTTCAAAAATAATTCACTGAAGCCGAACACAGCCTCTCACAACAATGCCAGCTGGTACGCTGATACAGATGGGTTCCTAGAGCACTCATCTAGCGGGGGAAGCCTGTATTAAGAGGTAGTCCCCCAGAAGGTAATTTTATTTTCTGGGATCCCCCCTCATATTCTTTATATTTCTTTGATTACTTTATCTTTACATGTTAGTGAAACAAATCTTTCTTTTCCTGGGATGACTTGTGCAAGTGAATCAGCTTTCTGACTACAAAATATCCAGAAGAGCAAGTTAAGAATCAAGGCAACAAAACAGTATTCAAGGTAGGTTCATTCACTGAAGTTCTACAGGGGCAAGCTTTGGAATTATTTTCAAGAAGAAAGCTATTTTTTTCCATTTTTTCCATATTTTTTATTGTTGTTCAAGTACAGTTGTTTCCATCCCCCCACCACTCCTCCCTAACCCCATCAGCCATCCCCACTTCACACCCTTGATCCTACCCCGCTTTGGCTTTGCCGCATGTGTCCTTTATACATGTTCCTCGAAACCGTCCCCCCCTCCCCCACCAACCATTATCCCCTCCCACCTCCTCTCTGGTCACTGTCAGTTTGTTCTTAATTTCAATGTCTCTGCTTATATTTTGCTTGCTTGTTTGTTTTGTTGAAGAGCTGTTTTCATACTAGATAGCCCCCATATACATTGTTCTCTTAATTTTTATTTCTACTTATTTATAAATGTGAAATCCTTATATTTATAGGCCCCTTGCAGTGACACCTTGATTTTGAAATAAATACAGTAGCAGATGGAAGAGGAATCAGGGATCAAACCTTATTAACATCTACTGAGTTTCCCCTACCCCCGGGCCCCCCCCCCCCCTCCACCCACAGTTGAAAGGAGTGACAGTGAATATGAGACTCTTCTAAAGCCTCCAAAAGGTCATGTGTTCTTCATTGAAGAGCCCTGACAAATGCACGTGAATCAGCCGGAGAATAATCTAACCCCTGGCGACAGAGTGCTGGAGCTCGGATCTTGCCACCAAGCGTCTCTCGCAAAGGCTTCTTTCATTGGCCGCCCAGTCTGGCCACCTGCTAAACTGCCCTCTCCTCTCCAGGGCCTCTAAGCTCCTCACAGGCTGCCTGGGCCGGAGGTGGAAAACTGAAGTCGGCCCACATTATGGTTCATTTTCTCACTGTGAATTTTTTTTAGATCTTAACTCTACAGCGTTGCTTTGCTTTTTATTAGAAACACGTACCTGTTCTCTCTCCACGCCCCTCCACGCTCCTCCCGTCCCTTCCAGAATCCAGCTCTGGGTGAGCACCAGGGGGAGGAGTCTGCAGACAAGAGCAGGGAGGCGTGTATAGGACTCTATAGGACTCGAGGCCGTGGGCCTGATCCTGGTCCGGGCTCCAGCCCAACCAGCTGTGGGATTCTCGGTCCAGGTTCCTCTTCTTCCCGATTTAACAGTTTCCAGTTCCTTGGTCAGGGACACTAGCAAGGACAGGCCCTGCACCGACTCCTCTGGTGACAGGGTATCTCTGGGGGAAAAGCAGGAGAAAAGGAATGCTGCAAAAGGCCAGGCAGACCAGTCTTACTCGTCAGAAATCCACAGGACACGGAATTCTGTGATGGGGAAAATATCATGAGGAACCATAAGGCGGGGATCAGATTTACTGTAAAGATTGAAACATTTTCACAGAGGTTGCATATTGGGGCCAATCTGTTTTAAGCTTCTATTATATGTCATCCTGTTTCAGTTTTCTGAACCACAAGCCCTGGAAAAAGGCATAAGATCTTGTGCTTGTCTTTCAGAGTCTCTTCCTGCCAAATTAAAAAGTCAGGATTAAAGTTATTCTACAAGTAAGTCATGGCCACCATCAATGGCTTAGGGGTCTGATGACCTCTTCGTGAAATTATCTCTAAAATGTTTTCCATTTCTACTCAGAGTTTCAATAGATGTCAATTTCTTTTTCTTCCCTCTATTCCATGGACTTTAAAATTTTAACTTTTTAGAGATTTGATGATTATACTGTATGTACATCTTACTCTGCTACCTTCAACAACTTTGGAAAGAAAAAACTTAATTTTACATTTCTGTCTGAAACCTAAAGTGGTTCTTACTAGGCCTCTGAGGGGACTCTCACTGACACCCCGAATCAGAGGCAGTTACAGAAGCAGCGAGTGTTCACTCTCAAAGCTGAACTTCACAGAGGTGATTTGCCTACTAATAGAGCCGTTTGTGCCATGAGATTCCTGCTCTCTGTACAAAAAACATCCTGAGTGGAAACACTGGACATGGCACAAATCAGCTGGGGACACAGTGAAGCCTGGTGGGGAGGCGAGGGAAGGACACGACAATGAGAGGATAGTTCTGTGCTCAGAGAGGTTGAGTCACTTTCCAAAGGCCACACAGCTCGTATCTGATGTGAGGCCTGTATCTTCCAAATGCTTTCATTATCTCTTACCCCTGAAGCTGCCGTGTGTTGGCTGCACAATAAGGGTGTCATATCTTCATATCTGACTTGCCTTACATATTAATATCGAACTCACTTTCTATAGCATGTGCCAGAGTTTCTCATTCTCAATTATTCTGCATCTTTTGAAACTAACCAGGCCCCCTGATAGGCATAAGAAAGAAACTAAAGCGGGAGGTGGAGGGGGAAAGACAAATCTGACATTGTCCTTGCAAGGGGGTCTGGAGAAGGGAAACAGGAGTCATTTGCATTTGTTTGTGTGTTTAATTGTGATAAAATACACATAACATCAAATTTACCCCCTCAGCTGTTTTTGTACAAACAGTTCAGTGTATTAAAGTACATCAGGTGGTGGTGCAACTGTCACCAGCATCCACCTCAAGGACGTGCGTTGTCCTGAAGGGAAGCTGTGCTCCCTCGCACACGGACTCCATGTGCTCCCTCCCCGGCCCCTGGCAACTGCATTCTACTGTGTCCCAACCATCTGCGGATATTGTGGACTCAGACAGTGTTTTTCTTTATGTGACTGGCTTAGCAAGTCACTTAGCACATTCGGTTGTGATGTATCACAGAGGCCACTGGTCCACAGCCTTGGGGTAAGAGGCTCAGATGGGAACCCGAGGGTGCCCCAAGTCCACACAGAGGGGGTATCGGGCCTGCTCCCGAAGCAGGAGCACCCCGGCCAGTCCCCGTCGCACTGCCCCAATGGGACACAGGCAGAGTAAAAGCACAATTATACTCCAATGCTCTTACCAGTTATTCTTTTATACAATCATTGTTTGTTTTAAAACTTAATCTCAAAGTAGCACTGTGGAAAAGGTATTTTATTTCTGTTTTTTTTTAATGAAAATTCTAGGCTTGGAGGAGTTTCTGTGCTAGTTGAATGTCACACAGCTAGCTACCAAGCGGCAGAACTAAAATTGAACCCAGGTCTCCTGACCCTGAGGCCTGTGTTCCTGTCCCCAGGCCACAGTGCCTCAGCTGCCCTGTCACATGGGGAGGAGGCTGCAAGCTGGTTTGCTGGCAGGCATGTTTCACCCCAGGAGAGTACCTGCTCCGAGCCTGTGACTATGGAGGTTCCATGTCTGCTCACCTAGTCTGTGCTCGGACCCCTCCCTCTGCAGTGCACGTCGAGGGCTCTTTCACTTACTTTTGCTTCAGGAGGCAGTCCTGACCCCCGGCTGCAGGGTGTCTTCTGGCGTGCACTTGCTCTAAAGCTCTGCAGCGAGCATGTGTGACAGCCCCATGGAATAATAATAGGCTTCTGTAAAATGGAAACTTAAATGACTTTTGCATTATTTCTTAGCTGTTGGTCCCGGGACTGTAGAGGCAGCCTGCTACTGACTCATGTGTCCTCTTCCCCGTCTGCACCTGCAAGAACAGTGGTTGAAGCTCGGGGACTGTCCTTCCCCTTTTCAGCTTCTTCTTCATCCCCGCTGGAGACCCAGGTTAGTGCCACAGGTTGCAGAACAATTGAGGTTGAGAAGCTCTGGCAGTCAAAGTGAAAACAGCTGGTTCCACATTATGGTGTAAGCCAGAGTGGGTTGAAACTCTACTATGCAACCAAGCTAAGGCACCGTTCAGGAGCAGAAGATGAAGCACAAGCATCTGCATTTTAAAAGATACAGACCTCAGTTCAGATGTGAGCTCCGCGGCTTTGAGTTAGTGACCGAATCTTTCTGAGTCACAGTTTTCTTAGATATAAAATAGCTACACATTTTTCTCTGATCCCCACAGAGGATATATTTATTGATTTGAGAGAGAGAAAGCGGGGGGTGGGGGGGAAGGAGAGAGAGAGGGAGAGAGAGGGAGAGAGAGAGATAAACGCTTGTTGGTTACCTCACACACTTGTTCTGAGTGGGGCTCTAACTGCAACTTTTGGTGCTCGGGACAATATCCAATCCACTGAGCACCTGGTGGCCAGGATGCCTTGCATGTTTGTAGTGAGGATTAAATATGCCTGGATCAGAAAAAATACTTCAAGGGAGTTTTATTCTCAAATCTTTTCGGAGGAACACTGAGCAGCCAGTAATTGTCATATTGTCCCTCATCTGGTGGAGAATATGTATTGGAGACGCTCGAGGCAGGGTGGGACTCAAGAGGGAGCAGAATGACAATTGTCGTCGAGGTTTGAGAAGGATGTTTCTGATTATTGAAGGACAGCTCTTTGATTTCTGTCATTCCAGGCCATCAGCTTCTGTGCTTTAAAACATGGTCACTTCGAGCAATGTGACTGAAATCACTTTCTTGGGATTTTCCCAGAACCCGGGCACGCAGAAGGTCATTTCTGTGATTTTTCTCCTCATGTACTTGGCCATCGTGCTGGGCAATGGCTTCATTGTGGTGACCATCATGGCCAGCAGAGGGCTCACCTCCCCGATGTATTTCTTCCTCGGCTACTTGTCCTTTGTGGAAATCTGTTACTGTTCCGTCACAGCCCCCAAGCTCATCCTTGACTCTTTTATGGAAAGGACAGTCATTTCCCTCAAGGGATGCATCACCCAGATATTTTTCCTCCATTTCTTTGGTGGCACCGAGATCTTCCTCCTGACAGTGATGGCCTATGATCGCTACGTGGCCATCTGCAAGCCCCTGCACTACACGAGCATCATGAACCGGCGTGTGTGCGGCCTCCTGGTGGGAGCAGCGTGGGGCGGGGGGCTGCTGCATTCTGTTGGGCAGACCTTCCTCATTTTCCAGCTGCCCTTCTGTGGCCCCAAGGTCCTTGACCACTACTTCTGTGATGTGCACCCCATGCTGAAGCTGGCCTGCTCCGACACCTTCCTCATTGGAGTGCTGATCATCACCAATGGCGGCTCCATTTCAGTGATCAGCTTCATGGTCCTGCTTGCTTCCTACGTGGTCATCCTGTGCTCCCTGAGGAGCCAGACCTCAGAAGGCCGGCGCAAGGCCCTGTCCACCTGCGCCTCTCACGTGGCAGTTTTAAGCCTGTTCTTCATTCCCTGTTCCTTTGTCTACATGAGGCCCTGTGTCACCCTCCCTGTAGACAAGATAGTCACCGTATTTTACACAGTGGTCACACCTCTCTTAAACCCCATCATCTATTCCTTCAGGAATGCAGAAGTGAAGAATGCCATGAGGAGACTGATGGACAGAAAGTGATTTGGGAAGAGAAATAGATAACTTAGGTAGGGCAAATGGGAGAATCAAAGGATGGAAAATTGGGGCACAGGATTCCCAGTTTGCTTCTACTTTTAACTGAGGGAGTGGCCCCAGGCCAGGCCAGTCACTTTCTTTCTTTAAGTTTCAGTCTTCTCATCTTTACGGGATTAGACAGGATCGAAGGGATTTCTAGGACAAAGTGTCAGAGTGGTCTTCTAATGCTGCACTTCCACATTTGACAGTGACCTTGAGGAAGATTGGCTGGTTTTGAGACAGTGAATTCTTCCAGAAACCAGAGCCTCTCAGGGAATAATGATGAAGAACGAGGTGGAACAAAGAGGAGCAACGGCCATATGCCTTTGTGTTTGAAAAGCCTGAACTTTTGGAGTCTGGGAAGTCTCTCAAATGCTTAGAAATTCTATTGACTTGACTCCCTGAGAATGTGCCTAGTGGGTTCTGGGCAGGCCGAGTGGACCTAGGAGGGATTAGTCATCAGAACAGAAGGCATTTCGACTTTTGAAGAGATTCACATTGGTTCATGCTCGCATTAGACTCAGGCTTTCAAGATTTTAAGTGATTTGAAAGTACTGGCCAATGATACTCACTTTGTAGGCACAAGTTTTATTTTCCATATAATATCAATATTTTGATGTCTAATAGTCTCTTCTTTCACACCTGTCTGTCATTCTTTCCCCCCTATTTTTTCTCCCTATACGTCTGGTTGTTTGGTCCATTGGTTTCCTCTGTGGTCAGCCTCTTAGTGTCTCGTGATTCTCAGCCATTCCAAGAAAACACCCGAGAACTGAAAACCCGCTCTCCCATGCCACCATATTGAATTCTTGCTCTCCATCCACCAGTGCTCTACTCCTTTCCGTTCCTCATTCTGGAGCTACGTTTGATTCAAGTGTGGGTTCAACTGTTCTTGGGTCCTCACTGCTTGTCCTATGGTATTTTAATCATCAGTTTTTGGGTCCTACTTTATGGAGCTACCATCACATGCCATAATAATGTAACCCCCAACCCTAACCCCAACACTAACCCTCACTCTCAGGAGATGGTTCCTCCCCTACCCCACATTTCCAGATTAATCACCTGAAAGCACTTCTCTGACTTTACTATTCCCCTCCTCAAAAAATCTTCCATGACTCCCTGTTGCCCTCTGAATCTACCACAGACTCCTACTGGACACACGCCACCCCCAAGGTATGGCCTTCCCTTTATGTTCTATTTTTATTTTCAGTGACACTCTGGTAGAGCACTGTCCTTCTTGAATATCTCCTTGTGTCTCCCACCTAAAACATCACCCCCATCTCTACCCGTTAACATCCCATCTGCTTTCTAATGCTCATCTGAAATTCTGGACCTTAGGAAGCTTCCATGATTGTCTTGTTTGGATATGTCCCTTTCCTTTTTTGAACTCCAACAAAACAGCAGGAATCCTTTAAGGTCTATACTATCTATATTGTAGTGCTTATTTTTACCCTCCATTAGACTGTCAGTCTTTTGAGATTATGGCCTGAATCAGACTGTTCTTTGTATCTGGTTCTGAGTGACATATAGTAAAACTCAATAAATATTGGGTCAATTCAATTTCTAGAAGTCATTATTGCTTCAGATGTAAGCTGGTGTTATGTCTCTATTTTCACCTCAACTATTAGGTAATGTACTGAATACAAACCAGTAATCATTCTTGATAGTGTTCCTGAGAATAATATTTATAAATAAATAAGGAACATGTATGTGTGTGTTTATTTTACTATTAATCAAGAGATTTCATATATTTTATATAGTTTGATCCTAAAACAGTCTGGTGAAGTGGGTATGAGGACCCTGTTTAACAGATGAGGAGACCAAATCTTCGGAAGGTCAGTGTCTTGATCGAGGTCTCATATTAACTTACAGGGCCTGAGTTCAAATCTACATGTGCCTGATTTCTAAGCCCCTGCTTTCTCTGTACTTTCCTCTGCTTTTCCGTGAAGATCCTCCAGAACATAAACACATCTGAGTCTCTGAATTCTAAATTCGAGGCTTGATAATTTCCCTATTTTCAGATATTTCCCTCTGAAATTACTTCAAAGTGAGTAAAAAGTTTAAAAAATACATAGCATGAACTCCTCGTGGGTGTTCCCAAGTGTTCCTGGGTCCACAGAAAACTAGGGCCCGAGATGCCAGATCTGCAACTGGAGGACAGGAAAGCAGGAAGGTATGCTGTTTCTGTGCGCTCAGCCTTCTCTTACATAGGTCAGCCTGGGCATTGCCTGCGAGAGATGCCTAATGCATGGAACCAAAACTCAATGTGTTGGCCCAGAGGAGATTTTTTTCCCCTAGTGACGTAATGTGGAAAATGGCAGCATTCTTGAGAATATCATTCATACCAGAAAATGGGAAGTAGGAGGAAAAAGACAAATATAAATGAACCATCTGCCAGTAAATTTCCTAAAATTAAATCTCAGGACAGTGCTCCCCTGTAGATGGGATAATGCTCACTTTGTAGCTGAGAAAACTGCAGATCAAAGACTGTTCCAAAGTCCTTGATGTGTTTTCTAGATCAGTGGTGTATGAACTGTGATTTAGAGTTCAGAATTCTTCAGGTGTCTCAGGGACTGGAGCAGGGGCAGCAGGAGAGGATAGGAGGCAGCCAATCAGGCACCTGCGGGACTTCAATCAAAACAACTGATTATCTCTTTTTGAAAATCTTCTTTATATAGATTTACATTGATAAGAGGTATTTAAATCCTGAAAAACATGTTTAAAAACCACTATAATATTCTATGCTTACACTTCTTTCTTGATTAGTTATATACAGGTGTGGCTTGGTATGACGTGTCAGACCTCAAGAAATGACCTCCATTCTGAGAAGGGAAAGAAGAGCCAAGCCCTTTTCTGAAGTTTAAGCCCAGAGAGTCAGGGCAAGAACTTCTTTAACGAGAGTAAGGGCTTCAGAAAAAGTGTCCTGTCTAATTGGGGTGAACTCCCTTGCACATGCAATGTGGACTCAGCCCCATCTGCAATTGCCTCACCTCTTAGATGATGCAACCATAGCATCTTTCTATTACAACCGCAGAATGTGCCAAGAGACTTGGAGCATTCAGTCTTCTTCATAATTTAAAAATATGTGTGACTTGAATAGCAGTAGAAGTTCTGTGCTTTGATCGTTCATGTGTGTGGTTAATGCCAAGAGAACTGGGTGAAAGTTGTATTATTCCTAAATTATTCTGAGGATTCTAGGTGTTGAGCTTTTTACCAGTCTGAGAAGTCATGTCCAGAGACTCCTTTGTGGGTCCCTCACTTCTTGTCTTTGCTCCGCATCCATATACAGTGACGTATCTGGGAAGCAGAGACATCAGATAGAGATATGGCTTCTCTTGGAAAAGCGTGAGAAGTCAGGTGTTGCAATGAAATGACTAATATACGTGGTTATCATGGTGTATCCTCTGGAAACGGTGGTGTCCTTGTGTGTGAAAACGTGCTCTGGTGAATTGTTCACAGTGTTAGACCTGGCACAGTCATAGCTGTCATAGACAGGGAATTAATGTCATATGGGCACTTGGGACTTATGATGACCCCTATTTTACGTGGGTTGCAGCTAAGACTCAGACAATTTTGCCTAAAATCAAAGAGCAGGTAGGTAGAGAGGGGATTTGATCTCACCATGAACTCTGGAAGGCAGGCTCTTTTTCTCCCCCAGCACTTGCTCCATCAGGGAATCCAACTCACATCTTCCTTTAGCATAGACTGCTCTTTAAAGATCTTTAGTGCACCTGAAAGTCACTTGATAATCCGTCTTTTATTCAATATAAAACCTGAGTAAGCAGTGTCCCCTGAGTGGTAGCTACAAAATGGGTAACACAGGCCCTGGAAGTGTGCGACTCTCCATGGCCCCATCCCCGTGTTGCGGAGTGGGACAGAGGGGGAGTGTGAGAATGTCCCCCAGCAGCCTGGGTACCTGCAGTGACTCCCAGGAGGCCCTGCCCCCTCCACAGGTGCTTGGATGTTAGTAAATGAATCTCTTTGAGGTCAAGTCTGTGCTCCTCTCTAACATGGGGGCCCTGGGGCGGTGAGTCTGCATGCGAGCTCTGGAAGAGCTCTTTCTCAGTTTGCTCAGCATTTTGGGTCTCGTGGATGCGAGTCCCGTTGGTTTTCAAAGCAGGTGTTTTGGGGGCAGGTGCAGGTCTTCAATGTTGGGGTGCCCCATGCGGGATACAAGCCCTCTCCTCCTTGGAGAAGCTCTAGGTGTGTGAGTTCCTCACCAATCATGTGGGTCTGGAGTGGGGTGTATGTCGTGATTGTGTCACTTTTCTGTATGTTTCCACGTGGCCTTCTTCTTGTTTGCTTGATGTGAAGGAGCTGCTTGGTTAGTTTTCAGGTCTTTTTTAGAGGAAAGTGTTCCATGTGTAGCTGTTGGTTCAGTGTGTCCATGAGAGGAGGCGAGCTCAGGACGGCTCTCTGCCCATCGTTGTGAATCATCTGTTTTTTCAATGTTGAAACCACATTGCATTGCTGGGATAGACCTGCTCCATCATATATATTATCCTTTGTGCACATTGCTGCATTTGATTTAGACATTTTATTAAGGATTTCTGCATCTATGTTCATGAAGAGTGTTTGTGGTTTTCTTTTTTTAAAGGATTTTTTTTTTGTTGGTCGGGGTGTGGTGGCAGTTACGCTGGTTTTATAAATAAGTTGGGAAGTTCTGTCTTCCATTTTTGAAAATGTGTCAGTTTGGTGTTATTTCTTCTTTAAGTGCTTGATGAAACCAACGAAACCATCTGGGCTTGAGGGCTTTGGTGTGTGTAATGTTTGTAAACTATACATTCAATTTGTTTAACAAAGACAGGGCTGTTCAGACTTTCTGTTTCATTTTGGGTCACTTATGTAAGTTGTATTTTTTTCTAGGACTTTACATTTTTCACCTAAGTTGTAGAATTTGATAATTTTAGACCCACAACTGACATTGATACTAAAATTTGAGGTTGTCTCATAAAAGCCTGGCTTTAGTCCAAGTTTTTCTGTTTTTGTTTTCCGTGGGATTGATTAATTTCTGTTATTTTTTCTTGTGTCTTTCCTTCTACTTTGTATTTAAATTTGCTCTTTTATTTTTATCTCTTAAGGTGAAAATTTAGTTCGTAGACTTTAGAACTTTCTTGATTTCCAATATAATTTAAAACTGTAGTTTCTTTAAACAATGCTTACACAGCATCACATAAAATTTCACATGTATTTTTATTATTATTATTCAGTTAAAATGTGCTCTGATGTTTAAAAATGATTTTTTTCTTTGACCAATGCCTTATTTACAAGTGTGTTGTTTATTTTCCAAATATTTGGGGTTTTGCCTTGGTATCTTATTGTTATTGATATCTAATTTAATTCATTATGGATAATGTCATTCTTTTTACATTTACCGAAACATAAGGTCTATCTTGGTGAAATGAATGTAGCATGTACGCTTGAAGGAATGTTCTTTAGTTTTAAAGTGCAGTGCAGATCAGATCTGTTTTTATTGATTTTTAAAACCTAATCATACCCTCACTTGCTGGGCATGGTGGTGGAGGTAACACTTCCAACTATTATTGTGAAATTGCATATTGATTTCTTTAAACCTGAGAAAGAAAAAAATCGCAGATGAGAAAATGGTATCCCAAGATGTTAAGCTATTTGTTAAAGGTTGTGTATCCTCCAGGCGGCAAAGTTAAGCTTTGTCCAAGCGAGCTTCACTGCCTCACACGTGTTTTTAAACGCCATGCCATACCGCCTCGTCTGCGTTCCGTCCTCACAGGTGGAAACACTTTTCGAAGTGCTATGTTAACATAGGGTGGTAGTTGAAGTGCTAGTTTAGCTCAAACTTGTCTCTGCTACTTAAAAAAGTAACATATTTGACACCAACTCCCCTCCCCCCGCAATAGATGGCATAAAATTATGCCTTTTATATAGTAGCTGCTTGGTAACTATTGTTGACTGAATGAGTTTGGGATGATTCAGCATAGAAACCCAAAGACGGGGTAAACACAGAAGCTTCTTTGTCCTCTAGTTTGTCTGAAGCAATAAGTTAATGTGACAAGAGGGTATGGCTGTCTCGGTGGCCCACTCCTTTAATTGGGACGTGATGTCTCTGGGGTCTAATTAGCTACACTCACAGAACTTTTGTGAACTATGAATGTGCTATGGCTTCCAATGTGCTATGGTTTTCACGTTTGGTGACGACCTTGGCTGGGGTGCATTCACATGAGCTCCCCTGAACCCTCTGTGCTTAAAAGTTTACTGCGACTCTTCTGTCCTCCGGCCAGACTCCCTGCCTTCCGCTGCTCAGCTGGGGAGCTTGGAGCTCGCTAAGGTGAATGCCCTTATAGTTTTGGTCTTCTGAGAACTCTCTGCCTAGAATAAGCCTGTAGCAATCAGGGACCCTTATGGAAAACAGATGTCCTTGCTTGCTTGCATTCTCTCTGTGCTGGGCTCCGTGCCCAGATGCAAGTCCTGCCGGACAGTATCTGAGTATTCTCAGGTTCTGCCTCCAACGCCTCAAGTGTGAGTTGATATATGGGGTTACAGTTGTGAGTATGTGAAACAGAGTTTATTCTTATATTATTATCTATTAATTATTGTATTATTTTCCACACGAAAACCTGTAAATCTCCTTTTGCCCACTCCGTATGTGTAATTTTTTTTTTCTCGGATTCCCATGGCATCACTACAATCCTCCTTCAGTCATTATCTTGGTCACAGGTTAGCTGAGGGGACCATGTCCTTCTGGGTGATCAGACACTCACACTTCCCTAGTCAGGAGAGTTGCTTAGTGACTAAGAAGGCAGCTTGGAAGACAGGTACGCTGGGTGGTGTTTCTTGTTCTAACCCTTACTGGTGTGAGAACTTGGCCAAGTCACTCATTTTGTCCTAATCCCCATTTCTTCTCAACTGAAAAATAGGAACGGTCATGCGAGCCCCTTCAGAGTGCTGTTCGGTGGCTTAAGTGAGATGATGCATTTCAAGTGCTCTCTGCAGGGCCTGACATACAGCATCGCTCAATGAAGGTGAGTAAATGCCGTGCTATGGTCACTCTTCCTGCTACTAGTGATGCTATTCAAGCTCGGAGAGTGTTTCCACACATTTTATTACTTAGAGGCTTGTGTGTGAATGCCCAGATCATGGCTGGGGGCTGCTGAGTTCCCCGGGCCTTTCCCCTGGACCGTCCTGTTGTGGGCATCGACACCACATTAACTTTTTGAAAATTAGCAGTTCCAGGGTGTATGTCACTGAAGTATGGCCATGGTACCCTTTCCCTAAAGCCCAGGTCCCCCTGGCAAGGCATTGTTGCATATATGTGAATTTAGGCAGCTTGAAAGACTCTTGAAAGACTTATTTACATTTTAATCTGTTAAGGTAGAAATGTTCCCAAGTTGCACTACAAATTTCATTTCACTCTCAAGACAGGGAAGGTATCTGAAAGCTGTTGAGAGAACAAATTCAGGGGGAGGGATGATAAAGGTAATACGAACCTCAGCCTCCCCAGTCCTCAGGCAAAGTGGAGAGAGGGATTAGTAATGATGTAAAACTACTCAGCTGCTTTCTTATTATTTAAAAATTCTTCAAGTATTGATTATCATTATCAGTGAAATTTACTTTTGTATTTCTACTTTTCCAGCCTAGAATCCAGCACTTAGTCCAGCTGTCGTTTTATAGAGATGGGGAAATAGGGCACCACACAGAGAGAGGGTGTTGTTTGAGGTCACTTAGTTACCAGTGACAAAGTTGGGGCTAAAATCCAACTTTTGGTTTCCAGACCAATGCCCTTTTGGTTTCCAGACCAATGCCCTTTTCGTGGTGCCATGCTGCGTGTTTGGGCATTTTCAAACAGTGTTAATCTCTCGGAAGTTTTTCAGTAATGGGAGTCTAGAGAAAGTAGGAGGGTGTAGCAAACGAACATCACAAGGGGAGAGGGTAGGAGCACACTATTGCAACAGGTAAAAGGGATTAGCAAATTAATGGAGCCCGAGGAGGGAGTCACTGGAGCTCCAATCTGTAGCAATTGGGTCAGAAGTACACAGGTGATAACCTGGGCTTGCAATTAACATTTGAAATGTGTGTGTGTAACGGGGTACAGAGCACAGATCCCTGATAATAGAGCAACACCCCCACAATCCTGCCACAGGATCGGATGTAGGGAGAGTGGATAGTACTGTGTTTAAGATACGCTGCATAACGAATGCAAGGTAATAGCCGTGCTGTCCTGAAGGGAAGATTTTTGGAAGCTGAAGAACTGTGCACTGACTGTGAGAATGTGCAGTGACTTGTGATATAGCCAGGGGGGTGGATGCCCACCCCGGGTGCCTGTGTGTCACTGGGAAGTTTTGCCCTGATTAAAGATGGCAGCTGAAAGGGAGTCAAAGACACTGGGAAACTGACACTGGGAAAATGGTGGACACTAATGTACTATAGGAAGGGCCAGATATGAGATTGCAAAGGAAGTTTAAAGCAAAGCATTTAAATTAGGGCAGCCTAAGGTCAGAGAAAAAGCCACGAGGTTGGGAGGTCTGCCTGGAAGTCTGCCTGGAGAGGATGGCAGCAGAGCTGATGGTGTTGTGTGGGACCCGCCTAGCCACCCACACTTGTGAGAAATGCTTGAAGCTGAACTGTGACTGGAAATGCTAAGCTGCAGACTTCTGCTTTTCTGAAAGATGGTACCTCTGACTGGCGTATTCTGAAGCTGGCCTGGTTTGGCAAAGGGAGGCAGGACTATGTGTTTTTGGGTGTTTTTAAAGGAAGTGGGACTTAATAGCAGACTTCTGCCATTATTCTAAGCCTGTATAGCTTTTCTTTTTCTTTTTTAAATTTTATTTTAATTGTTGTTCAAGTACAGTTTTCTGCCTTTTACCCCCATCCTAGCCCACCCCCAGCCCCTCCCCACCTCCCTCCCACTTCCAACTCCCCCCTTGTTATTGTCCATGTGTCCCTTATACTTGTTCCTGCATACCCTTCCCCCTTTCCCCTGAAATTCCCTCTCCTTTCCCCTCTGGTCCCTGTCAGCCTGTTCTCAATTTCAGTGTCTTTGGTTGTATTTTGCTTGCTTGTTTGTTTTGTTGATTAGGTTCCTGTTAAAGGCGAGATCATATGGTATTTGTTTTTCACCGCCTGGCTTATTTCGCTTAGCATAATGCTTTCCAGTTCCATCCGTGCTGTTGCAAAGGGTAGGAGCTTCTTTCTTTCTGCTGCATAGAATTCTATTGTTTAAATGTACCATAGTTTTCTGATCCATTCATTTACTGATGGGCACCTAGGTTGCTCCCAGCACTTGGCTATTGTAAATTGTGCTGCTATGAACATTGGGGTGCATAGATTCTTTTGGATTGGTGTTCCAGGGTCCTTAGGGTATAATTCTACCAGTAGAACTGCTGGGTCAAAAGGAAGATCTATTTTTAGTCTTCTGAGAAAATTCCATACTGTTTTCCATAGTGGTTGTGCCTGTTTGCAATCCACCAAAAGTGCACTAGGGTTCCCTTTTCTCCACAACCTCTCCAACACTTGTTGTTTGTTGCTTTGTTTATGATATAGCTTTTAAATAAACAACCCCTTTCCTTTTTCACCAAACTCTTGCCTTGGAAGTTATGCTTCCTGGGGGTGGGCAATCAAACCCCCTGGCTGTTACAGAGCACCATTGGCAGGGTTCTGTAATGTGTGTGTGGAGGTAGTGTCAGAAAGTGAGTTGAATTTAGGACTCGCAGCTGGTATCGGAGAATTGCTTGTAGGCATGGGGGAACACCTCTCCCCAGTTGAAACTGGGTATTAGGATCATTATTAGATCTGAGTACAGTTTTCTGAATCCTTGGTTTTGGGATATTTTCTTATATCACATAATTTTTGTGCTTGCAGAGCTAACCACTTTGCTGGTGTTCAGGCAGAGAATCCATGGGTACCAAGAACGTGACTGAGTTTGTGTTGTTCAGCCTTTTCCAGAGCAGAGAATTACAGCACGTGTGCTTCGTGGTCTTCTCCCTCTTCCATGTGTTCACTCTCCTGGGGAACCTTATGGTCATCATCACCATCAGTGCCAGCAAGACCCTGCATGCTCCTATGTACTTCTTCCTCAGCCATTTGTCTTTCGCTGACATGTGCTATCCATCCGCTACCATACCCAAGATGATTGCTAACACTTTTGTGGAGCGCAAGACCATCTCCTTCAATGGCTGCATAACCCAGCTCTTTTCTTCCCACTTCTTTGGCGGCACTGAGATCTTCCTTCTCATAGCCATGGCTTATGACCGTTATGTGGCTATCTTTAGGCCCCTGCACTACACAGCCATCATGGATCGACAGAAGTGTGGCCTGATGGCGGGGGCCTCCTGGGTGGCTGGCTTCTTGCATTCCATCCTGCAGACCCTCCTGACAGTGCAGCTGCCCTTTTGTGGGCCCAATGAGATCGACAACTTTTTCTGTGATGTTCATCCCCTGCTGAAGCTGGCCTGTGAAGACACCTCTGTCGTGGGGCTCATCGTGGTGGCCAACAGTGGCATGATCTCTTTAGTGTCCTTCATTATCCTTATTGCGTCCTATGTGGTCATCTTACTGAACATGAGAAGCTGGTCATCCGAGGGCCGCCGCAAAGCTCTGTCCACATGCGGCTCACACATCACTACTGTCTTTCTGGTCCTTGTGCCCCCCATGTTCATGTACATTCGTCCCTCTACCACCCTGGCTGTTGATAAACTTGTCATCCTCTTTAACATTGTCATGCCACCTTTGCTGAACCCTCTGATCTACACCCTGAGGAACAATGAGGTAAAAAATGCCATGAGGAAAGTGTTTAGGATCAAAGGGAGTTTGGAAGAGAAGTGACACCCTAGGGAATCGCACCCAGCCTGGAGCATGGGAGACTTCCCACTCTGTAGCATCCAACACAGGCTTTGTATCTGCAGTTTGATGTTTGTAACGACGACTCTCTTCTTAGCTCTTTTTTACAAATTAAATTTATTGGGGTGACATTGGTTAATAAGTTGATATAGGTTTCAAGTGTACATTTCTATGATACTTCGTCTATCTAGTGCATTGTGTGCCCACCATCCAAAGTCAAATCCTTTTCCGTCACTGTGCATTTTGAGCACCTCTGTAAACCTTTACTACTCCCACCCCCTTCTCTCTGGCAACTGCCATACTGTTGTCTGTGTCTATGAATTTTTTTTCTGCCTCCTAGCTCTTTTCATAATAATACTCCCATAGCTTTCCTCAATCCTTCATTCATTAAATATTTATTGAGTGTTTGCAATAAATGAGGTAGTAGGATACAAATAAAAATAAGATGTAATTTACCCTCCAGGGGGGTCACAATGCAGGAGGCTCATAGTGTGATAATTAAAAGCTCATTCAGGAAACATGTGAGAGCCTGTGAATGATGGAGTATTCAATTAGCTCACCCATACAATGGAGAATAGCACTAGCTAGTGGCTTTATGGCAGCTAACAGAGTGCTTGATGAAATTAACTGTCTCTTTTATGATATTCAAGACACTTAACCCTCATTCCTTCATTTCCTGTTCTCTCAGCAAGCAGATGAATTAATAAACGTGGAGAGGTTAAAGGGTTTACTTAAAGTCATAGAATAAGTCCAGAACAGAATAGGGACTAGAATCCAGGTTCCCTAAATCTGCCTTCAGGGCTCTTCCCTTTCAGGACTTGTTGACAGGATTGAATGAATGGACTCCGAGTAGTACGGCGGCCGGAGGGGGGGGGCGGGGGAGGGGAGGACTTTTTGAAGGTCAAGGATTGGTGGTGGCTGGGATGATGAAGAACGGAGCCAGGGAGAACGAGCTTTGGCACTGATCCCTTTTGCTGCTGAGCAGGGCCTGCCGCCCCATTCGTCCCCTCTGCTTTACTGTTTTTATCTAGAGGGAGCCCCTTTGTGCAAAATGAATTTAGAAGAGCAGGATGAGATGTCCTGCCTAATTAACCATTCATGGACCATTTCATCTGTTTGGGTCCCAATTTCCATTTTTACAAATGGAGACAGTAACAATACCAACTTCAGAAGGTCGCAGGAGGATCCACAGAGCTTTGTATAGTTCTGTATCAGTATTTTCAGAGGTGGCTGTTACCTCGGTGTCCTCGTAATGTCTTCTATTCTCTTTTCTTCTGTTGTGCACTCTGACCTTGCCCTTTCTCCTAAAACCCTGGTAACTACTGGATTGATTGTTCACTTCTCATGTTTACTGATCACCCCATGAAATAAGCATAATTATCAGGGGACATGTGCTTAAGGGTTGAGTGAGGATGGCAGTGTTGAAAAAAACTTGTTTTATCTGATGCCTAACAAACACAAATGCAAATGTCGATCTTGACTATGGGAATAATAGCAATAAAATGGCCATTGACATCTTGAAAAAAATATTCTCTGAAGTTTTTGTACACCAGCTTCATTAATCTGCATTGAATAAATCACCTTTTAAAAGTTCTTGCAAGAATGTGGGAACATGGATGGTTATTCAGGTTTGAAGATAAACGTGAGTAGGACAGGCTAAATTCTTATGTAAAGTCACATACAAGGACTGCAGATTGCTAGTTTAGTGCTCTTCCTACTGCAGCCTTCACACAGCATTTTAAACTGAAGTGATGGTGTTCCAGTTAACTTTGCTCAGCCTCTTTCCACCTCATGTGTAACAGAGAAGTTTAGAGTTAAAGGTCTTGACATCGTTTCAGCTCCTCTCTCAGAGTGGCTTAGATAAGTGGGACCTAAATGTCTTCCTTCAGGGCTGTCGGTGGAAAATCAGCCAGGTGGGTAACATTAGCCAAGGCACCTTGCTTATCTAGGGACCAGAATTCCTAGAGAAGAACCCTGTGCTCTGTCCCATGCTGGTTTTCCCAATCAGCACATCTTCTTGAGTAACAGTCTATTCCAGTGGAGTGGCTAACTTCATGCTGCATCAGAGGCACTACAGTGCATGTGAGGGCTTTCTGTCTAACTCTTTGTTCTAAGGCAGAATGAAGCCACACCACATTTTCTGATGTAATGGTAGATCATGTGACTGGAAGTAGTGTGCAATGTTTCTATGCAGACATAGGATATTGGGCAGGTCAGTTGCTCTCTTTGAGTCTTACCATTCATTTGTAAACAAGGTAGCTGGGTTTAAGATTTTTTTTTTGGAAAGGAGGATGGGGCAATGAAATAAATCTATTCATTTAAAAATTACAAAGTATATATAATATACAATTTGTGATTTTGAAGTCCTTTACAATTTTGTCATTATGTGAAGTACCATTGGGAATTACCAAGTGGGAGCCTGTAATTGCAATGGAGGTTCCATTACTTCATTGTGAGATCAGTCACACTGGCAAACAAAGATCTCTCTTGTATTTTCTCTGGCCACTGTCTGCGTTCTGTCATTATTCTCTGGTGCAGAGTCAGCAGGTTAGCTGATATAGAGTCTACACACTCAAATGTTGCCTTAGGCTTTCCCATGCTTCTTCCCGTGATCTTGGGGAGAGGAGGCATTGCTTACCGTTTCCCTGGGTCAGCTGTGACAGTGCTCTTGGAGGGCCACTCTTTGAGTTCAGGATCTCTCAGTAGTTTGAGCAGTGGGACAAAAGGTGTGAAAATTATAGTGAAATTATGGGGACATGCTATTAAGTTAAATTCTCTCCAGAGTGTCTGGTCATTTGTCACATAAACATGTTATGGAAGCTGCAAGACTTGAGAGAGAATCTGGTCTGAGTGAACTGAAGACTGGTATTATGGAGTGAAGAAAACAGTACAGAGAACCTTTTGAAAGGGAAGGATGACCAGCAGGAAGGTGATTCCCTGATGCAGAAATGAAGGATACAAGGAATTTAGCAGCTGAAGCGTCTCAAGAGGATTCCTCAATAAGAGAGACCTATCAAGTGCATTGATGATAAAAATATGGGCTATGAACTTCAACGGCTGTTCAAACTCAGAATATGTTGTCATGTAGAAAGAATACTGCCTGAAGTCAGAAAGTCTGGTTCTGAGACCCAGAATTCACTACTTTCTATGTGATCCTGGGGCACTGACCATTTTTCTGGGCCTTAATTGTACACTATAAAAACTGTTGTGAGGTTGCTAGTGTTTAACACTGAATGAGTACATATTGGCTAAATGAATGATACAATGGTAAATGTATTGTGAAGTAGTTTACACTGTCCAATCTGCTAGAAACACATTGAACTGGTGTTATATCAGTGTTTGTTTATTGCAGGTCTCTCAGTAGCTGAGGTCCAGCACACCAGAATGGCTTTTATGCTGAGCACAAATAATGTGACTGAATTATCACAGGTCTTTTCTGGGATCCAGAGGTGCTTTGTGGTGTTTCTTCCCAGGTACCTGGCCACAGTGGTTGGAAATGGCCTTGTTGTGACGGTCAACATCAGTAGGAGTCAGCATTCCCCCATGCACTTCTTCCTTAGCTGCCTGTCTTTGTTGGAGATTAGTTACTCCTCTACTGTTGTCCCTAAATTCATCACAGACAAGATGCCAAGATTAAAACTCTCTCCTTGGAGGGCTCTTTGGTTTAGAGTTTCTTCCACTTTTTTGGAGTTGCTGAGATTTTCCTGCTGACGGTAGTGGCCTATATCTGCTAAATGGCCATCTGCAAACCCCTTCACTATATGGCCATCAGGAACTGACCTGTGTCATCTTCCAGTGGCTGGTTCCAGGCTAAGGGGCATAATTCACTCCATGGCCCAGATCCTTGTTGCTGTCCAGTTGCCCTTCTGTGGTCCCAATGTGATTGCCACTACTTCTGTGGCATCCATCCCTTATTCAGGCTTGCCTGCACTCACACCTCTGTGGAAGGGGTTATTGTGTTCACTAAGAGTTTATTAATCTCTGTCTTCTCCTTCCTCCTCTTGGTGTCCTCCTATATCATCATCTTGGTCCACTTGGGGAACCACTCTGCAGAGGGGAGACACAAAGCCCTGTCCACCTGTTCCTCTTACATCACAGTGGTCCTCTTGTTCCCTGGACATGCCTCCTTCCTGTATGTGTGACTCTCCTCCACCTTCCTTAAGGGCAAACTGGTGGTGTATTTCACATAGCCGTCACCTCAGTGCTAAACCCCTTCATCTGCACAGTTAGGAATGTGGAGGTAAAAATCTCCAGAAGGAGGTTATGGGGCAAGAAAGTGAATTCAGGGGTGAAAAACAAATGAAAGCATGAAAAAAATTAGCAAGAACAGCATGACCAAATGTGCATTCTAATTTTGGTCAACTAGAAGGAATAGTGCAAAAGTTAACCTATTCATATTATTTGTTGTATTTTAGATGAGTCCTTCTATAGCTGTCTGTAATTTGGAGGATGTTGAAAATTGAGCTACTTTCCCTCTTTTCTTCAGTGCCTCCTAGTGCAAAGTGCAGACCGCAGGGTGGGATTACCTGGACCGGAAACTCACCCAGTCATCTTCTACTTGTGGCACCTCAGGTTCACTCATTTCACCTCTTGGTGCTTGCAGGCTGTGGTACGTGGAAAGATGGTGGCACTCAGAGATTCAAGTTTATGTGTTGCTTTTTCCCTCCCTCTCAATGTCAGCATGTGGGAGTCCCAGGAAAGCTTTTCCACCTAATTTGCTATCTGGGCATTTCTGGTAGGAAGGCAATCGCTCCATCTCAGCCTGAGGGAGATAGCTTATGCAGCAAATCAATTTTAATATACCAGTTGGAGTACATTATGTGTTACTGAACTAGATAGGGATATACAATGAATGCATTTAGAAGTTTTGAAAAGGTATAACACTGTAGGTGTGTGTGTTTTATAATGGACAAGAAACCAACTGTTCAGAAACATACCACTTTACTATGAACTCTCATTTTCACCCAAGCACAAGGAGCTTGATTTAGTCAAATCTAGATTTTTCCAACCCAGTAATTTCCATTTTAAAACAGTTCAGTCCATGGTGGAAACAATTCTCTTGTGTCATCCAGCCTTTTTTCTAAAGGGTCATTTTATATTCCTGGAGGCTTAAGCATCCTGCCTTCTGTGGTTGATGAGAAGGGTACACCTGCTCCTTGCTTTCCTTTGGTTACAGTCTAGCTCTGTGCTCTAGATGCAACTCATTGCTCCCGTTCCTCAGCACAAACCACATACAGTGTTCCACTGAGAAGTGTGAGAGACAGGAGGTGTCAGCACAGCTTCCACTATGTTCTGTGGTGTTCGTGAGTTGAGGAGATGTAGTTATATGCCTATTCCTTGCCTAGCAAGGATTCTCCAGTGCAGTTCTCCATTCACTTTTCTTTTGGCTCAGCCCCCAAACTTGACTCTATTTCCCTCCTCATATAATACTTGATCTATGAGCAAATCTTAGCTCAACTTCAAAATAGACCCCATCTAGAAGAGTCCTCATTCCAGAGAAGGCGGGATAAGTATAAGCCACACCTTCTCTCCCACAGAGATGCAGCTATGAGCCCTAGACAGAGTGCATGGAGAAACGAGCCGAGGACTTTGAAAAGTAAACAATAGTGAGTATATTGGGGGAGGAGATCATATCTGAAGTTTCTGACTTTTCCCCTCTGTGTCACTCGGCCTGGACTCAGACGCTGTGCCAGAGTGGAAGTGCACACCAGGTATGCGCAGAAGAGATGCCCTGTCTTGCTGGTCAGACAAGTGGGTCAGAGAGTGGCTCCTTTCCTTTTGATTTCCCCTCTCTGTTCTCACCTGTCCCAGACAACCCTGTCACAGTGACAATGTTGGTGGCTGGGCAGGCACCTCACACTCTCAGGCAGGGGCACCTTTCTATTTGACCAGAGGACCTGTGACCTCAAGAGCATGGGACAAATCCCAGTTGCTTTTATTCTCTCTGTGTCCCCCTGACTCTTGGTTGCTGACATGGACTCAGTTGTGGGAAGTGTGCAGCACAGTGAGACAACGAAAGCCAAGCTTCTAGAGGCAGAAAGCCTCAGGGAGGTAAAGAAGAGGAGGGCACTCAAGAGAGATACCCCATAAAGTTGTATGTGAAATCCAGGGCTCCCTCTGAGTTGCACAGGTGTGGGTCTGAACTTAAACAGCACCTCCAAGTCTTTGAGAATGGCATTACAAGTTAAGCTACCACTCAAGTCTCCCACTGGCTGCTGGGTGACGCACATGTGGGACAGATCTGAGTAGCAATGGATTTGACCATTGAACTTACATTGGAATCACCGCCCACAGAAGGTGGGTTGGAAATTGCAATCTGAAACCAATAAGATCAATTGCCTGCTAAAATTAAAAATTCAGAATTCTCCTTAATTAAAAGAAGCTCAGAGTATCACATGTAATATTAAAGAAAAAGCTGAAAACTTCTAAAATTGATGAAAGATATAAACTTATCAGTTTAAGAAGCTCAGCAAATCTCAAACTGAATGAACTTAAAAATATCCAACCCATACACATTATGATATCAAGAAGCTAAGGTTTTGTAGCCCTTCCAGGACCCTTTATACCTTTGCTAGTCAAATCTCTCTCTTCCACCATCAATACTATAGGACTCATGATAATACTTTGCTTTTCTTTATACTCTTACACATTTACCATGAAAGTGCACATCCCTATGTTGGTCTATTTTAAAATTTTAAATAAATGCAATCATATAGCATGGAATCTTTTGTGAGTGTGTTCTTTGGCTCAACACTGTGTTTGTGAGATTTGTTCATGTTGTGTTGTACCATAGTTCACTTATTTTCATTGCCGTGTTAGTCAATGTGTGCATTTACCATAATGCTTTATTTGTTCTATTGATGATGGAGATTTAGGTCATTACCAGTTTTGTGCTATTACAAATAGCTCCATTAACCCTCTCAGTGATGTCTCTTTTAGATTTATACCAAGGAGTAGAGTTTCTGGGTCATAGGTTGCATGGGTATTTGACATTAGGTGATAACCTCCAGTAGTTCTTAAATATATACTTAGAAAACAATTACATATTCCCACCAGCAGCCCGTGAAAAATAGCGTTCCTGCAGATTGACAACAAATACATGGTACAGGAAGTCCTTTCAATCTCAGCCACTCAGGGGGAGCGCTGCACTAGTATTTTATTGTGGTTCTAATCACATTTCCCAGATGATTAAAAAGGTGGGTCTGTCCACCCTGGTTACTATTGGTTTACTGACCACTGGCTAGCTTCTTTGCTGAAGTGCTGGTCAGATCTCATGTGGCGGTCTGTCCTTGTCTTAGTGATTTGTAAGAGACCTTTATATATTCTATTTCAGTCCTAGTTTCCCAAGAAGCAGAAGCTAAAGTAGAGTAGATGTGTAAGAGAATTATCAGGGAGTCAGGGTGAGGGAAGGTGGGAAGAGTCACCGGAAATGACGCAGATGTGACTCCTGTGAGTGAGAGAGGGAGAGAAGGAAGGTTGCAGAGTGCAATGTAGTTCTAAGACAGTTTGTTCAAGACTCAGAAGTTTTGAGTTAAAATCCATCAATAGACGGGTGGATATAAAAGTGGTGGAATATACCATATTTTCCCATGTATAATGCGCACCCACATTTTGGACCCAAACTTTTAGGAAAAAACATCTTTTGTTTTAATTTTTAATTCAATTTTTTATTTATTTATGTTTAGAAATAAAACTGAATATAGTATTCCAAGTTATTCTGCATACAGATATTGTTATTGTTTTCTAGAGTTCCACTTCTAATGCATTAGCATAAACAAAATGAAAAACATTGATATACATATGGAATTAGTACTGCTCATGTATAATGCATATCCTCATTTTTCCCTCAAAAATTTGGGCAAAAAAGTGCACATTATACATGGCAAAATATGGCATATACAATGGTATATTAGTTGGCCATAAAAAAGAATGAAATCTTACTATTTGTGACAGCATGGATGGGTGTAGAGGGTATTATGCTAAGTAAAATAAGTCAGATAGATAAAGACAAATACCAGATGATTTCACTTATATATGGAGTCTAAAGAGTAAAATAAACAAACAACACAGAAGCAGACTCAAGAGATACAGAGGACTGATGGTTGCCAGAGGGAAGAGGTGTTGGCGGACTGGGTGAAAAAGGTGAAGGGATTGAGAGTTACAGAATAGTTATGGGGATGCAAAGTACAGCACGGGGAGCACAGTCAATCATATTACAGTAACTATGTGTAGTGCCAGGGGGGTACTGGACATATTGGGAGAACCACTTTGTGAAGTATATGGTTATCTAACCACTATGCTCTACATCTGCTACTAAATGATACTGTATACAAACTATGATTGAAGCAAAATAAAAACAAGTGAAGGGTAGAGATTGGAGGTTGGGAATAGAGTTTTGAAGAAAGTAAAGAACATTTTAAATGGTCCTTGAGGAGAATTGAAAAAATTTGTTAATCAAAGAATTGCTGACAATGTTGATGAGCCTTTTGAAGTTGGTGAAACAAATTGATAGCAGACTGAGTCCTCCCTCTTTTGTGGCCTTTCCTGGAAGTTTCAGGGAACAGGTTTGGAGAAGGCTTAGAATAGGAGGCATCGGTACTGGAAAATTACTGTACACATGTGCTGTACGCAGGCAAGAACCATGAAAATGCAAATGGTTACCAATATTATGGAGAAAAAATTACTCATTTGTCAAGAACTATTACATACATATAGCTCTGTCAGTACTTAGCATGCAAATATATTCATATATTCCATATTTTTACCTTCGTAATTATTTTTCTTATGCCCCTGCTCTGTTTTGGAGGCAGCTCTGCCCCTTTTGGAATGTTGGCTGCATGCTGCCTGGGACCCTGTCTGTCTTAGTCACTGTGCTACTCCTGGCATTTAGCAAAGTGCCTGAAAAAGTACTCATTGAATGATTGAAGTGGTGGAATTACAACTGCAGTTCTGGTCTTTCTGACTTAGCCTCCCTGATCTGTCAGCGCACCACACACAGAGGGGTGGATAAAGGGGAGCGATTCTTTTCTCTCACAACTCTATGGGGGAGATGAAAGAGATGATGTACGTGAGAAGGCCTAGGAGCCGTGCTTAGAACACTAAAGATGCTCAATAAATGCTGTTGATTTTTGTTTTTGTCCAGTGAGCAATTTGCCTAAAGATGTTGACCCTCTCATATCAGTTCCTGAAATATCATAATTCCCTTTTTCTTCTGCCAGTGGACTATCTCTCTAGACACTAGAAGGACAATGGGCACTTCTAGGAGGCAGAATATAGAGGTCACTCCTTGTGAGACCAAAATTGTATTCAAAGGGACTAATTAAATAGTGGCATCCACATGGTTCCCGCCTGTGAAGGAGGCGAAAGCTAGTTCTAACACCGCTTCAGCCAGCGATCCTGGGAGGGGAGCGTTGGTCTCCCTTGGAGAGGCAGGAAGCGTGTACACTTGAGATCCCAGTGTTATCCCTCTCACCTTATAAATGATCTTTTTCAGGGGAAGGAGAAAGATTTCTCTGAGTCCGTGCTGGTCATTCTTAGGAGAAAGCAGAGCTAAGAAGCCAGCTACTCCCTCTGAGAGATCTTCCTCCCTGATAGTAGCAGCAGTGCGTTTTTGAATGGCCCAAGACAAAGTAGAGAAGGGAAGGTGGGGGCTATATCGGAAAGGGCACCCGAGTGACCTGGAGCCACGAGTGACCTGAGTTCCTGCTGTGCCTGCACCATAAATCGCCCACGTGTCTTTGGACCGGCTGCATCTAAACTCTCCAAGTCGTCAATCCACCGTCTTTCAAATGGAGACAATCGGAAGAGATGATTTTAAATGTCATAGGGTTCTTCAGCAAATAAGGGGGAAATGGATGATGAAACGAATTCCCAGCTGCTTGTAAATGAATGACTCTCTTTTGAGTTTTCACTTACTACCGTCCTAAGAAACTTTCAGCTCAGATGAGTTTGCGTAATTGGTAGCAATTGCCTAAGCTCTGCTTTGTCTCATGTAAAACACAATTTGAATTTCATTCAGGACTTTAGTCATGTGAAACAGTAAAATTTGGGATGCTAGTCTTGGAGCTGGCCTAGATGATCAGTTAAGAAGTTTTTCAGTCTCACTATTTTATGATGTTAGGATGTAGAAAAAAAACCCCAAAACAACAAAACTCCAAATTGGGATACCTGTTGATGTCCTCAGATCCAGTCAATGTAAGTTTTCTATAATCAATTTTAAGAATTAAATAAAAGAAAAATGCAATTCAAATAAAAAGGCAGTGGGATAATTTTACCAATATTCTCATTACTTTTCATGAAATAATTTTGTTTCTCATGGATAACTCACACAGGAGACTTTATTCTTTTCTAGTTTTTAACACATAATTTATTTTGTA
This sequence comes from Phyllostomus hastatus, assembly GCF_019186645.2. Lineage (NCBI taxonomy): Eukaryota > Metazoa > Chordata > Mammalia > Chiroptera > Phyllostomidae > Phyllostomus > Phyllostomus hastatus. Next base: position 29,663,279 of record NW_025334037.1, read on the forward strand.
CTCTTACAAATTTAAATCACAGCAATGAACCAGCTTAACATTTCTTTTTTTGGGCATATACATTTATTATTTGTCTAAACTGTATGCTATGATTTCTACTCTTATATACTGCATGGGGATCAGCATGAGGGCATTCTTCATATTTGTAATAAAATTATACTCATATCAATACCTGCTTAGTCTTGAGTGCATATACTTAGGTCCTTGGTTTCTTAAGCCACGTGAAGAATTTGCTGCCCATGGTGTTGCTGATGATAATATCAGAGATGCCATTGGTTAAATGTTTCTCCCATCCAGGCTGGGCACTAACACTTGACATGCACTGCTTTCATTTACTTTTCTCTGCAGCCTTAGGGTACAGCAGTGTTCTCAGCTTCATTTTATAGGTAATAAGGTTGAATGTTTGAATAGTTATCCATGATTATACAGTCAATAAACGACAGGGAACAGAGTCAAACCCAGGTGAGTTTAAGCAACAGGATGGTACAGCAAAGACCATAGACTCTGGCTAGCATGCCTGCTAGCCCTGTCCCTTATTAGCTGAATAGGCTTCTGTAAGTTGCTAAATGTGTGCCTGACTTTCTTCCTCTGTTCCATGAAGATAAAGACAGTAGTCTACCTCGTCGGGGTGAGGTGCAGGTTGAACTAACTGATATGTGTAAGGCAGTTATGACAGTGCTTGGCAAAGATGAAGTTCTACACAGATGTTTGCTCTTTTTACTGCTCTTTTTGTCTGTGCTGTCGGCCATGAAGTTCTGCTCTGAAAAGGTCCCCATCAGACTTGTCACTCGCAGAAGCTGTATTTGCCTTCTTGCAACAAAGCATGGGGAGAGAAAAGGGGACAGCTTTCTGATCCATACAGAAATCTTCCTGCAGTGTTTCTTATATCTGGGTGTCTGTTTCTTCCTCTGACACTTAATGCTTTTCCTTTAGTTCTCGTCAGACTGAACATCAGATCTCAGCAAGTTGAGAGATTTATCTACCTTAAGAAGGTCTGTGTTTTCAGGACAATGACAGGTTGGTGCGAGTGAGATGACAGTTTTTTGTTTACTCAAGGCAAAGATAGCCACAGCCATTTCCTTAATGTTATTAGGAGGAGAAAGGATGAATAGGAATATTCTGCCATATTGAGATTCTAACATACGGCAGGTTAAGACAGAACATCTGTTCTCCCTGCCCCTGTAGCTTCCTTTATGGAGTGAATACACAGATAATCATTGGATAGAATCTTTCACTGATGCTCACCAAACTTTCTTTTTTTAATCTTTGCCTCTTCTCTCTAGAGTGCCGAGGGATGACCAGTAGCTTTCACCAGAAGAATTTAACCAAGTCCAAGGAAAGTAAAACACAAAATAGTAAAATATACAAAACAAGGGGCAGGAGTAATTCAAGCTGGCTTCCAAGACGTGAGCGTGCCCAGGCCTGGGCACGGAGTGGGAGTAAATGGGTAGGGAGAAATGGAGAAGTTGGGAAGTCTCCAGCTGCAGCTTAGCCAGTTTCTTCCAATCCTGCTTTCCTTGGTTTAACATCAGTTTGTGTTACTATCAGAAGCATCCGCAACAGAAAGTGTAGCAAGCCTCACCGCACAGTCCGAGAAGAAAGATTTCATGTATAGACTGTACACACAGAGGTTTCAGGAGACCCGAAATATTCATGATTTTCTCAAGGGCCGTTGTGTCTATGTGGAACCATGCTGAAAATGGTCAGAGAGGGACTCCGGTTGAATTAGAAAACCAATGTCTGAGCAGTAGTAACAAAATAAATGAAAGTTTAGATAATTCAGGTATTATTTTCATGCAGTACTTAACTTTGCGATCTAATGCCCAGTGATGCTCAGGTGAGCAGATGGACATATGCGGACCTTTCGTGATTAACACAATAAATTGGTACAAGATTTTGGAACAGAAAGAGTGAAGACGAGCAAAGGAAAGTGGGTGTAGATAAAAGAAACCTTGCGCCATTTTCTTTTGGGAATTCTGCTATGATTATGTTTCACTCCTGACTTCATAGGCAATACTGCACCTGCCGTCTCAGTGTCCTTGGACTATGGAAACATCACGCAATATTACAGAATTTTTCATGCTGGGACTGTAACAGAACCCAGAAATACAGAGAGTTCTTTTTGTGGTCTTTTTGATCGTCTACGTGGTCACCGTTTGTGGCAATGTGCTCATTGTGGTCACCATCACCTCCAGTCCCACCCTGGCTTCCCCCATGTATTTTTTCCTGGCCAACCTGTCCTTTATTGACACCTGTTATTCTTCCTCTATGGCCCCTAAGCTCATCGCCGACTCCTTGTATGAGGGGAGAACAATCTCTTATGAGGGTTGCATGGCTCAGCTCTTTGGAGCCCATTTTCTGGGAGGCGTTGAGATCATCCTGCTCACGGTGATGGCCTATGACCGCTACGTGGCCATCTGCAAGCCCTTGCACTACATGATTGTCATGACCAGGGATCTCTGTGTCCTGCTGGTGGGGGTGACTTGGCTGGGGGGCTTCCTGCATTCATTGGTTCAGCTCCTCCTGGTCCTCCAGTTGCCCTTCTGTGGGCCCAACATAATCGATCACTTTGTCTGTGACTTGTACCCCTTGCTGGAACTCGCTTGCACCAATACATATGTCACCGGCCTGCTGGTGGTTGCCAACAGTGGTGTGATCTGCCTGTTGAACTTCCTCATTCTGGCTGCCTCGTACATTGTCATCCTGTGCTCCTTGAGGTCCCACAGTAAAGAGGGGAGACGCAAAGCCCTCTCCACCTGTGGGGCCCACTTCACGGTTGTTGCCCTGTTCTTTGTGCCCTGTGTGTATACTTACATGCGTCCTTCATCTACTTTACCTATGGACAAAAACATGGTGGTATTTTATGGTATTCTGACACCTATGCTGAATCCACTCATTTATACCCTGAGAAATGAAGAGGTAAAAAATGCCATGAAAAAGCTCTTCACACAGTAAGATGTTGCAGGTGGATAATGACTGGTAAAGCAGAGATTAAAAATGACTGTATTGCTGTTAAGTGGAACGAATGAAAACTTCTTTTTTGTTACCAAATATCATTTTATTTCATCTTTTCTATCCATTTGCCATCAAAGACTTTTATGGTTTACTTAGTCTTTTCACTTGAATTGTATAATTTGATGATAAAACAACTATGTGAAATATATATGGCATGAATAAACATTATCCCTGTTTTATTTTTACTTTTTAAAAATTATTTTATTGTTGCTCAAGTACAGTTGTCTGCATTTACTCCCAACTAGTCCCCGCCCACCCCAGCCATCCCCACCTCCCTCCCCTGATTCCACCCTCCTTGGTTTTGTCCATGTGTCTTTTATAGTTGTTCCTAAAAACCATTCTCCCTCCCCCACCATTATTCCCTCCCACCTCCCCTCTGATTTCTGTCAGATTGTTCTTAATTTTAATGTCTCTGGTTATATTTTGCTTTCTTGTTTGTTTTGTTGATTAGGTTCCACTTAAAGGTTTTAGAAATTATAAAAATATCCCCTGATGTGGTTAACTAATTAACCAAGTATCTAGCTTTGATGTATCTAAACAAAAACTCAAAATCAGTTATTTGTGATTCATCATCCAAATCTTTAAATAGCAATCCATGTTAATATCATTTGAGTCCGTGGGATAATTGAATTGTATAAATGTGAGGCAAAATACAATGTAAGGGAAAGTACTTCATGCTTAGCTGTATATAGGAGTCTGTGTGCATCTAAGCCTGGCCTCTATTTCTTTTTATCACCCTTTGTGACATCAGCAGTATGGCTGCTACCCTGGAGCAGAGAGGGTGCAATCTTGACTCTGGAGCAAGATCAACTGGAGTTTGGTTCTTATTTCATGTGCTTACTCATGGCATGACCTTGAGCAAGTGACCAAACCTCTATAAGCCTCTGATGCTCATCTTTAAAATAAACGAAGATAACAACACCTAAATTGTTAGTGTGAGAATTAAGTTAGATAATCTATGCAAAGTTCTTAATCAGATTTCTGGCACATATATCCCCAGCACATTTTATCTTAAAATATATGTACCTCAACCTTTTCCTAACCTTTTATAAGGAGATTGTTTTTGTTTGCTTTCCTATCTCTACTAAGCTTGAAACATGCTTTGCTTAGAACAGAGTGGTTTATTTTTGGGCCAATGATGCGAAGGGGACTTTCATTCTCCCTCTTTCTATTTCAAACTCCAAGGGATTCTAGTGTCCTGGAATCTGAAACATCCATCCATGTTCACCCTGTTCCTCTTCTGCTTTTACCAACTCTTATCACATCCCTCCTGGGGCTTCACCCTTTAAGATTGCAGGTTCCCATAATTTGTTATTAACTTATCCTTTGTTTGACAGATAATCTGTAAATCACCATCATACCCACTTTTTACACGATGAAAAAAGCAAATGACATTAATATGAAAAGCAATTTCTCTACTGTAAGTACTCAAAATGAGTCTTCAATAACCAATAAATTTGGATCTTTGGGAAATAACGGTTTTACCCCCAAATTCTGTATCTAACAAAAACAACAGTTGCAGAGATCCTGGGCAAAATAAACATTGTCTTATTTCACTTTGCCACATTTTGAAGTCTAATTAATGGTAGCTACATGTAACTGAGGCCTTGAGTCCTACACCTATTCATTTCTGCTGTTAAATAATAACTGAGCCAATTTTCCAATCAACTAAGAAATGGGAAATTGTGGTGAGACTTACTTAAAAACAGTTCATCTGCTTGTCAGCTTGCTACAGTTTTATCATGAGACTTTCCAGAAATGCATCCTGACTTTAGTTGAGATTTGAAAAGCACCTGTATTTTCAGTACAGTTAAAACATCAGCTGGCCTAAAGGACTGATCCCTTGGTTTTGTTGTCAGAATCATGATTAACAGTGGCCCAACCAACTTATAAATGAATCAAGGACAGAAAGAAATTACCCTCAGAAATTTACTACCTCAAAACATGCAAAATATAAGGGCTTAGGTCATGGCTTTATTCACAGAAAGCGCTCAGCGAACTTTGCAATCACCATCATCTTAGTTTCACATTACCCTGCTTCATTCCATCTTTCTTGGGAATTACAATAGATCGGAATTACAATAGGAATTACAAAAAGAAATATTTGATTTTTAAACATACCATTGCTCATATATATTTATAAGATGTTCACTCACAGGAAACTTTGGCAAAACATGTATTTTTCAAAGGCCTTCACATAGAGTGAAATCTGACTTGATGTAGAGTCCTGAGAATGTGGGGCATGCCAGCAGCACATAATATTTGATCTCTGTGTGAGAACTCTCCTGAAAACAAGTTTCTGGGCTCTTCCCCAGGAATCACAAGCTCTGTCCAGAGATAGTTCTTTTGGCCTCTGGCACTGGTCTCTCCCTTACCAGCACTGGACAGGATTCGCCTTTCGTGAGAGCTTTTGAAACAAGTTCTGCTCAGGTCTCAAATCACTCTAACAAGCTCCCCATATATAACTGCAGAGATATTTAAGGGAATTTGTATCACATAATAGGGAGTTGATGATAGGCTAGCTCTTAATGTCCAGGTGCCTGCTCACTGTCCACATTATGAATCCTTGCTGAGAGAGTAACATTGTTTTGCTGGCCCTACTTGTAAATGGATGGCATTTAGGACATGTTTTAAAGTGATGTGAGGCTGAGGCAGATGTTTGACCCTCCTGCAATCATAGTTAGTGAATGACAGTAGCAGTGATCTTGGGCTTCTCTGTCAGGAACTACAGTTCCCAGCATACCTTGTGCTCTGGTGGTATCTCTGCAAGCTGTAGTAGTATCTGAGCAATTTTTGCTATGTTTCGGCTGACTCTTAATTTAAATTATCACTCTACTGAATATATAAGTTCAGTGATTGTCCATACATGTGACATTTTTATGTTGATTGGTAGTGCCCCTTTGATGAATAATTTGTAAATGCAAAAAGTTTCTAATTGTAAGAAACCTTAGTCAACATTTAATCAAATAACAATATTTTATTAAAGAGAAACTATTGAAGATTTTAGAAAGCAAGGGAGGAAAATCTACTTAAATTCACATTATTTAGACTTTAAGACCATGATCTTTCCTATCAGTCACACTTGTTCTTAAAATATGAATGGATTTTGTTGTTACTTCTCTATTCATGTGAATTGTCACCCAAGCTTACATTTTGGCTTCAGAGCTTCCTCATGGCATTTTTTGCCTCTGAGTATCTGAGGGTGTAGATTAAAGGGTTCAACATGGGTGTTACTGTAGTATAAAACACAGCCAGCACTTTATCAATAGGAAAGATGATTATTGGCCGAAGGTACACAAATATACAGGGTACAAAGAATAAGACAACTACAGTAACATGGGAGGTGCAGGTGGAGAGAGCCTCCTGTTGTTCTTCTGTTGTCCTTCCATTGTCCTTTCATGCTGTGCATTCTTAGGGAGCAAAGGATGAGGACATAAGAGATGGGAACAGAATAAATGAACATACACCTCAGTCCACTGTTGGCAGTAACAAAAAGTCCAAAGATGCAAGTGTCAGAGCAGGAGAGTTTTAGCAGAGGGAGAAGATCACAGATGAAATAGTCACTGACATTGGGGCCACAGAAAGGCAGCCAGATGATAAAAAGAATTTGAATCAGAGCATGCAGAAATCCCCCGGCCCAGGCCATGGCCACCAGGAGGACACACACGTGCCTGTTCATTGTGGTTGGTAGTGCAGGGGCTTGCAGATGGTCACGTAGCACTCACAGGCCATCCCCCAGAGGGGGATGATCTCAACTCCTCCACAGAAATGTTCAGCAAAGAGCTGAGTCATGCACCCACTGAAGGAGATAGTTTTCAGTGAGTAAGTCAAATACCATTTTGGGGGCCACGGTAGAAGAGTAGCAGCCATCTATGAAGGCAAGAAAGAAAGAACAAAATACACGGGGGAGTCCAAGGCTTGGCTGGCAGTGACTGTCACTACAATGGGTAGGTCGCTGGACGCAGAGAGAAAGTAGATGATTGTAAACGCAGCCAACAAGAGTTTTTTCATGTGTGGGTTCTGTGTCAGGCCAAGCAGGGTGAATTCTCTCACATTGTTCCTTCGCTCCATGAATCCACTTGAGCATTTGGATACTTGATTTATCTGTGAATAGCACAGGGGTTGCAATGGTGGCAGATAAATTTTGATCAAGCACATAATTTCTGTTAAGGCTGTTTTCTGTAAGACTGATGGAGACCCCAGGCAGATAAACCCAAGTTAAATTTGGGCCATATTATTAGTTACATAATGAACACATAACACTGTCTATCAGGCCACCCCTCTGCTACCTCCTCTCCCATACTCATTCATACAAGAGTGTACATAACACAGCTTTATGATTCGACATTCCAGATATCTTTCCTGTAATTGTATATGGATGAACATTCTCCCAGCAATTGCCACAGTGTTTTACCCCAAAGAAAAGCAGGGATAAAGAGAGGACCCATAGAGAGCAGAGGCTTGAATTCAAGTCTATTCTCACAGGCCTCTCACCTAGTCATTCGTGCTGATGAGGCTAAACCTCAGAGTTCATTATTCCTATTATTTTTAATTTGTTTCAGGGTGAATATAAAACATCAAGTGAATTCAATTTGAAATTAGGAATGATGTAGTCACATTCCAGAAAAACTGAAGTGAGTGGATGTTTGAGGGTCCAGCGAGGTATACCAGGCAGTTAGACTGTGAGCTTATACTACATTTAAACAGTGTTGTCTAAGGGCAGCATCACACCGGAAGGAAGAAGAACTTCCTGCAGGGGATGAAGCAGGCAGCACGAGGCAGTGTGGAATCCCCAGATTTATTTGAAACGTTAGAATTCACTGCTTGGAGAATCTGTGTCACGTTTAGGTCTCAGGGTCATTTTGCAAATCGAAACTCTGTCTAAGGAAGGTTAGAAAAATGCTTGGGATCTCTTTACCAAACAGCTACATTGAAAGCAAGGAGGAAGCAATTTGTTGGACAGAGTGTCTTCTTTATAATCAGAAAGACTACTTTTTTCCATTTTTTTTTTCACTGAGTAGTAGCCATATGATGTTGTGTACTGATCTTAGTCTACTGTGCCTGAACTTTCTCCTATATGAGATAGGAAAAATAACAAATGGCATAGAAGATCTAAAGAACATAATTATCACACAGGCCAAAGTTTTACCCTAAAGGCAAAACATATAGCTTTCCACACACTCCAAATTCTTGCTAAAAGAATAGAAATAAAAAAACTCACATATTATTATTCTTGAAATATTTGATTGTTATAATACCGAGAAAGAGTTAAGAAAGAGGAGAAACAACGGGGGAATAAATCAACTAATTATTCAACTTAAAAGGTTAGAAAAACAACAAATTATATGAAGAAAAAAGGTTGAATACAGATGTCAGTACATCAGGCAATAGAAAAATATAGAACTTGATAAATAAATTCCAAAGTTTTTTAGTATTTTAAAAGTGCAAATAAAATTGAGCACAGATATCTCAAGAAGAAGCAAATATAATGAAATTGCAGAAGGTCATTATTTAAAAATGATATTCAAAAGAACATTATGCATAGTTCATAAGATATTTTTCAATAATTGGATAGGCAGTTTTCAAATAAAGTGTCTTCTCCTAATGCCATCACCAAAAAAAAAAAAAAAAAAAGCAAAGAGAAAGAGAGAGAAAAGAAAAAAATTACCCAAGCAGTATGTATTAAAGTCTTCAAATAAAACATAGATCTATTCAAAACCAGAAAAACATTGAAGTAAATATACATCTAAACTCTGGATGGGGAAAGAGCACTTTAAGTGAAGTACAATGGTATAAACACAGGACAGAACTAATGGGTTCAGCCACAGAAAAATATGGGATACACTGGAAAAATACTTGCAACAAGTATAACAGATTGCCATTGTCATAGAAGTAGTTTTTACAAAAAGGTCTACTCACACCATTATTAAAATAGGGGAAAGTAATAAAAAGATAATTGTCAGACAAAACATGAGGCATCTAGAAGACATTAGACGTGAGCAAGGGGACGAGGGAGAGCCAGCTGGGCCAGGTTAGCAGCTCTCTGTGACTGTTTAGGAAGTGATTCTAGAGTCTGGCACCTAAAGCACAGAGTGTTTTTTTTTTAAAGATTTTATTTATTTATTTTTAGAGAGAGGAAGGGAGGGAGAAAGAGAGAGAGAGAGAGAGAGAAACATCAATGTGTGGTTGCCTCTCATGTGGCCTGCAACCGAGGCATGTGCCCTAACTGGGAATCGAACCTGTGATGCTTTGTTTTGCAGCCTGTGCTCAATCCACTGAGCTACACCAGCCAGGGGTAGCACAGGGTGTTTTAATCGTGGGAGTGTGGGTGCATGAGCCAGACAGAGTCTATCACACAGTTTTAATAATACCTGCCTCACAGTTATAGGGAAGATTGTGCACATAACACGTGAAAACCCCTAAGTCAGTGCAGAACTCCTATTCTACTCTTAATGCCCTGAGGATAGACACATGGAGACTAGAGAAACTGTTCTTTCATAATAAAAATCTGAATCAGGCTGAAGAGTAAGAGTTTTGCTGGCTCTTCTATGTCTATATTATGTTGGGCAAATTCCTCAGCCTCTTTGCACCTGAATTTTCATATCTACAAAAAGGGGGTGATACTGGTACCTATCACAGGACTGCTGTGGGGGTTCTATGAGATTAAAGCATATAAGGTGCTAAGATTAGTCCTGGCATAGAGTAAAGGGCTCACTGTCTGTTGTCATTTTCTGTTATAGGAAATAAGAACTCATGGTGTGAATAATTCAGGATTTTGGCAAGAATTGTCTCAATTCATCTATCATCTATCTATCTATCTATCTATCTATCTATCTATCTATCTATCTATCAATCATCTAATCTATCATCTATCTATCCACCCATTTATCATATCTTTTTACTTTTATAGTTGGTAGAATCTGGGCAAATACAGAAATTAAGAAAGAAGAAAGACCAAGTTTTAAAGTACTAAATACTGATTCATAAGTCATTATAATTCTGAAATCTTTCTCTGAGTGTTTGATCTTCTTTTTACTAAAAAAATCTGACAGTGAAGTTGAAAATCCATGAGAAGTTGTAAGAGATAAAGGAAACGTGAATGCAGCAAGACCTAATAAATAATGTCACTCTGCCAAGTGTGGTGTTTTATCTAATTCTCACATAATCCACATGAGGGAGGAACTAATAATTCTGTTTTATGTTTAAGGAGATTGATGCTTACAGTGAGCATCATTTGGTCAAGGTCAAAAAAGCTAATATTTGGGAGAGTTCTGATTTAAATGCCAACTGATCTACTTTCTAAGCCAGAGTTCTGACAATTATATTATTGTAGAGCCTTGGACCAGGGGTGTCAAATGCATTTTCACCAGGGGCCACATCAGCCTCGTGGTTACCTTCAAAGGGCTGAATGTAATTTTAGGACTGCATAAATATAACTACTACTTAAGAGTTAAGCGAGAGCTTGGTGCTACCGCCATGTAGAAACAAGGTGCTGGGCCTGGATAAAACGAGGTAGAGGGCTGGACTTGGACTGAGGGCCTTGTGTTTGCCACCTGTGCCTTAGACACTGATTCCATGATGTGCCCCATGCACTGTGGGTGGTGGGGGAGGAGATGCTGATTCAGACTGGCTGTGTATAGTTTAGACACTTTGGTTCTTCCATGAGCAACAGGCAGGACACACCCCTCAGACAGATGCCATGTGCAGCAGTGACCATGTAGGAGGGCCATTTCAATAGTCAAAAAGGAAATCATGAGGAAAATTAGAAAATACTTTAAAATGAATAAAGGTGAAGACACAGCATACCATAGCCTATGGGGTACATATAAATCAGTGCTTTGTGTGGTTTTTATAGCTATAAATACCTATGTCAATAAAAGAAGAAAGATCTCAAACCAATAATCTAACCTTTCTTATGAAGATACTGGGGGAAAAAAGCAAAATAAAACCACAGCAAATAGAAGGAAGAAAGTAACAATGATTCAGACAGAAATATAAGAATTAAAGAATAAAGAATAGAAAACTGAAAAACCCAAAAATGGGTTTTTTGAAAAGATCACCAAAGTGATAAAACTTTAGCTAGATTGACTAAAAAAAGAGATGGAAGATTAATCTCTTAATATCAGGAATGAAAGTGGGGACATTACTACAACCTTACAGAAATAAAAAAGATTACAAAGGCATACAGGAACAATTTACATAACAGATGAAATAGACAAATTCTTAGTAATATACAAACTACTGAAACTGATACAAATGAAATAGATAGATATAAGTCCGAATATACTTATAATGAGTTAAGAGATTGAATTAGTAGTGTCAATTAAAAAAAAACAACTTCCCACAAAAAAAAAAGAACAAAGCACAAGGCCCAGATGGCTTCACTTGGACATGAATTTTACTGTACTTCTAAGGAACAATTAACACCATCCTTCATAAACTCTTCCAAAAAATAGACAAGAAAGGAGTGCTTTCCAAATCATTGTATAAGACCAATATTGTCCTGATATCAAAATGAGACAAAGACATCATAAGAAAAGAAAACTGCAAACAACTCTTATGAATATAGACACAAAAATACTTAATAAAATACTAGCAAACTGAATCCAATAGCTTATAAAAAGGATTATACATCAAGTGGGATTTACCCTAGGAATTCAAGGTTGGCTTAATATATAAAAATCAATCAATGTAATATACCATATTAGTAGGTTAAATGACATAATGCTCAGTAATGGTAGCTACTATTATTACTACTTTTCCCAGTGCTCTATCTACTGACTAACCACACACTGAAATATAACAGCTGCTTGAGCTCTTAGGATATGTTATTTAAACCACAGCCTCTCCTGAGGCTGTAGGATACTTGCTTTACTATGTGTTTGCAAGTTGGAAGAATGTACACAGCTATTCAAATCTCCTTTGTCCTAGGACATTATGTGTGAAGAACATCTGAGGAAATCTGTTCGGTTAGGGAAGGCTTCTTTCACTGGATGGCCAGTGGAATTCCTACACTCCCCCCAAAAGTCAAGAAAAGAGATAAAAATTATTTTTATATTTTCATGCCATACAAGTCGGCACTAGGATTGTAGCCTTCAGTTAGCCTTCAACTCTACATTTCATTCTGCCTGAAAATATGTCCAGTTGCAATATTCCTACAGAGTATGGCCTGGAATGTGTAGAGTACAGTTGAGAGACTGACTCAGTACCTGAACCTCCTCTGTTGACCTCAGCCAGTGAGGAAATTGCCTCAGGGGCATGCAACCAGAAGGACACCAGTTGTTGTTTACACAGCATGGAGAGTCCTCCAGGCCCCAGCTCATGACACCCAAGGGCTTATAAGAAGGGTGCTTTATCACATAATCTTCTAGACCAGGAATATAGGCTGTTACTACATAAGTTTAAATGCAGGAAAAGGAACCAGTTGGGTGATGGTGTGTTGTTCAAAGAGGAATCCTCCCAAATATCTGTGTCTAAGGCAAGATCTTGTTTTTATTGTTGTTCAGTTACAGTTGTCCCCATTTCCCCCCTGCCACATTACTCTTCCCTGCCCTACCCACCCACCACCCCACATCCAATCCCTCCCCCCTGCCTCTCCCCGACCCCCACCATTGTCTTTGTCCTTGGGTCATTTTTACAGTTCTTTGATTTGACCCTTCCCTAAGGCAAGATCTTTAAAAAACAGAGATAATTAATTCCTGGGAGAGCCAAGCCTTAGATAAAAAGATAGGTCCTTTAATGCTGTCAGCCTCCTATCTGTGTGCTAAAAAAGAAGGTGCTTTCTTATTTTAAAAGCAGAATAAGAAGGGTTGGTTATTAGGTGATAGAAATATTTGTGTCTCTTGTCTGTGACTATAGAGCTAGGTGTTGAAGATCCGAAGTTCCCCTTAGTACCTGAGGACTTAGGGTTTCAAATTCAACATCTCATTCTTTCCTTTGACTTGAATTTTTTAAGGCATTTCTGCTTTCAAAATGCTTGATGAATCCATTTGGATAAATTTGTGTCATTTTTGTATTGTTGGCTTCCTGTAACATTGTGCAGTCAGTAGGGGCTTGAAAAATATCCATTACACAGCATTATGTTTGGATAGCTACATACGTAGTTATTTCTTATTTCTAAATACATTGGGCATTCTCTTTGACTACTGAAGCAACCATGGTAAGTTAACCAGAATTGCTTATATTTCATCCAGTTTTTCACATTTCTGTTTTTCTAGCAAGAGGTTTATAATTAAAATCATTGATGCATTACTTTCTGATGTTTGATGGGGAATCACTTTGAGATGTTTTAGGATAGTTTTGCAGAAAGTATTTGCTATTGTCACTGTACATGACTATATCTATATAATCAGGAACAGATTTACAGTCTATGGATCCCTGAATGAATTTCTAGGTTTGGGAGTATGAGACACTGTAGTAGTTGAGACACTGGAGTAGAGCTTGATGGGTCACTGAAGGTTTCCTCCAGGGGTAGGACATTGGTGGATGACTTGGATAGTCGGAGACTGGTGTAAGTACAGTTACTCATTCCCTTGAAACAGTGCTCTGACTTTGATAATTTATAGGCATGAAAGGGGGGAAACCCAGTTTGTGCTGATAGGAGGAACTATGAGAAACAGATGAGAATAAAGAAGGAAAATTTGAGGTGAAGCTGAGACAGGGAGTGTGACATTCACTGTGGTCAAGACATGGTAGCATGGTATTCCATCGTGTAAATGTACCATAGTTTTTTGACTCCCTCATTTACTGATGGGCACTTAGGTTGCTTCTAGCACTTGGTTATTGTCAGTTGTGGTGCTCTGAACATTGGGGTGCATAGGTTCTTTTGAATTGGTGTTTCAAGGTTCTTTGGGTATACTCCCAGCAGTGGAATAGCTGGGTCAAAAGAAAGTTCCATTTTTAGTGTTCTGAGGAAATTCCATACTGTTTTCCAAAGTGGCTGCACCCGTCTGCATTCCCACCAACTGTGCACTAGGGTTCCTTTTTATCCACAACCTCTCCAACACTTGCTGTTTGTTACTTTGTTTTTGATGGCCATTCTCACAGGTATAAAGTGGTACCTCATTGTGGTTTTAATTTGCATCTCTCTGATGGGTAGTGATGCTGAGTATCTTTTTATATTTCTCTGGGTCCTTTGTATGTCTTCCTTGGAGAAGTGTCTGTTCATGTCCTTTGCCCATTTTTTAATTGGGTCTTTTGTCTTCCTGGAGTGGAGTAGTGTGAGTTCTTAATATATTCTGGAGATCAAACCCTTGTCTGAAGTATCATTTGCAAATATCTTTTCCCATATGGCTGGTTCTCTTTTCATTTTAATGCTGTTTTCTTTAGCCATGGAGAAGCTTTTTATTTTGATGAAGTCCTGTTTGTTTGTTTTTTCCTTTATGTCCCTTGCTCTAGGGGACATATCAGTGAAAATATTGCCACATGGAATATCTGAGATTTTCCTGCGTATGTTCTGCTCTAGGACTTTTATGGTGTCATTTCTTGTATTTGTCTTTTATGCACCTTGAATTTATTTTTGTGCATGGTGCAAGTTGGTGACTGAGTTTCATTTTTTTGCATGTAGCTGTTCAGCTCTCCCAACACCATTTGTTGCAGAGGCTATTTTTACTTCATTTTATGATTCTGTCCCATGTTGAATATTAATTGAGCATAGAGACTTGGATTTATGTCTAGGCTTTCTATTCTGTTCCATTGGTCTATGTGTCTGTTCTTACATGATGGAATACTACACAGCAGAAAGAAAGAAGGAGCACTTACCCTTTGCCACAGCACAGATGGATCTGGAGAGCATTATGCTAAGTGAAATAAGCCAGAAGGTGAAATGTAAATACCATATGATCTCACCTATAAGTGGAACCTAATCAACAAAACAAACAAGTAACCAAAATATAATCAGACACATTGAAATTCAGAACAAATTGACAGTAACCTGAGGGGAGGTGGAAGGGCCTAATGGAGGGTAAAGGGGGAAAGGTTTTCAAGAATATCTATAAAGGATACATGGACAAAACCAAAGGAGGGTAAGATCAAGGGTGGGAAGTAGGCATGGCTGGGGGTGGGGAAATGGAGACCACTGTACTTCAATAACCATAAAAAATGTGAAGAAAGAAATAAAAAAAGAAATGTTAACAAAAAGGCATGTTAGCATGGAACAGAGGAGAAGGACAACATTTGCATTCTGTTTCTCAAAGGAAATCTTTGGCCCTGGAACTGAGATCTGTAAGAAGAATGCATTAAAAGACAAGATCTGTGAGGAAATGAAGTACCTTTCGCTGTGATTGGGCATGTATATTAAACTCCAGGCTCAGGGATGCTTTTTATTCTGACTGTATTCAAACTTTCTTGGATCTGTTCTAAACAGGTAAGACCTTATTTCTGCTACCTGGATTGTAGTCCCAACAATATAACGGAATTTCTGCATCCCTGAATTCAGACCCTTTTAGAGAGTCAAGGCAAGTATTGCTAAAGATAAGAGATGAAAGTCAATGTTATTTGCCACCATAGGGTGATTTTTCCTTGTATACAGCTTGTGTTAAGGCATCATAAGAACGGCAAGATGTGGCTGTGGGAAGACATTGGTGTGTTGGGCATTAGAAGATTTGTATTGTTGTTGTGATCTGATATAATCAATTAGCTGTGTTTCTTTGGACTTTACTTCTCTGGGTCTTGGTCTCCTTATCTTTAAAGAGTTTATTAGTTGATGAAATGCAATGTTCTGAAGGATTTCCAAGGTACAACTGCTCTAGAGTCTTGACTAGTG
Source organism: Phyllostomus hastatus (assembly GCF_019186645.2). Lineage (NCBI taxonomy): Eukaryota > Metazoa > Chordata > Mammalia > Chiroptera > Phyllostomidae > Phyllostomus > Phyllostomus hastatus. Next base: position 29,679,057 of record NW_025334037.1, read on the forward strand.
GATCCTCAAACTCATTAACATTTGACAGGCTAGCAGAAGTACTGCCATGGATTTCATGTGATCACAGAGGTGGTGTTAGGTATCAAGCACCTTGTTCAAGTTCTGACATTGCTGATTCCTAGAGGTAAACTGGCTCTATATTGGAGACGTCTTAATGTTAAAGAGCTAGAGACAGACATCCTGGATTTGAGTATAGGTTCCTCTATTTTCTCTTATCATGATGACTTTGGGCAAGTCATTTATCTTCTCCTACCCACAGTTTGCTTTTCTTTAAAATACAGATAACAGTGTACCAATCACAAAGCACTGTTGTGAAGATTAAGTGAAATAATGTATGTAAAGTACTTAGTATAGTGCCTAGTACAGAGTAAACACTCCACAAAAACTATCACTATAGGAACTACATGGTGTGAAAATAAATCTCTGCAAGTTATGAAGAAGGGTGAAAGCAGAGTTATAATAAAACTTTGCATTTCAAAGCATTTGAACATGTGAAGTTTAAACAATAATGGAGGTTTCTCAGGTTGGAAGTTTGTCTGCTTAGGTCTTTGCCTTTCCAATTTGTGGGCTATTTTATGAAAGACCAAGATCATTCAGCTAGATCAACATTTTCTGTGCTTCTCATTTAAAAAAAATATTGGTATTAGAAAATATGAGTGGTAATAGGCACATGATGGCCTTTGAACCAGGGCAGAAAAAGAACTGATTCTGTGCTTGAGTCTCTCAATCACAGAAGGCATTAAAGATATCAATTTTGATATAAACCAAGCTGTTTGTTTCTCTGCGATGTGGGACAAAAGGAGGCAGATGAAAACTGTAGCAGGGAAGTGTTTTAAAATATGTCCTAAGTACATCAAGGTTTGCAAGAAACTGAAGTAATAAATGAAATAATGATGATGAATGAGTCAAGCTGGTGTCTTTTTTCCATCATGAAATTTAACCTTTGGCACAGGTCTTCCAGAAGTAATAAAAACATATTAGTAGTCAGTTGTTGCTTCTTTCAGGGCTCTCTCCTTCAGAGAAGCATTGGTGATTAGAAGTGCACTCAACTTTCTTCTCTAGGGTACCAGTCCCTGGAAGGATTCTTTGATGCAGTGGATTATCCAGAAGGGAGGCTGCTATCCCAAGGCTTAGACTCTAAGGCTAGCTTCTTACTGAAGCACTTGTGAGATCATCAGAAAAAGGTTTCCTTCCCATATAATATATAGAGAAATAAAAGAATCTGAGGTCCAGCAAAAAGTGAGAATAAATAATGGCAAAATTTAGTTTTAAATACTATTTGGAAGTTTAATCAAATGATATGTGTATTCTTCATCAAGTAAATGGAAATAGACTTTGCATTAAACTTATCTGGTTGATTACTTAGACTTGGCATATTGAATATCAGCATCAATGAGTTAAGTTCCTTTTTTCTTCTTTCTTGTTTTTTTTAAAGGTAAAGCATTTCTTCCTGGAGTTTTTATCACACATACTATATAGATGGAGAATAAAAGGAATGTGACTGAATTCATTTTAACAGGTCTTACACAGAACCCCCAAATGCAGAAAGTAGTGTTTCTGTTATTTTTGCTTCTATACCTGGTAACACTCTCAGGCAACTTGCTCATTGTGGTTACCATTACTACCAGCCAGGCTCTGAATTCTCCCATGTACTTCTTCCTGACCCACCTTTCCTGGATAGACATAATCTATTCTTCTTCTTCAGCTCCTAAGATGATCGTGGACTCCCTTCATGAGAAGAAGGTAATCTCTTTCAATGGTTGTATGGCTCAAGTGTATGCAGAGCACATTTTTGGTGCTACTGAGATCATTCTGCTGACAGTGATGGCCTATGACCGCTATGTTGCCATTTGCAAACCTCTGCACTATACCACCATCATGAGCCACAGGCTGTGCGGTCTCCTGTTGGGAGTGTCCTGGGCTGGAGGATTTCTCCATTCGACCATTCAGATCCTCTTCACAGTATGGCTGCCCTTCTGTGGCCCCAATATAATTGATCATTTCATGTGTGACTTGTACCCTTTGTTGAAACTCGTCTGCATGGACACTCGCTCTCTTGGTCTCTTTGTTGCTGCCAACAGTGGGTTCATCTGCTTATTAAACTTCCTCCTTTTGATGGTCTCCTATGTGGTGATCTTGCACTCCCTAAAGAACTATAGCTTGCAGGGGAGGCACAAAGCCCTCTCCACCTGTGTCTCTCACATCACTGTTGTCATCTTACTTTTTGTGCCCTGCATTTTTGTGTACCTGCGTCCAGTAAGCACACTGCCTGTTGATAAAGCTGTTGCTGTCTTTTATACAATGGTGGGCCCTATGTTAAATCCCTTAATCTATACCCTCAGAAATGCTGAGGTAAAAAATGCTATGAGGAAGCTCTGGAGGTCAAAACTGACTTCAGAAAAAGATTAAATAGAATCACTGAGTATTATAGATAGAAGTATTAGAGGGAATCCAGTCAAGCCTCTTAGATCTATGGACAAAGCCATTGACTCAATAAAGAAGATGGGTAGTTCTTGCAGACATCCATTAAAGCACAAAGCCAAAAGTTAGATTGGAATCCAGACTTACTGTCCCCCAACTGTCTCTCATCACCATAATTTACTGCTTCTTAACAAATAAATAATGATATATTACCTGAAAATTTGAAGTATCTGTAGAAGCTAAAAGGTATGGATCTAGAATGCTGGATTTGTGTTAAAATAATCTTATTGTATACCATTGAGATGTTGGTTCCCACTGGGTTCCAGTCAGTTGGGAAAGGTGTAGTCACTGTCCAGTGGGTGGGGAAGTTTCATGGGGTGCCTTGGGCCAGAACTAGCTCAGGGTACCTGTACAGAGACTGATAGGCAAGAAAGGGACTGGCAAGCTGGGAATGACCCACTGGGGTGCTGGTGGGATGAGGGTGGTGAACAAGGAACTGTGGTCTGCATGGGCAAGCAGGAAACAGCTCTGTGGGGTACAGGTGGACCAATGTTCTAGTCATTCATTGGCTGCTGCTGAGTCCTGGGATGGTAAGGCTGTGAGCTATTGGCAGCCCAAGCACACACAGCAGGTGACAAGGAAGCACTGGCCCCGTGAAAGAGCCTGGATCTGGACATAGCAGTGTTCACTGAATTGTGCTCCCTACTGGCACCATCAGAGCTCAAGTCTCCATTCTCTCCCATCCAGATCACCACAGTAACCTCCTAACTGTGCTCCTATTGCCTGTCTTGTCCTCTTCAATCCCATTTCCCATACTGTAACTAGATTTATTGTTCTAAAACTAAAATATATTTATATCACTCACTGTTGAAAACAGTATGGAGTTGCTTCAAAAAACTAAAAGTAGAACTGCTGTTTGACCCAGGGATTTCATTTCTGGGAATACATCCTTGAAAGTCAGAAACACCAATTAGAAAGAATATATGTACCTCATAACAGTGTTATTTACAATAGCCAAGGTCTAGAAAGAGCCTAAGTGCCCATCAGTAAATGAATGGATTAATAAAATGTGGTATATTTACACAATGGAATACTACTACTCAACCATAAAAAAGAAGGAAACATTACCCTTTGCAACAGCATGGATGGACCTGGAGATCATTATGCTAAGTGAAATAAGCCAGTCAGAGAAAGACAAATACTATATGATTTCACTCATATATGGAACCTAATGAACAAAATAAGCTGATGAACAAAATAAAACCAGAGACATGGATAGATGGAAAGGACTACAGATTTCAGAGGGGAGGGATTGGGAGGAGCTGGAAGAAATTAGCCAAAGAACTTATATGCATATATGCATAGCCCATGAATACAGACAACAATGTTGTGAATGAAGACTGGGTGGGAGCTGGGTGGTGGGGGCAAAGGGGAGAAATAGGGGACATCCGTAATAGTGTCAACAATAAAAAAGGACATTTGGTCAAGATGGAGGCATATGTAAACACAACTTGCCTCCTTGCACAACCACAGCAAAATTATAACTAAAGTACAGAACAACTATCACTCAGAACCATCATGAAACTGAGTTTCATGGAAATCTGACAACTAAGGAATTAAAAAAGTCACAATGATCCTGAGAGGTAGGAGAAGTAGCGGGGTGGAGATGTGGAGATGTGGAGATGTGAGAACGGGCTGGTCCCACATCCATGTGTGGTGGATAAAAATTGAGAGGTATGTCTAGGGAGTGAAGGATCCCACCCCTACACTGGACCACCTGACCCCGTGTTCAGGAGTCTGGAAGAGAAGCACCCATAACTTTCTGGCTTTGAAAAATCAGTGGGGGTTGGGTTGGTGGAAGAAACTGTGGGATTCTTAGCCATCTCCTTTTGAAGGGCTCCCCACACAGACTTACTGAGACTCATTCCCTATGGGCTCCAGCAAGAGGGCAGCAGCTTGAGGGCACTATTGGCATACAGGGAGGAACTGAAGCATCAGGGCAAGAACTGGGGGACAGCTTTCTCCCAGACAGAACTGTAGGAATAGCCATTGTCCTTTTTTCTGAGGCCTTCCATCCCCTACCCACAGAGCCACATTGTGGTGGCACTATATCCAAGACTCCATCAACCTGGTTCATACAGTTTGCACCACCCTGCCTCATCCAACTTAGGGGCCCACCCAAGCTGTTATCAGTAGCTTTTCCATATGAATGGGTTGGCTTGGTGCAGGTTTCAGACCTTCCTAAATCCAATCAAACAAGCAACAGCTGAGCCCAGCCCCTGTGCCTCTTGCTAAGTGGCCCCAGGCCTGGGACTAGCAGTAGTCACCTGCAGATCACTTTATATCTTATGCCAAGGGGATCCAGACAGAACACAGATGGTGACTCACCTTGGCCTGTGCCACCCTGAGAAACCCCCAGAGCCTGTGCACCCAGTGGACAATTATAGACCACATCAGAGCACCACTACTCAACCACCTCCAAAAGCCATGGAGGGAGGTGATTGGTGGTGGCCAGTGGTCACAGCCAGTCCTACCAGATGCCTGGCCTGGGTAAATCCCTCCCACTGACCTGCTGACAGCAATCAGGACTCAACTATAAGAGGAAGTTATACATAACCCACACAGAGGGTACACCTCAAGTACCCAGCTTGGGTGATAGGAGAGTCTGTGCCACTGGACCCTACAGGACACCTATTATGTTAGGCCACACTACCAAGACAGGGAATCAATGCAGCTCTACCTAAAACAAAGAAACAAACACAGGGAGGCTGCCAAAATGAGGAGACAAAGAAATATGGCCCAAATAAAAGAACAGATCAAAATTCCAGAAAAAGAATTAAATAAAGTGGACATAAGCAATGTATCAGATGTAGGGTTCAAGACATTGGTTTAAGGATGCTCAAGGAACTCATGGGTATTTCCACAGGATAAAAACGATCCAATCAGAAATGAAAGATACACTAACTAAAATAAAGAACAATTTACAGGGAATTAACAGTAGAGTGGAGAAGCCCAAAATTAAATCAGTGATTTAGAACATAAGAAAGCAAAAGACATGTAATCAGAATAGTAAGAAAAAAAAGAGAATCAAATAAAAGAAGGATAGTGTAGAGGATCGCCTGGGACAACTACAAGCATTCCAACACGCACATCATTGGGGTGCCAGAAGGAGAGGAGAAAGAGCAAGAAATTTAAACCTATTTGATAAAAAAACAATAAAAGAGAACTCTCCTAATTTGGTGAAGGAAATAGACATACAAGTCCAGGAAGTACAGAGAGTCCCAAAGAAGAGGGACACAAAAACGACCACACCAAGACACATTATAATTAAAATACCAAAGGATAAAGATAAAGAGAGAATCTTAAATGCAGTAGAAGAAAAGCAGATAGTTACCTCCAAAGGAGTTTCCATATGACTGTCTGCTGATTTCTCAAAGGAAACTTTGCAGGCTGGAAGGGGATTGGCAAGAAGTATTCAAAGTGATGTAAAGCAAGAACCTTCAACCAAGATTACTCCAGCCACCAAAGCTATCATTTAGAATAGAAGGGCAGATAAAGTGCTTCCCAGATAAGGCTAAACGAGTTCATTATCACCAAATCATTATTGTGTGCAATATTAAGGGGACTTATTTAAGAAAAAGAAGATCAAGTGTATAAAATGGCAGAAATACATATCTATCAGCAATGGAATCTGAAAGGCAATCTAAGCAAACAAACAGAACAAAAACAGAATCATAGATATGGAGAACATTCTGATGGTTGCCAGTTGGGTGGGAGGTTTGGGGAAATGGGGGAAAAGGTGAAGGGATTAAGAAGTACAAATTGGTAGTTACAGAATGGGCAGGGGGATGTTAAGAGCAAATATTGGAAACGGAGTTGCCAAAGAACTATATGCAGGACCCATGGACATGAAGAAAGAGGGGGTGGGGGAATTGCCAAAAGGAGTGTTGGGTGCTGAGTGGAGGGGGGAAAGGGGTAAAAATTGGGACAACAATAACAGCTTAATGAATACCATATAATAAAAAACATTAAAATGACTTTCAATGTTTTCTCCACAGTACTTAGCATTGACCTTTAACACAATCATAAAACTCTTCTTGATCTCTGTTATTATCTCTCCAGCTCCATGTCTTGCTCTTTTCCCTTTTACAAACTCAATATCCAGCATGGTGCCCAGCACCCGATGGGAGGCTCAATCAATAATTGTTTAATGAGAGGATGAATTAATGACCACAGCTACACTGATTTGGTTAGGTTCCCTGCACACTTTTTCACCTCCTGGCCTTGGTTATGTATTCTACCTCCTAGGACACTGTCCTCCAACCTCATGTCTATTCACTCTGCTCAACAACTTCTTTGCATTTATTAAGTTCTGTTTTTGATGCTTTTTTCAGTAGAAACCTTTTCCTGACCCAGCAGGTTTTTGTAGTGTGTCCCTGCAATGTAGTTTCATAGTACCGTGTACCTCCATTATTTTATTACTGGTAATACTGTGTAATAATTTTGTGCTCCTTCCTGGGAAACTGTAAGTGTTCCTAAACTGTATGAAGACAGGAATTGGGTCTCTTTATTCATCATTGAAGCCACCACAACTATCAACATGCCCATACATTACTTGGGCTTGAAAATATTTGTTGATTAATCAGTGAAATAAGAAATGAAAATGATAGATTTATTCTAAAAATGCTTGTGTGTAGATGGAGCCACCTATTTACAAAATAGCTTTTAACAATAAAATGTAACCAAAAAGCACACTGATTTACAGAGAACTATAACATAAGCTGCTCACATCCATAAGATAATAAAATGTGGTTGAGATCAGGGAGAATATCAAGGTAAACTCATTGATTATATGGTGAGAGCTGTAGTTTCAAACTTTTCTCATCCTCAGTGAAAGTAGGAGCAAAAACAAATTGTGGTTCCCCTAAGAGTTCTCACCAGAATTCTCCTTAGACTTACAACAGATAAATGTGGGAAGGAATTCCCTAGCCTCCAATGTTACCTTTTTGCTCTTCATTTTATTGAATTTATTTATCTTCCTTTATACTTTCATTCATTTAATATTTATCATGTACCAGACATTGAGCTGCCTTATAGAGACTATTATTATGTAGCAGGCAAACACTTAGCAGGGTATGACTGTATTATTTAATAAGTAGAAATTCCTGTATTACATCAAAATGTTCAGCAAAGAAACATGAATAGAGGACTCATGGGGATGGACAGTGGGGGGGATTGAGTGTGGGAGTGGGGGGGGCAGGGTAGGGCTGAACAATGGGAAAAAGGTGGGACAACTGTAACTGAACAGCAATAAATAAAAAATATTCTTTTATTGGAATCATTCCTCTTTCTTATGGACTATCAGCATACAATGAGTGACAGAGCAATAGAAAATTGTTTTAAAACTTCCAAGGATGTTTGGAAACATGATGTAATCTTCATTTCCTACCCATCAGAGGTAGGAAATGCTGATGCTTTCATAGCCCTAAGGTAGTTTTATATTACAATATAACAGACAACATATGACAGTCAATTGTGATGTATAAAAACAGGGGCAGTTATTAATGAAAAAATATTAGATTTTTAGTTATAGATAAAAACCTAATATATACATTGTATCTAGCACAGTCCCTGACTCAATAAAATTCCTATCATTATTGCCTGGCAGTTAAGGGCATGATCTGGGAGACTGGTCAGTTTTACTTATTGGCTTTTTGATATATCTGTTTTGATACCTTTGGCTTTTCTGTCAATTTCCTCATGTGCAAAGTGATGATAACAGCAGTGCCCTACCTTCTTGGATTGTTACAGAGATTATTGGTCAATAGCAATAAAATTTCATTATTTCTTTAATTTGTTGTTAGAAGGAAGGCCTGTGACCCATACACATAGTTGAAGCTAGCAAAACTAATCCCTGATGTGGAAGTATTTTTAAATATGCAAAGAATGGTCCTAGGTTATGTTTTTCTCTCTTGCATCCATTTCTTTTATTTATTTATATCATATTTTACTGATTATGTTATTGCAATTGTTCCCATTACTCCCCTTCATTTCCCTCCACCCTGCCCACCCTCTTCCACCCATGGACCTGGATAAAAGAAGGTAGAGGGCTGGATTCAGACCAAGGGCCTTGTGTTTGCCACCTGTGCCTTAGACACTGATTCCATGATGTGGGTGCCCCATGCACTGTGGGTGGTGGGGGAGGAGATGCTGATTCACACTGGCTGTGTGTAATATAGAGACTCTGGTTCTTCCACCAGCAACAGGCAGGACACATCCCTCAGACAGATGCCATGTGCAGCAGTGACCATGTAGGAGGGCCATTTCAATAGTCAAAAAGGAAATCATGAGGAAAATTAGAAAATATTTTGAAATGAGTAAAAGTGAAGATATAACATACCATAGCCTATGGGGTACATATAAATCAGTGCTTTGTGTGGTTTTTATAGCTATAAATACCTATGTCAATAAAAAGAAGAAAGCTCTCAAACCAATAATCTAACCTTTCTTATGAAGACACTGGGGGGAAAAAAAGCAAAATAAAACCACAGCAAATAGAAGGAAGAAAAGTAACAATGATTCAGACAGAAATATAAGAATTAAAGAATAAAGAATAGAAAACTGAAAAACCCAAAAATGGGTTTTTTGAAAAGATCACCAAAGTGATAAAACTTTAGCTAGATTGACTAAAAAAGAGATGGAAGATTCCAACTCTTAATATCAGGAATGAAAGTGGGGACATTACTACAACCTTACAGAAATAAAAAGGATTACAAAGGCATACAGGAACAATTTACATAACATAGATGAAATAGAGAAATTTGTAGTAATACACAAACTACTGAAACTGATACAAATGAAATAGATAGTCTGAATATACTTATAATGAGTTAAGAGATTGAATTAGTAGTGTCATTTAAAAAAAAAACTTCCCACACAAAAAAAAAGAACAAAGCAAAAGGCCCAGATGGCTTCACTTGGACATGAATTTTACCATACTTCTAAGGAACAATTAACACCACCCTTCATAAACTCTTCCAAAAAATAGACAAGAAAGGAATACTTTCCAAATCATTGTATAAGACCAATATTGTCCTGATATCAAAATGAGACAAAGACATCACAAGAAAAGAAAACTGCAACCAACTCTTATGAATATAGACACAAAAATACTTAATAAAATACTAGCAAACTGAATCCAATAGCCTATAAAAAGGATTGTACATCTAGTGGGATTTACCCTAGGAATTCAAGGTTGGTTTAATATATAAAAATCAATCAATGTAGTATACCATATTAGTAGGTTAAATGACATAATGCTCAGTAGTGGTAGCTACTATTATTACTACTTTTCCCAGTGCTCTATCTACTGACTAACCACACACTGAAATATAACAGCTGCTTGAGCTCTTAGGATATGTTATTTAAACCACAGCCTCTCCTAAGGCTGTAGAGTACTTGCTTTACTATGTGTTTGCACGGTGGAAGAATGTACACAGCTATTCAAATCTCCTTTGTCCTAGGACATTATGTGTGAAGAACATCTGAGGAAATCTGTTCAGTTAGGGAAGGCTTCTTTCACTGGATGGCCAGTGGAATTCCTACACTCCCCCCAAGAGTCAACAAAACAGATAAAAATTATTTTTATATTTTCATGCCATACAAGTCGGCACTAGGATTGTAGCCTTCAGTTAGCCTTCAACTCTACATTTCATTCTGCCTGAAAATATGTCCAGTTGCAATATTCCTGCAGAGTATGGCCTGGAATGTGTAGAGTACAGTTGAGAGACTGACTCAGTACCTGAACCTCCTCTGTTGACCTCAGCCAATGAGGAAATTGCCTCAGGGGCATGCAACCAGAAGGAAACCAGTTGTTGTTTACACAGCATGGAGAGTCCTCCAGGCCCCAGTTCATGACACCCAATGGCTTATAAGAAGGGTGCTTTATCACATAATCTTCTAGACCAGCAATACAGGCTGTTACTACATAAGTTTAAATGCAGGAAAAGGAACCAATTGGGTGATGGTGTGTTGTTCAAAGAGGAATCCTCCCAAATACCTGTGTCTAAGGCAAGATCTTGTTTTTATTGTTGTTCAGTAACAGTTGTCCCCATTTCCCCCCTGCCTCATTACTCTTCCCTGCCCTACCCACCCACCACCCCACATTCAATCCCTCCCCCCTGCCTCCCCTCCACCCCCACCATTGTCTTTGTCCTTGGGTCATTTTTACATGTTCTTTGATTTGACCCTTCCCTAAGGCAAGATCTTTAAAAACAGAGATAATTAATTCCTGGGAGGGCCAAGCCTTAGATAAAAAGATAGGTCCTTTAATGCTGTCAGCCTCCTATCTGTGTGCTAAAAAAGAAGGTGCTTTCTTATTTTAAATGCAGAATAAGAAGGGTTGGTTATTAGGTGATAGAAATATTTGTGTCTCTTGTCTGTAACTATAGAGCTAGGTGCTGAAGATCCGAAGTTCCCCTTAGTACCTGAGGACTTAGGGTTTCAAATTCAACATCTCATTCTTTCCTTTGACTTGAATTTTTAAGGCATTTCTGCTTTCAAAATGCTTGATGAATCCATTTGGATAAATTTGTGTCATTTTTGTATTGTTGACTTCCTGTAATATTGTGCAGTCAGTAGGGGCTTGAAAAATATCCATTACACAGCATTATGTTTGGATAGCTACATACATAGTTATTTCTTATTTCTAAATACATTGGGCATTCTCTTTGACTACCGAGGCAACCATGGTAAGTTAACCAGAATTGCTTATTTTTAATCCAGTTTTTACATTTCTGTTTTCTAGCAAGAGGCTTATAATTAAAATAATTGATGCATTACTTTCTGATGTTTGATGGGAATCACTTTCAGATGTTTTAGGATAGTTTGCAGAAATATTTGCTATTGTCACTGTTCATGACTATATCTATATAATGAGGAACAGATTTACAGTCTATGGATCCCTGAATGAATTTCTAGGTTTTTGAGTATGAGACACTGTAGTAGTGCAGCAGAGTAGAGCTTGATGGGCCACTGAAGGTTTCCTCCAGGGGTAGGACATTGGTGGATGACTTGGATAGTCGGAGACTGGTGTAAGTACAGTTACTCATTTCCTTGAAACAGTGCTCTGACTTTGATAATTTATAGGCATGAAAGGGGGGAAACCCAATTTGTGCTGATAGGAGGCACTATGAGAAACAAATGAGAATAAAGAAGAAAAATTTGAGGTGAAGCTGAGACAGGGAGTGTGACATTCACTGTGGTCAAGACATGGTAGCATGGTATTCCATCGTTTAAATGTACCATAGTTTTTTGACTCCCTCATTTACTGATGGGCACTTAGGTTGCTTCTAGCACTTGGTTATTGTCAGTTGTGGTGCTCTGAACATTGGGGGGCATAGGTTCTTTTGAATTGGTCTTTCAAGGTTCTTTGGGTATACTCCCAGCAGTGGAATAGCTGGGTCAAAAGGAAGTTCCATTTTTAGTGTTCTGAGGAAATTCCATACTGTTTTCCAAAGTGGCTGCACCCATCTGCATTCCCACCAACTGTGCACTAGGGTTCCTTTTTATCCACAACCTCTCCAACACTTGTTGTTTGTTACTTTGTTTATGATGGCCATTCACACAGGTATGAAGTGGTACCTCATTGTGGTTTTAATTTGCATCTCTCTGATGGGTAGTGATGCTGAGTATCTTTTCATATATTTCTGGGTCCTTTGTATGTCCTCCCTGGAGAAGTGTCTGTTCATGCCCTTTGCCCATGTTTTAATTGGGTCTTTTTTCTTCCTGGAGTGGAGTAGTGTGAGTTCTTTGTATATTCTGGAGATCAAACCCTTGTCTGAAGTATCATTTGCAAATATGTTTTCCCATATGGCTGGTTCTCTTTTCATTTTAATGCTGTTTTCTTCAGCCATACAGAAGCTTTTTATTTTGATGAAGTCCTATTTGTTTGTTCTTTCCTTTATGTCCCTTGCTCTAGGGGACATATCAGTGAAAATATTGCCACATGGAATATCTGAGATTTTCCTGCATATGTTCTGCTCTAGGACTTTTATGGTGTCATTTCTTGTGCTTAAGTCTTTTATGCACCTTGAATTTATTTTTGTGCATGGTGCAAGTTGGTGACTGAGTTTCAATATTTTGCATGTAGCTCTCCAACTCTCCTAATACCATTTGTTGAAGAGGCTATTTTTACTTCATTTTATGATTCTGTCCCATGTTGAATATTAATTGAGCATAGAGACTTGGATTTATCTCCAGGCTTTGTGTTCTGTTCCATTGGTCTATGTGTCTGTTCTTACATCTTGGAATACTACACAGTGGAAAGAAAGAAGGAGCACCTACCCTTTGCGACAGCACAGATGGATCTGGAGAGCATTATACTAAGTGAAATAAACCAGGAGGTGAAAGGTAAATACCATATGATCTCACCTATAAGTGGAACCTAATCAACAAAACAAACAAGCAAGCACAATATAATCAGACACATTGAAATTCAGAACAAATTGACAATAACCTGAGGGGAGGTGGGAGGGGATAATGGAGGGTAAAGGGGGAATGGTTTCCCGGAATATGTATAAAGGATACATGGACAAACCAAAGGAGGGTAAGATCAAGGGTGGGAAGTAGGCATGGCTGGGGGTGGGGAAATGGAGACAACTGTGCTTCAATAACCATAAAAAATGTGAAAATAAAAAGAAATGCTAATAAAAGGCATGTTAGCATGGGACAGAGGAGAAGGACAACATTTGCATTCTGTTTCTCAAAGGAAATCTTTGGCCCTGGAACTGAGATCTGTAAGAAGAATGCATTAAAAGACAAGATCTGTGAGGAAATGAAGTACCTTTTGCTGTGGTTGGGCATGTATATTAAACTCCAGGCTCAGGGATGCTTTTTATTCTGACTGTATTCCAACTTTCTTGGATCTGTTCTAAACAGGTAAGACCTTATTTCTGCTACCTGGATTGTAGTCCCAAGAATATAACGGAATTTGTGCATCCCTGAATTCAGACCCTTTTAGAGAGTCAAGGCAAGTATTGCTAAAGATAAGAGATGAAAGTCAATGATATTTGCCACCATAGGGTGATTTTTCCTTGTATACAGCTTGTGTTAAGGCATCATAAGAAAGGCAAGATGTGGAGGTGGAAAGAAATTGGTGTGTTGGGCATTAGAAGATTTGTATTGTTGTTGTGATCTGATATAATCAATTAGCTGTGTTTCCTTGGACTTTACTTCTCTGGGCCTTGGTTTCCTTATCTTTAAAAAGAGTGTATTAGTTGATGAAATGCAACGTTCTGTAGGATTTCTAAGGTACCACAACTCTAAGGTCTTGTCCAGTGGATCCTGAAACTCATTAACATTTGACAGGCTAGCGGAAGTACTGCCATGGATTTCATGTGGTCACAGAGATGGTGTCAGGTATCAAGCACCTTGTCCAAGTTCTGACATTGCTGATTCCTAGAGGTAAACTGGCTCTATACTGGAGACCTCTTAATGTTAAAGAGCTAGAGACAGACATCCTGGATTTGAGTATAGGTTCCTCTATTTTCTCTTATCGTTATGACTTTGGGCAAGTCATTTATCTTCTCCTACCCACAGTTTGCTTTTTCTTTAAAATACAGATAACAGTGTACCAATCACAAAGCACTGTTGTGAAGATTAAGTGAAATAATGTATGTAAAGTACTTAGTATAGAGCCTAGTACAGAGTAAACACTCCACAAAAACTATCACTATAGTAACTACATGGTGTGAAAATAAATCTCTGCATGTTATGAAGAAGGGTGAAAGCAGAGTTATAATAAAACTTTGCATTTCAAAGCATTTGAACATGTGAAGTTTAAACAATAATGGAGGTTTCTCTGCTTGGAAGTTTGTCTGCTTAGGTCTTTGCCTTTCCAATTTGTGGGCTGTTTTATGAAAGACCAAGATCATTCAGCTAGATCAACATTGTCTGTGCTTCTCATTTCTTTAAAAAATATTGGTATTAGAAAATATGAGTGGTAATAGGCACACGATGGCCTTTGAACCATGGCAGAAAAAGAACTGATTCTGTGCTTGAGTCTCTCAATTAACAGAAGGCATTAAAGACAACAATTTTGACATAAGACCAAGCTGTTTCTCTGTGATGTGGGATAAAAGGAAGCAGATGAAAACTGAAGCAGAAAAGTGTTTTAAAATATGTCCTAAGTACATTAAGGTTTGCAAGAAACTGAAGTAATAAATGAAATAATAATGATGAGTGAGTCAAGCTGGTGTTTGTTTTCAATCATGAAATTTAACCTTTGGCACAGGTCTTCCAGAAGTAATAAAAGCATATTAGTAGTCAGTTGTTGGTTCTCTCAAGGGCTCTCTCCTTCAGAGAAGAGTTGGTGATTAGAGGTGCACTCAACTTTCTTCTCTAGGGTACCAGTCCCTGGAAGGATTCTTTGATGCAGTGGATTATCCAGAAGGGAGGCTGCTATCCCAAGGCTTAGACTCTAAGGCTAGCTTCTTACTGAAGCACTTGTGAGATCATCAGAAAAAGGTTCCCTTCCATTATAATATATAGAGAATAAAAGAGTCTGAGGTCCAGCAAAAAGTGAGAATAAATAATGGCAAAATTTAGTTTTAAATACTATTTGGAAGTTTAATAAAATGATATGTGTATTCTTTTCAAGTAAATGCAAATAGGCTTTGTATTAACCTTATCTGGTTGATTACTTAGACTTGGCATATTGAATATCAGCATCAATGAGTTAAGTTCCTTTTTTCTTCTTTCCTTTTTTTTTTAAAGGTAAAGGATTTCTTCCTGGAGTTTTTATCACACATATGATATTGATGGAAAATAAAAGGAATGTGACTGAATTCATTTTAACAGGTCTTACACAGAACCCCCAAATGCAGAAAGTAGTGTTTCTGTTATTTTTGCTTCTATACCTGGTAGCACTCTTAGGCAACTTGCTCATTGTGGTTACAATTACTACTAGCCAGGCTCTGAATTCTCCCATGTACTTCTTCCTGACCCACCTTTCCTGGATAGACATAATCTCTTCTTCTTCTTCAGCTCCTAAGATGATCGTGGACTCCCTTCATGAGAAGAAGGTAATCTCTTTCAATGGTTGTATGGCTCAAGTCTATGCAGAACACATTTTTGGTGCTACTGAGATCATTCTGCTGACAGTGATGGCCTATGACCGCTATGTTGCCATTTGCAAACCTCTGCACTATGCCACCATCATGAGCCACAGGCTGTGCGGTCTCCTGTTGGGAGTGTCCTGGGCTGGAGGATTTCTCCATTCGACCATTCAGATCCTCTTCACAGTATGGCTGCCCTTCTGTGGCCCCAATATAATTGATCATTTCATGTGTGACTTGTACCCTTTGTTGAAACTCGTCTGCATGGACACTCGTTCTCTTGGTCTCTTTGTTGCTGCCAATAGTGGGTTCATCAGCTTATTAAACTTCCTCCTTTTGATGGTCTCCTATGTGGTGATCTTGCACTCCCTAAAGAACTATAGCTTGCAGGGGAGGCGCAAAGCCCTCTCCACCTGTGTCTCTCACATCACTGTTGTCATCTTACTTTTTGTGCCCTGCATATTTGTGTACCTGCGTCCAGTAACCACACTGCCTGTTGATAAACATGTTGCTGTCTTTTATACAATGGTGGGCCCTATGTTAAATCCCTTAATCTATACCCTCAGAAATGCTGAGGTAAAAAATGCTATGAGGAAGCTCTGGAGGTTAAAGGTGACTTCAGAGAAAGATTAAATAGAATCACTGAGTATTATAGATAGAAGTATTAGAGGTAATCCAGTCAAGCCTCCTAGATGTATAGACAAAGCCATTGACTCAATAAAGAAGTTGGGTAGCACTTGCAGACAGCCATTTAAGCACAGAGCCAAAAATTAGATTGGAATCCAGAATTACTGTCTCCCAACTGTCTCTCGTCACCATAATTTACTGCTTCTGAGCAAATAAATAATGATATATTACCTGGAACTTTGAAGTATCTTTAGAAGCTAAAAGATATGGATCTAGAATACTGGATTGGTGTTAACATAATCTTATTATGTACCATTGAGATGTTGGTTCCCACTGGGATTCCAATCTCTTGGGAAAGGTGTAGTCAGTGCCCAGTGGGTAGGGAAGTTCCATGGGGTGTCTATGGCCAGAACTAGCTCAGGGTACCTGTACAGAGACTGATAGGCAAGAAAGGGACTGGCAAGCTGGGAATGACCCACTGGGGTGCTGGTGGGATGAGGGTGGTGAACAAGGAACTGTGGTCTGCATGGGCAAGCAGGAAACAGCTCTGTGGGGTACAGGTGGACCAATGTTCTAGTCATTCATTGGCTGCTGCTGAGTCCTGGGATGGTAAGGCTGTGAGCTATTGGCAGCCCAAGCACACACAGCAGGTCACAAGGAAGCACTGACCCAGTGAAAGAGCCTGGATCTGGACATAGCAGTGTTCACTGAATTGTGCTTCCTTACTGGCACCATCAGAGCTCAAGTCTCCATTCTCTCCCATCCAGATCACTACAGTAACCTCCTAACTGTGCTCCTATTGCCTGTCTTGTCCTCTTCAATCCATTTCCCATACTGTAACTAGATTTATTGTTCTAAAACTAAAGTGTATGTATATCACTCACTGTGGAAAACAGTATGGAGTTGCCTCAGAAAACTAAAAATAGAACTGCTGTTTGACCCAGGGATTTCATTTCTGGGAATACATCCTTGAAAGTCAGAAACACCAATTAGAAAGAATATATGTACCTCATAACAGTGTTATTTACAATAGCCAAGGTCTAGAAAGAGCCTAAGTGCCCATCAGTAAATGAATGGATTAATAAAATGTGGTATATTTACACAATGGAATACTACTACTCAACCATAAAAAAGAAGGAAACATTACCCTTTGCAACAGCATGGATGGACCTGGAGATCATTATGCTAAGTGAAATAAGCCAGTCAGAGAAAGACAAATACTATATGATTTCACTCATATATGGAACCTAATGAACAAAATAAGCTGATGAACAAAAATAAAACCAGAGACATGGATAGATGGAAAGGACTACAGATTTCAGAGGGGAGGGATTGGGAGGAGCTGGAAGAAATTAGCCAAAGAACTTATATGCATATATGCATAGCCCATGAACACAGACAACAATGTTGTGAATGAAGACTGGGTGGGAGCTGGGTGGTGGGGGCAAAGGGGAGAAATAGGGGACATCCGTAATAGTGTCAACAATAAAAAAGGACATTTGGTCAAGATGGAGGCATATGTAAACACAACTTTCCTCCTTGCACAACCATAGCAAAATTATAACTAAACTACAGAACAACTATCACTCAGAACCATCATAAAATTGAGTTTCATGGAAATCTGACAACTAAGGAATTAAAAAAGTCACAATCATCCCGAGAGGTAGGAGAAGTGGCGGGGTGGAGATGTGGAGATGTGGAGATGTGGGAACGGGCTGGTCCCACATCCATGTGTGGTGGATAAAAATTGAGAGATATGTCTAGGGAGTGAAGGATCCCACCCCTACACTGGACCACCTGACCCCGTGTTCAGGAGTCTGGAAGAGAAGCACCCATAACTTCTGGCTTAAAAATCAGTGGGGGTTGGGTTGGTGGAAGAAACTGTAGGATTCTTAGCCATCTCCTTTTGAAGGGCTCCCCACACAGACTTACTGAGACTCATTCCCTATGGGCTCCAGCAAGAGGGCAGCAGCTTGAGGGCACTATTGGCATACAGGGAGGAACTGAAGCATCAGGGCAAGAACTGGGGGACAGCTTTCTCCCAGACAGAACTGGAGAAATAGGCATTGTTCTTTTTCTGAGGCCTTCCATCCCCTACCCACAGAGCCACATTGTGGTGGCACTATATCCAAGACTCCATCAACCTGGTTCATACAGTTTGCCCCACCCTGCCTCATCCAACTTAGGGGCCCACCCAAGCTGTTATCAGTAGCTTTTCCATATGAATGGGTTGGCTTGGTGCAGGCTTCAGACCTTCCTAAATCCAATCAAACAAGCAACAGCTGAGCCCAGCCCCTGTGCCTCTTGCTAAGTGGCCCCAGGCCTGGGACTAGCAGTAGTCACCTGCAGATCACTTTATAGCTTATGGCAAGAGGCCCCAGACAGAACACAGATGGTGACTCACCTTGGCCTGTGCCACCTGAGAAACCCCAGAGCCTGTGCACCCAGTGGACAATTATAGACCACATCAGAGCACCACTACTCAACCACCTCCAAAAGCCATGGAGGGAGGTGATTGGTGGTGGCCAGTGGTCACAGCCAGTCCTACCAGATGACTGGCCTGGGTAAATCCCTCCCACTGACCTGCTGACAGCAATCAGGACTCAACTATAAGAGGAAGGAATACATAACCCACATAGAGGGTACACCTCAAGTACCCAGCTTGGGTGATAGGAGAGTCTGTGCCACTGGACCCTACAGGACACCTATTATGTTAGGCCACACTACCAAGACAGGGAATCAATGCAGCTCTACCTAAAACAAAGAAACAAACACAGGGAGGCTGCCAAAATGAGGAGACAAAGAAATATGGCCCAAATAAAAGAACAGATCAAAATTCCAGAAAAAGAATTAAATAAAGTGGACATAAGCAATGTATCAGATGTAGGGTTCAAGACACTGGTTATAAGGATGCTCAAGGAACTCATGGGTATTTCCACAGGATAAAAATGATCCAATCAGAAATGAAAGATACACTAACTGAAATAAAGAACAATTTACAGGGAATTAACAGTAGAGTGGAGAAGCCCAAAATTAAATCAGTGATTTAGAACATAAGAAAGCAAAAGACATGTAATCAGAATAGTAAGAAAAAAAGAGAATCAAATAAAAGAAGGATAGTGTAGAGGATCGCCTGGGACAACTACAAGCATTCCAACACGCACATCATTGGGGTGCCAGAAGGAGAGGAGAAAGAGCAAGAAATTTAAACCTATTTGATAAAAAAAACAATAAAAGAGAACTCTCCTAATTTGGTGAAGGAAATAGACATACAAGTCCAGGAAGTACAGAGAGTCCCAAAGAAGAGGGACACAAAAACGACCACACCAAGACACATTATAATTAAAATACCAAAGGATAAAGATAAAGAGAGAATCTTAAATGCAGCAATAGAAAAGCAGATAGTTACCTCCAAAGGAGTTTCCATATGACTGTCTGCTGATTTCTCAAAGGAAACTTTGCAGGCTGGAAGGGGATTGGCAAGAAGTATTCAAAGTGATGTAAAGCAAGAACTTTCAACCAAGATTACTCCAGCCACCAAAGCTATCATTTAGAATAGAAGGGCAGATAAAGTGCTTCCCAGATAAGGCTAAACGAGTTCATTATCACCAAATCATTATTATGTGCAATATTAAAGGGACTTATTTAAGAAAAAGAAGATCAAAAGTATAAAATGGCAGAAATGCATATCTATCAGCAATGGAATCTGAAAGGCAATCTAAGCAAACAAACAGAACAAAACCAGAATCATAGATATGGAGAACATTCTGATGGTTTCCAGTTGGGTGGGAGGTTTGGGGAAATGGGGGAAAAGGTGAAGGGATTAAGAAGTACAAATTGGTAGTTGTAGAATGGGCAGGGGGATGTTAAGAGCAAGTATTGGAAACGGAGTTGCCAAAGAACTATATGCAGGACCCATGGACATGAAGAAAGAGGGGGTTGGGGAATTGCCAAAAGGAGTGTTGGGTGCTGAGTGGAGGGGGGAAAGGGGTAAAAATTGGGACAACAATAACAGCTTAATGAATACCATATAATAAAAAACATTAAAATGACTTTCAATGTTTTCTCCACAGTACTTAGCATTGACCTTTTAACACAATCATAAAACTCTTCTTGATCTCTGTTATTATCTCTCCAGCTCCATGTCTTGCTCTTTTCCCTTTTACAAACTCAATATCCAGCATGGTGCCCAGCACCCGATGGGAGGCTCAATCAATAATTGTTTAATGAGAGGGATGAATTAATGACCACAGTTACACTGATTTGGTTGGGTTCCCTGCACACTTTTTCACCTCCTGGCCTTGGTTATGTATTCTACCTCCTAGGACACTGTCCTCCAACCTCATGTCTATTCACTCTGCTCAACAACTTCTTTGCATTTATTAAGTTCTGTTTTTGATGCTTTTTTCAGTAGAAACCTTTTCCTGACCCAGCAGGTCTTTGTAGTGTGTCCCTGCAATGTAGTTTCATAGTACCCTGTGCCTCCATTATTTTATTACTGGTAACACTGTGTAATAATTTTGTGCTCCTTCCTGGGAAACTGTAAGTGTTCCTAAACTGTATGAAGACAGGAATTGGGTCTCTTTATTCATCATTGAAGCCACCACAACTATCAACATGCCTGATACATTACTTGGGCTTGAAAATATTTGTTGATTAATTAGTGAAATAAGAAATGAAAATGATAGATTTATTCTAAAAATGCTTGTGTGTAGATGGAGCCACCTATTTACAAAATAGCTTTTAACAATAAAATGTAACCAAAAAGCACACTGATTTACAGAGAACTATAACATAAGCTGCTCACATCCATAAGATAATAAAATGTGGTTGAGATCAGGAGAATATCAAGGTAAACTCATTGATTATATGGTGAGAGCTGTAGTTTCAAACTTTTCTCATCCTCAGTGAAAGTAGGAGCAAAACCAAATTGTGGTTCCCCTAAGAGTTCTCACCAGAATTCTCCTTAGACTTACAACAGATAAATGTGGGAAGGAATTCCCTAGCCTCCAATGTTACCTTTTTGCTCTTCATTTTATTGAATTTATTTATCTTCCTTTATACTTTCATTCATTTAATGTTTATCATGTACCAGACATTGTGCTGCCTTATAGAAACTATTATTATATAGCAGGCAAACACTTAGCAGGGTATGACTGTATTATTTAATAAGTAGAAATTCCTGTATTACATCAAAATGTTCAGCAAAGAAACATGAATAGAGGACTCATGGGGATGGACAGTGGGGGGATTGAGTGTGGGAGTGGGGGGGCAGGGTAGGGCTGAACAATGGGAAAAAGGTGGGACAACTGTAACTGAACAGCAATAAATACAAAATGTTCTTTTATTGGAATCATTCCTTTTTCTTATGGACTATCAGCATACAATGAGTGACAGAGCAATAGAAAATTGTTTTAAAACTTCCAAGGATGTTTGGAAACATGATGTAATCTTCATTTCCTACCCATCAGAGGTAGGAAATGCTGATGCTTTCATAGCCCTAAGGTAGTTTTATATTACAATATAACAGACAACATATGACAGTCAATTGTGATGTATAAAAACAAGGGACAGTTATTAATGAAAAAAATATTAGATTTTTAGTTATAGATAAAAAACTAATATATACATTGTATCTAGCACAGTCCCTGACTCAATAAAATTCCTATCATTATTGCCTGGCAGTTAAGGGCATGATCTGGGAGACTGGTCAGTTTTACTTATTGGCTTTTTGATATATCTGTTTTGATACCTTTGGCTTTTCTGTCAATTTCCTCATGTGCAAAGTGATGATAACAGCAGTGCCTACGTTCTTGGATTGTTACAGAGATTATTGGTCAATAGCAATAAAATTTCATTATTTCTTTATTTCTTGTTAGAAGGAAGGCCTGTGACCCATACACATAGTTGAAGCTAGCAAAACTAATCCCTGATGTGGAAGTATTTTTAAATATGCAAAGAATGGTCCTAGGTTATGTTTTTCTCTCTTGCATCCATTTCTTTTATTTATTTATTTATCATATTTTACTGATTATGTTATTGCAATTGTTCCATTACTCCCCTTCATTTCCTTCCACCCTGCCCACCCTCTTCCACCCATGGACCTGGATAAAAGAAGGTAGAGGGCTGGATTCAGACCAAGGGCCTTGTGTTTGCCACCTGTGCCTTAGACACTGATTCCATGATGTGCCCCATGCACTGTGGGTGGTGGAGGCGGAGATGCTAATTCAGACTGGTTGTGTGTAATATAGAGACTCTGGTTCTTCCACCAGCAACAGGCAGGACACATCCCTCAGACAGATGCCACGTGCAGCAGTGACCATGTAGGAGGGCCATTGCAACAGTCAAAAAGGAAATCATGAGGAAAATTAGAAAATATTTTGAAATGAGTAAAAGTGAAGATATAACATACCATAGCCTATGGGGTACATATAAATCAGTGCTTTGTGTGGTTTTTATAGCTATAAATACCTATGTCAATAAAAGAAGAAAGCTCTCAAACCAATAATCTAACCTTTCTTATGAAGACACTGGGGGGAAAAAAGCAAAATAAAACCACAGCAAATAGAAGGAAGAAAGTAACAATGATTCAGACAGAAATATAAGAATTAAAGAATAAAGAATAGAAAACTGAAAAACCCAAAAATGGGGTTTTTTGAAAAGATCACCAAAGTGATAAAACTTTAGCTAGATTGACTAAAAAAGAGATGGAAGATTCCAACTCTTAATATCAGGAATGAAAGTGGGGACATTACTACAACCTTACAGAAATAAGGATTACAAAGGCATACAGGAACAATTTACATAACATAGATGAAATAGAGAAATTTGTAGTAATACACAAACTACTGAAACTGATACAAATGCAATAGATAGATATAAGTCTGAATATACTTATAATGAGTCAAGAGATTGAATTAGTAGTGTCATTTAAAAAAAAAAACAACTTCCCACAAAAAAAAAAAAGAACAAAGCAAAAGGCCCAGATGGCTTCACTTGGACATGAATTTTACCATACTTCTAAGGAACAATTAACACCATCCTTCATAAACTCTTCCAAAAAATAGATAAGAAAGGAATACTTTCCAAATCATTGTATAAGACCAATATTGTCCTGATATCAAAATGAGACAAAGACATCATAAGAAAACTGCAAACAACTCTTATGAATATAGACACAAAAATACTTAATAAAATACTAGCAAACTGAATCCAATAGCCTATAAAAAGGATTATACATCAAGTGGGATTTACCCTAGGAATTCAAGGTTGGCTTAATATATAAAAATCAATCAATGTAATATACCATATTAGTAGGTTAAATGACATAATGCTCAGTAGTGGTAGCTACTATTACTACTTTTCCCAGTGCTCTATCTACTGACTAACCACACACTGAAATATAACAGCTGCTTGAGCTCTTAGGGTATGTTATTTAAACCACAGCCTCTCCTAAGGCTGTAGAGTACTTGCTTTACTATGTGTTTGCACGGTGGAAGAATGTACACAGCTATTCAAATCTCCTTTGTCCTAGGACATTATGTGTGAAGAACATCTGAGGAAATCTGTTCGGTTAGGGAAGGCTTCTTTCACTGGATGGCCAGTGGAATTCCTACACTCCCCCCAAGAGTCAACAAAACAGATAAAAATTATTTTTATATTTTCATGCCATACAAGTTGGCACTAGGATTGTAGCCTTCAGTTAGCCTTCAACTCTACATTTCATTCTGCCTGAAAATATGTCCAGTTGCAATATTCCTGCAGAGTATGGCCTGGAATGTGTAGAGTACAGTTGAGAGACTGACTCAGTACCTGAACCTCCTCTGTTGACCTCAGCCAATGAGGAAATTGCCTCAGGGGCATGCAACCAGAAGGAAACCAGTTGTTTACACAGCATGGAGAGTCCTCCAGGCCCCAGTTCATGACACCCAATGGCTTATAAGAAGGGTGCTTTATCACATAATCTTCTAGACCAGGAATATAGGCTGTTACTACATAAGTTTAAATGCAGGAAAAGGAACCAATTGGGTGATGGTGTGTTGTTCAAAGAGGAATCCTCCCAAATACCTGTGTCTAAGGCAAGATCTTGTTTTTATTGTTGTTCAATTACAGTTGTCCCCATTTCCCCCCTGCCTCATTACTCTTCCCTGCCCTACCCACCCACCACCCCACATCCAATCCCTCCCCCCTGCCTCTCCCCCACCCCCACCATTGTCTTTGTCCTTGGGTCATTTTTACATGTTCTTTGATTTGACTCTTCCCTAAGGCAAGATCTTTAAAAACAGAGATAATTAATTCCTGGGAGGGCCAAGCCTTAGATAAAAAGATAGGTCCTTTAATGCTGTCAGCATCCTATCTGTGTGCTAAAAAAGAAGGTGCTTTCTTATTTCAAAAGCAGAATAAGAAGGGTTGGTTATTAGGTGATAGAAATATTTGTGTCTCTTGTCTGTGACTATAGAGCTAGGTGCTGAAGATCCGAAGTTCCCCTTAGTACCTGAGGACTTAGGGTTTCAAATTCAACATCTCATTCTTTCCTTTGACTTGAATTTTTAAGGCATTTCTGCTTTCAAAATGCTTGATGAATCCATTTGGATAAATTTGTGTCATTTTTGTATTGTTGGCTTCCTGTAACATTGTGCAGTCAGTAGGGGCTTGAAAAATATCCATTACACAGCATTATGTTTGGATAGCTACATACATAGTTATTTCTTATTTCTAAATACATTGGGCATTCTCTTTGACTACTGAAGCAACCATGGTAAGTTAACCAGAATTGCTTATATTTCATCCAGTTTTTACATTTCTTTTTTCTAGCAAGAGGTTTATAATTAAAATCATTGATGCATTACTTTCTGATGTTTAATGGGGATCACTTTGAGATGTTTTAGGATATTTTGCAGAAGTATTTGCTATTCTCACTGTACATGACTATGTCTATATAATCAGGAACAGATTTACCGTCTATCGATCCCTGAATTAATTTCTAGGTTTGGGAGTATGAGACACTGTAGTAGTGCAGCAGAGTAGAGCTTGATGGGCCACTGAAGGTTTCCTCCAGGGGTAGGACATTGGTGGATGACTTGGATAGTCGGAGACTGGTGTAAGTACAGTTACTCATTTCCTTGAAACAGTGCTCTGACTTTGATAATTTATAGGCATGAAAGGGGGGAAACCCAATTTGTGCTGATAGGAGGAAATATGAGAAACAGATGAGAATAAAGAAGAAGAATTTGAGGTGAAGCTGAGACAGGGAGTGTGACATTCACTGTGGTCAAGGCATGGTAGCATGGTATTCCATCGTGTAAATGTACCATAGTTTTTTGACTCCCTCATTTACTGATGGGCACTTAGGTTGCTTCTAGCACTTGGTTATTGTCAGTTGTGGTGCTCTGAACATTGGGGTGCATAAGTTCTTCTGAATTGGTGTTTCATGATTCTTAGGGTATACTCCCAGCAGTGGAATAGCTGGGTCAAAAGAAAGTTCCATTTTTAGTTTTCTGAGGAAATTTCAAACTGTTTTCCAAAGTGGCTGCACCAGTCTGCATTCCCACCAACTGTGCACTAGGGTTCCTTTTTATCCACAACCTCTCCAACACTTGTTGTTTGTTGCTTTGTTTATGATGGCCATTCACAGCGGTATGAAGTGGTACCTCATTGTGGTTTTAATTAGCATCTCTCTGATGGGTAGTGATGCTGAGCATCTTTTCATATATTTCTGGGTCCTGTGTATTTCCTCCCAGGAGATGTGTCTGTTAATGTCCTTTGCCCATGTTTTAATTGGGTCTTTTTTCTTCCTGGAGTGGAGTAATGTGAGTTCTTTATATATTCTGGAGATCAAACCCTTGTCTGAAGTATCATTTGCAAATATGTTTTCCCATATGGCTGGTTCTCTTTTCATTTTAATGCTGTTTTCTTCAGCCATACAGAAGCTTTTTATTTTGATGGAGTCCTATTTGTTTATTCTTTCCTTTATGTCCCTTGCTCTAGGGGACATATCAGTGAAAATATTGCCACATGGAATATCTGAGATTTTCCTGCCTATGTTCTGCTCTAGGGCTTTTATGTTGTCATGACTTATATTGAAGTCTTTTATGCACCTTGAATTTATTTTTGTGCATGGTGTAAGTTGGTGATTGAGTTTCATTTTTTTGCATGTAGCTGTCCAGCTCTCCCAACACCGTTTGTTGAAGAGGCTATTTTTACTCCATTTTATGTTTCTGTTCCATGACTTTATGTCTTTTATGCCCCATGTCAAATATTAATCAAGCATAGAGACTTGGATTTATCTCTGGGCTTTCTATTCTATTCCATTGGTCTATGTGTCTGTTCTTACACGATGCAATACTACACAGCAGAAAGTAAGAAGGAGCGCCTACCCTTTGCGACAGCACAGATGGATCTGGAGAGCATTATGCTAAGTGAAATAAGCCAGGAGGTGAAAGGTAAATACCATATGATCTCACCTATAAGTGAAACCTAATCAACAAAACAAACAAGCAAGCAAAATATAATCAGACACATTGAAATTCAGAACAAATTGACAATAACCTGAGGGGAGGTGGGAGGTGATAATGGAGAGTAAAGGGGGAAAGGTTTCCAAGAATTTCTATAAAGGATACATGGACAAAACCAAAGGAGGGTAAGATCAAGGGTGGGAAGTGGGCTTGGCCAGGGAGGAGGGAAATGGAGATAACTGTACTTGAATAAGCATAAAACTGTGAAAAAAGGAAATTAAAAAAATAAATGATAAAAAAAGACATGTTAGCCTGGGACAGAGTAGAAGGACAACATTTGCATTCTGTTTCTCAAAGGAAATCTTTGGCCCTGGAACTGAGATCTGTAAGAAGAATTCATTAAAAGACAAGATCTGTGAGGAAATGAAGTACCTTTCGCTGTGGTTGGGCATGTATATTAAACTCCAGGCTCAGGGACGCTTTTTATTCTGACTCTATTCAAACTTTCTTGGATCTGTTCTAAACAGGTAAGACCTTATTTCTGCTACATGGATTGTAGTCCCAAGAATATAACGGAATTTGTGCATCCCTGAATTCAGACCCTTTTAGAGATTCAAGGCAAGTATTGCTAAAGATAAGAGATGAAAGTCAATGATATTTGCCACCATAGGGTGATTTTTCCTTGTATACAGCTTGTGTTAAGGCATCATAAGAAAGGCAAGGTGTGTCAGAGGGAAGAAATTGGTGTGTTGGGCATTAGAAGAGTTGTTGTTGTGATCTGATATAATCAATTAGCTGTGTTTCCTTGGACTTTAATTCTCTGGGCCTTGGTCTCCTTATCTTTAAAGAGTATATTAGTTGATGAAATGCAATGTTCTGAAGGATTTCCAAGGTACCACAACTCTAGGATCTTGCTCAGTGGATCCTCAAACTCATTAACATTTGAGAGGTTAGCAAAAGCACTGCCATGGATTTCATGTGGTCACAGAGATGGTGTCAGGTGTCAAGCACCTTGTCCAAGTTCTGACATTGCTCATTCCTAGAGGTAAACTGGCTCCCTACTGGAGACATCTTAATGTTAAAGAGCTAGAGACAGACATCCTGGATTTGAGTATAGGTTCCTCTATTTTCTCTTATCGTTATGACTTTGGGCAAGTCATTTGTCTTCTCCTACCCACAGTTTGCTTTTCTTTAAAATACAGATAACAGTGTACCAATCACAAAGCACTGTTGTGAAGATTAAGTGAAATAATGTATGTAAAGTACTTAGTATAGAGCCTAGTACAGAGTAAACACTCCACAAAAACTACCACTATAGGAACTACATGGTGTGAAAATAAATCTCTGCATGTTATGAAGAAGGGTGAAAGCAGAGTTATAATAAAACTTTGCATTTCAAAGCATTTGAACATGTGAAATTTAAACAATAATGGAGGTTTCTCTGCTTGGAAGTTTGTCAGCTTTGGTCTTTGCCTTTCCAATTCGTGGGCTGTTTTATGAAAGACCAAGATCATTCAGCTAGATCAACATTTTCTGTGCTTCTCATTTCTTTAAAAATACTGGTATTAGAAAATATGAGTGGTAATAGGCACACGATGGCCTTTGAACCATGGCAGAAAAAGAACTGATTCTGTGCTTGAGTCTCTCTATTAAAAGATGGCATTAAAGACATCAATTTTGACATAAGACCAAGCTGTTTCTCTGTTATGTGGGATAAAAGGAAGCAGATGAAAACTGTAGCAGAAAAGTGTTATAAAATATGTCCTAAGTACATTAAGGTTTGCAAGAAACTGAAGTAATAAATGAAATAATAATGATGAGTGAGTCAAGCTGGTGTCTGTTTTCAATCATGAAATGTAACCTTTGGCACAGGTCTTCCAGAAGTAATAAAAGCATATTAGTAGTCAGTTGTTGGTTCTCTCAAGGGCTCTCTCCTTCAGAGAAGAGTTGGTGATTAGAAGTGCACTCAACTTTCTTCTCTAGGGTACCAGTCCCTGGAAGGATTCTTTGATGCAGTGGATTATCCAGAAGGGAGGCTGCTATCCCAAGGCTTAGACTCTAAGGCTAGCGTCTTATTGAAGCACTTGTGGGATCATCTAAAAAAGGTTTCCTTCCCATATAATATATAGAGAATAAAAGAGTCTGAGGTCCAGCAAAAAGTGAGAATAAATAATGGCAAAATTTAGTTTTAAATACTATTTGGAAGTTTAATCAAATGATATGTGTATTCTTCATCAAGTAAATGGAAATAGACTTTGCATTAACCTTATCTGGTTGATTACTTAGACTTGGCATATTGAATATCAGCATCAATGAGTTAAGTTCCTTTTTTTTCTTTCTTTTTTTTTAAAGGTAAAGCATTTCTTCCTGGAGTTTTTATCACACATACGATATCGATGGAGAATAAAAGGAATGTGACTGAATTCATTTTAACAGGTCTTACACAGAACCCCCAAATGCAGAAAGTAGTGTTTCTGTTATTTTTGCTTCTATACCTGGTAACACTTTCAGGCAACTTGCTCATTGTGGTTACCATTACTACAAGCCGGGCTCTGAACTCCCCCATGTATTTTTTCCTGATCCACCTTTCCTCAATAGACATAATCTATTCTTCTTCTTCAGCTCCTAAGATGATCATGGACTGCCTTCATGAGAAGAAGGTAATCTCTTTCAATGGTTGTATGGCTCAGGTCTATGCAGAGCACATTTTTGGTGCTACTGAGATCATTCTGCTGACAGTAATGGCCTATGACCGCTATGTTGCCATTTGCAAACCTCTGCACTATGCCACCATCATGAGCCACAGGCTGTGCACTCTCCTGTTGGGAGTGTCCTGGGCTGGAGGATTTCTCCATTCGACCATTCAGATCCTCTTCACAGTATGGTTGCCCTTCTGTGGCCCCAATATAATTGATCATTTCATGTGTGACTTGTACCCTTTGTTGAAACTCGTCTGCATGGACACTCGCTCTCTTGGTCTCTTTGTTGCTGCCAACAGTGGGTTCATCTGCTTATTAAACTTTCTCCTTTTGATGGTCTCCTATGTGGTGATCTTGCACTCCCTAAAGAACTATAGCTTGCAGGGGAGGCGCAAAGCCCTCTCCACCTGTATCTCTCACATCACTATTGTCATCTTATTTTTTGTGCCCTGCATATTTGTGTACCTGCGTCCAGTAACCACACTGCCAATTGATAAAGCTGTTGCTGTCTTTTATACAATGGTGGTCCCTATGTTAAATCCCTTAATCTACACCTTCAGAAATGCTGAGGTAAAAAATGCTATGAGGAAGCTCTGGAGGTCAAAAGTGACTTCAGAAAAGAATTAAACAAAATCATTGAGTATTGTAAATGAAGGTAATGAAGGGAATCCAGTTCAAGCCTCTTAGATCTATGGACAAAGCCAATGACTCAAAGATGAAGTTGGGTAGTACTTGCAGACAGCCATTTATGCACAAAGCCAAAAATTAGACTGGAAACCAGATTTACTGTCCTCCAACTGTGTCTTGTCACCATAATTTACTGCTTCTTAACAAATAAATAATGATATATTACCTGAAAATTTGAAGTATCTTTAGAAGCTAAAAGATATGGATCTAGAATACTGGATTGGTGTTAACATAATCTCATTATATACCATTGAGGTGTTGGTTCGCACTGGGATTCCAATCTCTTGGGAAAGGTGTAGTCACTGCCCAGTGGGTGGGGAAGTTTCATGGGGTTCCCTGGGCAAGAACTATCTCATGATAGCTAGACAGAGACTGATAGGCAAGAAAGGGACTGGCAAGCTGGGAGTGACCCACTGGGGTGCTGGTGGGATGAGGGTGGTGAACAAGGAACTGTGGTCTGCATGGGCAAGCAGGAAACAACCCTTTGGGGTACAGGTGGACCAATGTTCTAGTCATTCATTGGCTGCTGCTGAGTCCTGGGATGGTAAGGCTGTGAGCTATTGGCAGCCCAAGCACACACAGCAGCAGGTCACAAGGAAGCACTGGCTCAGTGAAAGAGCCTGGATCTGGACATAGCAGTGTTTACTGAAGTGTGCTTCCTTACTGGCACCATCAGAGCTCAAGTCTGCATTCTCTCTCATCTAGATCACTACAGTAACCTCCCAACTGTGCTGCTATTGGCTGTCTTGTCCTCTTCAACCCATTTCTCATACTGTAACTAGAGTTATTGTTCTAAAACTAAAATGTATGTATATCACTCACTGTGGAAAACAGTATGGAGTTGCCTCAAAAAACTAAAAGTAGAACCGCCGTTTGATCCAGGGATTTCACTTCTGACATCCTAGGAAGTCAGAACCACCAATTAGAAAGAATATATACACCTCTATATTCATAACAGTGTTATTTACAATAGCCAAGGTCTGGAAAGAGCCTAAGTGCCCATCAGTAGATGAATGGATTAAGAAAATGTGGTACATTTACGTAATGGAATACTCCTACTCAACTATAAAAAAGAAGGAAACATTACCCTTTGCAACAGCATGGATGGACCTGGAGATCATTATGCTAAGTGAAATAAGCCAGTCAGAGAAAGACAAATACTATATGATTTCACTCATATGTGGAACCTAATGAACAAAATAAGCTGATGAACAAAATAAAACCAGAGACATGGATAGATGGAAAGGACTACAGATTTCAGAGGGGAGGGATTGGGAGGAGCTGGAAGAAATTAGCCAAAGAACTTATATGCATATATGCATAGCCCATGAACACAGACAACAATGTTGTGAATGAAGACTGGGTGGGAGCTGGGTGGTGGGGGCAAAGGGGAGAAATAGGGGACATCCATAATAGTGTCAACAATAAAAAAGGACATTTGGTCAAGATGGATGCATATGTAAACACAACTTACCTCCTTGCACAACCACAGCAAAATTATAACTAAACTACAGAACAACTATCACTCAGAACCATCATAAAATTGAGTTTCATGGAAATCTGACAACTAAGGAATTAAAAAGTCACAATCATCCCGAGAGGTAGGAGGAGTGGCGGGGTGGAGATGTGGAGATGTGGGAACGGGCTGGTCCCACATCCATGTGTGGTGGATAAAAATTGAGAGACATATCCAGGGAGTAAAGGATCCCATCCCTACACTGGACCACCTGACCCCGTGTTCAGGGGTCTGGAAGAGAAGCACCCATAACTTCTGGCTGTGAAAATCAGTGGGGGTTGGGTTGGTGGAAGAAACTGTGGGATTCTTAGCCATCCCCTTTTGAAGGGCTCCCCACACAGACTTACTGAGACTCATTCCCTATGGGCTCCAGCAAGAGGGCAGCAGCTTGAGGGCACTATTGGCATACAGGGAGGAACTGAAGCATCAGGGCAAGAACTGGGGGACAGCTTTCTCCCAGACAGAACTGTAGGAGTGGCCATTGTTCTTTTTCTGAGGCCTTCCATCCCCTACCCACAGAGCCACATTGTGGTGGCACTATATCCAAGACTCCATCAACCTGGTTCATACAGTTTGCCCCACCCTGCCTCATCCAATTTAGGGGGCCCACCCAAGCTGTTATCAGTAGCTTTTCCATATGAATGGGTTGGCTTGGTGCAGGCTTCAGACCTTCCTAAATCCAATCAAACAAGCAACAGCTGAGCCCAGCCCCTGTGCCTCTTGCTAAGTGGCCCCAGGCCTGGGACTAGCAGTAGTCACCTGCAGATCACTTTATAGCTTATGGCAAGAGGCCCCAGACAGAATACAGATGGTGACTGGCCTTGGCCTGCGCCACCTGAGAAACCCCAGAGCCTGTGCACCCAGTGGACAATTACAGATCACATCAGAGCACCACTACTCAACCACCTCCAAAAGCCATGGAGGGAGGTGATTGGTGGTGGCCAGTGGTCACAGCCAGTCCTACCAGATGACTGGCCTGGGTAAATCCCTCCCACTGACCTGCTGACAGCAATCAGGACTCAACTATAAGAGGAATACATAACCCACACAGAGGGTACACCTCAAGTACCCAGCTTGGGTGATAGGAGAGTCTGTGCCACTGGACCCTACAGGACACCTATTATGTTAGGCCACACTACCAAGACAGGGAAACAATGCAGCTCTACCTAAAACATAGAAACAAACACAGGGAGGCTGCCAAAATGAGGAGACAAAGAAATATGGCCCAAATAAAAGAACAGATCAAAATTCCAGAAAAAGAATTAAATAAAGTGGACATAAGCAATGTATCAGATGTAGGGTTCAAGACACTGGTTTAAGGATGCTCAAGGAACTCATGGGTATTTCCACAGGATGAAAATGATCCAATCAGAAATGAAAGAAATAAAGAACAATTTACAGGGAATCAACAGTAGAGTGGAGAAGCCTAGAATTAAATCAATGATTTAGAACATATGGAAGCAAAAGACATGTAATCAGAATAGTAAGAAAAAAAGAGAATCTAGCAAAAGAAGGATAGTGTAGAGGATCGCCTGGGACAACTACAAGCATTCCAACATTCACATAATAGGGGTGCCAGAAGGAGAGGAGAAAGAGCAAGAAATTTAAACCTATTTGAGAAAAAATAATAAAAGAGAACTCTCCTAATTTGGTGAAGGAAGTAGACATACAAGTCCAGGAAGTACAGAGAGTCCCAAATAAGAGGGACCAAAGAGGGGCACAGCAAGACACATTATAATTAAAATACCAAAGGATAAAGATAAAGAGAGAATCTTAAATGTAGCAAGAGAAAAGCAGATAGTTACCTCCAAAGGAGTTTCCATATGACTGTCAGCTGATTTTCAAAGGAAACTTTGCAGATTAGAAGGGATTGGTAAGAAGTATTCAAAGTGATGTAAAGCAAGAATCTTCAACCAAGATTACTTCAGCCACCAAAGCTATCATTTAGAGTAGAAGGGCAGATAAAGTGCTTCCCAGATAAAGCTAAAGGAGTTCATTATCACCCAACCATTATTATATGCAATATTAAAGGGACTTATTTAAGAAAAAGAAGATCAAAAGTATAAAATGGCAGAAATACATATCTATCAGCAATGGAATCTGAAAGGCAATCTAAGCAAACAAACAGAACAAAAACAGAATCATAGATATGGAGAACATTCTGATGGTTTCCAGTTGGGTGGGAGGTTTAGGGAAATGGGGGAAAAGGTGAAGGGATTAAGAAGTACAAATTGGTAGTTGTAGAATGGGCAGGGGGATGTTAAGAGCAAATATTGGAAATGGAGTTGCCAAAGAACTATATGCAGGACCCATGGACATGAAGAAAGAGGGGGTTGGGGAATTGCCAAAAGGAGTGTTGGGTGCTGAGTGGAGGGGGGAAAGGTGTAAAAATTGGGACAACAATAACAGCTTAATGAATACCATATAATAAAAAAGATTAAAATGACTTTCAATGCTTTCTCCACAGTACTTAGCATTGAGCTTTAACATGATTATAAAACTCTTCTTGATCTCTTTTATCATCTCTCCAGCTCCATGTCTTGCTCTTTTCCCTTTTACAAACTCAATATCCAGCATAGTGCCCAGCACCCAATGGGAGGCTCAATCAATAATTGTTTAATGAGAGGGTGAATTAATTATCACAGCTACACTGATTTGGTTAGGTTCCCTGCACACTTTTTCACCTCCTGGCCTTGGTTATGTATTCTACCTCCTAGGACACTGTCCTCCAACCTCATGTCTATTCACTCTGCTGAACAACTTCTTTGCATTTATTAAGTTCTGTTTTTGATGCTTTTTTCAGTAGAAACCTTTTCCTGACCCAGCAGGTTTTTGTAGTGTGTCCCTGCAATGTGGTTTCATAGTACCCTGTGCCTCCATTATTTTATTACTGGTAACACTGTGTAATAATTTTGTGCTACTTCCTGGGAAACTATAAATATTCCTAAACTGTATGAAGACAGGAATTGGGTCTCTTTATTCATCATTGAAGCCACCACAACTATCAACATGCCTGATACATTACTTGGGCTTGAAAATATTTGTTGATTAATCAGTGAAATAAGAAATGAAAATGATAGATTTATTCTAAAAATGCTTTGTGTGTAGATGGAGACATCTATTTAAAAAATAGATTTTAACAATAAAATGTAACCGAAAAGCACACTGATTTACAGAGAACTGTAACATAACCTGCTCACATCCATAAGATAATAAAATGTGGTTGAGATCAGGGAGAATATCAAGGTAAACTCATTGATTATATGGTGAGAGCTGTAGTTTCAAACTTTTCTCATCCTCAGTGAAAGTAGGAGCAAAAACAAATTGTGGTTGCCCAAGAGTTCTCACCAGAATTCTTAGACTCACAACAGATAAATGTAGGAAGGAATTCCCTAGCTTCCAATGTTACCTTTTTGCTCTTCATTTTATTGAATTTATTTATCTTTCTTTATACTTTCATTCATTTAATATTTATCATGTACCAGATATTGAGCTACCTTATAGAAACTATTATTATATAGCAGGCAAACACTTAGCAGGATATGACTGTATTATTTAATAAGTAGAAATTCCTGTATTACATCAAAATGTTCAGCAAAGAAACATGAATAGAGGACTCATGGGGATGGACAGTGGGGGGGGGGGATTGAGTGTGGGAGTGGGGGAGCAGGGTAGGGCTGAACAATGGGGAAAAGGTGGGACAACTGCAACTGAACAAGAATAAATAAAAAATGTTCTTTTATTGGATCATTACTCTTTCTTATGGACTATCAGCATACAATGAGTGACAGAGCAATAGAAAATTGTTTTAAAACATCCTAGAAGATTTGGAAACATGATATAATCTTCATTTCCTACCCCTCCGAGGTTAAATTGCTGATGCTTTCATAGCCCTAAGGTAGTTTTATATTACAATATAGCAGGCAACATATGACAATCAATTGTGATGTATAAAAACAAGGACAGTTATTAATGAAAAAATATTAGATTTTTAGTTATAGATAAAAAACTAATATATACATTGTATCTAGCACAGTCCCTGACTCAATAAAATTCCTGTCATTATTACCTGGCAGTTAATAGTAGTTAAGGGCATGATCTGGGAGACTGGTCAGTTTTACTTATTGGCTTTTTGATATATCTGTTTTGATACCTTTGGCTTTTCTGTCAATTTCCTCACCTGCAAAGTGATGATAACAGCAGTGCCCACCTTCTTGGATTGTTACAGAGATTAGTGGTCAATAGCAATAAAATTTCATTATTTCTTTAATTTGTTGTTAGAAGGAAGGCCTGTGACCCATACACATAGTTGAAGCTAGCAAAACTAATCCCTGATGTGGAAGTATTTTTAAATATGCAAAGAATGGTCCTAGGTTATGTTTTTCTCTCTTGCATCCATTTTTGCTTCTCTCTGCAGAATCTATGATTTATCACAATTATTTTTTTATTCCATAAGTATTTATTGCTGAGATCATCCAAAATATTCCTTTATCCTTACCTCACTTGAATCACTGTTGGGCTCCTGCACATTTATTTGTCACCTGAAATAATTTCCTAATGGCATCCTTCATCTGGGAATTGCTTAAAGTATAGATTAAAAGATTTAACATGGGTGCTATGATAGTGTAGCATACAGCAGCTGCTTTATCAATTGATAGTGTAGCTGCAGGTCTCATATATACAAATATGCAGGGCACAAAAAATAAGATGACCACTGTGATGTGGGAGACACAGGTGGAGAGGGCTTTGCACATCACCTCTAAGCTGTGTTTTTTAGGAATGCAGAATGACCACATAGGAGACCATCATGAGGAGGAAGTTTAACAGACAGATGAATGCATTGTTGGCAGCAGCAAATAGCCCTAGTGTGTGGGTATCAGTGCAGACAAGATTCAGCAAAGGGTTCTGATCACACATATAATGTGATCTATGGCATTAGAGCCACAGAAGGGCAATCTGAAGGTGAAGAGAATCTGTACAGTTGCATGAAGAAAGCCTCCCACCCATACTACCCTCACTAGCAGGCCACTTACCTGCTGGCTCATGTTGGTTGTATAGTGCAGGGGCTTGCAGATGGCCACATAATGACCATAAGCCATTACAGTAAGCAGAATGCCCTCAGCACCTCCAAAAAATGTTCCCTGAAGATTTGAGTCATGCATCCATTGAACAGGGTGATCTTCTTTTCATGAAGCGAATCTACAATAAGTTTGGGGGTATTGACAGGAGAATAGCAGACATCAATAAAGGAGAGATAGGCAAGGAAAAATTACATGGGAGATCCCAGTGTTCGGCTGGCATTGATGGTTACCACGATGAGCACATTTCCTACCACAGTGTTGGCAGAGATGAAAAAACACAACAAATATGACTTTCTGCATCTTTGGATTCTCTGTGAGCCCCAGTAGAACAAACTCAGTCACATTCCTTCTGTTCTCCATGTATTTCATGTGACAGTTAATTACATTACCTGAAAAGAAAATTATTTTTATTAATGAAAAGTTTAATTCATTAAACTTTCTATTCTAGTATAGAATAAATTCTTGGTTTCTATTAAGTTGTGAATTCTTCTTAAAGCTCTGTATGTATGAGTGTGTGTGTGCGTGTGTTGGAAAGAGAAGTTTTGAGTTCTTGAAGATTACTCAAATTGCCTCCCAGGCTCTGTCTTTGTTAGGATTACAGACATGAGGAACTTCTGTAAAGACACAGGCAAGAGACCAGGTGTACACACTCAATCATCCCAGATAAGCAAGGATCTAATTAGAAGTAGTATATTTCACACATAGGGGCAGCCAAGCCTGAAAAGGAGGTAGTCAATGGATGTAAAGTCTATAAAAGCTTCAGATTTTTTTCTTTAATCTCTAGGAAATGGGGAACTATGAAAGATTATTGAGAATATATGTGAATGGAAGGGTGAAGGGGAATGTGAAGAAGGGAGAATCTTAGATATTATTTAAGTAAAAGATCTGTGTGCATTTTGGATGCAATGGACTGAGGTTCAGTAAGGGTGTGAAGGTAGACTCAGGAATCTTGGGTGCATAATATTTATAGTAGTTGAATAAGGAATAACAGCACATTGGTGATAGGAATGTAAAGAGTGGAGCTAGTTAAAAGTAGTTATAATGCATGTTTCCTAAATTCAATGACTTTGTAAGAGCTAATAATATATACTTTAAAGTGATGGATTGCTATGTGCATAGTATAGTAGCAGATGCTTTGCACACAAGATCCTTTTTAATATAATAACAACCTGTATGGTTGGTATAGTAGCATTCATTTTGCAGATGGAACAATCTCAGAGACTAAGGTAGATAATTACAATGATGATAATATTGACTAAAACATACTGAACACTTCCTGTGATTTGTATTTTTTGCAGGCATTTGATTATCACTACAAACCTACAAAATGGTTACTACTGTGTTATGTTTATTTTATGCACTAGGACATGAGCATAGAGAAGTTAAGGATTCTGTCAAGAACAAGTAGGTAATAAAGGGCAGAGTGAAGACTGTCAGGATGGGCGGGGTAGGGCAAAATGGCATTTGGATTACAATAAAAATGGCGGCTGGACTACAATCAATCATGGTGGCTGAACTACAACCCGGAAGAGATGGCTGATGTCAAACCAGGGTGTGAGGGAAACCAAGAATGATATGTTGCCACTTTGTTCACAAGGGACCAATCCCTGGCTCCCATGGAGAGCCAACCCAAAATAAAACCCTGACATTTTCCCTGCTCATCTTGGCTTTTCTTGGCCCCCTGCTGTGAGGATGGGTGGGGGGGGGGTTGGGGAGAGAGGGGTGGGGGGGACATCGCCTAATTTTGTGGCTGATTAGCATTTATTCCTTGGAGGAGCCTAAGAAAACCTTTCAAAGACTAGGTCAGATTATAGTTGTTAATTGATTTCCAGTTGAATTCTTTAAAAGTACTTGTTAAAGTATTTAAAAATGTTTAAAAATACTTGTTAAATCTTTAAAAAAGATTTTATTTATTTAATTTTAGAGAGAGGGCAAAGGAGAGAGAAAGAGAGGGAGAGAAACATTAATGTGTGGTTGCCCCTCGCTCACTTGCTACTAGAGACCTATGTGCCCTGACTGGGAATCAAACCAGTGACCCTTTGCTTCGCAGTCCAGTGCTCAATCCACTGAGCTACACCATCCAGGGCCCCTTTATATTCTTAGCTCATACGCTTTATTCTTATGTTATAATGAACAATGTTAAACTAGTAATATCTTTTTGATATGACCATAATCATTATAATTACCTTAATGTTACTTCAGAGGTAAGTTTATGTGGAGCAAATTCATCAGCACAAACATACACACACACCACACAATGACAACTGGAATTTCCAAATGTTAAGAAAAATGTGGTACTGCTTTCACTGAACTACTCTTTTATCTTGGCATCTCCCTTAGCCCCAAATATTTCCACCTCTAACCCCTTCCAAAATATGGATCCCCAGACTCTTCTTCAAAATATCAAAAATGATGATCCCAGTGGTTATGTGTAATGGTTTGAGAACCAGAAAGACCAGATTAGAATCATGTTGCAGGTTCTTTTATCTGTGGTACATTACTTTGGTACCTCACATCCCTTCTTCCTCACCTATAAAGTGAGTACACCAATGTCCACCTCACAGGTTGTTCTGAGAATTATCTGAGATTGAATTGGGGCATGCATGGAATATTACTGTATCTGAAAAGTGTTGAAAAACTGTATATGAAAGGTAATAATCTTTACTAAGCATTAGTAGTATTGAAACAGTACTATTAGTACTATTTAGATGATCTTAAGGATGTTTGAGGGTGTTCAGAAACAATCCCAGATTCAAACTGACAGTTTCTTGTAATAAGTCACTTTCAATATGAATATATGTCACATTTGGGAAAAGCCTATCAAGATAATTTACTATCCAATTAATCTTTGTTAAGAAACTGTATATATTGATCCTGTGAAAAATTTTTTTTGGGTGTATCAATTATACCTCAATCAACTTCATAAATAAAGGAAGTCTAAATTTTTTTCCACCTGGACTAAAGCATCAAAACTTTCTAACAGAAAGTGTGTTCAAACCCTGTTTTCTGGTTTTGAATTTAGAATGGGTTCACTTGAAATACTATAAAAAAGTAACCTTAAACAAATGGCTTTGGCCCTGCAGGGCAAGAGACTGTTGAAGAAGCACAGGTTCACCCTGCCCCTGATGAATCTGGCTTGGGGGAAGCAAACAACACAAACATTTTCTCCTTGCCTTGTATAGATATTTAAAGAGGTTTCCACAACCTTCAGGCACCTTGTCTTGTAGCTATTTCTTTCTCTCCCAGGAATTAATTATCTTCTTTGATGGAAAGCCTTTTGTCTTAAAAGTAGGTATTCTGGAGAGACAGGCTGAGAACACTCATTCTTCTGTGGGGAATTGTATTCTCCGCACTTGGAAGCTAAGTATGAATGGGGCCCTCCTGTATCTGAACCCCTGTTGTTAGGAAAGCTAAATGCCATGTGAATAACTGGCATAACTCCAGTGTGTGGGCCTTAGATGAAGTGTCCCTGTTGACTTATGCCATAGAAGACTTTATATTTTCTTTTCAAAAACATTTTTATAGTATTTTTCCTTTACCATTTAGTCCCCTTATATCACTCTCTCCCAACAATCACCACACTGATGTCCATGTCCATGAGTCCTTTTTTCTTTTTGCTCAATCCCTCCCCTTTTTCCCCTCCCCCCTCAGTGGTCATCATGCTCTCTATCTACAAGTCTATCTCTATTTTGCTTGTTAGTTCAGTTTGTTCATTAGATTCCACATATGAAGTGATGCCATATAGTATTTGTCTTTCTCTGATTGGCTTTCTTTTTTCTTTTTAAAAAATTGTTGTTCAAGTATGGTTGTCTCCATTTTTACCCCACCATGGCTCCCCACTCCACCCATCCCCACCTCCCACCCTTGAACCTACCCTTTGGCTTTGTCCATGTGTCTTTTATACATGTTCCTTGATGGCCCTTCCTCTATTTTTCTCCATTACCTCTCTCCCTCCCCCACTCTGGTTAATGTCAGTTTGTTCTTTATTTCAATGTCTCTGGTTATAGATTCCACTTATACGTGAGATCATGTGATATTTGTCTTTTACTGCCTGGCTTATTTCACTTAGCATAATGCTCTCCAGATCCATCCATGTTGTCACAAAGCATAGGATCTCCTTTCTTTCTGCTGTGTAGTATTCCATTATGTAAATGTACCATAGGTTTTTATCCACTCATTTACTGATGAGCACTTAGGTTGCTTCCAGCATTGGCTATTGTAAATTGTGCTTCTATGAACATTGGGGTGCATAGATTCTTTTGAATTGGTGTTTCATGATTCTTAGGGTATAATCCCAGCAGTGGAATTGCTGGGTCAAAAGGAAGTTCCATTTTTAGTTTTGTTTTTTTTTTTTGATATTCCATACTGTTTTCCATAGTGGCTGCACCAGTCTGCATTCCCACCAACAGTGCACTAGGGTTCCCTTTTCTCCACAACCTCTCCAGCACTTGTTGTTTGGTGTATGATGGCCATTCTGACCTGTGTGAAGTGGTATCTCATTGTGGTTTTAATTTGTATCTCTCTGATGGCTAGTGATGCTGAGCATCCTTTTATATCTCTTTGGGCCCTCTGTATGTCCTCCTTGGGGAAGTGTCTGTTCAAGTCCTTTGTCCATTTTTTAATTTTTTTTTTTTGTCTTCCTGGAGTGGAGTTGTGTGAGTTCTTTATATATGCTGGAGATTGAGCCCTTGTCTGAGGTATCATTTGCAAATATATTTTCTCATACAGTTGATTCCCTTTTCATTTTACTTCTGTTCTCTTTAGTCATGCAGAAGCTTCTTATTTTGATGAGATCCCATTTGTTTATTCTTTCCTTTATGCCCCTTGCTCTAGAGGACATATTGGTGAAAATATTACCACATGGAATATCTAAGATTTTCCTGCCTATGTTCTCCTCTAGAACTTTTATGGTGTTGTGACTTATTTAAGTGTTTTATTCACCTTGAGTTTATTTTTGTGTATGGTGTAATTTGGTGATCTAGTTTCATTTCTTTATATGTAGCTGTTCAGATCTTCCAGCACTGTTTGTTGACTGTAAGAAATTACTATGAACAACTATATGCCAAGGAATTTGAAAACCTGGGGGAAATGGACAAATTTCTAGGAAAATATAATCTCCCAAAACTGAAGGAAGAAGCAGAAAGCCTGAACAGACTTATAACAGCTAGTGAAATTGAAGCTGTAATGAAAAAACTCCCAGCACACAAAAGCCCTGGAGTGGATGGTTTCACAGGAGAACTTTGCAAAAGTTTTAAAAATAGTTAACCCCTATTTTTCTCAGACTATTCAAAAAAATCTAAGAAGAAGGAAGACTCTCAAACTCTTTTTACAAAGCCAGCATCAACCTAATTCCAAAACCAGATAAAAACACAACAATTAAAGAAAACTACAGGCCAATATCACTGATGAATATAGACACTAAAATCCTCAATGAAATATTGGCAAACCTCATCCAGCAGTACATTAAAAAGATCATACAACATGGTCAAGTGGGGTTCATCCCAGGGATGCAAGAATGGTACAATATTCATAATCAATAAATGCAATACATCATATAAACAAAAGGAAAGACAAAGATCACATGATCATATAATTAGATGTGGAAAAAGCATTGGATAAGGTACAGCACCAATTTCTGATAAAAGCACTCAGCAAAGTGGAAGTAGATGGAGTATACCTCAACATAATAAAGGCCATATATGAGAAACCTACAGCCAATATCATGTACTATAAGCTTTCCTGGTAAGATCAGGAACAAGACAAGGATGTCCACTTGCACCAATTTCTGATAAAAGCACTCAGCAAAGTGGAAGTAGATGGAGTATACCTCAACATAATAAAGGCCATATATGAGAAACCTACAGCCAATATCATGTACTATAAGCTTTCCTGGTAAGATCAGGAACAAGACAAGGATGTCCACTTGCACCAATTTCTGATAAAAGCACTCAGCAAAGTGGAAGTAGATGGAGTATACCTCAACATAATAAAGGCCATATATGAGAAACCTACAGCCAATATCATGTACTATAAGCTTTCCTGGTAAGATCAGGAACAAGACAAGGATGTCCACTTTCACCACTTCTATTCAACATACTATTGGAAGTCCTACCCACAGCAATCAGACAAGAAAAAGAAATAAAAGGCATCCAAATTGGTTCTAACACTTGGCTATTGTAAATTGTGCTGCTATAAACATTGGGGTGCATAGGTTCTTTTGAACTGGTGTTTCAGGGTTCTTAGGATATAATCCTAGCAGTGAAATAGCTGGGTCAAAAGGCAGATCCATTTTTAGTTTTTTGAGAAAATTCCATACTTTTTTCATAGTGGTTGAACCAGTCTGCAATTCCACCAACAGTGCACTAGGGTCCCTTTTTCTCCACAACCTCTCCAAGACTTGTTGTTTGTTGCTTTGTTTATGATGGCCATTCTGACTGGTGTGAAGTGGATAAAAAATCTATGATACATTTACACAATGGGATTCTATGCAGCAGAAAGAAAGAAGGAGCTCCTACCCTTTGCGACAGCATGGATAGAACTGGAAAGCATTATGCTAAGCAGAATAAGCCAGGCGGTGAAAGACAAATACCATATGATCTCACCTTTAACAGGAACCTAAACAACAAAACAAACAAGGAAAATATAACCAAAGACACTGAAATAGAGAACAGGCTGACAGTGTTCAGAGGGGAAGGAATTTCAGGGGAATTTCAGGGAAAAAGGGGAAGGGTTTACAGGAACAAGTATAAAGGACACATGGACAAAAACTAATGGGGGTGGAAATGGGAGGGAGGTTGGGAGGGCTGTGTGGGTGGGCTGGGATGTGAGTAAAAAATAGAAAATTTTACTTCAACAACAATTAAAATAAAATAAAAAGGCATTCAAATTGGAAAGGAGGAAGTAAAACTGTCATTGTTTGCAGATGACATGATAGTGTACATGGAAAATCCTATAGACTTCACCAAAAAACTACTCTATCTAATAAGTGAAGTCGGCAAACAGCAGGATACAAAGTCAATATTCAGAAATCAAAGGCATTTTTGTACACTAACAAAGAAATATCAGAAACAGAAATCAGGGAAAAAATCCTATTTGATATAGCAATAAGAAAAATAAAATACCTAGGAATAAACCTAACCAAGGAGGTAAAAGACTGTACTCAGAAAACTGCACAACACTGAAGAAAGAAATTAAGGAAGACACAAACAAATGGAAGCAAGTACCATGTTCATGGATCAGAAGAATTAACATCATCAAAATGTCCATACTACCCAAAACATATTATAGATTCAATGAAATCCCTATTAAAATACCAATGACATATTTCATAGATATAGAACAAACAATTAAAATATATATGGAATCTGACTGTCTTTCTTATTAATATTAAACCTTTATTGGAAAATTACCATTGATTGCTTGAAACCTAGATTAGTAAGGTCATAAAATTAATGGCAGTAGTTTTAAAGTTATTGACTCTAAAAGCTATGCCCCTCCCTCTCCCCCAGATTTACTGAATGATTATGCACAAATAAAGTTGTGTATAGCTTAAGGTATATACCTTGATATTTTGATATAAGTATACATTATGAAATGATCACCACAATGAAACTATGTGACATGTTTTTCACATATCATTGCTATTTGCTATTTTTCTTGCAGTGGTAACACTTAAAATCTATCCTCTTAGCAAATTTCAAGTATGTAAAAAGTGTTGATAAATATAATCACATTGCTGTACAATAGATTCCTAGAAATTACTCATCTTGCATAACTGAAACTTTGTTTCCCTGACCCACATCTTCTTATTCTTTTCTTCCCATCCTCTGGCAACCACTATTTTATTCTCTGCTTCTATAAGTTAGATAATATTAGATTCCACATATAAGTAAGATCATGCAGTGTTTCTCTTTCTGTGCTTTATTTCACTTAGCACAATGTCTTTAGCTTCATCTATGTTGTCACAAATGGAAAGTTTCTTTCTTCTAAAAGACTATATAATATTTTATTGTATATATGTACTACATCCATATATATGTACTACAGCCATTCATCTATTAATGGTTATATAGGTGGTTTCCATATTGGGTATTGTGAATAATGTTGCAGTGAACATGAATGAAGATTCTCTTTGAGATACTGATTTCAGTTCCTCTAGGTATATACCCAGAAGTGGAATTGATGGAGAAAAAGTAGCT
This sequence comes from Phyllostomus hastatus, assembly GCF_019186645.2. NCBI lineage: Eukaryota > Metazoa > Chordata > Mammalia > Chiroptera > Phyllostomidae > Phyllostomus > Phyllostomus hastatus. The sequence continues at coordinate 29,723,855 of NW_025334037.1, forward strand.
CTATTTTTAAATTTTTGAAGAATCTCCATACTATTTTCTGCAATGGTTGTGCCAATTTACATTCCCTTCAACAGTACACAGGGTTCCCTTTTTTCCACATCTTTACCAATGCTTGTTATTTTTTCAGTATTTACTTTTATTACAAATGTGAGTTGATACTTCATTGTGGTTTTGATTTGCATTTCCCTGACAATTAGTGATGGTGAACACCTTTTTATATGATGTTGACCATTTTTATGTCTTGATTTAAGAAGTGTCTATTCAGGTGTTTTGCCCATTTTTTAATCAGGCTATTGAGCTGTACAAGTTTCTTATATATTTTAGTATTAATCAATCCCATTATCAGATACATGGTTAGTAAATATTTTTCACATTTGTTGGTAGCCTTTTTACTCTTGGTGGTTTTCTTTGCTGTCCAGAAGATATTTAATTTGAAGCAATCCCATTTGTTTACTTTTGATTTTCATGTTACATCTAAAAGAGATAATTGCCCAGATGGCTTTGGCTATTCAAATTCTTTTGTTTCACATGAATTTTTATACAAAAGCTGTTGTTCACTTTTCTCAGAGGGTTATTGAAGTAGCCAGAAACATTAGAAGGTTCCAGATTATGGTTATTTCTGGCACTTATGGGCTGGTCAATATGGAATAATGTCAGGCAGAATTAAAAATATGGGGATATAATAAAAAAACACAAGGAAAAAGTTCCAGTTAGTTCATCTCCTTGTCACTTGAAATTGTTAGCTGTTTTCCTTTGAGTCATTCTAGGAAGATGTCCTGATAAATTATTGTGATTTTAGTTTTTACTTTGCTGATGCTAATGATGTTGGACATTTTGTTTTTCATGTTCTTGTTGACCATTTGTATATCTTATTTTGTGATATTTCTGTTCATGGCCTTTGTACATTTTAAAACTAGGGTTTAAAAATTTTATACATATATGTCATTTGTCTGGCTTTGTAATCAGGGTAATAATGGCTTCATAGATTGAGTTAGGAAGTGTTCCCTCTGCTTCCATTTTATTTATTTATTTAAAAAATGTTAGTTTATTATTGTTCAAGTACAGTTGTATCTATTTTCCTCCCATCACTCCCCCTCCAACCCAGACACTATTTTATTTTATTTTATTTTATTTCATTTCATTTTATTTCATTTTATATCTTTAGAAGGAAAGGGAAGGAGAGAGGGAGAGAAATATCAATGTATGGTTGCCTCTCGTGCATCCCTTGCTGGGAACTGGCCTGCAACCCAGGCATGTGCCCTGACTGGGAATTGAACCATGATCCCTTGTTTCGCAGGCCCGTGCTCAATCCGCTGAGCTACACCAGCCAGGGCAGCCACCATTTTAAAAGAGTTTTAAAAGGATTGTGATTAATTCTTCTTTAAATGTTTGGTAGAATTTACCAGTAAAATTCACCTGGTCCTGTTCTGTTTCTTGTTGAAAGGTATCTTTTAATTATTTATTCAATCTTTGTGCTTGTTTTAGGTTTGGTCACATTTTCTATTTTTTCATGTTGATTTGATAGTTTATATGTTTCCAGAAATTTTTTCATCTCATTTAGCTTATCTATCTGTTGGTTTGAAATTATCATAGTATTTTCTTTAAAAATCTCTGTAAATTTGCCCTGGTAGTCTTCTCATTTTCATTCCTGATTTTAATAAATTGAGTCATCCGTGTTGTTTCTTGATTACTTTTCCTAATAGTTGTCAAGTTTTTCAAATCACCAAGCTTTTGGTTTGGTTGGTTCTATTTATTTCTATTCTCAATTACATTTTCTACTCTAATAGTTATTTTCTTCCTTCCACTTGCTTTTAGTTTAATATTTTCTTCTTTTTCTTATTTATTAAGGTAAGATCTTTTTCTTTTACAATGTAGGCATTTCACAGATATAAATTTCCCTCTGAGCACTGTTTTTTTTGTATTCCCTTAGTTTTGGTGTGTTGTATTGTTATTCCCATTTGTTGTGAGATACTTCTAATTTCCTTTGTGGTTTTTCTTTGACACATTTGTTGTTTAAGAGTGTGTTGCTTAATTTCTGCATAATTGTGAATTTTTCAGTTTTCCTTCTGCTATTACTTTCTAATTTCATTCCTTTGTGGTGGGAAAAGATACCTTGGATGATTCAATCATTTAAAATTTATTGAACTTTGTTTAGTGACCTAATCTGTAGCTGAGCCTGAAGAATTTCTCATGTTCACTTGAGAAGAATGTGTATTCCAGAGTGAATGGGTCATACATATTTAAGGTCTAGTTGGTTTATAGTGTTGTTTAGATCCCCTATTTCCTTATTGGTCTTATTTTTAGTTATTTTATACATTACTGAAAGTTTGATATTGAGATCTATAACTGTTATTGTAGAACTGTCTATTCTCCCTTTAATTTGTCACTTTTTTCAGTGTGTTTATAATTATATCTCTCTTTTATGGATTGATATTTTTATCATTATATATGGTCTTTTTCTCTATTAACAATTTTTGTCTAAAAGTCATTTTTTTTGTCTGATAACATAGTCACTGCATTTCTCTAGTTACTGTTTGCATGTAGTCTTTAAATTATGTAGGAAAGAAAATGTTATAAACCAGAAACTCCATCAGCTGTGAAGCACCACCAGGAAGGGTGCCTGAGCCCAAAAGAATGCACCCCAGGCACAGCTGCAGGCTTCCGCACTGGAGGCCTGCAGAGCACGCAGCTCCAGGGAGCGAGAGGGACTGTTTAGTTATTCTGTGAGGGAAAATAATTCATGAGTGTCTGAGAAGGTAGATTTCTTTTGTCACCTGAAAATAGATTCTCAAAGTCTTAGTGGAAATTTCATCTCAAAGTTGGGGTGCTGTGTTTATTTTTAAGTTAGTAAAAATATGACTGTTTACTGAATATTGTTTTAACTGTTTGTCTATTTAATCCTTAAAACAATGACATGTGTTATCAGTCCCATTTTGAAGATGAGAAAAAGTGATGCTGAGAAAGATTAAGTAACTTATTTCAAGGTAAGAAAGCATATACATGGCACAGCTTAAATTAGAGTGGATTTGTGTTTATACAATGTCTATGTGCTTTAACTAAGCTGTTACTCATGTTAGTCAGTCAATTATAACAGTGTTTTTTCAGTTGCTTGATGCATTGTGACTCATCTGCTCAAGTAATTTCTAGGTAGTTGATAGTGACAATGAAAGTGTGTAGTGTACTTGAATATATATTTGGAAAAGCACGATGGATTAGGGTTACCTCATAACAGGGTGGAATCACAAATGCACCAGATGGGCTCACACGGGTACCTTATGCACAGTTCACCAAGAGATGTAGTGCAGCTCAATTCCCAAATTTGTTAATCTTCCCACACCCTCTCTTACTTATCTACTCTAGACTTTGGATAATATTTTTTTTTGGCTTTAGCTTCATTACTTCCTTAAGAATACCTTCCCTGAGCATTCTATCTCCACCCCTGTTTATATTACTAAGACATATAGCTCTTTCTTTTTTTATAGTGCTTGCCAATTTCTCTTTTGTAAATAATTGAATGCTTATAACACAAGAGCAGGGACACTATCTGGGCTATGGAGGCAGATTTGTGTTTAAATTTCAGTCCTGCCACTACTCACTCCTGATCCTGGGTAATTTACCTAAACTCATAGTGCCTCAGTTTTCTTATTTGTAAAATGGGAATTATAATAGTACCCATCACAAAGGGTACTATTATTATATCATGTGTTTAACAAAGGGCCTGGCCTATGTCACTCAATAGTTATTTTTATTTTTATCATTGAACACCACTGCCCAGTACTCTTAGATGTTCAATGAACACTTATCAGAAAACCAAAGAAATGAAGAATCGAGGTTTTGGCTGTAGAGTGATGATTATTCTAGTCTTGTAGATGAATTCTAACCCTTGTCAAAATGTGAAGGGAGAGGTAGTTGGTTGCCATCTTGGCAGACTTTTTAAATTAATTACTCTTCCCTGGAGGAAATAGCACAGAGGTGAGTTGCCCACGTGAGTAAAACTCAAGTCTTTATGTTGTGAGAATTAAAGGAGTTGAGGAGTGGGACTGAGAATTTCTTGGCAGAGTGAACCACAAATGCAATGTCTCTCCCTGACCTCTTCTGTAGCTAGATGTGAGCTTCTACAGAAATGACAGGAGAAGGCAGAGTAAGTCCCAGGGACCAAACTCTAAGGCTCTGCTCTGAAAGAAAGGCTTGAAGAATTGTCTTCAAGAGGTTTCTTATCCAAGAGACCTTTAATCAACTGCTGATCATTTGGTAATTGGATTTGCTTTTCTAACTTTAAAAATGGTGATCATGTTCTTAGCTTAGATCTTGGCTGTACCAGGGCTATCAGACCAATTTCTACATAAATATTTAAAATATATAGATTTCTGTGAGTTCTATAGAAACAGAAATGTGCTAGAGCTACTGAAATCTTCCCCTTTTCTCCAAAACCAAGTTTCTTTTAAATAAGACATGCAAGTGTCTACTATCTGGGATTCTTCTTAGTTGAGCGATCAGGCCAGGAGGAGAAGTCCTAGACAAACAGGATGTGGTTAGTATTGGTATATAGAAGAAGCACAATTTTCTTCTTTTTGATTTTGCTTCAGCATTTTCATTTCTGGAAACACTTTGAATTTTTTTTTTACAGTAAATTTATATAATCATGACTCTGGACTAAAGAAAATCCCAATGGATTTGAAGTATTTTTGAATTGGCAAAGAATCAACTCATAAGACAGTAGTTTGTAATTGGCAATATTGAGTTGGGCCAGAATAACTTTTCTTCCAGACAAATTTGTAAAAATAACCTGTGCATTATTTATTTGTTTGTATTTTTCTCTGTTATTTATCCTAAGAGCCATAATCAACAATGAGTTTGATAGAAAGCTTGGATTTCAAGTGCAACACTTGTTGGAAATATTATGACACACCTACTTAAAAATTTTTTCTTACACGACTAAGTCATTTTTCTCTTCCCCCCTTTTTTTCTCTTTGGCTTACCTTTTTTCTCTATCCCCCCTCCTCTCTCCTTCTCTCTTTTTACATTCCCTTTCTCACTCTTAACAATTGCTTTATAATATCTAATACTGGCCAGTATTGTGGATATAAAAATAAATAAATCATAAAACTAGTGAGGCACAACATTCTACAGAGCATTGATTTGAATAATGAACTGGGTTTAAATTAAGCTTCCTGTTTCCTGGAGAACTCTACCCTCAGTCATGGACTTAAGTTTGGAAGGAGTAAGTTTTTCATGCATTGGAATATGTCTTCAGCAAATGAGTTAATGAAATGTATAGACAATAAATTCCACAAAACAAAAAGTAAATAATAATTCAATCTTTATGTTTAATATTTTTTAATAGCTTGCTTAATTTTAAAAAACCTGACAGCCCTTTTGACACTTATTCTTGTTTCCCATGTCCTCCTTTTCTCCTCACTTTGTTAGATTCACTTTTCAGAATCTTTTCCTTCAGAGGAAGTTTTGAAACTTTTCTTAAGGATACTTGCATGAGAACAGTAAAATCATAACAACAACAATAGAGTTAAGTTTAAAATGATTTAATTATCACAGCAGTCCTAAATGTAGCATATTTTTCCCTCCTCTTAATAGGTGAAAAATTGGCATACAAAGAGATAAATTAATGTTATGGTTAATAAGGAGTAGATCCCAGACTCCCAAAGGAAGTCTTTGGATTTTACGTCTGTTTCTCTTTCTTTGCTCTTTAATTTCTTTGCTCTTTCTTTGCTCTTTTCCATTTCTCTTTTATGTTCTCTTTCACAGTTTATTCTCTTTTGCCTCCTTTTCCCTTCTTTTCCTCTCACTAAATGTGTGATGAGTGACTATTATTATTATTATTGTTTTGGCCAGCACTGAAGATACAAAAATGAATAAGATGAGATGAGTGTGGGACAAGGTGTCGAGTGCTATAATGAACCGTCACCACAGTCTCTGAGATTGGAAGGAGGTAGCAATGCCATTTTTTGGTCTTGAGGAAGCAGAGAAGCTTCCAGACAGGCAAAGGAGGGGAGAATGTGGCTCATGTGAGAATATTTATGTGCTTTTGAGTCTTTTTGTATGACTTAGATTCATAGAACAAACTGCATTTTTCACTGGTAAATATATCCAGCAATTTTGGAGTAAAATATGTGAATCTCTGGGTATTTGTGAATGTGCCACATACGTGTCCACATCATCAATTGGCTCTTAAAATTTGAGGCATAGTTTTTGATCTTCCTCTTTTTCTTAGGTAAGTCCCTTTAACATTACATATAATAAGGGCTTGGTGATGATGAACTCCTTTAACTTGACCTTATCTGGGAAGCACTTTATCTGCCCTTCCATTCTAAATGATCACTTTGTTGGAACTGTAATAGCATAATCAATGAAATATATTTTTTAAAAATTTGAGGCATATTTTGCTTGTTTGTTTTGTTGTTTAGGTTCCTGTTAAAGGTGAGAGACACTAAAATAGAGAACAGGCTGACAATGACCAGAGCAGAGAGGGGAGGGAATTTCAGGGGAAAAGGGGAAGGGTTTATAGGAACAAGTATAAAGGACACAGGGACAAAATGTAGGGGGGGGCTGGAAATGGGAGGGAGGTGGGGAGCACTGGTGGGGGTGGGCTGGGAAGGGAGTGAAAGACAGAAAACTGTACTTGAACAGCAATTAAACTAAAGAAGTTTTTTTTTCTGGCTAAAAAAAATTGAGGCATAGTATTTTTCTCTTCTTATTTTAAAAGTTATACATTTTGTTACAGAAAATTAAAAACAAACTAGAAATTATAAAGAACAAAATAAATAGCAACTATATTGTTATCTATGTTAATAGATATGGATATAAAAATAAATTAATCATGGACAAAGATGGTTGGGGGGGAAATTGAATGTGGGAGGTGGAGGTGGGGAAGACAGGGGACAGTAATGAGGGGGGGAATGGGGACAACTGTAATTGGACAACAATAAAGAAAGATTCAGAGTTCTTTATGTTATAGGACATTCATATTCATTTTAAAATTCCCAACAACTTGAAAGATAATATTTTTATGAAAGACAGATGAATCAGATTTCCTTTAAACACAACCAGTGTTGGTCATTTGGAAAGTCTGATGTCCAGTGATGCTGTGTGTGTTAAACTACTCTCTGTGTCCACAGAGGACACAGAAAAGCTCTTCAGCCTAGAACATCAATTGAATGGCTCTCTTGTTAAAAAGGTAAAATTTAGGGGAGAATGGGAAGGGTTTACAGGAATAAATTTAAAGGACACATGGACAAAAACTAAGGGGAGGGTGGTAATGGGAGGGAAGTGGGGAGGGTTGGGTGGGTGGGCTGGAATGGGAATAAAAGGGAGAAAACTGTATTTGAACAATGATTAAAGTAAAATCAGAGAAAGAAAACATAACTCAGGAAGTGCATTTATATGTATGATTCTGAACTGGGCTTTGGTGGTATGAAATTCAGTCTTTTAAAAGTTCTATGTAATTCTCATACTCAGCCATGTCCTAGTGATTACTAAAATGTGTGGGGGTTAATTCAATTGTGTAATAGTCCTAGGGATATTTTCATATGATAAAGATCCATGATAAAGTTACCTTTTTAACATCAGTATTCTTTTTTAGTGTTAATTTCTCAATTACAGTTTACATTCCGTATTATTCTGTATTAGTTTCAGATGTACAGCAAAATGGTTAGAAAATCATGCATTTCAGTATTCTTGGAAACTAGTTTTAAGTATAAATATTTGGGAATATTTTTAAAAAATATTTTATTTATTTATTTTTAGAGAGGAAAGGGAGGGAGAAAGAGACCAAGAGAAACATCAATGTGTGGTTGCTGGGGGTCATGGCCTGTAACCCAGGCATGTGCCCTGACTGGGAATCGAACCTGCAACATTTTGGTTCACAGCCGCGCTCAATCCACTGAGCTACACCAGCCAGGGCCAATATTTGGGAATATTTTAATAGATATTTCTAAATCTCAACAGATTCAATTTATACATTCGCTAAGCATTGTTTATCAGTTATTAAAAATGAGAGGAGACTGTAGCATCTATAGAACTTGATTGACTTTCAAAAATCCAAGGTAATACTGCAGGAAGGAAGGTCTTCAATTTGTATTTTTCTGTTTGCAGGTGAGTGTCAGCATCTTATACTTTTTTTGCCACTTCTATTGATTCTTCCCTTATTTGCCTGTTTATGTGATTTACCCTGTTTGCTATTGTTTTGTTCTTTCATTTGTTAATTTCTTACTGTTCTTTGTCTATTTTAGATACTAACTCTATATGTCGTCTAAAATATCAATCTTTTTCCCAAACTACTTTGTATTAACTTTATGGTACCTATTCTTAAAGCTTTAAAACAATTTGATATTGTCTACTTGGGATTTCAGTGATAAGAAGATTCTCCTACCTCTAGAGTGTAGAAAGTCGTAACTTTAATTACAGGAAAGTACACATAAAGTAAATCTTGCTTTAGTTTTTCATTAAAGCTTTAATCAGTTTTTATTTTTGTATCAAGTATAAGCTGTATGTATACTTTCATTAGCTTTCAGATGGAAACCCCCTTATTTTAGAATGCCTTCTTTTCCTGCATACATCCCTAATACTTGCCTCTCCACGAGTCTGTAAGATTGCTGAGGTTAGGGACCATGTTTTAATCAACTTTAAATTCTTATAATCTCTGAAATTACTGCAACATAATAAATCATAATGCCTCTTTGTTCAATGAATAGACAAATTATCTTAAGATTTCAGGAAGTCATGAGTAATAATTATATTTGCAGGTAATTTTGTCCTGAACTTTGCAATAAGACATACAGAAAGACCTATGGAACAAAGGACCAATGTGACTGAGTTTGTCCTCTTGGGGCTCACTCAGAGCCTTCAGGGTCAGAAAATATTGTTTGTTGTGTTTTTGTTCATCTACATGGTGACAATGATAGGCAATCTACTCATTGTTGTGACTGTCATGGTCAGCTCAACCCTGGGTGCTCCAATGTACTTCTTTCTTGGCTACTTGTCATTTGTAGATGCTATTTATTCTACAATAGTTACCCCAAATATGATTATAGACTTCGTCCATGAGAAGAAAATCATTTCCTTCCAAGGTTGCCTGAGCCAGCTTTTCCTGGAGCACTTATTTGGTGGTGCTGAGATTTTACTCCTGGTGGTCATGGCCTATGACCGCTACGTGGCCATCTGCAAACCCTTGCATTATTTGACCATCATGAATCAACGAGCGTGTGTTCTGCTGCTGCTGTTGGCCTGGCTGGGAGGTTTCTTACATGCTGTAGTTCAGCTTCTCTTTGTTTACAACCTGCCCTTCTGTGGTCCCAATGTCATTGACCACTTCATGTGTGACATGTTCCCATTATTAAGACTTGCCTGCACTGACACTTACATTATTGGCCTCGCTATGGTTGCCAATGATGGGGGCATCTGTGTGGTCATCTTTGTGCTGTTACTCATCTCCTATGGGGCCATTCTGTACTCACTGAGGAATCGTAGTCAGCAAGGGAGGCTCAAAGCCTTATCTACCTGTGGCTCCCACATTACTGTGGTGGTCCTCTTCTTTGTCCCTTGTATTTTTATATATGTGAGACCTTCTTCTACCCTACCCATTGATAAATCCCTGACTGTATTCTATACTATTATCACCCCTATGTTAAACCCCTTAATTTATACCCTGAGAAATTCAGAAATGAAAAGTGCCATGAAGAAACTCTGGACCAGAAAAAGAAAATGAGGCAGCAGATTTATGTGTCACTGATCTATAGTATCTATCTATAGTATCTATAGTATTTATTAATATCTCTGTTAAGACTATAGCTTTACGTTCTATGTGATGAGTTTGTTGGAATTAATAGTGAAAATTCATTTCAGTTAATGGGAGATTTTTTGATGTTTTCTCTTACATAATGTAATCTTTTTCAGAATTAATACTGCTCATTACAGATTAAAGAAAATAAAATAAGAAATAAGACATAAGAACTTGGTTCACTTCTCCCAGTACAAAGATGGCCCATATTAATATTTGAAGTATGGATATTATTTTTGTATCTACAAAATACTTTAAATATATATATTTTTATATTGCTTAGCATGTGAAGGTTGAAGAAGAATGATGCTTCAGAGTTCTAACATTAATATAGGGGGGCTAAGTATTATACAGTGTCCAGCAGAAGTAACGCCTGCTTGAGTGTGGTTGGTAGGGTAATAATATAGAAGTAATAATTTATAGTTTTAATTTGAACATTTCACCTACAATGTTGTATGGTGTGCTTGAGTGTGATATTGTTATATTACAGAATGATATGTTTGTGATTTTGTAAAAAAAGATTTTGTAATAAAAAGGAGCATTATTTGTGCTAGACCCTGTATATAAAAATAATCTGCATGAACAAGGTACATATGTAGAACAATAACTAAATCTTACATATTTTCCTGATTAGAAAATCTTATTATGTACTCATGTGGATTATATTTTCATGAAGAGGATCCATTAATTTTTCCAGATAATTTAGAATATCTGATAACTCCCCCACATTTTCAATATCTCATCTCCTTTTTTGCTTGTAGTGTTTCATAGTCTTCTACAGGGACCCAGGCTCTGCCTTATACACAATATATAATTTGAATAATCCTTAATCCACGAGCTTCAAATATGCAATACAGAACTTGACCAGATATTTTGGGTGATACCATTGTTAAGAAAGATGCTGACAATATTTGTTATTCCTACCCTTTTAGTTATGGAATATATATTATTAGGTAATAAAGAGATCAGAATGTATTGTCTTATTGGACAGAGTCCTCAATCATAACATCCTCTGTATGAACCCGGCTGGAAACTAAATTTATTTGTCTCTGAGATGGTAGGAAAGAAGTTGTCGAAGAAACTCATGATTCTGCCTCTGCATTTAGTCTAGATTTATATAAGGAGCTAAGGTGAGGAGGCAACAGGCCCTTTTCTAGGGTAAATCACATTGTATTGAAGCCTCATATCTTGAGTTGTACCCCGGTTTTTATTACATGGAGGTTTCTTATATCATCTTAAATTCTTCCCAAACATAACACTATCATCAAATAAGATCTCACATTTAAGTGGAACCTAATCAACAAAACAAAGAAGCAAGCACAATATAACCAGAGACATTGAAGTTAAGAACAATCTGACAGTAACCAGAGTGGGGGAAGGGGATAATTGGGAGGAAAGGGGAGAAGGATTTTAAGGTACAAATAATATGGACACATGGGCAAAACCAAGGAAGGGTGGAATCAGGGGAGGGAGGTGGGGTTGGCTGGGTTGTGGGGGAGAAGTGGGAAGAAAGGCAGAAAACTGTACTTGAACAATAATAAAATAAATGAATAAGTAAACAAATATATAAAAGATGAAAAAATAATATCAAGTGTTTGATTTTATCAGAATTTATATAATTCTTCCAGTTTTGCACATTTTTAAAAAAGATTTTATTTTTTAGAGAGGGAAGGGAGGGAGAAAGAGAAAGAAAGAGAAACATCAATGTGCAGTTGCTAGGGGTCATGGCCTGCAACCCAGGCATATACCCTGACTGGGAATCGAACCTGTGACACTTTGGTTTGCAGCCCATGCTCAATCCACTGAGCTGTGCCAGCCAGGGCCAGTTTTGCACATTTTTATACATTTAATGTATGTGTTCCACATCTACCCCCCTCCACCCCGCTCAGTTCATGATGACTTAAATCTTTTTTTAATGTGGTTGTACCTATTCTTGTATGTGATCAGTGGCAGGGGTTGGGCAAAATAAATGAAGACAGAGGGAGAGTAATTTATGGGGTTTAAAGTACCAGCAAGTAGAGAAGACATAGGAGATTCTTTGGATAAGTATAGTGTGACCTCTGATATTTCTTTCACCCAAATAGCCACTTTTTACCAAAGTGGAAAGAGAGATAGAACTCTTGTTAGAGGGAAGGATGATTGTGAGCTGAGTCCAGAAAACAGAGCAAGAGTAGATGAGGAGGTATAGTGAGAGTAGGGATAGAAGGTAGATGTGGTATGAGAGATAATAGAGTTAACTGCAATGATAATAATGCTCAGGATTGAAATGAAGTAGACTAAGATCAGGGAGAGTTGCTGTGTAGTATGTACAATTGTATGGAACAACAATTATGTACAATAGTACTGGAACAACAATAATATGACAAGAAATATATAATTGGGATAGTCGGAATAGAAAGTACCTGATCAAGAATTGTGTTCTATTGGAACAACAGTGAAGTGAAAGAAGGAAAATTGAAGAGATAGTTAAAAGAGGATAAAGGAAACCAGTCAAACAATCCAATGAAACAGAGAAAGAAAATGAGGGAAACTAAACATAAGGAAGAGAAATGAAAAATACAAGTGAAGTGGTAAAAATAATGAGAAGAAAATAATAATACACACCAACAACAGAATGCCAGCTTCATGGGATGGCAAAGGGACATTTGTCTCAGCTTCTCAGTTTTGTGGGTTAGCCTTGTGTTCCCCCTTTCGATCTGTCTCTCGACTCGTTGTAACTCCATGTCTCATTGTCTCATCTGGGGGAAGAAAAAAAGAATGAAAAAAAAAAGAGGATCCAAAAGAAAAAAAAAGGAATAAACCTCCTGCTGACTTTAAGCCTGTTCAGTGAGTTCTGCTGGTCTTCCTAGATGCCATAGTAAAAGTTGGGTTGGGCTTTGCTTTTCTCCTTTCCTATGGTTTTGAGGGGATGGGGACCAGGTCTGGGTTGCAGCATTCACAGTTTCCTGGCTCTGCTGGCCTAGTTCCTCTGTTAGTTGCCAGGTTCAAAGCAGCTACTCAGTCTTTGGGCCCACAGCATGAGTTGATCTTCAGCATGGAGCCTGAGACAATTGGGTGCCCGGTACTGCTCAGTTTCCTGTCATTCTCTGGGTGCCAGGAGGTGAAATCTCCCTCCCAGCAAGCCAGCCACTGCTGAGAGTTCCTTGCAAAGTAGCTGTTAACACTCGCCTGGCTTTCTACATAGCCCAACTTTTCAACCAGTGTGGAGACTATCTGAGTCAGGGTACCACATGGCCCCACTCCTCCCTTCTCCAGGTGTAGCTCAGGACCCCAGTTTCCCTGGTGCTGAGGTGTACAGTCCCAGTGTATATATAGCACTTCTGTGTGTCTCCCACTTAATCTCTATGCCCCACAGCGACTTCCAGGATCCAGTAACCTCCTGGTGCCACTGCCCTCCCTGCTGTAGTAGGGGAGGGAGTTGGTGCTCTAATTTTTCTCCCCATATCCGCGGCAGGTGCTGGGCCAGAGGCCACAGCAGCCTTGGTCCCCAAGCAGTTTCCGTGGATCTTATTGTCCCAGAGCAATCTCCTCACCATCTGTTTTTCAATGTGCTCTGCAATTTTTTGCCTCCAGACTTCATAAGCTGGGATTCAATTGGCTGTTTACTGTGTTCCTCTGAAGATCGGCCGTGCATTCCAGCTGGGCACAGGGAGAACTGGGATCTGCTCCCATCTACCTTGCTGCCATCTTCTCCCAACAGTGTCAGTAAATGTTGTGTAGGTTTTATGATTTTAATGGTATACTAGCTGCTCTATCTAATTAAATAGTTGTCATCTTGGGGTTTGACACTTGACATACCTCACAAAGTTAAGGCTTAAATGTGAGAGCTTCTGTATAGAGTTGACACCCAGAGAGAACTGTGCACACAGGTGGGGCTGTTTTAAGTTCCTGTGGATCCATACAATACAGATGGTCTCAGAGATACATTCCCTTGTTAGACACTGGCAGTAAGCTCTGTTTATTTTTGCTTAAGCTGTACCCTTACCTGTTTTTTTCTCGAACATTAGATGAAATGCCTCCCGAGTAATATATATTGTCTAAGCACTGCTGGGCTCACAGTCACCACTCACTGTCCTTCTACCTCTGAGGCTGAGTTAGGAAGTAAAGTTTTTCTTAATGTGGTTGTATTTGGAGGTGGTGTCTTTGGGAAGTGATTTGGTCATGAATGTGGAGTCCTTATGAATAGGATTCATGTCCTTATTACAGAGACCACAGAAAGCTCTCTTGTCCTTTATGCCAGGTGAAGACCCAGGGAAGATGGCTGTCTGTGAACTAGGAAGCAGGCCCTCCCCAGGCACTGCAGCTACCAGCACCTTGACTTTGGTGTTCTCAGTTTCTAGAAGTGTAAGAAATAACTGTTTGTTGTCTACCACCCAGTCTATGGTATTGTGTTATGGTAGCTCAAAAGGATGAAGACAGGCATTTAGTTAATTTTTAAATTCATATAGTTACTTCATGTGATAAGATAAAAGTCTTGGTTAATTGTCTGCATTCAATGGTCTCTGTGAAGTCAGGGAAAGCTACTTCACTGTCTTTGTGCTCTCTGTCCCCTGCACAATGGCTGGGCCATAGAATCCACTCCATTGACTTTGTCACTTTTATTCTTGAATTCTTGATCAATTGGAATGAGAATTTTGCTGATAAGTTTTGATGAACTCTTTCTAGATTAAATTTATGTGCGTATCTGCTAAAAACTTTTGTTCTTCTTTGATATTTGCTACAAATATTTCTTTAAGTATTTATGCTATAATTATGGGTGTTCTTACATAAATATGTTATATTTTTATATTCTCTCACTATTTGATTTCTTCTATCACATCACTCTTGGAAATTCCATTTTCTTTTTAAAAGGTTTTATTAATTATCTCAGCTTATTACTTTTTTTTAAAAAAGCCAGTCTTCTGTTTTTTTCTTAAGATTTTATTTACTTATTTTTAGAGAGGGAAGGGAGGGAGAGAGAGAGAGAGGGAGAGAGCAAGAAACATCAATGTGCGGTTGCTCGGGGCCGTGGCCTGCAACCCAGGCATGTGCCCTGACTGGGTATTGAACCTGCAATGCTTTGGTTTGCAGCCTGTGCTCAATCCACTGCGCTACGCCACCCAGGGCAATTATATCAGCTTATTTTTTTAAAAATGGCTTTCAAAAAATCTTTTAACCCATATAGAATTTATTTTATGATGAAAAGTTATCTAAGCATATTTCTCCTAAATAGGTAAAATAATTTGTTTTATGATTCATTCTATTAATAATTACATACTTTCCATTTAGCATGTCTAATTTTATACACCTACAAGGTTCATTGCTAGGGCTGTTTTTTTTTGTCCTCCTTGTCATCCTCCTGTTAGTTCAGGGAAAACCTGACTGAATGATTCTTTTGGCATGGACTGACATCACTCTCTAGTGTTTAGCTGATTGCTGGGCATTTAAGGAGGGTCCAAGATGACTTTGTTCATATGAATGGTGCCTAGCAGGGATGTTTGGGATATTAGGCTGTTCTGAGTACTTCCTTTTGTTTTTTTCCATGTAGATAAAGGGGTATATAGACAAAGTCTCTCCAGTGACATTGTCAGACTTGTTAAATGGCAACTCAGGGCTCCCAGAGGGAGGTGGCAAAGCTGTCAGGCCAGTTAAGATGTTTTTATTTCCCCATTGTTGTTGATGCTAATACATAGAAGTGCAATTGAATAATTTTTGGAACTTGAATTTTACAAACTTGCTAAATTCACTTGCTATTTCTAGTAATCCCCAAAGTTTCCTTAGTATTTCCTATTACATAATCATGTCTATAGGAAAGGATGGTCCATTCCTTAGGACATAGAGGAGTACTTAGTTTATCAATTTCTTTGAGTCATTTCAGCATGTTGTGTTTTTCCTGTATATTACCCATTTAATCTAAGTCTCCAAAATCATTGAGTTAGCATTTTCCATAACTATAATTGCTTGCATTTTTAATTTTATTTCTATTTGTTAATTTTATTTTTGACTTCACATTGAGTAACTTGTTTTCAATCCATAGCCCACAGTAACCTATAAGTGTCCGTTGTTTCCCTGAGTTAATGGGGGAAATGGTTCCAGTCTTGTTTACACAGAATGAGTTGACTTTGAGGATCGTAATTTTATTTTATTTTTTTCTACATTTCATTTGTGTTTTAAAAATTAATTGTATTGGGGTGACATTGCTTAATAAGATTATGCAGGTTTCAAGTGTACATTTCTATGATACATGTTCTGTTTACCCAGTATGAGGGATCTGTGTGATGTTCATCTCCTTTTATTTCTGATATTAATAATTTGGGTTATGTCTTTTCTTTATAGACACCAACTTTCGGCTGTTTTCTTTGTTTCTATTTTATTAAAATTAAAAATTTTATCTCCTTTATGTCCTCCCATTACATATTTCTGTATAAACTGTTTCCATTTCATTAGGGAGCTTTATTATACTACATCATGCTCTTGGGAATGAATTTCTGACATCACCTATGACATAAAGGGCACTTGTGATGCCATTAAATTGTGTCTCTATGAAAATTCAATGACCTCCATTCATTTTGTTTCCAATGAGTTTCATGTGATGACTGCATTAGGGAATTACTGAATCTCCAATTCAAGTTTTAAAAACAGGATGTTAGGATTTGGCTTCTGCCAAAGACTCCAGGCTTCAAAAATCCATATAGTAGAGCCTTCTGAGAATGTCTGAGCACTAGGATTAAATAACTTCCCATTTAAATTCTCTGGAGTCAGTGTTCTTTCTTTCTTGTATATACTAGGATGTGAGAGAGATAGTAATGGATTAGGTAGGATATGTAGAATTTTCTAATGGTCATGGATCATGTTATTCCCATATATTTTCCAGATTGGTGTAGGCTTGGTATTTTGACTAGATCAAACCCATCATAGTTGACTAGTAATGTTTAATATAGATCCCACATCCTCCCAAGCTTCTTCCTTTAAGAAACTCTTATGATGTTAAAAGTGTAACAGCTTAACTTTTTTAGAGTATGTTCATACCTACATTTCCTTTCAAAACATGACAATAGATATGGCTTATAGAGAATTACTATGTATTATTGCATATTTTGAGGCAAGATTTATATGTTAATATTTGCAGTGTATTGTGCTTATTGATGCATATAAATTCAGCTTCTGGGCTATTGTAATCGTGGTTGGATCTGGCAAACATCTATCATTCAGATAAACAGAAAGCATTAGCAGTTTGTTGCATTAAGCTGGAAGGAATGTGGAGAATTGAACCTATGCATGTATTTGCTCTCCAGTTCTGAGTCCTAATTTAGTCCAGAGTAACCTTATCATATCAGACAGTTCTTCTAAATCAAGGATATCTTTTCCAAATTTTGCCTCTTAACCAGAAGAGAAGAACAGTGCTTAGATGTACCCTTTAAATCTTAGAAGTAATGTGTATAACACTTGGGGTTACTAGATTTCATCCATTTCTTTTTTAAGCTGGAAACCACCAACTTTTGATGGGCTTAGCACATAATTAAAATCTTCAGGTGGTTCAGATAGGTATTTAATGTCTCCTTATATAAGGCCCTTATGACAATATATGTGGACATGGAGATGCTCAGTGGAGCCACAGTAAACCATCCTAGGGAAATTATGGTGGAAGCCATCACAGACTTGATGTAGAGGCAGGCTCCTGTTGGAAAATAATTCATTTCTCATGGCAAGTTACTCACTTGATAGTAGGCTGAAAGGAAAGAACTGAATTAATGGACTAGAAATCATTGTGATTCAGCTGAAATGGATTGAGGCCTTCAGAACTACACAACTGTGATCACCTGTCCATTCAATAGTTGAAATATCAACTTCAGTAAATCCCCCAAGCCCCCACTTCTCTGTCTCTGAGCTCTGGGCCTCTAACACCTAGCAGGTGCGTCCAAACTTTTGGCATCTGTGGGCCACACTGGAAAAAGAATTGTCTTGGGCCATATATTAAATACACAAACACTAGTGCAAACTGATGCGCAAAGAAAAAAAAGGTTTTAAGTAAATTTATGTTTTTGTGTTGGGCTGCACTTATAGTCATCCTGGGCCTAATGTGGTCTGCCAACGGCTGGTTGGACACTCCTGGCACTAAGGACCTAACTTCCTAGTGATATGGCTGATAAAGGGACCCAACACTGGTTCTTTCTTCATTTGGGCTTAAATAATGTTTTCCTTACTAAAGATTTCCTGAAATGAAACCCATAAATTCTGATTCATTTTATATATTTTTTCTTTTCAAATAAAAGGCTTTTCATCTATTTGTCTGTGTGTTATTCTTTCTTGGCAAGACCCAAATCTTTTTCTCTGAGGATCGTTCTAGGGGAGAAAACTGTCGTTACTTCATTTGAATTTGTTCTAAATATTCTAATAAACTAATCTATAATGACCTTACATTTTGTTTTCTTTAAAACAGAGAGGATATAAAAAGCCAGAGAGGCTGGGTCTGCCCATAAATGTGCAAGAATTATTTTTCTGATAAAAATACCTGAGAGATTTCTGGAAACTCAACTTTCTGCCTAAGCTGAAGTTTATCTTCATCTGGTATCTGTTTCTTTAGATCTTTCCTTGTTATGTTTTACTTCGCATAGAAATCTGTCATTACTTGTAGAAACTTGTGTAAGTTGCCAATTTTCTCAGATGAAGTTGGGGAGAGGAAGAGACATACTTTTAATTAGGGAAAAGGTGTCTTTAGGGATACACTGTCTGAATGACTAAAAGGCTGAAGAATTCTACTACCTGGGAGAACGCCCAGTCATTAGCTATTTGAGGAAGATAAATCCCAGCATTTGTCTTGTTAGCTACAGAGATTAATCGTCAGAGACACAAATGCTATCATGCTATCCTAAGTCCTCATAGGAAAGTACTTTTTGTTTACCTTACCACAATTGCCTGAGGAGAAGTTCATTCCAATAACTACTTTCAGTGTTTTAAAATTTCTGGGGTTTTTGTTTTGGCAAAGAATGGATTTGGCCAATTTAATTTCCACAAATTCGGCCAGTTTTTACATAGCCATGAGAACACAGCAGCTTTGTTTTTCTTTGAAGAAATTTTCTCTGCAGGTGAGAGTGTTCAAGAATTTTACAAGTAAATATTTAATTTTCATGTAAGTATCTTTGTATCCTAGATATCTGTGTTGGATACTGCAACCCTTGTCTGAAAGACTGAGGTGATGGGGGAGTCTGCGTGGACACATGGGAAGTGTGGCCACGTGAAGGTATTTCCTTATCTACCGATCCCTATACAGTACTCAGTGTTCCATGGTCACACATAGATACAAGAGGTACCCACAGTCACTGCCAGTGAAAGAAGCACTGATTTTAAAGACTAAAGGAAAGACCTGAGGTGAGTTCTTAGAACAACCGAAATTCATACAATATATTTAAATGTTGCTAATGTCTTAAATAGACACATTTTCTTTGGAAATCATCTGAATTAAGAAAATTAAGCTAGCAAAATAAGGAAATGACCAAAAAATAGGAAATGTGTTTGGTGTCTAGCATTAGAGCCTGACAGGTGTTTCCTGTTTTTTTTTTTTTTTTGGATTAAAGAACAAAGAGAAACATGGAATGCATTTGAAATAAACTAGTGGATTCATAGTCTTGGTGCATGAGCTATTATATTTTACATGGTAAATTAATATTTCTAATTATTCTAACACCTTTAAATCAGAGAATTTATGATACATCATCTGTATATTGCATCGTATGTTTGCAACCCAAAGTCAGATCTTTTTCCATCACCATATGTATGACCCCCTTTTCCCTTTACTATCCTGCACCCTTCCCTCTGGGGTAACCACCATACTGTTGCCTGTGCCTATGAGTTTTTGTTTGTTTTTATTCCTTGTTAATGTGTTGCTTTCAGTTTTCTTTCCCACATGTGAGTGAAATCATATGGTCGTTGACTTTTTCTGTCTGACTTATTTCACTTAGTAGAATCTCATGGTCCATCCACATTTTTGCAATGGCAGGGTTTCATCTTTTCTCATGGTCGAGTAGTATTGTGAGTATGTGCCCCATTTCCTTTATCCAGCCACCTACTGAAGACACTTTGGTTGTTTTCATGTCTTGGCCACCGTGAAAAAGGCTGCAATGAACATAGTGGTGCATATATCTTATGCCAACCCAAACTTAATTTAAAGTACTGAGGCAATTTAAAATTGTAATGTAGCTAATGTGTTAAAATAAGGAGAAATAATTCCCTGTTTTATTCTAGAAGCTTGATATGAGATTTCAGATTTTTATTTTGAAATGTTTAAATTATGCTTTACATTCAATATTCTTCTGTACTAATTTCAAAGCTACCGCGTAGTGGCCACACAATCATGTACTCTGCAGTGTGTTCCTCTCCGTATTTAAAGCACCCCCCCACCCCATACATAGTTACTACAATATTACTGACCACATTTCTCATGTGGGACTTTGATTCTGATATGGAAGCTTGATATGTGTGAATGTTTTCAAAACTGAAATTCATAGACACAGACAATAGTACGGTGGTAACTAGTGGGAATGTAGGTGTTAGTAATGAAGGATAGAGGGGGACCAATCTGTGGTGATGGAAGATGATTTGATTTTGGGTAGTGGGCACACAGTGCAATACACAGACCATGTGTCATAGAAGGGTACACTTGGAACCCATATGAGCTTAGTAACTAATGTCATCCCAATAAATTTAATAAAAAATTAGTACAGCAACCCATATTGGTACAATTTAAAAGAAACCTGTTTTCAGGGAGGTACCTTGTTTATTATCACATATAGAGTCATAAAACTGTAATTAGAGAAGTGTTAACTGAGCAGTTTAAGATGAACGTCTAATAATACTATCTGTGAGTTTTTATAGCATTGGATCCTTGATGACTTAAAAAACAGAGAGTAGATTATATACCCCGTTTCTACATCTAAATAATTTAACTGGCTAGTAGGAGATTTATTCTGGAGAAATGTAACATTGATGATTAATAACAATAAGGGCATGAGATAGATCCTGCATAAAGTAAGGAGTGAGAAAAAGAGAATTGGATAAGACTACCTATATCCTCATGCTCTTTAGCAGGTGTGCCTTTATCAGCCTACAGCTTCAACAATGGTAGAGCTTCTGAATAAACTGGAAGCAGCAATGTGAATGAGGCATGTAGAATGGTCCTCACAGCTGGCTTCTAAAGAAGGCTCAACCTTTCAGCAATCCTCCTTCCCTCCTCTGGCAAATGTATGGGAATGGAATCAGCTTGTCTGTCTTTGAAGTTAAGTGATTTTGTAATTTTCCTCTGCAATGAATAAACAAAAAATTTAGGTTTGTATCTATAGTTATAAAATTCTTCTCTCCTATTTAATTTTGTCCTTTACCATCAGATGTAGGGGGAATCCAAGGAATCAATTTTTAAAAAAATTTTCTTTGCTTTTCTTTATTAAGACGTGCACTGTGTTTATATCTTAAGGCGTCTTAAGCTGCCTCCTGAGTATACACTGGAAGATCCCTGGGGGTCAGGCTTCTAACACATCCTCAAGAAAGGAAATTTTTCTGAAAAAGATTTTTTAAAAGACTACTAATCTCAATTATCACGTTAATATTCTAACTACTTGGGGATATTTATTTCCTAAATATAATTTCTCCTTCCTGATTGCATCCTTTTGTTTCTTTCATTTTATGGTATTCAGTTCTTCCTATGATGTATGGATGCCACTTTTTCCCCTGTTATTCTCTGTGCTATAGTCAAAATATATTCCATCACAGGTGAATACTACTACTCATGTGTAATCAAAGAGATAATTCCTGAGACATAAAATCTTATCCTATGCCCCAATGAGGGTTCATAAATTATAATATTCTTTTTATCCTTGGCCTATGTCTATAATTCTTACCATGTTGACAAAGATCCAGATGATTCCTTGTGATACAATGTTGATAGTGAAGCATTGAAGAACATTAATGATAGCTATCATTTATTCAAAGTTTACTGGGTGCCAGCCAGTATTCTAGGTATTTACTTGTGATAAAACCACAACCCAAGAGACAGGCTCTGTTGGTATCCCTATTTCAAAAAGGATGAAACTGAGGCACAGGGAGGTTTATTAGTTTGTTCAAGGTCACATAGTAGTAAGTCGTGAAGCTGGGATTTCAACACACATAATGCGTCTCCAGAGTCCATGTGATTCATTACTGTGCTACACTCTCCTCCAAAGGGTGTTTTGGGTATTGAGTAAGTATACACTGAATAGAGTAACTTGTAATCAGTATTTTGTCTCTGTAATGATAAAATCCACTTACCACTGGGTAGCCTTTTTTAAAGGAACAGTTATAGGCTTGGGCATTTCTATTTTATTATAGAAATATGAAAAAAGTCAGCAGAATAGAATGTAAGATAGAGTTGCACAAAGAGTGTCATGGAAGGTAAGACTGGACTAGGTTTCTGAGATTGTCCAGTTCCAACCCTTGATCTTTCAAAGAGCAGACTGAGACAGACTTCCAATTACGTTTAGATATGACTCAGCCCCATGCCTTCTTGCACTGACCTTGGGCTCTTCCCTTGAGTATGTTGACTTTTAGAACCTGGGCACCAAAGCTCCATTTTTGAGCCCTCTCAGTACCTTGGAGGAATTATAAATATAACCATGTCTCCTTGTCTTCTACCTTTCTTTTCAGTGGCTGTATTCTCCTTCCTCAATATATAGCTCACCCCAAGAGTTTTGAAAGAAATAATACCCACTGGTAATGGAAGAGTTCATGATACTCATGGGTGAGTGAAGTTCAAAAATATTTGGTGAAAATCTAAATAGTGCCTCTGTGTTAAGGGTTTTAGGATATATAAAGATTACATGGAGAGTATTACAACTTCTTAAAAAGCTGATATGAAAAAAAAAGAGACGGAAAAGTTGTTGACAGTCACAGAGTCCAACCGAATAATTGCTTCAGGGAACAATGTCTTAATTATGTTATGGTTGGCTACAGTCCTGTTTGAGGAAATTTCATGAGATCCATGAAGACTGAACATCCTTGAGACATAAAGGACTGCATACCTAATAGCAACTTATAGTATAAAGTGAATTTTTCCAAAAAGACATTAGTTTTGGTGCTACATAAATTTTATTATAGAGGTCCTTACCACAAATACTACCAACTTAGAGGACTGATTTCATGCCAATTTATTTAGAGAGCTTTTTTTTGCCACCACCAGAGAGTAAGTCATTGCTGACTTGTGTGCTCAGGAGTGGCAGTTGAAATAAGGCTGTATTAAAGACACAACTCGCTGTGGGACCTTTGATACTTTTCTCTGTCCACAATCCACTAAGACTTAGGGGGAAAACCTGTTATTTGTAGCCCAAATAAAATAATCTGAGGAGACATGAAATTGTCAAGGGAAGGTGCAATAGGCTATTAGGAAGAAGAACTCATAGATCTTCACCAAACGTTTATTGTGTGTAAACCCTTGTAGATAATACAATAATGAAGATGTGCTCCAAAACGTACTGGATGTATTCATAGTGTGTTCACGATTTCATTACAGGCCCCTTCTTCTGACCTCTTGCCCTGGAAACTGGCTTTAGAGAGGACTAAATGGGACATAGTAACAATGTGACAGAATTTGTCCTCCTGGGCTTCACTCAGGATCCTGGGGGCCAAAAAGCATTATTTGTCATATTTTTACTTATTTACATTGTGACAGTGGTGGGCAACCTGCTCATTGTGGTGACTGTTCTTGCCAGCCCCTCCCTGGACTCCCCCATGTACTTCTTCCTCATCTATCTGTCACTCATGGATGCAGCGTATTCCACTGTCATTTCACCCAAATTGATCATAGACTTACTCTGTGGTCAAAAGACAATTTCCTTCTCAGCATGTATGGCACAGCTGTTTCTGGAACACCTTTTTGGAGGTTCTGAGGTGTTCCTTCTGGTGGCCATGGCCTATGATCGCTATGTGGCCATCTGTAAGCCACTGCACTACATAACCATCATGAATAGACAGATTTGCATCGTGCTGTTGGTGGTGGTCTGGGCTGGAGGTTTTGTGCATTCTTTGATCCAACTTCTCTTTGTGTACAACCTCCCCTTTTGTGGCCCCAATGTCATTGACCACTTCATTTGTGACATGTACCCACTATTAGAACTTGCCTGCACTGACACCTACATCTTAGGCCTCTCTATGGTTGCTAATGGTGGAGCAATGTGTATGGTCATCTTTATTTGTCTACTAATATCCTATGGAGTCATCCTAAGTTCCCTTAAAACTCACAGTCGGGAAGGAAGGAGTAAAGCCCTCTCTACCTGCAGTTCCCACATCACGGTGGTTGTTCTCTTTTTTGTTCCCTGCATTTTTGTGTATATTAGACCTGTTTCTAACTTCCCCATTGATAAATTCTTAACTGTGACTTACACTGTTATCACTCCGTTGTTGAATCCTCTAATATACACTTTGAGAAATGCAGAAATGAAAAATGCTATGAAAAAACTCTGGTGTAAGAAGTTAGGTATAGATAGAATGAGAATGTGTCACTCATATTGAATGCATTTGGTACTAATTCTGAAGCAACAAACAGGCAGTGCATTCCAACAAGGGATGACTTAGTCAACCGAATGAGTTCTCTTGGGGTGCTTGTCTGTATTTATACAAAGGTATCAAAAAGTATAAGAAATTATCCTTTGAGGTCAGAATCAATCTAATACAGAAATTCTAAAGGATGAATGAAAAGGAACATTTTTCCTATTATTAGGAAAAATAAACTAGGTTCACCTTGTAACCTTTTTTTTTATTATTCATTTACGGTTTTCTTGATTTTTACCCCATTGCTCTCCCCTATCCCATACCACCAACCCCCACCCCCCACAGTCAATGCCCCCACATTGTCCATGACCATAAATTCCTTATTAGTATTTTTTGGCTTGCCCCTACCCCTTTTCCCCATTAACCCCCTACCTCCTCCCCTCTAGTCACTGTCAGTTTGTTCTCTATTGTTTACATTGAAATGGTCTTTGGAAGCTTTTTTATTGTTTTGAAAAGTGAAAAACAAGCTATCTTTGAAAATTTGTTTTGTCCGAAATAATGAGAAAACAATTTCTCTGATGCTTAGAGCAAATTTATAAGGTTAAAACATTGGAGTTTATTTATTAATCTTTTA
This sequence comes from Phyllostomus hastatus, assembly GCF_019186645.2. Classification (NCBI taxonomy): domain Eukaryota; kingdom Metazoa; phylum Chordata; class Mammalia; order Chiroptera; family Phyllostomidae; genus Phyllostomus; species Phyllostomus hastatus. Next base: position 29,748,772 of record NW_025334037.1, read on the forward strand.
TTGTTGTTCAAGTACAGTTGTCCCCATTTTTACTCCACCATGCTTCCCTGCCGCACACATCTTTACCTCCCAATCTCAAATCTACACCGTCTGGCTTTGTCCATGTGTCCTTCATACATGTTCTTTGATGGCCCTTCCCCTGTTTTCCCCAGCATCCCTCTCCTCTCTCCCATCTGGTTATTGTCAGTTTGTTGTTTATTTCAAAATTTTAATGTTTGTTATTGTTGCATACAACAGATTTTTGCAGCTGCCTTAAGTATTTTTTCTTGAAGATTTCTTCTGTTTCTCATTTTGATGCCTGTGCATTTGAAATTCAGGATGTTTAGATGGGAGATGGTACTATATTTGTTTAAATACACAATCATGGAGCAGTTCTGCTAGATGGGATGTTGGACATATTCAGAGGTTGGGATGAACCTGAATGGGATACTTGACAATGAAAACAGATTCTAGCTGTTGATTGGAGTACAGAATACCATACTAATCCAAGTTATAAACATATTTTCATGCTTTTCCTCACTAGTCATTATGTGCCTTCTTGCCATTCTTCAAAGAGTAGATGAAGCTTATTTTGACTTCATGACACTGAAGTTTGGGTAAAGAGATGCATTATTTTGCAGAGCAATGTGTTCCCTAAAAGTTGCATTCAACTTCAATACTTTAAATTATAGACTTAATAATGGTTTGTTTTTATATAAACAAAATTTTGGTTTTCAATCTTAAGAAAATTTTTTTCCCTCAGCCTGTAGTCCCTAAAGAACATCACAAAGTAGGAAGAAGATGGAATTGCTTTCATTCTATTGTAGGAACATCATCTATGTTTTGTAAGAGTTTTTTCCTAACTAAAAAAATTTAGAACTTTTCTTTTTTAAAAATTTTATGATGTATTTTTTATGCATACCAATAATATATGCAATTCATCCCAGAACATGATCAATATTGAAGTTACCTGTGTATATCATTCCTCTCCCACTTTCCAGAGGTAATGTCAATGTTGAATTCTTTATTAATCATAGTTAAAAATTGTTTAACTGCATATGTATGTATCCTTAAGTTATAGAGTGTACAATTTCATATTCCTTACCTTTATTAAAATTATGCTACATAGGACAAAGTTATCTGAGTCTTTGGTCTGCAATATTCACTTCCTAAGAAACAAGCATGTTGCCGCATGTCTCTGTAGTATAGGTGCAGCTGAAGTATATACCTGTCATTTAGGATTAGAAATCAACACTGTTTTGTGCTGTCTTTTTTCGCAATTGGCACTGTCATAGAAACTTCACCATCCCATTTCATCATTTTTCATGTTGGATGCTTCTGAGTAATGGGGAAACTTGTAAGAACAGTGACATAGACTAGTTATGTTAAAATATTCAAAGAACTAAAGAAATATATGTGTAAAGAGCTGAAGGAAAAAATAACCATAGAACTATGTTTTAACAGTGAATGACTTGCATCAATAAACAGATGAAAATTATGAAAAAGAACACAATTTATGGGCAATAATTGAAATAAGAAATCTGCTAAAGTGGTTCAACAGTAGATCTGAGCAAGCAGAAGAAAGTCAGTGAAGGTGAGGATAGATCACTGAGATGATCCTGTTAGGGGAACTGATACATACAGCTGTTCAAAACCCCCTTTGTCAAATATTAATTTATCGTAGAAACTTGGCTTTATTTCTAGGCTTTTTATTCTGTTCCATTAGTCTATGTGTCTGTTCTTATGCCAGTTCCAGGCTGTTTTGATTACAGTGGCCTTGTAATATAGTTTGATATCAGGTATTGTAATCCCTCCTACTTTACTCTTCTTTCTCAAAATTGCTGCAGCTACTAGGGTTGGTTTATGGATCAATATGAATTTTTGAAATGCTTGTTCTATACTTGTGATATATGCCATTGGTACTTTAATAGGTATTGTGTTGAATCTTAAATTGCTTGGGTGGTATGGACATTTTGATGATGTTAATTCTTCCGATCCATGACCATGGTATATGTTTCCATTTGTTTGTGTCTTTCTTAATTTGTTTTCTTCAGTTTTGTGTACTTTTGTGAGTACAGTCTTTTACGTCCTTGGTTAGGTTTTTTCCTAGGTGTTTTATTTTTGTTGTTGCTATATCATATGGAAATTTTTCCTGGTTTCTGTTTCTGCTATTTCATTGTTGGTGTACAAAAGTGAGTTTGATTTCTGAATCTTGAGTTTGTATCCTGCTGTTTTGTCAAATTCATTTATTATGTCCAGCAGTTTTTTGGTGGGGTCTGTAGGATGTTATATGTACACTCTCATGTCATTTGCAAACAATGACAGCTTTGTTTCCTCCTTTCCAATTTGGATGGCTTTTATTTTTTTGTCTGATTTCTGTGCCTTGCATTTCCAATAGTATGTTGAATAGAAGTGGTGAAAGTGGACAACCTTGTCTTGCTCCTCTTCTTAGTGGAAAAGCTCTAAGTTTTTGCTCATTCAGTGTGATGTTGGTTATAGGTCTCTCAGATATGGCCTTTATTACATTGAGAAATGCCCCTCTATTCCCACTTGGCTGAGTATTTTATCATAAATGGGTGTTGTACTTCATGAAACACTTTTTCCTCATCTGCTGATATGATCATTGTGATTTTTGCCTTTGCTTTTATGTGATGTATTACCTTTATTGATTTGCAAATACTGTACCATCCTCGCATCCCTGGATCAATCCCACTTAGTCATGGTGTATGATCTTTTGAATGTTTTGCTGGATGCGGTTTGCCAATATTTTGTTGAGGATTTTAGTGTCTATGTTCATCAGCGATATAGGCCTGAAGTTTTCTTTCTTTGTTGTGTCTTTATCTGGTTTTGGGGTTGGGATGATGTTGGCTTCAAAAAAAGAGTTTGGGAGTCTTCCATCTTCTTGAATTTTTGGGAATAGTCTGTAAAAAATAGGGTTAGCTTGTCCTTAAGTGCTTGGTAGGATTCTCCTGTGAAACCATCAGGTCCAGAGCTTTTGTGGTTTGGAAGTTTTTTGATTACTGCTTCAGTTTTGTCAGCTGTTATTGGTCTGTTGTGGTTTTCACCTCTTCTTCATTGAGTTTTGGAAGATTATATTTTTCTAGAAATTTGTCCATTTCCCCTAGGTTTTCAAATTTCTTGGCATATAGTTCTTCATAGTAATTTCTTACTATCCTTTATATTTCTGTGGTATCAGTTGTAGTCTGTCCTCTTTCATTTCTCATTGTGTTTATTTTGATCCTGTCTCTTTTTTCATTGATTAGTCTGCTTTAAGTCTTGTTGATTTTTTTTTTATCCTTTCATGGAACCAGGTCCTAGATTTATTGATCCTGAGAATTATGCTTGTAGTCTCTATGTTGTTTAGTTCTACTTTGATGTTGGTTATTTCCTTCCTTCTACTTCTCTAAACTGTCTTTGTTATTGTTCTTTGAGTTCTTGTAGGTGTAGGGTTAGGTTGTTTATTTGAAATGTTCCTATGTTTTTAGGTAGGCCTGTATTGCTATGAACTTCCCTCTCAGGATTGCCTTCACTTCTAGCCCTATTGGAGCTTCCTTTCATGTTACTTTGTGTTTCTCCCTTGCTGCCTTTAAGATTCTCTCTTTGTCTTGGAATTTTCCCATTTTAATTATGATGTGTCTTGAAGTCAGCCTCTTTGGGTTTCTCTTGATTGAGACTCTCTGTGTTTCCTGCATTCGTGTGACTTTTTCTCTTGTAAATTAGGGAAGTTTTCCATCATTACTTTTTCACACAGGTTTTCTGTTTTCTATCCTTTGCTCTTCTTTTGCTCCTTCTGGTATCCCTAATATATGGCTATTATTCCATTTTATGTTGTCCTGCACTTCCCTTACCACCTGTTCATTCTTTCTGAGTTTCTTTTGCTTTTCTTGTTCTATCTGGTTGTTTTTTTCTACCTTGTCCTGCAGCTCACTGATTTGATCCTCTGCTTCATCCACCCTGCTTGTAATTCCTTCTAATGTGTCTTTTGTTTCTGACATTGTGTTGTTCACTTCTTTCTGTTTTTGTTTATAGTTTCTATTTTCTTTTTCATGCTGATGTAGTTCTCACTCAGTTCCTTGTAGTTGTTTGTGAGTTCTTTGAGCATCTTTATAACCATTATTTTAAATTCGATATCTGATACTTTGGTTCCCTCCATTTCACTTAGCTCTTTTAGTCCGGAGTCTTCCATTCTTTTTGATTGCATGTTCTTTTTTTGTCTCCCCATTTTAAGTGACTGTTTTTGTTTGTTTTTATGCTTCCTGATGTTTCACTTTGCTAGCTGTCTTTGTAGGGTGAACTTCTATGATAGGAATTCAATGAGGTTCAGTGGTGTAGTCTCTTTCATCTCCTTGTCTGGATGTTCTAGGTTTGCCCTTTCTTCTGTTTATGTGGGCTCTCTCATTGTACTTGGGTTTTTATCTTTTGGTGGTTCCTTTATTGGTGGTTTCTCTTCTCCAGCAGGTACACTGATGTTCACAGCCCCTACCTATTCTTGTATGTGATCAGTGGCAGGGGGTAGGGAAAATGCATGAAGACAGAGGGAGAGTATTTTATGGGGTTTAAAGTACCAGTAAGTAGAGAAGACATAGGAGATTCTTTGGATAAGTATAGCTTGAACTGTGATATTTCACCCAACTAGCCACTTTTTGAAAAGTTGAAAGAGGGATAAGACTCTTGTTAGAGGGGAGAATGATTGTGAGCTGAATTCAGAAAACAGAACAAGGTTAGATGATGAGGTATAGTGAGAGTAAAGGATAAGAAGTAGGCATAGGATGAGAAATAATAGAGTTAACCACAATAATAATAATGTTCAGGATTGGGTCAAGTGGGCTAAGATCAGGGAGGATTGCTGTATGTACAGTTGTATGGAACAGTAATTTTGTGCATTAGTATTGGAACGACAATGATATGACAAGAAATATATGATTTGGATAACCAGAATAGAAAGTATCTGATCAAGTGTTGTGTGCTATTAGAACATGGATGAAGTGAAAGAAGGAAAATTAAAGAGATAATTAAAGAGAGAATAAGGAAAACCAGGCAAACAATGCAGTTAAATAGAGAAAGAGAATGAGGAAAACTAAACATAAGGAGAGAAAAAAAAGCACTAATAAAATAAAAGTGGTAAAAATAATGAAAAGATAATAATAATTTACATAAACAGTAAAATCCCAGCTCCATGGGATAGCAAAGTGACATTTGTCTCAGTTTCTCAGTTTTTGTGGTTAGTCTTGTACTGCCACTTTTGATCTGTCTGTGGATCCTTCATAACTCCACATCTTATTGTGCTACCTGGGGGAAAGAAAAAAGAAAGGAAAAAAAAAAAGAGAGAGAATCCAGAAAGAAAAAAAAATAATATGTTTCCTGCTGACTTTAAACCTGTTCAGTGAGTTGTGCTGGTCTTCCTAGATGCCACAGGAAGAGGCGGCCTGGGTTGGGTTTTGCTTTTCTCCCTTCCTGTGGTTTTGAGAGGATGGGGACTAGGTCTGGGTTTCAATATTCAGTTTCCTGGCCTCCACTGGCCCAGTTCCTCTGTGAGCTGCCTGGCTCAAATCAGTCACTCAGTCTTTGGGTGCACAGCATGAGTAATCTTGGGTGTGGAGCCTGAGACAAGCGGGCCCTCCAGTTCTGCTCAGCTACTAAGTCTCTGGGAGTCCAGTATGAATCAATCTTGGGTGTCGAGTCCGAGACAAGTTGAGTGCATGGTTCTACTCAGCTATGCTGTCCACTTCTGGGCACATGCAGCTGAAATCACCCTCGAGGCTAGCCAGCCACCACTGACAGTTTCTTACAAAGCAGCTGCCTGATGTTCTTAACAAGCTCTCAGCTTTTCATACAGCCCAACCTTCCAGCCAGTCTGGAGACTATCTGAGTCAAGATCCCACATAGCCCAACTCCTCCCTCTCCAGGTGTAGCCCAGAACCCTGATTTCTCTGGTGCCACGATCCACAGTCCCAATGGATGTATACTGCCTCTGTGTGTCTCCCACTTTGTCTCTATTCCCCCCAGTGACTTTGAGCATCCAGGTACCTCCTGGTGCTAGGCTGCCCTCCCTGCTCTGGTAGGGGAGGAAGCTAGTGCTCTAACTCTCTTCCCCATATCCTGCAGAAGGCACCAGGTGGGCGCCACAGCAGCCTTGGTCCCCATGCAGATCCCATGGACCTTACTGTCCCAGAGCAATCTCCTCACCATCTGTTTTTCAATGTTCTTTGCAATTTTTGCCTCCAAACATCATATAAACTGAAATTCCATTGGCTCTTTACTCTCTTCCTCCAAAGATCGGCCAGGTGTTCCAGCTGGGCACAGAGAGTCCTGGGCTCTCTCTCACCTACCTCATTGCCATCTTCTCCCAACAGTGTCAGTAAATGTTGTGTAACTTTATGATTTCAGTAGTTTACTTGATGCTCTATCTAATTAAATAGTTGTCATCTTGGGGTCAGACACTTCAAATACCTCACAAAGTTGAGGCTTAAATGTGATAGCTCCTGTAAAGGGTTGACACCCAGACACAGCTCTGCACACAGTCCAGGCTGTTTTAAGTTCCTGTGGATTCATACAATACAGATGGTCTCAGGGACACATTCTGTTGTTAGACACTGGCAATAAGCTTTGTTTATTTTCACTGAAGCTGCACCTTTATCTGTTTTCCTCGAATATTAGATGAAATGCGTACTGAGTGATACATATTGTCTATGGACCTTCGGTCTCACAGTCCCCACTGTTCCTCTACCTCTGAGACTGGGTTAAGAAATAACTCTTTTCTTAATGTGGTTGTATTTGGAGGTGGTGTCTTTGGGAACTGATATGGTCATGAATGAGGAGTCTTTATTAATAGTATTAGTGTCCTCATTACTGAGACCCCAGAGAGCTCTCTTGTCATTCATGCCAGGTGAGGGCCCAGGGAAGATGGCTGCCTGTGAACTAGGAAGCAGGCCCTCACCAGACACTGCAGCTGCCAGCACCTTGACTTTGGTGTTCTCAGTTTCTAGAAGTGTGAGAAATAACTATTTGTTTTCTACCACCCGGTCTGTGGTATTCTGTTATGGTAGCTCAAAACCACAAAACAGGCATTTAGTTAATTTTTAAATCTGTATAGTTACTTCTTGTGATAAGGTAAAAGTCTTGGTTAGTTGTCTGCATTCAGTGGTCTCTGTGAAGTCAGGGAAAGCTACCTTACTGTCTTTGTGCTCTCTGTTCCCTGCACAATGGCTGGGACATAGAATCCACTCCATTGACTTTGTCATTTTTGTTCTTGAATTTTTGATCTATTGCAATGAGAATTTTACTGATGAGTTTTGAAGAACTCTTTCTGTATTGAATTTATGTGCATATTTGCTACAAATTTTTATTCTTTTTTGATATTTGCTATAAATATTTCCCTTATGTCATTTATGCTATAATTATGGGTGTTCTTACATAAATATGTTATATGTTCATATTCTTTTTCTTTTTAATTTCTTCTATCACATCACTCTTGAAAAACTCCATTTTCTTCTTAAAAGATTTTATCAGTTATAACAGCTTATTTTTTAAAATGGCGTTTTAAAAAAGTTTAAACCCATATAGAATTTATTTTATGATGATAAAATATCTGAGTTTATTTCTCCTAAATAAGTAAAATAAGTTGTTTAATGATTCATTCCAGTAATAATTAAAACCTTTCTATTTATTATGTCAAATTTTATACACCTACAAGGTTCCATTTAGGCTCTGTTTCTTCTAGTCCTACTCATGCTCCTTCTGTTAGTTCTTGGAAAACCTGACTGAATGATTCTTTTGGCATGGACTGAAGTCACTCTGTAGTGTTCAGGTGATTGCTGGGCATTTAAGGAGGGTCCAAAATGACTTTGTTCATATGACTGGTGCTTAGCAGGGATGGTTGGGATATTAAGCTGTTGTTCTGGGTTCTTCTTTTTGTTTTTTATTTCATGTAGGTAAAGTACTATATAGACAAAGTTTCTCCAGTGACATTGTCAGACTCGTTAAAGGGCAAATCAGGACTCCCAGAGGGAGGTGGCAGAAGCTGTCAGGCCAGTTAAGATCTCATCCCATCCTGACGTCAGCCTTTAGTCCTGGGTCTGAAGTTCGAAATGCAGACTGCATGGCACATCATAGGAAACAACCAACCAAATGAAAAGGTGCCCCACAGAATGAGAGAAAATATTTGCAAATCATATATTTCACAAGGGGTTATTATCCAAATTAGATGAGGAATTTCTATAACTCAGCAGGAAAATTCCCCAAATGACGTGGTTAAAAATAGACAAAGGACCCGAATATCCATTAAAAATATTTTTCTTATTTTATTAGTTGGTTCAATTTGTTGTTTCTTTTGCACTTTTCCACCCAGCCTACAACCTGCCTCCCTCTACCACAGTCATTCCCCACCCTGTTGTCCATGTCCGTGGGGCGTTCATACATGTTCCTTACTACTACCTACCCCTTCTTTCCATCTTTTTCCCCCTCCCACTTGACCTCTTGTCTCCTTCAGTCTGTTCCATGTTTCCATGCCTGTGGTTCTATTTTGCTTGTTAGTGTATTTTGTTCATTGGGTACCTCTTATAGATGAGATGATATGGTATTTGTCTATCAGTGCCAGGCTTATTTCACTTAGCATAATGCTCCCAGTTCCATCCAAGCTGTGAGGAAGGGTAGGAATTCCTTCCTTTTTTCTGGGTCAAAACTAACAACAACAACAACAACAACAACAACAACAACAACCACAAAAGGCAGTTCTGTTTTTAGGTTTTTAAAGACATTTCATACTCATTTCCACAGTGGCTACTCCAGTCAGTATTCCCACCAACAGTGGACTAGGGTTCCCTTTTCTCCACAACCTCCCCAGCATTTGTTTGTTGATTTATTAGTGATGGCCATTCTGACAGGTGTGAGGTGGTATCTCATTGTGGTTTTAACTTGCACCTCTGATGGCTAGTGGTGTTGAGCATCTTTTGGTATGTCTATGTTCACAGCAGTGCTATTTATGAGGGTGTGGCAAAGTCAAATTACAGATCAGCAGGTGGGATGAGAGATTGTATTTGTTTTGTGGAAATACAGTTGTTCCCATCTCCAAAACAGCATGCTCTCAGTTTTATTCTGATTGAGTTGAATGTAGAGATCATTTTGAAATGAATAACATCTTAACAATTTTGAATTTTCTAGTTCCTGTACATGATATATCCAACTACGTAGGTGGTTAAAAACTTAATTCTCAGAAGATTTGTAGTTTTTAGATTAGGGATGTTGCTCATCTTTTCCTAAGTATTTATATTTTCAGATGCTATTATAAAAGGTGCTTAAATTGTTTTTATTTTCCAGTTGTTGTTGATGCTAATATATATAAGTGCAATTGAATAATTTTTTAGACCATGAGTTTTACAAACTCACTAAATTCACTTACTAATTCTAGTAATCTCTGAAGGTTCCTTAGTGTTTCTGTGACATAATCATGTCTACAGAGAAGGATGGTTCATTTCTTAGGAGATAGAGGAGTACTTAGGTTATCAATTTCTTTGAGTCATTTCAGCAGGTTGTGTTTTTCCTATACTTTACCTATTTCCTCTGTTATCAAATTCACTGAGTTAGCATTTTCCATAATTATAATTGCTTATTCTTTTAATTTTATTTCTATGCATTAAGTTTATTTTTGACTTCACATGGAAGATTTTATTTTCAATCCATAGCCCACAGTAGACTGTAAGTGCCCTTGTAGTTTCCCTGAGATAAGGGGGTAAATGGTTCCAGACTCATTTACACAGAATGAGTTGATTTTGAGAATCCTAATTTTATTTTACTTTTTCTACATTGTGTTTTCTTTTTTAAAAATTAAGTTTATTGGGGTGACTATTTAATAAGATGGTATAGGTTTTAAGTGTACATTTCTATGATACATGTTCTGTTTATTGCTTTTAGTGGTCACTACCCAAAGTGAAATCTTCTTTTTTTAAATATAGATTTTATTTATTTATTTTTAGAGAGAGGGGAAGGGATAAAGAAAGAGAGGGAGAGCAACATCAATCAGTTGCCTCCCATACCTCCCCAAACAGTTACATGGTCCTCAATGAAGTCTTGTGCCCTGACTGAGAATAGAACTGGGGAACTTTCATTTTGTGGAATGACACCCAACCCACTGAGACATAGTGATCAGGGTTAAAGTCAAATGCTTTGTCTCCATGTCTTTGGCCCCCTTTACCCTGTATGATACATCTGTATGATGTTCATCTGCTTTTTTTTTCTGATATTAATATTTTGGCTTTTCTCTCTTTTCTCTATAGGTACCAACTTTCGGCTGTTTTGCTTTTCTTTGCTTCTATTTTATTGATTTTTCAAAATCTTCTTACTATGTCTTCCCATAACATATTTCTGTATAAATTGTTTCCATTTGATTAGGGAGCTTTATTATGCTACTTTGTGCTCTTGGGAATGACCTTCTTACATCACCTATTGTGACAGGACATAGCTGAACAGCAGCCATTTTCAGACAGCAGCCATTCCCAGATAAACAGTTATCTCAAGATCGTACGCTAACCCCCACTTTCTGCTTCTGTATGCTCGCTTTCAGAAGCTGCACTCCTTCCCCCTCCTCCTTCTGCCTTTGTAACAAGAATATAAGCAGCCCCAGACTAGGCTCGGGGCCCAGAATTTGGAGACGATGTTCTCTGGGTCTGCATGCATGAATAAAACTCCACTCCGCAAACCCCAAAGCCATTTGAGTCATCTTTTCTGTAACACTATGACATAAAGGGCACTTGTGATGCTATTAAATTGTGTCTGCATGAAAATCCAATGACCTCCAGTAGTTTTCTTTCCAATGAGCTGCATGGGATCCCTGGATTAGAGAATTACTGAATCTCTAATTCAAGTTTTGAAGACAGGATGTTGGGATTAGGCTTCTGCCAAAGTCTCCAGGCTTCAAATATTCATGTAGTAGACCCTTCTGAGAACATCTGAGCACTAGCATTATGGGGTCCCAATGACATTGCATGAAGAACTTCCCATTTAAATTCCCCAGAGTGAGGGTTCTTTCTTGCTATATACTAGGATTAGAGAGTGATAGTAATGTATTAAGTAGGATTTGTAGAATTCTCTAATGGTCAGGGACCATGTTATTTCCATATATTTGCCAGATTGGTGTAGGCTTGGTATTTTGGCTAGATTGAGAGTTATAGTTGACTAAAAATGTTTACCATAGCTCCCACATTTTCCCAAAATTCTTCCTTTAAGAAACTCTTATGATGTTGTCAATGTAACAGCTTAATTATTTAGAGTATGTTCTTATCTAAATTTCCTTTCCAAACATGAAAGTAGATATGGCTTATAGAGAATTACTATGGATTATTGCATATTTTGAGGCAACATCTATATCAGTTAATATTTGCAGTGCATGATTCTTATTAGAGCATATAAATTCATCTTCAGGGCTATTGTAATCATGGTCGGATCTGGCAAATATCTGTCATTCAGATAAACAGAAAGCATTAGCAGTTCGTTGCATTAAGCTGGAAAGAATGTGGAGAATTGAACCTATGCATGTATTTGCTCTCCAGTTCTGAGTCCTAATTTAGTCCAGAGTAATCTTATCATATCAGACAGTTCTTCTAAATCAAGGATATCTTCTCCAAATTTTGCCTCTTAACCAGAAGAACAGTGCTTAGATGTACCCTTTAAATCTTAGAAGTAATGTGTATAACACTTGGGGTTACTAGATTTCATCCATTTCTTTGTTAAGCTGGAAACCACCAACTTTTGATGGGCTTAGCACATAATTAAAATCTTCAGGTGGTTCAGATAGGTATTTAATGTCTCCTTATCTAAGGCCCTTAGGACAATATATGTGGACATGGAGATGCTCAGTGGAGCCACAGTAAACCATCCTAGGGAAATTATGGTGGAAGCCATCACAGACTTGATGTAGAGGCAGGCTCCTGTTGGAAAATAATTCATTTCTCGTGGCAAGTTACTCATTTGATAGTAGGCTGAAAGGAAAGAACTGAATTAATAGACTAGAAATCATTGTGATTCAGCTGAAATGGGTTGAAGCCTTCAGAACTACACAACTGTGATCACTTGTCCATTCAATAGTTGAAATATCAACTTCAATAAATTCCCCAAGCCCCCACTTCTCTGTCTCTGAGCTCTGGGCCTCTAACACCTAGCAGGTGCATCCAAACTTTTGACATCTCTGGGCCACACTGGAAAAAGAATTGTCTTGGGCCATATATTAAATACACAAACACTAGTGCAAATTGATGCACAAAGAAAAAAAAGGATTTAAGTAAATTTATGTTTTTGTGTTGGGCTGCATTCATAGTCATCCTGGGCCTAATGTGGTCTGCCAACGGCTGGTTGGACACTCCTGGCAGTAAGGACGTTGTTTTCTAGGGATATGGCTGATAAAGGGACCCAACACTGGTTCTTTCTTCATTTGGGCTTAAATAATGTTTTCCTTACTAAAGATTTCTTGAAATGAAACCCATAAATTCTGATTCACTTTATATATTTTTTCTTTTCAAATAAAAGGCTTTTCATCTATTTGTCTGTGTGTTATTCTTTCTTGGCAAGACCCAAATCTTTTTCTCTGAGGATCATTCTAGGGGAGAAAACTGTCGTTACTTCATTTGAATTTGTTCTAAATATTCTAATAAACTAATCTATAATGACCTTACATTTTGTTTTCTTTAAAACAGAAAGGATATAAAAAGCCAGAGAGGGTGGGTGTGCCCGTAAATGTGCAAGAATTATTTTTCTGATAAAAATACCTGAGAGATTTCTGGAAACTCAACTTTCTGCCTAAGCTGAAGTTTATCTTCATCTGGTATCTGTTTCTTTAGATCTTTCCTTGTTATGTTTTACTTCGCAAAGAAATCTGTCATTACTTGTAGAAACTTGTGTAAGTTGCCAATTTTCTCAGATGAAGTTGGGGAGAGGAAGAGACATACTTTTAATTAGGGAAAAGGTGTCTTTAGGGATATGCTGTTTGAGTGACTAAAAGGCTGAAGAATTCTACTACCTGGGAGAACGCCTAGTCATTAGCTATTTGAGGAAGATAAATCCCAGCATTTGTCTTGTTAGCTACAGAGATTAATCGTCAGAGACACAAGTGCTATCCTAAGTCCTCATAGGAAAGTACTTTTTGTTTACCTTACCACAATTGCCTGAGGAGAAGTTCATTCCAATAACTAATTTCAGTGTTTTAAAATTTCTGGGGTTTTTGTTTTGGCAAAGAATGGATTTGGCCAATTTAATTTCCACAAATTCGGCCAGTTTTTACATAGCCATGAGAACACAGCAGCTTTGTTTTTCTTTGAAGAAATTTTCTCTCCAGGTGAGAGTGTTCAAGTATTTTACAAGTAAATATTTAATTTTCATTTAAGTGTTTTTGTATCCTAGATATCTGTGTTGGATACTGCAACCCTTGTCTGAAAGATTGAGGTGATGGGGAGTCTGTGTGGCAACATGGGAAGTGTGGCCCTGTGAAAGTATTTCCTTATCTACTGATCCCTATACATTACTCAGTGTTCCATGGTCACACATAGATGCATGAGGTACCCACAGTCACTGCCAATGAAAGAAGCACTGATTTTAAAGCCTAAGGGAAAAGCCTGAGGTGAGATAACTCACCTTAGAACAACTAAGTTGTCTAGCAAAGTTGTCTCAGTTTGTTGAGATGTCTTAGAACAACTCAAATTCATACAACATATTTAAATGTTGCTAATATCTTAAATGCTCATATTTTCATTGGAAATCATCTGAATTAAGAAAGTTAAGCTAGCAAAATAAGGAAATGACAAAAAAATAGGAAATGTGTTTGGTTTCTAGCATTAGAGCCTGCCAGGTGTTTCTTGTTTGTTTTGTTAAATAACAAAGAGAAACATGGAATGCATTTGAAATAAACTAATGGGTTCATAGTCTTGGTTCATGGGCTATTATATTTTACATGGTAAATTAACATTTCTAATTATTCTAAGAACTTTAAATCAGAGATTTTATGATACATCATCTGTATATTGCATTGTGTGTTCCACACCAGAGTCACATCTCTTTCTGTCACCATATGTTTTACCCCCTTTACCCTTTAGTACCCTCCCTCCTTCCCTCTGGAGTAACCACCCTTCTTTTGTCTGTGTCTGTGAGTTTTTGTTTGTTTTCTTCCTTGTTTATGTGTTGCTTTCAGTTTTCTTTCTCACATGTGAGTGAAATCATATGGTCCTTGATTTTTTCTGTCAGACTTATTTCACTTAGTAGAATCTTGTGGTCCATCCACATTTTCGTAATTGCAGGGTTTCATCTTTTCTCATGGCAGAGTAGGATTGTGTGTGTGTCCCGCATCTCCTTTATCCAGCCACCTACTAAGGGACACTTTGGTTGTTTTCATGCCTTGGTCACCATGAATAAGGCTGCAATGAACACAGGGGTGCATATATCTTATGTCATTCCCCACACTTAATTTGAAAATAATGAGAGAATTTAAAATGGTAACATAGTAAGTGTGTTAAAATAAGGAGAAATAAAGGCCAATTCTATTTTAGAAGCTTGATATGAGATTTTGGAGTTTTTATTTTGAAATGTTTAAATTATACTTTACATTCAATATTATTCTGTACTAGTTTCAGGGCTATAGCAGAGTGGGCACACAATCATATATTCCACAATGTGTTCCCCTCGATACTTAAAGAACTGACCTGGCCCCATATACAGTTATTACAATATTACTGACCACATTTTCCATGTGGGATTTTGATTCTGATCTGGAAGTTTGATATATGTGTGTGTCTTCAAAACTGAAATTCATAGACACAGAAAACACTATGGTGGTAAGCACAGGAAATGTAGGTGTTAGTAATGAAGGGTAGAGGGGACCAAATCTTCGGTGATGGAAGATGATTTGTATTTGGGTGATAGCCTTACAGTGCGATATACAGATCATGTATTATAGAAATGTACACTTGAAACAAGTATGATTTTACTAACTAATGTCATCCCAATAAATTTAATAAAAAATTAGCACAACAACCCATATTGGTACAATTTAAAAGAAAGCTGTTTTCAGGGCAGTGCCTTTTATTATCACTTATAGAGTAATAGAACTGTAATTTTAAAGTACTTTAGAGGGTATTTTTGTTCCTATGGAATTTTAATTTATCTTTTTAAAAAACCATATGGTTACAAAACTATGTTAAATAATGTTTTTTAAATAGAGAAGTGTTAACTTAGCAGTGTAAGTTGAAGTCTAATAATATTATTTGTGAGTTTTTATAGTATTGGATCTTTGATGACTTAAACAACAGACAATAGATTATATACCCAGTTTTTACATCTAAATAATTTAACTGGATAGTAGGAGATTTATTCTGGAGAAATCTAATATTGATGATTAGGAAGAGTAAGGGCTCTAGAGAGATCCTGCATAAAGTAAGGAGTGAGAGAAAGAGAATTGGATATAGACTACCTTATACCCTCATGCTCTCCAATAGGTGTGTCTTTATCAGAGTACAGCTTCAATAATGGCAGAGCGCCTGAATAAACTGGAAGCAGCAACATGAATGAGGCATGTAGAATGGTCCTCACAGCTGGCTTCTAAAGAAGGCTCAACCTTTCAGCACGTCCTCCCTCTGTACCCCACCAAATGTATGGGAATGGAATCAGCTTGTCTATCTTTGAAATTATGTGATGTAAATTTCCTCTGCAATGAATAAAGAAAAAATTTAGGTTTGTAAGTATAGTTGAAAAATTATCCTTTGTATCTTAATTTTGTCCTTCACCATCAGATGTAGGGGAATCCAAGGAATCAAATTTCAAGAAAATTTTCTTTGCTTTTCTTTATTAAACTGTGCTGTGTTTATTTCTTATGGAGTCTTAAGATGCCTCCCGAGTGTACCCTAGAAGATCTCTGGAGATCAGGCTTCTAACACGTTCTCAAGAAAGGTAATTTTTCTGAAGAAGACTTTTTAAAATACTACTAATCTCACTACTTATCATATTAATATATTCTTATTACTTGTGGATTTTATTTCTTAAATATAATTTCTTTTTTTCTGATTGGATCTTTTTTTTCTTTCATTTTATGCTATTCAACTCTTCCTATGATGTATGGATGCCACTTTTCCCCTGTTATTCTGCTTGCTTCTAGTCTAAATACATTCCATCACAAGTGAATACTACTACTCATGTGTAATCAAATAGATAATTCCTGAGACATACAATCTTATCCTATGCCCAAATAAGGGTTCATAAATTATAATATTCTTTTTATCCTTGGCCTATGTCTATAATTCTTACCACATTGACAAAGATCCAGTTGATTCCTTGAGATACAATGTTGACAGTGAAGCATTGAAGAACATTAATGATAGCTATCATTTATTGAAGCTTTACTGGGTGCCAGTCTGTATACTAGGTATTTACTTGTAATAAAACAACAACCCAAAAGGCAGGTTCTATGGGTATCCCCATTGTGAAAAGGATGAAAACGAGGCACAGAAAGGTTTTTAGGTTGCCCAGGGTCACATAGTAGTAAGTGGAAAAGCTGGTATTTGAACACAGGCAATGCATCTCCAGAGTCCATGTGATTCAGCACTGTGCTACACTCGCCCATGAAAGGGTGTTTTGGGTATTAAATAAGTATACAGTGAACAGAATAACTTGTAATCAGTATTTGGTCTCTGTAATTATTAAATCCCACTTAACCAGTTGGTAGCCTTTTTTAAGGAACAGCTATAGGCTTGGGTATTTCCATTTTGTGATAACAATATGAAAAAGCCAGTAGAATAGAATGTAAGATAGGGTCACAAAAGAGTGCCATGGAAGGTAAGACTGGACAAGGTTTCTGAGATCATCTAGTTCCAAACCTTTGTCTTTCAAAGAGCAAACTGAGACAGTCTTATAATTACATTTAGAAATGACTCAACCCCATGCCTTCTTCTAAAGAGCAAACTGAGGCAGAGATGCAGTTACATTTAGAAATGCCTCAACCCCATGCCTTTTTACACTGACCTTGGGCTCTTCCCTTGAGTATGCTGATTTTTGGAACCTGGGCACCAAAGCTCCATTTCGGAGCACTCTCAGTACCTTGGAAGAATTATAAATATAACCATGTCTCATTGTCTTGTACCACTCTTTTCAGTGCCTGTGTTCTTGTTCCTCAATACCTGGGTCACCCCAAGAGTTTTGAAAAAAATAATACCCGCTGGTAACATAAGAGTTCATGATAGTCATGAGTCAATGAAGTTCAATGATATTTGGTGAAAATTTAAATAGTGTCTCTGTGTTAAGGGTTGTAGGATAGACAAGGATTATATGGAGAGAATTACAACTTCATCAAATGCTGATAGTGAAAAAAGAAAAAGAAAGAAAAATTGCTGACACTCACAGAGTCCAACTGAGTAATTGCTTTAGGGATCAATGTGCTAATTATGTCATGGTTGATGTATTTCATTCTGTGGAAATTTAATGAGAGATCCATGAAGACTGAGCATCCTTTGAGACATAAAGGACCGAATACCCATAGCAAATTATCATAATATTAAGTGAGTTATTATTCCAAAAGAGACATTATTTTTGGTGCTACATCAATTATATTATAAAGGTCCTCACCACAGATACTACCAGCTCAGAGGACTTACTTCCTGCCACTTTTTTTGGATATTTTTTTTTTTTTGCCACCAGCAGAGAGTAAGTCATTGCTGACTTGTGTGCCCAGGACTGGCAGTTGAATAACGGTCTATTAAAGACACAACTGGCTGTGGGCCTTTGATATTTTTTTTCTGTTGACAATCCACGAAGATTTAGTAGGAGAATCTCTGACTTGTAGCCTAAACAAAAACATCCTGGGAGAAACAGAATTGTCAAGGGAATGTACAATATAATATTAAGAAGACGAACACATAGGTCTTCACCAAACATTTATTGTGTGTAAACCGCTGTAGAAGATACAATAATGAATATGTACTCCAAGTTGTCATGGATGTATTCTGAATGTGTTTACGATTTCATTACAGGTCCCTTCTCCTGACCTCTCATTCCAGAAACAGGCTTTAGAGAAGACTAAATGGGACATAGTAACAATGTGACAGAATTTGTCCTCCTGGGCCTCACTCAGGATCCTGGGGGCCAAAAAGCATTATTTGTCATATTTTTACTCATTTACATTGTGACAATGGTGGGCAACCTGCTCATTGTGGTGACTGTTCTTGCCAGCCCTTCCCTGGACTCCCCCATGTACCTCTTCCTTATCTATCTGTCACTCATGGATGCAGCGTATTCCACTGCCATTTCACCCAAATTGATCATAGACTTACTCTGTGGTCAAAAGACAATTTCCTTCTCAGCTTGCCTGGGACAGCTCTTTCTAGGACACCTTTTTGGAGGTGCCGAGATCTTCCTTCTGGTGGCCATGGCCTATGATCGCTATGTGGCCATCTGTAAGCCACTGCACTACATAACCATCATGAATAGACAGGTTTGCATTCTACTTTTGGCAGTGGTCTGGGCTGGAGGTTTTGTGCATTCTGTGGTCCAGATTCTCTTTGTGTACAACCTCCCCTTTTGTGGCCCCAATGTCATTGATCACTTTGTCTGTGACATGTACCCACTATTAGAACTTGCCTGCACTGACACCTACTTCTTAGGCATCACTGTAGTTGCCAATGGTGGAGCAATCTGTATGGTCATCTTTACTTGTCTACTAATATCTTATGGAGTCATCCTAAGTTCCCTTAAGACTCACAGTCGGGAAGGGAGGCTCAAAGCCCTGTCTACCTGTGGTTCCCACATCATGGTGGTTATTCTCTTTTTTGTTCCCTGCATTTTTACATATGTTAGACCTGTTTCTAACTTCCCCATTGATAAATTCATAACTGTGACTTATACTGTTATTACTCCCATGTTGAATCCTCTAATATACACTTTGAGAAATTCAGAAATGACAAATGCTATGAAAAAACTGTGGTGTAAGAAGTTAGCTATAGATAGAATGAGAATGTGTCATTCATATTGAATGTACTTGGTACTAATTCTGAAGCAACTAAGGCAGTACATTCCAAGAATGGATGAGTTAGTCAACTCAATGAGTTCTCCTGGAATGCTTTTCTTTATTTATACAGAGGTATCAAATTAGAAGAAATTATTTTTTAAGGGTAGAATCAATGTAATACAGACATTCTGAAGGATAACTAAAAAGGCACAAGTATTTTTGTTAATATTAGGGAAAAGAAACTAAATTCAACTTGTAACTATTTTTTATTGTTCAGTTACAGTTGTCCTGATATTTTCCCCATTGATCTCTCCTTCCCTGTACCACCAACCCTCACCTCCTACAGTCAATGCCCTCTTATTGTCCATGACCATGAGTTCCTTATTATTATTTTTTGGCGTGACCCTACCCCTTTTCCTTGTTAGCCCCTTACCTCCTCCAATCTGGTCATTGTCAGTTCGTTCTTTATTGTTTATATTGAAATGGGCTTTAGAAGTTTTTTTTTTCCTTAGAAAGGTGAAAAACAAGCCACATTTGAAAATTTGTTTTATTGAAAATAATGAGAAAACAATTTTGCTAATATTTAGAACAAATTTCTGGGGTTTAGACATTGGATTTTATTTACTAATTTTTTATTGTTGTTCAAGTACAGTTGTCTCCATTTTCACCCCACCATACTTCCTTGCCCCACCCATCTTCACCTCCCAACCTCAAATCTACACCTTTTGGGTTTGTCTATGTGTCCTTCATACATGTTCTTCAATGGCTCTTCCCCTATTTTCCCCAGCATCCCTCTCCTCTCTCCCATCTGGTTCCTTTCAGTTTGTTCTTTATTTCAACATTTTAATGTGTGTTACTGTATGCATAGAATACATTTTTGCAGCTGCCTTAAGCATTTTGTCTTCAAGATTACTTCTGTTTCTCATTTTGATGCCTGTGCATTTGAAGTTCAGGATGTTTAGATGGGAGATGATACCATATTTGGTTAAATGCACAATCATGGAACAGTTCTGTTAGATGGGATGCTGGATATATTCAGAGATTGGTATGAACCCAAATGGGACAATGAAAACAGATTGTAGCTGTTGACTGAGTACAGAATACCATACTAATCCAAGTGGTAAACATATTTTCATGCTTTTCCTCCCTAGTTATTATGTGCTTTTTTGCCATTTTCAAAGACTAGATAAAGCTTATTTTGACTTCATGATACTGAAGATTGGGTAAAGAAACGCATTATTTTGCAGAGCAATGTGTTCCCTAAAAGTTGCATTCAAGTTCAATACTTTATAGACAATAATTGTTTGTTTTTATATAAACAGAATTTTGGTTTTCAATCTTATCTTAAAAATTTTTTTTTCTCAGCATGTAGCCCCTAAAGAACATCACCAACTAGGAAGAAGATGGAATTAATTTCACTGTGTTGTAGGAACATCATCTATGTTTTATAAGTTTTTTCCTAGCTAACAATAAATAGAACATTTTTATTTTAAAATTTTGTTACTTTTTTTTCGTGCATACCAATAATATATGCAATATATACCCAGAACGCAATCAATATTGAAATTACCTGTGTATACTATCCCTCTCCCTCTTTCCAGAGGTAATCCCAATGTTGATTTTTTTATTTATCATGGTTAAAAATAGTTTAACTACATATGTATGTATCCTTAAGTTATAGAGTGTTCAATTTCATATTCCTTACATTTATTAAAATTATGCTACATAGGACAAAGTTTTCTTTTATCCACAATGTTGACTTCCTAAATTCAAGCATGTTGCTGCATGTCTCTGTAGTCCCACCAGCTCCCTGCTGTGTATTATGCCATGTGTAAATATATACTATATGTTATGAACCCATTTGGCCAGTGTGCTACTCTGTCCTGCTATCGACATCCTGAAAGAAATTACTTTGTGTTAAGTGGGCTGTTTGCATGTTCACTTTTATGGTTGGTTACAACTTCCTCCTAAAGATGTATTATCAGTTATACTCCTGTTTGTGTTTATATGTGTGCATTTGTGTGTGCGAGTGTGTGAGGAATTTAAATGTACTTTTCAAAGAGCTTTCTGTTGTGATAAAACCAAGTTTTTCAATACATTTTTCAAAAAATGCAACCTACTTTCCTAATTTGATATGTCTTATTTAAGATAAAGCCCAACTTGTGTACCTATTTCTAGATTCTTTTCTTTTGATTGATTTATTATTCCTAAGACAATACTACATTATTTTAGGTCATGTATGTAGCTTTTGATATCTGTTATGAGTGGTACTACACAATAGTGTAATTAAAAATAATGCTTTCTCTTTTCAACAACTGTATTTTACATAATTATTAGAATAATTTCAGGGGTCTTAGAAACATACTAAGATTTTGACAGACAGTATGTTAAATGTCTATTTAATTTAGAAAAGAATCGATGTCTTGATCACATTGAATCATTGTTTCTAGGAACATGAAAATCTCAGTATTTATTTAGGTTCTTAAGATTCAATTAACTTTTGGAATATTGCTGAGAAGTAATGGTATCAATGACTTTTCTTTCCAATATCTTTCTAATATTTTATATCACATTTCTCACTTTATATTACTTAGCATAGGAAAAAATGATATAATAACTGTGAGTAGATGAGCCCTGGATTTATTCTTGGCTTTAATGGGCATGCCTGTGGTATTTCTCTATAACAATGTGTTCATTAAAATTTATCATCTCAAGTGTTCTCCAAGAGACAGATGTCACTCAATAGAAACAACTGGAAACTCTTCACAAAGAGTTTACAAGATTAAAGAATTTTAAAAAATGGTGAAGTACTTGGGACTAGCAACAGTGGGATGTCATTACTACTCCACTTATGAAGGAGAAATAGAATAGATATGTTTTCAGAACATGGGAAGGACTGTAATAGAGAAAGAAGCTCTGCCTGGAGGTAGCGAGACAGCTGTTTCCAAACTGGCTCATGAGGTAAATTGGCAGAGGAATTAACACCTTGATTTCTCTTCACTGTCTGATCTCCTGTTATTTCCTTCCATTAGCTGAAGTTAAAACATTTGATGACTGTTTTAGTGGTCAGTTTATAAGGCCCAGAATAAAGTCGAAAGATTAGAGTTGGATCTACAGGAGCAAATGTAGCATATCCATAACGCCCAAACTTTTTTGATTCTGCTATTCACTTATACTTTGGATGGAAAGTAAAACTCTGTCCCCAACACAAGAAACATAAAAAGTCCCTTTATCTTCCACATAATCAATTGATTTTAGCTCAGACATACTCAGACTTCAAGCCTAATTGAAATATGAACCACCAATGTTCTTCATGTGAAGTAGAAGAGGGAGGAAAGATAAAGAGATAGAGAAATGGTTACATAAAATAAAACATCCACTTCAGACTAAGGTTTTAGATCTTGTCATGTGACCAAAGGTAACAATCGACTTCTCAACACTAATTTTGTATTCCTTTCACTTTCTGCCAATTTCTTGGCTATTCAGAGACTATTACCCAGTTGTGTGATTGACACCTTAATTATCATGGGAGTCAAATCCATAGTGGTTCTGTTTTGTTGTTTTCCCCCCTGTTTCTCATTACTGTCTACTGGGCATAAGAGTAAAAGGAGACATTATATTTCTTTCCTTCATTTGTGTGTGGCAACCCATGTTCTATTATTAATTAGGACCAAACACTCAACTCAATACAGGGGTCTTCCTGTTCCATGATCCTGGGGACCCCAACATAACCATGGACATTTTCCATTGAAAACCTAATGGAAG
Source organism: Phyllostomus hastatus (assembly GCF_019186645.2). Classification (NCBI taxonomy): domain Eukaryota; kingdom Metazoa; phylum Chordata; class Mammalia; order Chiroptera; family Phyllostomidae; genus Phyllostomus; species Phyllostomus hastatus. Next base: position 29,771,483 of record NW_025334037.1, read on the forward strand.
GATGACTGTGTTCATTGGTACAAGTATTCCTCTGTGGGCAGTAGGGCTTTCAAACATACCAAGTTCAAACTTCCAAGTAACTGAATCAAAGATACCTTAGGTGGGTTATTATGTGTAATAGGTGTAAGAATGATGAAGGTCATTTGATTCAGTAACTTTTATCTGTTCTTAGTACTATAGGAGAGATGGCCTGATGTAAGTATAGGTGCAGCTGAAGTGTATACCTATCATTTAGGATAAGAAATCCACATTGTTTTGTGCTGTCTTTTGTCTCAAGTGGCACTGTCAGAGAAACTTCACCATCCCATTTCATTATTTTAGCTGAGTAATGGGGAAACTTGTAAGACCACTGACATAGACTAGTTATGTTAAAATATTCAAAGAACTGATGAGAAGTATGTGTAAAGAGCTGAAGGAAAAGACCATAAAACTATGTTTTAACAGTAAGTGACTTATATCAATAAACATGAAAATTATGAAAAAGAACACAAATAAATTATGGACCATAATTGAAATAAGAAATCTGCTAAAGTGGCTCAATAGTAGATCTGAGCAAGAGGAGAAAGTCAGTGAAGGTGAGGATAGTTCACTGAGATGATCCTGTTAAGGGAACTGGTACACAGAGATGTTCTGAACCCCCTTTGTTGAATATTAATTTATGATAGAGACTTGGGTTTATTTCTAGGCTCTTTATTCTGTCCCATTGGTCTATGTGTCTGTTCTTATGCCAGTACCAGGCTGTTTTGATTACAGTGGCCTTGTAATACAGTTAGATATCAGGTATTGTGATCCTTCCTGCTTTACTCTTCTTTCTCAAAATTGCTGCAGCTATTTGGGGTCATTTATGGTTCAATATGAATTTTTGTAGTGTTTGTTCTATATCTGTGATATATGCTATTGATACTTTAATAGGTATTGAGTTGAATCTGTAAATTGCTTTGGATTGTATGGACATTTTATGATGTTAATTCTTCTAATCCATGACCACAGTATATGTTTCCATTTTTTTGTGTCTTTCCTAATTTGTTTCTTCAGTGTTGTGTAGTTGTGTGAGTACAGTCTTTTACCTCCTTGGTTAGGTTTATTCCTAGGTGTTTTATTTTTCTTGTTGCTATATCAAATGGACTTTATTCCTGGTTTCTGTTTCTTCTTTTTCATTGTTGGTGTACAAAAGTGAGTTTGATTTCTGAATCTTGAGTTTGTATCCTGATGTTTTGTCAAATTCATTTATTATGTCCAGCAGTTTTTTGGTGGGGTCTGTAGGATGTTATATGTACACTCTCATGTCATTTAAAACAATGATGGTTTTGCTTCCTCCTTTCCAAAATTGATGCCTTTTATTTTTTTCCCTGATTTTTGTACCTTGAAATTCCAATAGTATGTTGAATAGAAGTGGTGAAAGTGGACAACCTTGTCTTGGCCCTGTTCTTAGTGGGAAAATTTTCAGTTTTTGTCCATTCAGTATGGTGATGGCTATAGGTCTCTCATATATGGCCTTTATTACGTTGAGGAATGCTCCCTGTATTCCCACTTGGCTGAGTGTTTTTATCATAAATGGGTGCTGTACGTCATCAATCACATTTTCCACATCTATTGATATGATCACTTGATTTTTATATTTGCTTTTATGTGATGTATTACCTTTATTTATTACAATATTGACTTTCAAATATTGTAATCCTACTTCATCATGGTGTATGATCTTTTGAATGCTTTGCTGGATGCGGTTTGCCAATATTTTGTTGAGGATAGCAGTGTCTATGTTCATCAGCAATATAGGCCTGAAGTTTTCTTTCTTTGTTGTGTCTTTATCTGGTTTGGGGATTAGGATGATGCTGGCTTCATAAAAAGAGTTTGGGAGGCTGCCATTTTCTTGGATTTTTTTGGAATAGTCTGTAAAAATAGGGTTAGCTCTTAAATAATTTGTAGAATTCTCCCATGAAACCATCAGGTCCAGGTCTTTTGTGGTCTGGCAATTTTTTGATTACTACTTCAATATTGTCATCTGTTATTGGTCTGTTCAGGCTTTCTGCTTCTTCTTCATTGAGTTTTGGAAGATTATATTTTTCTAGAAATTTGTCCATTTCCCCTAGATTTTCAAATTTCTTGACATATAGTTCTTCATAGTAATTTCTTACAATCCTTTATTTTTCTGTAGTATCAGTTGTAATCTCTCCTGTTTCATTTGTCATTGTGTTGATTTTGGTTCTCTCTTTTTTCATTGATTAGTCTGCTTTAAGTCTTGTCAATTTTTTTTATCTTTTCATGGAACCAGCTCCTGGATTTATTGATCCTGAGAATTATGCTTGTAGTCTCTATGTTGTTTAGTTCTGCTTTGATGTTGGTTATTTCCTTCCTTCTACTTGCTGTGGACTATTTTTGTTGTTCTTTGAGTTCTTGTAGGTGTAGGATTAGGTTGTTTATTTGAAATGTTCCTATGTTTTTAGGTAGGCCTGTATCACTATGAACTTCCTTCTTAGGACTGCCTTCACTGCTAGCCTTATGGGAGCTCCCTTGTATGTGACTTTCTGTTTCTCCCTTGCCACCTTTAAGATTCTCTCTTTGTCTTGGAATTTTCCCATTTTAATTATGATGTGTCTTGAAGTGGGCCTCTTTGGGTTCCTCTTGATGAAGACTCTCTGTGTTTCCTGGATTTGTGTGACTTTTTCTCTCTTCAAATTAGGGAAGTTTTCCATCATTACTTTTTCAAATAGGTATTCTATCCCTTGCTCTTCTCCTCCTAGTATTCCTGATACATGGCAATTATTCCATTTCTTGTTTTTCTGCATTTCCCCTACCACCTGTTCGTTCTTTCTGAGTCTCTTTTGCTTTTCTTGCTCTATCTGGGTGTTTTTTTCTACCTTGTCTTGCAGCTCACTGATTCCAGCCTCTGCTTCATCTAGCCTGCTTGTAATTCCTTCTAATGTGTCTTTTATTGATGAGATTTTATTGTTCATTTCTTCCTGGTTTTTGTTTATAGTTTTTATTTCCTTTTTCATGCAGATGTAGTTCTCACTCAGTTCCTTGTAGTTGTTTGAGTTCTCTGAGCATCTTAATTAATTAATTAATTAATTATTTTATTTTAGTCATTGTTCAAGTACATTTTTCTGCCTTTTATTCCCATTCCAGCACCCCACCCCCCATCCAGCCCTCCCCACCTGCCTCCCTTTTCCATGCTCCCTAGTTTTTGTCCATGTGTCCTTTATATTTGTTCCTGTAAACCCTTCCCATTCTCCCCTGAAATTCCCTCCCCTCTCCCCTCTGGTCACTGTCAGCCTGTCCTCTATTTCAGTGTCTTTGACTATATTTTACTTGTTTGTTTGTCTTGTTGTTTAGGTTCCTGTTACAGGTGAGATCATATGGTATTTGTCTTTCACTGCCTGGCTTATTTCACTTAACATAATGCTTTCCAGTTGCATCCATGCTGTTTCAAAGGGTAAGGAGCTCCTTGTTTCTTTCTGCTGCATAAAATTCCATTGTGTAAATGTACCATAGTTTTCTGATCCATTCATTTACTGATGGGCTCCTAGGTTGCTTCCAGCACTTAGCTATTATATATTGTGCTGCTATGAACATTGGGGTGCAAACGTTCTTTTGGATTGGTGTTTCAGGGTTCTTAGGATATAGTCCCAGCAGTGGAATTGCTAGGTCAAAAGGCAGATCCATTTTTAGTTTTCTGAGGAAGTTCTATACTGTTTTCCATAGTGGTTGTACCAGTCTGAAGTCCCACCAACAGTGCAACAGGGTCCCCTTTTCTCCACAACCTCTCCAACACTTGTTGTTTGTTGCTTTGTTTATGATGGCCATTCTAACTGGTGTGAAGTGGTATCTCATTGTGGTTTTAATTTGCATCTCTCTGATAGCTAGCGATATTGAGCATCTTTTCATGTTTCTCTGGATCCTCTGTATATTGTCCTTGGAGAAGTGTCTGTTCAAGTCCTTTTCCTATTTTTTAATTGGGTTGGTTATCTTCTAAGAGTGGAGTCATGTAAGTTCTTTATGTACTTTGGAGATTAAACACTTGTCTGAGCTATCATTGGAAAATATGTTTTCCCATACAGTTGGTTTTCTTTTTATTTTAATACTGTTTTCTTTAGCCATGCAGAAGCTTTTTATTTTGATGAGATCCCATTTGTTTATTCTTTCCTTTATGTCCCTTGCCCTAGGGGACATGTCAGTAAAAATGTTTCTGCGTGAAATATCTGAGATTTTCCTACCTACGTTCTCCTCTAGGACTTTAATGGTGTCACGTGTTATATTTAAGTCTTTTATCTGCCTTGAATTTATTTTTGTGTAAGTTGTAAGTTGGTGCTCGAGTTTCATTTTTTTGGACGTAGCTGTCCAGTTCTCCCAACACCATTTGTTGAAGAAGCTATTTTTACTCCATTTTATGTTCCTACCCTCTTTGTCAAATATTAATTGACTATAGAGACTTGGGTTTATTTCTGGGCTCTCTGTTCTGTTCCATTGGTCCATGTGCCTGTTTTTATGCCAGTAACAAGCTGTTTTAATTACTGTGGCCTTGTAATATAGGTTAGTATCAGGTATTGTGATCCCTCCTACTTTACTCTTCTTTCTCAAAATTGCTTCAGCTATTCAGGGTAATTTATGGTTCCATATAAATTTTTGAAATGTTTGTTTTGTGTCTGTGAAATATGCCATTCGTACTTTAATGGGTATTGCATTAAATGTGTAAATTGCTTTGGGTGGTATGGACATTTTGATGATGTTAATTCTTCCAATCCATGAACATGATATATGTTTCCATTTGTTTGTGTCTTCCTTAATTTCTTTCTTTAGTGTTATGTAGTTTTCTGAATACTACAAAAATTCCTGAATTACTTCTTCGGTTAGGTTTATTCCTAGGTATTTTATTTTTCCTTTTGCTATATCAAATGGGATTTTTTTCTTGATTTCTGCTTCTGCTGTTTCATTGTTGGTGTACAAAAATGCCTTTGATTTCTGGATATTGACTTTGTATCCCGCTGTTTTACCAAATTACATCAAATAGTTTTTTGGCCGAGTCTATAAGATTCTCTATGCACACTATCATGCCATCTGCAAATAATGACAGTTTTGTTTCCTCCTTTCTGATGTGGATGCCTTTTATTTATTTTTTCTTGTCTGATCACTGTGGCTAAAACTTCCAGTACTATATTGAATAGAAGTGGTGAAAGTGGACAGCCTTGTCTTGTTCCTGATCTTAGTGGAAAAGATTTTAGTTTTTGCCCATTGAGTATGATGTTGGCTGTAGGTTTCTCATATATGGCCTTTATTATGTTGACAAATGCTCCCTCTATTCCCACTTTGCTGAGTGTTTTTATCATAAATGGGTGCTGTACCTTATCAAACGTTTTTCCTGCATGTATTGATATGATCATGTGATTTTTGTCTTTGCTTTTGTTTATGTGATGTATTACATTTACTGATTTGTGAATATTGTATCGTCCTTGCATCCCTGGTATGAATCCCACTTGGTCATGGTGTATGATCTTTAATGTATTGCTGGATGCAGTTTGCCAATATTTTTTTGAGGATTTTAGTGGCTATATTTATCAATGATATTGGCCTGAAGTTTTCCTTCTTTGTTGTGCCTTTATCTGGTTTTGGGATTAGGATGATGCTGGCCTCATAAAAAGAGTTTGGGAGTCTCCCATCTTTTTGGATTTTTTGGAATAGTCTGTGAAGGATAGGTGTTAGCTCTTCCTTAAATAGTTTGTAGAATTCTCCTGTGAAACCATCAAGTCCAGGGCTTTTGTGGTTTGGAGTTTTTTTGATTACTCTTTCAATTTCATTTGCTGTTATTGGTCTGTTCAGGCTTTCTGCTTCTTCTTCATTGAGTTTTGGAAGACTGTATTTTTGTAGAAATTTGTCCATTTCACTTAGGTTTTCAAATTTCTTGGTATACAGTTCTTCGTAGTAATTTCTTACAATCCTTTGTATTTCTGTGGTATAAGTTGTAATTGCTCCTCTTTCACTTCTGATTGTGTTTATTTGGGTCTTCTCTCTTTTTTTTTTGATGAACCTGTTTAAATGCTTGTCAATTTTGTTTATCTTTTCAAAAAGAACCATATCCTGTTTTCACTGATTCTAAGAATTGTACTTTTAGTCTCTATGTCATTTAATTCTGCTCTGATCTTGGTTATTTCCTTCATTCTACCTGCTCTGGGCTGTCGTTGTTGTTAGGTTGTTTGTTTGAAATGTTTCTATGTTTTTTAGGTAGTCCTGTATCACTATGAACTTCTCTCTCAGAACTGCCTTTGCTGTTTCCCATAAGTTTTGGTTTGTTGTGAGTTCATTTTCATTTCTTTCCAGAAACTTTTTGATTTCTTCTCTAATTTCATTCTTGACCCATTCATTGTTTAATAGCATGGTATTTAATCTCCATGATTTTGAGTGTTTTGGGTTTTTTTTCCTTGGTGTTGATTTCTAGTTTCAGTCCCTTGTTATCTGAGAAAATTCTTGGTATGATTTCAATTTTCTTGAGTTTGTTGAGGCTTATTATGTGTCCTATCATGTAGTCTATCTTTGAAAATGTTCCATGTGTATTTGAAAAGAAGGTATTTAGTTTCTTTGTGATGGAGGGCTCTATATATACCAGTTAAGTCCATTTGATCTAGGGTATTGTTCAATGCCACAATATCTTTGTTGATATTTTGTTTGGAAGATCTGTCCATTTTTGACAGTTGGGTGTTGTAATCCCCTATTATAATTGTATTGCTGTCAATGTCTTTTTTCAAGTCCTCTAAGATTTTCTTAATGTATTTTGGTGCTCCTATGTTGGGTGCATATATATTTACAATGTTTATGTCCTCTTGGTGGATTCTTCCCTTGAGTATTATGAAGTGACCTTCTGAGTCTCTCTTTATGGCCCTTTTTTGGAAGTCTATTTTCTCTGATATGAGTATTGCTACCCCTGCTTTTTTTCCTGTCCATTTGCTGGGAAAATTTGTATCCAGCCCTTCACTTTCAGCCTGTGTAGGTCTTTTATCCTGAGGTGGGTCTCTTGTAGGCAGCATATGTGTTGGTCATGCTTTCTTATCCATTCAGCTATTCTATGTCTTTTGATTGGGGCATTTAATCAATTTACATTTAAGGTTATTATTGATAGGTACTTATTCATTGCCATTTACATGCCTGTGTTCCTCTCTCTCTCTCTCTTTCTCTCTCTTCCTTCCCTTTGTTAAAGCAGTCCCTTTAGCATCTCTTGCAGAGCTGGTTTGGTGGAGATGTATTCTTTTAGACTTCTTTTGTCTGGGAAGCTTCTTATTTGGCTTTCTATCTTGATTGAGAGCCTTCCAGGGTAAAATAACCTTGGTTGCAGACCTCTGGTTCTCATTACTTGGAATATTTCTTGCCAGTCTTTTCTGGCTTGGAGCGTTTCCATTGAGAAGTCAGCTGCTAGCCTTATTGGGGCTCCCTTGTATGTGACTTCCTGTTTCTCCCTTGCCACCTTTAAGATTCTCTCTTTGTCTTGAAATTTTGCCATTTTAATTATGATGTATCTTGAAGTGGGTCTCTTTGGGTTCCTCTTGATTGGGAGTCTCTGTGTTTCCTGGATTTGTGTGACTTTTTCTCTCTTCAAATTAGGGAAGTTTTCCATCATTACTTTTTCAAATAGGTTTTCTATCCCTTGCTCTTCTTCTCCTTCTGGTATCCCTATTGCATAAATATCATTATGTTTCATATTATCTTGCATTTCTCTTAATCCCTCTTTATTCTTTCGGAGTCTCTTTTCTTTTTCTTGCGGTTTCTTGGTGTTTTTTTTCCTATTTTGTCCTCTAATTCGCTGATCCGGTCTTCTGCTTCATTGATCCTGCTTTTCATTCTTTCTACTGTGTTCTTCAGTTCAGAAATTGTATTCTTCATTTCCTCATGGCCCTTGTTGATAGTTTGTATTTCCTTTTTCATGTTGATATAGTTTGCAGTGAGTTCATTGTAGTTTCCCTGTAATTTCTTGAAGCTCATTGTGAGCTCGTTGGGCTCCCTGATAATCATTTCTTTCAACTCAATATGTGATAATTAAGTTGCTTCTATTCCATTTAGCATTCTTTCTGATGCTTCCTCCTTTCCCTTCATTTGGGGATTGTTTCTTTGTCTTCTCATTGTTCATGAAACTCTTCTTGTTAGCGTTTGTTTCTTAAATTAATCTGTTCTGGTTCCCTGAGTTTATGGTGTGAACTTCTGTGGTAGAATACCTGGGAGATTCAGTGGTGCAGTCTCCTTCAGGTATACTGGTGTTCAGAGCTTCCCCCTACTCTTTTTTTGTGATCAGTTGGAGCGGTAATGCAAAATGGTTTAAGACAGCAAGAGAGTAGTCTATGATATTTATAGTAGCAGCCAGTAGAGAAGAGATAGGAGATCCTTTGGCTCTGTATAGTGTTAACTGTGATCTTCTAGCCCAGTAGCCACTTTTTAGAAAGGATGGAAAGAAGATAAGACTCTTGTTGGGGAGGAAAGGATTGTGAGTTGAATCTAGAAAGCAATGAGGCTGTGGGAGGTTAGATTCTGAGGTAGGGTGAGGATAAAGAATAGTAAATAGGTGTAGTGTGTGAGAGAATAGAGTTAACCACTATAGTAATAGAGTTCAGGAAACCATGAAGTGGGCTAAGATCTGGAAGGGGTGTTGTGTAGTATTTACAATTGTATGGAATAGCTCTTATTTACAGTAATATTAGAGCAACAATTATATGACAGAATCTATGAGATCTAGATAACAAGAATAGGGAGTATAGAACCTTGAGGAGTGTACTAATGGAACACAGATGAAGGACAGTAAATTAGCAATACACTATGAATGAGATAACAGAGGAAACCTGTCAAATGATACAATATAATCAGCCAAGCAAAGAAGACTATACAGAAAGAAGAGAAATACCAAAATACTGTTAAAATAACAAAATGTAAGAATAATGAAAAAAATATGATACAAATGTGCAATAACCTCCAGGTTCAAAAAATAAGAAGGAACAGAAGCAGAAGATGGAATGAAGAAGAGATAAATTTGGAAAGGAAGAAGGGATAACACTAGAGTGATAGAAAGAGAAGCATAAGGAATTGAGAGATATAAAAATAATAAGAATTACAAAATAAAAAGTTAATTAAAAATAAAATCAAACAATCAAACAAAACCCCCCCACTTTTTGGTTTCTAACTCGCCAAACCAGTTTTTCTGGTCTTGCTGGCTTCAGCAGGCTGAGGGGCAGTTGGAATGGCCTTTCTCCCTTCCCAGTCAGAACTCAGTCAGCCTCTAGTGTACTGTCTCCAGGGGTAGCCATAATGTCTTCCTGGAGCTGGTCTGGTGCCTCTCCACAGGGTCCTTGGTGTGGGTCTGGGTGCTCCTAAGCATGCTCTCTGGACCTCACTACTGTGGGCTCCGGGATCCCGTGAAGCATCCACACCTTTTCTGGGTTCAGAGGTGTGAACTCTGGAGATCCTGAGGGGGGCGCAATTCCCATGAGCTCACGGCCTGGGCACCAGGGGTCCCAGGAACGGAGCACCCGTGCCTTTTCCGTGTTCAGGGCTGTGGGGTCTGGGTCTTCCACAAAACCACACTCTCTCCGGGTTGGGGATGTGGGCTTATGGTCAGCCCGCCCTTAATCGCACAGGCTCCGGCGAACACTCTTCTCTGGCCTATGCGTGGGTGCCCACAGCCCCTGTGTGATTGTCTCTCAGTCCTCACTCCCCTGTCTGTGCCTTCAAGCAACCAGGCATCCCCCGGTGTTGTTCAATCCTTGTCTGGCCAGGGAGGGAGTGGTTGATCCAGGTCTCTCCTGAGTGCCCTGAGGCAAACCTGGGAGCCCCAGGCCTGGGGCTGCAACCTCCCTGATCCCTACCCTGATCCCTGGGCCCTTATTAACCTGAAGAACTCTCCTTACCATCTGGTTTTTCAATGTCTGCTACCATTTTTGATCTCCTATTTTTGTAAATGTTGTGATATTGTTGGCTTTTTGCTTGGTTCCTCTATAGATTGGTTAGTTTTTTTCCCATGTGTACCCTCCTACCACGCTGCCATCTTCTTCTCCCCCTACTAATGAGTTGTGAAGAACACTTTCTAGATTAAGTTTATGTGCATATTTGTGACAAATTTTTGTTCTTCTTTGATATTTGCTACAAATATTTTCCTTATGTTATTTATGCTATAATTATGGGTGTTCTTACATAATATGTTATATTTTCATATTCTTTCTTTTTTTGATTTCTTCCATAACATTACTCTTAGAAAATTTCATTTTCTTCTTAAAAGATTTTATTAATTATAACAAATTATTTTTTAAAATGGCTTTCAAAAATTTTTTAACCCATATAGAATTTATTTTGTGATGAAAAATATCTAAGCTTATTTCTCCCAAATAGGTAAAATAATTTGTTTTATGATTCATTCCATTAATAATTAAATACTTCCTACTTACTATATCAAATTTTATACACCTACAGGGTTTAGTGTTAGGGCTGTTGCTCCTGGTCCTCGTCATCCTCCTTCTGGTAGTTCAGGGAAAACCTGACTGAATGATTCTTTTGGCGTGGACTGAGGTCATTCTGTAGTGTTCAGCTGATTGCTGGGCATTTAAGGAGGGTCCAAGATGACTTTGTTCATATGAATGGTGCTTAGTAGGGATGGTTGGGATATTAGGCTGTTGATCTGGGTCCTTCATTCTTTTTTTTCCATGTAGATAAAAAACTGTATAGACAAAGTTTCTCCAGTGACATTGCCAGACTTGTTAAATGACAACTCAGGGCTTCCAGTGGGAGGTGGCAGAAGCTGTCGTGCCAGTTAAGATCTCATCCGAGCCTGACATCAGCTTGAAGCCCAGGGTCTGAAGTTGGAAATGCACACTGCATGGCACATCATAGGAAAGAAGCAACCAAGTGAAAAGGCGCTCCACAGAATGGGAGAAAATATTTGCAAATCATACATTTCACAAGGGGTTAATATTGTAATTAGACGAGGAACTTCTTTAACTCAGTAGGTAAATTCCCCAAGTAACGTGGTTAAATATAGACAAAGACCTGAATATCCATTAAAAAATATTTTTTGTTATTTTATTAGTTGGCTTGATTTTTTCCCTTTTCCCCTTTTTGGTCCAGCCTACTCCCTGCCTATCTCTACCATAGTCACTCCCCACCCTGTTATCCATGTCTGTGGGCCATTCATATATGATCCTTACTACTACCTTGCCCTTCATTCCACCCTTATTCCCCTCCCACCTGTCCTCTATTCACCTTCAGTCTGTTCCATGTTTCCATGCCTCTGGTTCTATTTTGCTTGTTAGTGTATTTTGTTCATTGGGTTCCTCTTACAGGTGAGATCATATGGCATTTGTGTTTTAGTGCTTGGCTTATTTCTCTTACCATAATGTTCTCCAGTTCCATTCAAGCTGTCAGGAAAAAGTAGGAGCTCCTTTTTCTCTGGGTCAAAACTGAACAATAATAAGAAAAGGCAGTTCTATTTCAGGTTTTTAAAGACATTCCATACTGTTTTCCACAGTGGCTACACCAGTCTGCATTCCCACCAACAGTGGACTAGGGTTTCCTTTTCTCCACAACCTCCCCAGCATTTGTTTGTTGATTTATTAGTGATGGCCATTCTGACAGGTGTGAGGTGGTATCTCATTGTGGTTTTAACTTGCACCTCTGATGGCTAGTGATGTTGAGCATCTTTTGGTATGTCTATGTTCACAGTAGTGCTACTTATGATGGTGTGGCAAAGTCACATTGCAGAACAGCAGCTGGGATGAGAGATTGTATTTGTTTTGTGGAAATACAGTTGTTCCCACTTCCAAAACAGCATGCTCTCAGTTTTATTCTGATTGAGTTGAATGTATAGATCATTTTGAAGTGAATAACATCCTAACAATTTTGAATTTTCTAATTCCTGAACATGATATATCCAATTATTTAGGTGTTTAAAAACTTAATTCTGAGACGATCTGTAATTTTTAGACAGGGATCTTGCTAATCTTTTCTAGTGTTTGTATTTTCAGATGCTATTGTAAAAGGTGCTTAAATTGTGTTTATTTTCCAATTGTTGTTGATGCTGATATATAGAAGTGCAATTGAATAATTTTTTTGATCTTGAATTTTATAAACTGGCTAAGTTCACTGACTACTTCTAGTAATCTCTGAATGTTATTTAGTGTTTCCTATGACATAATCATATCTACAGTAAAGGACAGTTCATTTCTTAGGAGAAAGAGGAGGACTTAGCTTATCAATTTCTTTGAGTAATTTCAGCAGGTTGTGTTTCCCTCATACTTTACCCATTTCATCTAAGTTATCAAATTCACTGAGTTAACATTTTTTATAACTACAATTGATTATTCTTTTTATTTTATTTTTCTTTTTTAATTTTATTTTTGACTTTACATGGAAGATTGTATTTTTATTTGTAGCCCACTGTAACCTATAAGCACCCCTGTTATCTCCCCGAAATAATGCGGCAAATGGTTCCAGTGTCCTTTAGATGGGATGGTTGATTTTGAGGATCCTAATTTTATTTATTTTTTCCACGTTTTGTTTTCTCTTTTAAAATTTAAGTTTATTGGGGTAACATTGCTTAATAAAATTGTGTAGGTTTCAAGTGTACATTTCTATGATACATGTTCTGTATATCTCTTTGTGTTCTTACTACACAAAGTCACATCTTCTCTTTTTAAATATAGATTTTATTTATTTATTTTTAGAGAGAGGGGGAAGGGAGAAAGGAAGAAAGGGAGAGCAATATCGATCAGTTGCTTTCCATACCTCCCTAACCAGGGTCCTGGTCCACAGTCCAGGCATGTGCCTGAGAATAGAATCGGCGAACTTTTGTTTTGTGGAATGACTCCCAACCCACTGAGACATACCAATCAGGGCTAAAGTCAAATCCTTTGCCACCATGTTTTTGGCTCCCTTTACCCTGTATGAGGGATCTGTACGATGTTCATCTGCTTTTATTTATGATATGAATAATTTGTCTTTTTTCTCTTTTCTCTATAGGTACCACCTTGCAGGTGTTTTGCTTTTCTTTGCTTCTATTTTACTGATTTTAAAAAATATTATCTTTATTATGTCCTCCCATAACATATTTCTGTATAAACTGTTTCCATTTCATTAGGGGACCTTTTTATGCTCTTTCATGCTTTTCGGAATGACCTTCTGATATCACCTATGACATAAAGGGCACTTGTGATGCTATTCAATTGTGTATCTATGAAAATCCAGTGACCTCCAGTAGTTTCCTTTCCAATGTGCTGCATGTGTTGACTGCATTAGGGAATTACTGAATCTCTAATTCAAGTTTTCAAAATGGGATGTTGGGATTAGGCTTCTGCCAAAGTCTCTAGGTTTCAAATATTCATATAGTAGACCCTTCTGAAAACATCTGAGTACTACAATTATGGGGTTCCAATGGCATTGCATGAATAATTTCCCATTTCAGTCCCCTGGAGTCAGGGTTCTTTCTTTCTTGTTATATACTAGGATGTGAGAGAAATAGTAATGGATTAGGTAGGATTTGTAGAGTTCTCTAATGGTCATGGACCATGTTATTCCCATATATTTGCCAGATTGGAGTAGGCTTGGTATTTTGGCTAGACTGAACCATCATAGTTGACTAATAATATTTACCATAGCTCCCACATCCTCCCAAACATCTTTTTTTAAAGAAACTCTTATGATGTTATCAGTGTAACATCTTAACATATTTAGAGTATCCTCATATCTAAATTTCTTTTCTGAACATGACAATAGATATGGCTTATAGAGAATTGCTATGGATCATTGCGTATGTTGAGGCAAAATCTGTATGAGTTATTATTTGCAGTGTACTGTTATTCTTGGAGCATATAAATTCAGCTTCTTGGCTATTGTAATCATGGTTGGATCTGGCAAACATCTATCATTCAGATGAACAGAAAGCATTAGCAGTTTGTTGCATTAAACTGGAAGGAATGTGGAGAATTGAACCTATGCATGTATTTGTTCTCCAGTTCTGAGTCATAAATTAGTCCAGAGTAACCTTATCATATCAAATAGTTTTTCTAAATTAAGGATATCTTCTCCATATTTTGCCACTGAACCTGAGGAGAAGAACAGTGCTTAGATGTACCCTTTAAATCTTAGAAGTAATGTGTATAACATTTGGGGTTGGTAGATTTCATCCATTTTTTTTTAATCTGTAAAGCACCAACTTTTGGTGGGCTTAGCACATAATTAAAATCTTCAACTGATTCAGATAGGTATTTAATGTTTCCTTATCTAAGGCTCTTATGACAATATATGTGGATGTGGAGATGCTCAGTGGAGCCCATAGTAAACCATCTGCCGAGATCCAACCCAGCTCTGCTGTCTGACACAGTCACAGGGGGAGCCATACGTCCACACAGCAGACACGGTGGGGGAAAGTACTTGGCACTCCTTTGCTTAATCATTGTATTACTACTTGTGCTTAGGGTCTATGTGATTTACCATGGGACTGGGACAAATGGCAATTTCACAGAAGAAATACAGTTCTTTGAAAGTAAGCAAGAAAATGACAGCTCATTGGAGAGTGACTCCCCACCAGAGTGTCCTCCTAAGTGGGTTTGAGAGTTCAAAGAATGGGTATTGGAAAGATTATTATACACTCCTTTTCTATGAATGCTTAAGTGATCAGGACCCCCATGGTGTTTATTGCCTAAAAAACCAGACATCAAAGATAGAAACAAATAATAAAAGTACATCAACACCAAGGTAGATGGCAGGCAGCTGAATGGACTGAGCAAAACAAAGATTATTACTTGCAAAGATGACAGGGTTCTGGTGCTGAACTGAGAGACAGGTACTAACCACATTGACCACGAAAGCCTTCTGCGTGGCCTTTGCCAGTGAGCTGAAACAGTCCTGTGCCCAGCTACATGCCCAGCTTGCAACTTTAGAATATATAGATTAAAATTAAGTTAAGCTTTAAGAAATTAAGGTGTTATATAATGTGGTAAAATGTGTTACTGATTAATTGCAAAGATTAGGGGCTAAAAGCTTGCACAATAATATACAATAGACAGCTGTTTCCTATTTTCTGCAGAATAAGGATAAAGCAAATATGACTTAAAAACCTCATTTTTTTTATTGCTTTCACATATGCCACATGTACACACCCAACTGTATAAAAATAAAAAACTCAAGAGCCCAGGCAGAGATGCCTGCCTTTGAACTTGAAACTGCACCTCTCGTGTCATTCCTTCGCCGATGCTGTTCATCCATTGGGAATCCCTGGACCTGCTGGAGCTGGACTCTGGCAACCATCCTAAGGAAAGTACAGGGGAAACCATCACAGACATGATGTGGAGTCATGCCCTTGTCTAAAATAATTTCTGTCTTATAGAAAGTTACTCACTTCCTACTAGACTGAAAATAAAGGACTGAGTTAGTAGACTAGAATCATTATGATTCAGCTGAGATGGATTCAGGCCTTCAGAACTCCACAGCTGTGATTACTTGTCCTTTCAGTAGTTGAAACATCAACTTCAATAAATCTCCCAAGTCCCCACTTCTCTGTCTCTGAGCCCTGGGCCTGTAACACCTAGCAGGGCATCCAAACTTTTGGCATCTCTGGGCCACACTTGAAGAGGTAGAATTGTCTTGGGCCATACACTAAATACACAAACACAAATGCAAACTGACAAGCAAAAAAAAAAGGTTTTAAGTAAATTTATGATTTTGTGTGGGGCTGTATTCAAGTGATCCAGGGCTCCTCGTGGCCCTTGGACAGTGGGTTGGACACCTCTGGTAGGGATATGGCTGATGAAGGGACCCAAGACTGGTTCTCCCTTCATTTGGGTTTAAATCATGTTTGTCTTACCTAAAGATTTGCTACAATGAAACACATAAATTCTGATTCACTTTATTTAATTTTTTCTTTTCAAAACACAAGCTTTTCATCTATTTATCTGTTTGTTATTCTTTCTTGGAAGGACCCAGATCTTTTTCTCTGAGGATCATTCTAGGGGAGAAAACTGTCATTACTTCATTAGAATTTGTTCCAAATAGTCTAATAAACTAATCTATACTGACCTTACATTGTCTTTTCTTTAAAACAGAAATGATATAAAAAGCCAGAGAGGCTGGGTCTGCCCATGAATGTGCAAGAATTATTTTTCTCATAAAAATACCCGAGAGATTTCTGGAAACTCAACGTTCTGCCTAAGCTGAAGTCTATCTTCAACTGGTGTCTGATTCTTTAGATGTTTCCTTGCTGTATTTTCGTTGGCATAGATATCTCTCATTGCTTGTAGAAACTTGTGTAAAGTCCCCATTTTCTGGGATGAAGTTGCGGAGAGGAAGAGACGTACTTTTAATTAGGGAAAAGGTGTCTTTAGGGATACACTGTCTGAATGACTAAAAGGCTGAAGAATTCTACTACCTGGGAGAACGCCCAGTCATTAGCTATTTGAGGAAGATAAATCCCAGCATTTGTCTTGTTAGCTACAGAGATTAATCATCAGAGACACAAATGCTATCATGCTATCCTAAGTCCTCATAGGAAAGTACTTTTTGTTTACCTTACCACAATTGCCTGAGGAGAAGTTCATTCCAATAACTACTTTCAGTGTTTTAAAATTTCTGGGGTTTTTGTTTTGGCAAAGAATGGATTTGGCCAATTTAATTTCCACAAATTCGCCCAGTTTTTACATAGCCATGAGAACACAGCAGCTTTGTTTTTTCTTTGAAGAAATTTTCTCTGCAGGTGAGAGTGTTCAAGAATTTTACAAGTAAATATTTAATTTTCATGTAAGTATCTTTGTATCCTAGATATCTGTGTTGGATACTGCAACCCTTGTCTGAAAGACTGAGGTGATGGGGAGTCTGCGTGGACACATGGGAAGTGTGGCCACGTGAAGGTATTTCCTTATCTACCGATCCCTATACATTACTCAGTGTTCCATGGTCACACATAGATACAAGAGGTACCCACAGTCACTGCCAGTGAAAGAAGCACTGATTTTAAAGACTAAAGGAAAGACCTGAGGTGAGTTCTTAGAACAACCGAAATTCATACAATATATTTAAATGTTGCTAATGTCTTAAATAGACACATTTTCTTTGGAAATCATCTGAATTAAGAAAATTAAGCTAGCAAAATAAGGAAATGACCAAAAAATAGGAAATGTGTTTGGTGTCTAGCATTAGAGCCTGTCAGGTGTATCCTGTGTTTTTTTTTTTTTTTTGGATTAAAGAACAAAGAGAAACATGGAATGCATTTGAAATAAACTAGTGGATTCATAGTCTTGGTGCATGAGCTATTATATTTTACATGGTAAATTAATATTTCTAATTGTTCTAACACCTTTAAATCAGAGAATTTATGATACATCATCTGTATATTGCATCGTATGTTTGCAACCCAAAGTCAGATCTTTTTCCATCACCATATGTATGACCCCCTTTCCCCTTTACTATCCTGCACCCTTCCCTCTGGGGTAACCACCATACTGTTGTCTGTGCCTATGAGTTTTTGTTTGTTTTTATTCCTTGTTAATGTGTTGCTTTCAGTTTTCTTTCCCACATGTGAGTGAAATCATATGGTCATTGACTTTTTCTGTCTGACTTATTTCACTTAGTAGAATCTCATGGTCCATCCACATTTTTGCAATGGCAGGGTTTCATCTTTTCTCATGGTCGAGTAGTATTGTGAGTATGTGCCCCATCTCCTTTATCCAGCCACCTACTGAAGACACTTTGGTTGTTTTCATGTCTTGGCCACCAGGAAAAAGGCTGCAATGAACATAGCGGTGCATATATCTTATGCCAACCCAAACTTAATTTAAAGTACTGAGGCAATTTAAAATTGTAATGTAGCTAATGTGTTAAAATAAGGAGAAATAATTCCCTGTTTTATTCTAGAAGCTTGATATGAGATTTCAGATTTTTATTTTGAAATGTTTAAATTATGCTTTACATTCAATATTCTTCTGTACTAATTTCAAAGCTACCGCGTAGTGGCCACATAATCATGTACTCTACAGTGTGTTCCTCTCCGTATTTAAAGCACCCCCCCACCCCATACATAGTTACTACAATATTACTGACCACATTTCTCATGTGGGACTTTGATTCTGATATGGAAGCTTGATATGTGTGAATGTTTTCAAAACTGAAATTCATAGACACAGACAATAGTACGGTGGTAACTAGAGGGAATGTAGGTGTTAGTAATGAAGGATAGAGGGGGACCAATCTGTGGTGATGGAAGATGATTTGACTTTGGGTAGTGGGCACACAGTGCAATACACAGACCATGTATCATAGAAGGGTACACTTGGAACCCATATGAGCTTAGTAACTAATGTCATCCCAATAAATTTAATAAAAAATTAGTACAGCAACCCATATTGGTACAATTTAAAAGAAACCTGTTTTCAGGGAGGTAACTTGTTTATTATCACATATAGAGTCATAAAACTGTAATTAGAGAAGTGTTAACTGAGCGGTTTAAGATGAACGTCTAATAATACTATCTGTGAGTTTTTATAGCATTGGATCCTTGATGACTTAACAAACAGAGAGTAGATTATATACCCCGTTTCTACATCTAAATAATTTAACTGGCTAGTAGGAGATTTATTCTGGAGAAATGTAACATTGATGATTAATAACAATAAGGGCATGAGATAGATCCTGCATAAAGTAAGGAGTGAGAAAAAGAGAATTGGATAAGACTACCTATATCCTCATGCTCTTTAGCAGGTGTGCCTTTATCAGCCTACAGCTTCAACAATGGTAGAGCTTCTGAATAAACTGGAAGCAGCAATGTGAATGAGGCATGTAGAATGGTCCTCACAGGTGGCTTCTAAAGAAGGCTCAACCTTTCAGCAATCCTCCTTCCCTCCTCTGGCAAATGTATGGGAATGGAATCAGCTTGTCTGTCTTTGAAGTTAAGTGATTTTGTAATTTTCCTCTGCAATGAATAAACAAAAAATTTAGGTTTGTATCTATAGTTATAAAATTCTTCTCTCCTATTTAATTTTGTCCTTTACCATCAGATGTAGGGGAATCCAAGGAATCAATTTTTAAAAAATTTTCTTTGCTTTTCTTTATTACGACGTGCACTGTGTTTATATCTTAAGGCGTCTTAAGCTGCCTCCTGAGTATACACTGGAAGATCCCTGGGGATCAGGCTTCTAACACATCCTCAAGAAAGGAAATTTTTCTGAAAAAGATTTTTTAAAAGACTACTAATCTCAATTATCACGTTAATATTCTAACTACTTGGGGATATTTATTTCCTAAATATAATTTCTCCTTCCTGATTGCATCCTTTTGTTTCTTTCATTTTATGGTATTCAGTTCTTCCTATGATGTATGGATGCCACTTTTCCCCTGTTATTCTCTGTGCTATAGTCAAAATATATTCCATCACAGGTGAATACTACTACTCATGTGTAATCAAAGAGATAATTCCTGAGACATAAAATCTTATCCTATGCCCCAATGAGGGTTCATAAATTATAATATTCTTTTTATCCTTGGCCTATGTCTATAATTCTTACCATGTTGACAAAGATCCAGATGATTCCTTGTGATACAATGTTGATAGTGAAGCATTGAAGAACATTAATGATAGCTATCATTTATTCAAACTTTACTGGGTGCCAGCCAGTATTCTAGGTATTTACTTGTGATAAAACCACAACCCAAGAGACAGGCTCTGTTGGTATCCGTATTTCAAAAAGGATGAAACTGAGGCACAGGGAGGTTTATTAGTTTGTTCAAGGTCACATAGTAGTAAGTCGTGAAGCTGGGATTTCAACACACATAATGCGTCTCCAGAGTCCATGTGATTCATTACTGTGCTACACTCTCCTCCAAAGGGTGTTTTGGGTATTGAGTAAGTATACACTGAATAGAGTAACTTGTAATCAGTATTTTGTCTCTGTAATGATAAAATCCACTTACCACTGGGTAGCCTTTTTAAAGGAACAGTTATAGGCTTGGGCATTTCTATTTTATTATAGAAATATGAAAAAGTCAGCAGAATAGAATGTAAGATAGAGTTGCACAAAGAGTGTCATGGAAGGTAAGACTGGACTAGGTTTCTGAGATTGTCCAGTTCCAACCCTTGATCTTTCAAAGAGCAGACTGAGACAGACTTCCAATTACGTTTAGATATGACTCAGCCCCATGCCTTCTTGCACTGACCTTGGGCTCTTCCCTTGAGTATGTTGACTTTTAGAACCTGGGCACCAAAGCTCCATTTTTGAGCCCTCTCAGTACCTTGGAGGAATTATAAATATAACCATGTCTCCTTGTCTTCTACCTTTCTTTTCAGTGGCTGTATTCTCCTTCCTCAATATATAGCTCACCCCAAGAGTTTTGAAAGAAATAATACCCACTGGTAATGGAAGAGTTCATGATACTCATGGGTGAGTGAAGTTCAAAAATATTTGGTGAAAATCTAAATAGTGCCTCTGTGTTAAGGGTTTTAGGATATACAAAGATTACATGGAGAGTATTACAACTTCTTAAAAAGCTGATAGGAAAAAAAAAAGAAACAGAAAAGTTGCTGACAGTCACAGAGTCCAACTGAATAATTGCTTCAGGGAACAATGTCTTAATTATGTTATGGTTGGCTACAGTCCTGTTTGAGGAAATTTCATGAGATCCATGAAGACTGAACATCTTTGAGACATAAAGGACTGTATACCTAATAGCAACATATCATAGTATAAAGTGATTTTTTCCAAAAAGACATTAGTTTTGGTGCTACATAAATTTTATTATAGAGGTCCTTACCACAAATACTACCAACTCAGAGGACTGATTTCATGCCAATTTATTTAGAGAGCTTTTTTTTGCCACCACCAGAGAGTAAGTCATTGCTGACTTGTGTGCTCAGGAGTGGCAGTTGAAATAAGGCTGTATTAAAGACACAACTGGCTGTGGGACCTTTGATACTTTTCTCTGTCCACAATCCACTAAGACTTAGAGGGAAAACCTGTTATTTGTAGCCCAAATAAAATAATCTGAGGAGACATGAAATTGTCAAGGGAAGGTGCAATAGGCTATTAGGAAGAAGAACTCATAGATCTTCACCAAATGTTCATTATATGTAAACCCTTGTAGATAATACAATAATGAAGATGTGCTCCAAAACGTACTGGATGTATTCATAGTGTGTTCACAATTTCATTACAGGCCCCTTCTTCTGACGTCTTGCCCTGGAAACTGGCTTTAGAGAGGACTAAATGGGACATAGTAACAATGTGACAGAATTTGTCCTCCTGGGCCTCACTCAGGATCCTGGGGGCCAAAAAGCATTATTTGTCATATTTTTGCTCATTTACATTGTGACAATGGTGGGCAACCTGCTCATTGTGGTGACTGTTCTTGCCAGCCCCTCCCTGGACTCCCCCATGTACCTCTTCCTTATCTATCTGTCACTCATGGATGCAGCGTATTCCACTGCCATTTCACCCAAATTGGTTCTAGACTTACTCTGTGGTCAAAAGACAATTTCCTTCTCAGCATGTATGGCACAGCTGTTTCTGGAACACCTTTTTGGTGGTTCTGAGATCTTCCTTCTGGTGGCCATGGCCTATGATCGCTATGTGGCCATCTGTAAGCCACTGCACTACATAACCATCATGAATAGACAGATTTGCATCGTGCTGTTGGTGGTGGTCTGGGCTGGAGGTTTTGTGCATTCTTTGATCCAACTTCTC
Source organism: Phyllostomus hastatus (assembly GCF_019186645.2). Taxonomy (NCBI): domain Eukaryota; kingdom Metazoa; phylum Chordata; class Mammalia; order Chiroptera; family Phyllostomidae; genus Phyllostomus; species Phyllostomus hastatus. Next base: position 29,793,163 of record NW_025334037.1, read on the forward strand.
TTTGTGTACAACCTTCCCTTTTGTGGCCCCAATATCATTGACCACTTCATCTGTGACATGTACCCACTAATAGAACTTGCTTGCACTGACACCTACATCTTAGGCCTCACTGTAGTTGCCAATGGTGGAGCAATGTCTATGGTCATCTTTATTTGTCTACTAATATCCTATGGAGTCATCCTAAGTTCCCTTAAAACTCACAGTCAGGAAGGAAGGAGTAAAGCCCTGTCAACCTGTGGTTCCCACATCATGGTTGTTGTTCTCTTTTTTGTTCCCTGCATTTTTGTGTATATTAGACCTGTTTCTAACTTCCCCATTGATAAATTCTTAACTGTGACTTACACTGTTATCACTCCGTTGTTGAATCCTCTAATATACACTTTGAGAAATGCAGAAATGAAAAAATGCTATGAAAAAACTCTGGTGTAAGAAGTTAGGTATAGATAGAATGAGAATGTGTCACTCATATTGAATGCATTTGGTACTAATTTTGAAGCAACAAACAGGCAGTGCATTCCAACAAGGGATGACTTAGTCAACCGAATGAGTTCTCTTGGGGTGCTTGTTTGTATTTATACAAAGGTATCAAAAAGTATAAGAAATTATCCTTTGAGGTCAGAATCAATCTAATAGAGAAATTCTGAAGGATGAATGAAAAGGAACATTTTTCCTATTATTAGGAAAAATAAACTAGGTTCACCTTGTAACTTTTTTTTTATTATTCAGTTACAGTTTTCCTGATTTTTACCCCATTGCTCTCCCCTATCCCATACCACCAACCCCCACCTCCCACAGTCAATGCCCCCACATTGTCCATGACCATAAATTCCTTATTAGTATTTTTTGGCTTGCCCCTACCCCTTTTCCCCATTAACCCCCTACCTCCTCCCCTGTGGTCACTGTCAGTTTGTTCTCCATTGTTTATATTGAAATGATCTTTGGAAGCTTTTTTATTCCTTTGGAAAGTGAAAAGCAAGCTACCTTTGAAAATTTGTTTTGTTCAAAATAATGAGAAAACAATTTTTCTGATGCTTAGAGCAAATTTCTAAGGTTAAAACATTGGAGTTTATTTATTAATTTTTTATTGTTGTTCAAGTACAGTTGTCCCCATTTTTACTCCTCCATGCTTCCCTGCCGCACACATCTTTACCTCCCAATCTCAAATCTACACCCTCTGGCTTTGTCCATGTGTCCTTCATACATGTTCTTTGATGGCCCTTCCCTTGTTTTCCCCAGCATCCCTCTCCTCTCTCCCATTTGGTTATTGTCAGTTTGTTGTTTATTTCAAAATTTTAATGTTTGTTATTGTTGCATACAACAGATTTTTGCAGCTGCCTTAAGTATTTTTTCTTGAAGATTTCTTCTGTTTCTCATTTTGATGCCTGTGCATTTGAAGTTCAGGATGTTTAGATGGGAGATGGTACTATATTTGTTTAAATACACAATCATGGAGCAGTTCTGCTAGATGGGATGTTGGACATATTCAGAGGTTGGGATGAACCTGAATGGGATAGCTGACAATGAAAACAGATTCTAGCTGTTGATTGGAGTACAGAATACCATACTAATCCAAGTTGTAAACATATTTTCATGCTTTTCCTCACTAGTCATTATGTGCCTTCTTGCCATTCTTCAAAGAGTAGATGAAGCTTATTTTGACTTCATGACACTGAAGTTTGGGTAAAGAGATGCATTATTTTGCAGAGCAATGTGTTCCCTAAAAGTTGCATTCAACTTCAATACTTTAAATTATAGACTTAATAATGGTTTGTTTTTATATAAACAAAATTTTGGTTTTCAATCTTATCTTAAGAAGATTTTTTTCCCTCAGCCTGTAGCCCCTAAAGAACATCACAAAGTAGGAAGAAGATGGAATTGCTTTCATTCTATTGTAGGAACATCATCTATGTTTTGTAAGAGTTTTTTCCTAACTAAAAAAAATTAGAACTTTTCTTTTTTTAAAATTTTATTATGTATTTTTTATGCATACCAATAATATATGCAATTCATCCCAGAACATGATCAATATTGAAGTTACCTGTGTATATCATTCCTCTCCCTCTTTCCAGAGGTTATCTCAATGTTGAATTCTTTATGAATCATAGTTAAAAATTGTTTAACTGCATATGTATGTATCCTTAAGTTATAGAGTATACATTTTCATATTCCTTACCTTTATTAAAATTATGCTACATAGGACAAAGTTATCTGAGTCTTTGGTCTGCAATGTTCACTTCCTAAGAAACAAGCTTGTTGCCGCATGTCTCTGTAGTCCCACCAGTTCCTTGCTGTGTAGTATTCCACGTCTAAATATACCACATGTTATGAACCCATTTGGCCAGCTTGCTACTCTGTGCTGCTCTGGACATCCTGAAAGAAATTACTTTGTGTTAAATTGGCTCTTTGCCTGCTTACTTTTATGGATGGTTACAGTTTTCTCCTAAAGATGTATTATCAGTTACACTCCTGCTTTTGTTTATATGTGTGCATTTGTGTGTGTGAAGAAGTTAAATCTACTTTACAAAGGGCTTTCTGCTGTGATAAAACCAAGTTTTTTTTTAACACTGAAAACAATGCAAGCTACTTTTCTAATCTGATATGTCATATTTATGATAAAGTCCAAATATTTGTTTACCTATTTCTAGACTCTTTTCTTCTGATTGGTATCTTTTGATATCTCTTAAGATGCCTACTACACAATAGTCTAATTAAAAACAACATTTTCTCTTTAAAACAACTATTTTCCACATGATTATTATTTTTTCCACATAATTATTAAAATAACTTCAGAGGTCTAGAAACCTAAGATTTTGACAGACAGTATATTAAAGGTCTAATTAATTTAGAAGATAATTGATGTCTTGATCACATTGAATCATTCCTTCTAGGAACATGAAAAATCTCAGTATTTATTTAGGTCCTTAATATTCAGTTAACTTTTGGAATATTGCTGAGCATAATGGTATCAATGACTTTACTTTCCAATATCTTTCTAATACTTTATATCACATTTTTCATTTTATATTACTTAGCATAGGAAAAAATGATATAATAACTGTGAGTAGAGAAAACCTGGACTTATTCTTAGCTTTAATGGAGATGCCTGTGGGATTTCTCTACAATAATGTGTTCATTAAAAATTAACATCTGAAGTGTCCTCCTAGATACAAGATATCACTCTTCAAAGGAACAACTGGAAACTATTCACAAAGAGTTTATAAGATTAAAGAACTTCAAAAAATGGTGAAGTATCTGGGACTAGCAAGAGTCGGACATTATTACTACCCCAGTTATGAAGGACAAAAAGGAATAGATTTATTTTTTCAGAACATGGGAATAAGTCTAACAGAAACAGGAGGGTCATTTAACAGGAGCTGTGCCTTGAGTAGAGAGACAGCCATTTCCAAAGTGGCTCATGAGGTAAAGTGGCAGAGGAATTAGCACCTTGACGTCTCTTCACTCTCTGATCTTCTGTTATTTCCTTCCACTGGCTGAACTTAAAACAGTTGATGACCAGTTTACTGGTTAGTTTCTAAGGGCCCAGAATAAAGTGGAAAAGATTAGAGTTGGATCTACAGGAGCAAATGTAGCACATTCATCACACCCAACCCTTTTTGATTCTACTATTCACTTACAACTTTGGAAGGAAAGTAAAACTCTGTCCCCAACATAGGAAACATAAAAAGTCCCTTTAACTTTCATACCATCAATTGCTTTCAGCTCAGACATACTCCCACTTCAAACCTAATAGAAATATGAACCACCAATGCTTTTCATATGAAGTAGCAGAGGTGGAAAGATAAAGAAATTAAAAAAAGATGGTTACATAAAATAAAACATCCACTTCAGACTAAGGTTTTAGATCTTGTTATGTGATCAAAGTTAACAATGATAACTTCTCAACCACCAATTTTGTATTCGTTTCACTTTCTGTCAATTTCTTGGCTAGTAAGAGAATATTATCCACTTGGGTGATTCACACCTGAATTACCATAGGAGTCAAATCTATGATGGTTCTGTTTTGTTGTTTTCCTCATTTCTCTTTGCTGTCTACTGTGCATGGCAGTAGAAGGAGACATTGTATTGCATGCCTTCATTTGTTTGTGGCAACCTAATTTTCTGTCATTAATTAGGACCATGCACTGAATTCACTACAGGGATCTTCCTGTTTCATGAGCCTGGGAAGCCCAACATAACCATGGACATTTTCCATTGAAAACCTAATGGAACAATGACTGTGTTCATTGGTAAAAAGTATTCCTCTGTGGGCAGTAGGGTTTTTAAACATACCAAGCTCAAACTTCCAAGTAATTCAATCAAAAATACCTTAGGTGGGATATCATATGTAATAGGTGTAAGAATGATGAAGGTCATGCTAGACTCCACAGTTGATTCACTAATGTTTGTCCATACTGACTACAGGAGGGATGGCCTTATTTAAGCATAGGCATGGCTGAAGTATATACCATATCAGTTGGGATAAGAAATCAACATTGTTTTGCTCTGTCTTTTGTCTCAAGAGGCACTGTCATAAAAGACTTCACCATCCCATTTAATCATTTTATCATGTTGGATGCTTCTAAGTAATGGGGAACCTTGTGAGATCAGTGGCATAGACTGTAGTTATTTTAAAATATTGAAACAACTAAAGAAAATCATGTCTAAATAGCTGGAGAAAAAAACCATAAAACAATGTCTCAACAGCAAGTGACTTATATCAATAAACATGAAAATTGTGAAAGAGAACACAAATACATTATGGACAATAATTGTAATAAGAAATCCACTAAACTGGCTCAACAGTAGACCTGAGCAAGCAGAAGAAAGTCAGTGAAGTTGAGGATATGTCACTGAGATGATCCTGTTAGAGGAATGGGTGCATAGAGCTGTTCTGAGCCCCCTTTGTTGAATATTAATTTATGATAGAGACTTGGGTTTATTTCTAGGCTCTTTATTCTGTCCCATTGACCTATGTGTCTGTTCTTATGCCAGTACCAGGCTGTTTTGATTACAGTAGCCTTGTAATACAGTTTGATATCAGGTATTGTGATCCTTCCTGCTTTACTGTTCTTTCTCAAAATTGCTGCAGCTATTTGGGGTTGCTCGTGGTTCCACATCAATTTTTGAAGTGTTTGTTGTCTATCTGTGAACTATGCCATTGTGCTTTAATAGGTATTGAGTTGAATCTATAAATTGCTTTGGGTAGTATGAACATTTTGCTCATGTTAATTCTTCTGATACATGACCACAGTATATGTTTCCATTTGTTTGTGTCTCACTTAATTTCTTTCTTCAGTGTTGTGTACTTTTGTGTACAGTCTTTTACCTCCTTGGTTAGATTTATTCCTACGTGTTTTATTTTCGTTGTTGCTATATCAAATGGATTTTCCCCCCTGATTTCTGTTTCTGCTGTTTCAGTGTTGGTGTACAAAAGTGAGTTTGATTTCAGAATATGGACTTTGTATCCGACTGTTTTGCGAAATTCATTTATTAAGTGGAGCAGTTTTTTGGTGAGGTCTATAGGATTTTCTATGTACACTATCATGTCATTTGCAAACAATGACAGCTTTGTTTCCTCTTTTCCAATTTGATTGCCTTTTATTTCATTTTCTTGTCTGATTCTTGTGGCTAGGACTTCCAACAGTATGTCGAATAGAAGTGGTAAAAGCAGACATCCTTTTCTTGTTCCTGATCTAGGGGGAAGTTCTAAGGTTTTGCCAATTGTATATGATGTTGGCTGAGAGTCTCTCATATATGGCCTTTATTACACTGAGGAATGCCCCCTGCATTTCCACTTGGCTGAGTGTTTTTATTATAAATGGGTGCTGTACCTTATCAAATGCTTGTTCTGCATCTATTGGTATGATTATGTGATTTTTTGTCTTTGCTTTTGTTTATATGACATATAATCTTTATTGTTTTGTGAATATTGTACCATCCTTGCATCCTTGGAATGAATCCCACCTGGTCATGGTGTATGATATTTTTAATGCATTGCTGGTTGCAGTTTGCCAATATTTTGTTGAGGATTTTAGTGTCTATGTTCATCAGTGATATTGGCCTGAAGTTTTCCTTCTTTGTTGTGTCTTTATCTGGTTTTGGGGTTGGAGTGATGCTGGCTTCAAAAAAGGAGTTTGGGAGTCTTCCATCTTCTTGGATTTTTTGGAATAGTCTGTAAAAAATAGGGTTAGCTCTTCCTTAAATACTTTGTAGAATTCTCCTGTGAAACCATCAGGTCCATAGCTTTGGTGGTTAGGGAGTTGTTTGATTAGTGCTTCAGTTTTGTCAGCTGTTATCAGTCTGTTCTCACTTTCTGCTTCTTCATTGAGTTTTGGAAGATTATATTTTCATAGAAAGTTGTCCATTTCCCCTAGGTTTTAAAATTCCTTGGCATATAGTTTTTCATAGTAATTTCTTACAATTCTTTATATTTCTGTGGTATCAGTTTTATTCTGTCCTCTTTCATTTTTCTTTGTTTTTATTTGGATCCTGTCTCTTTTTTAATTAATTAGTCTCCTTTAAGTCTTGTTGATTTTTTTTTATCTTTTCAAGGAACCAGCTCTTGGATTTATTGATCCTTGGAATTGTGCTTTTAGTCTCTATGTCATTTAATTCTGCTCTGATGTTGGTTATTTCCTCCCTTTTACTTCTCTGGACTGTCTTTGTTGTTGTTCTTCGAGTTCTTGTAGGCGTAGTGTTAGGTTGTTTATTTGAAATGTTCCTATGTTTTTTAGGTAGGCCTGTATTGCTATGAACTTCACTCTCACTTCACTCTCACTCCACTGCCTTCAACTGCTGGCCTTATTGGAGCTCCCTTTCATGTTACTTTTTGTTTCTCCCTTGCTGCCTTTAAGATTCTCTTTTGTCTTAGAATTAGGCCATTTTAATTACGATGTTTCTTGAAGTCAGCCTCTTTGGGTTCTTCTTGATTGAGATTCTCTGTGTTTCCTGGATTTGTGTGACTTTTTCTCTCATAAATTAGGGAAGTTTTCCATCATTACTTTTTCAAACAGGTTTTCTATCCCTTGTTCTTCTCCTTGTGGTATCCCTATTATATAGATATTTCTCAGTTTCATGTTGTCCCACACTTTCCTTACCACCTCTTCATTCTTTCTGAGTCTCTTTTGCTTTTCTTGCTCTATCTGGATGTTTTTTTCTACCTTGTCCTGCAGCTCACTGATTTGAGCTTCTGCTTCATCCAGCCTGCTTGTAATTCCTTCTAATGTGTCTTTTATTGATGAGATTTTATTTTGTCATTTCTTCCTGGTTTTTATTTATAGTTTCTATTTCCTTTTTCATGCTTATGTAGTCCTCACTCACTTCTTTGTAGTTGTTTGTGAGTTCCCTGAGCATCTTTATAACCATTATTTTAAATTCTATATCTGATACTTTGTTTACTTCCATTTCACTTATCTCTTTTAGTCTGGAGTCTTCGATTGTGTTTGATTGCATGTTCTTTTTTTTGTCTCCCCATTTTAGGTGACTCTTTTTGTTTGTTTCTGTGCTTCCTGATGTTTTGCTTTGCTAGCTGTCTTCGTTGGGTGAACTTCTATGATAGGAATATGATGAGGTTCAATGGCGTGGTGTCTTTGATCTCCTTGTCTGGATGCTCTAGGTTTGCCCTTTTTTTCTGTTTGTGTGGGCTCTCTTGTTGTACTTGGGTTTTAACCTTTTGGTGGTTTCTCTGGTCGTCGTTTCTGTCCTCCAGCAGGTACACTGATGTTCACAGCCCCTACCTATTCTTGTATGTGATCAGTGGCAAGGGGTAGGCAAAATGGATGAAGACAGAGGGAGAGTATTTTATGGGGTTTAAAGTACCAGCAAGTAGAGAAGATATAGGAGATTCTTTGGATAAGTATAACATTAACTGTGATATTTCACCCAACTAGGCACTTTTTACAAAAGTTGAAAAAAAGATAAGACTCTTGTTAGAGGGGAGAATGATTGTGAGCTGAATCCAGAAAACAGAACAAGGTTAGATGATGAAGTATAGTGAGAATAAAGGATGGAAAATAGATGTAGTGTGAGAGATAATAGAGTTAACTATGGTATTAATAATGCTCAGGGTTGAAGTGAAGTGGGCTAAGATCAGAAAGAGTTGCTGTTTAGTATGTACAATTGTATGGGACAACAATTATGTACAATAGTACTGAAACAACAATAATAGGACAAGCAATACATGATTTGGATAACCAGAATAGAAAGTACCTGATCAAGAGTTGTGTGTTATTGGAACATGAGTGAAGTGAAAGAAGGGAAATTAAAGAGATAATTAAAGAGAGAATAAGGAAAACCAGTCAAACAATGCAATTAAACAGAGAAAGAAATCAAGAAAAACTAAACATAAAGAAGAGAAATAAAAAATACTAATAAATGAAAGTGGTAAAAGTAGTGAAAAGAATAATAATTTACATAAACAGTAAAATCCCAGCTCCATGGGATAGCAAAGTGACATTTTCCTCAGTTTCTCAGTTTTGGGGGTTAGCCTTGTACTGCCACTTTTCATCTGTCCCTGGACCCTTCACAAGTCCCCATCTTATTGTGTTACCTGGGGGAAGGAAAAAAAAAGAAAAAAAAAGGAGAGAGGATCCAGAGAGAAAAAAAAATAATAAGCCTTCTGCTGACTTTAAACCATTGAGTGAGTTGTGCTGGTCTTCTTAGATGCCACAGGAAGAGGTGGCCTGGGTTTTGCTTTTCTCCCTTCCTATGGTTTTGAGAGGATGGGGACCAGGTCTGTGTTGCAATATTCACAGTTTCCTGGCCTCTGCTGGCCCAGGTCCTCTGTGAGCTGCTGGGCTCAAATCAGCCATTCAGTTTTTGGGCACACAGTGTGAGACAATCTTGGACATGGAGCCCAATACAAGTGAGGTATGTGGTTCTGCTCACTGTCTTTGTGCTCTCTGTTCCCTGCACAATGGCTGGGACATAGAATCCACTCCATTGACTGTCACTTTTATTTTTGAATTCTTGATCTATTGGTATGAGTTTCAGTGATGAGTTTTGATGAATTCTTTTTAGATTAAATTTATGTGCATATTTGCTACCAATATTCATTCTTCTTTGATATTTGCTACAAATATTTCCCTTATGTTATTTATGCTATAATTATGGGTGTTACATAAATATGTTATATTTTCATATTCTTTCACTTTTGGATTTCTTCTATCACTTCAATCTTGGAAAATGCCATTTTCTTCTTAAAAAAATTTATCAATTATGGCAGATCCTGGCCGGCAGGATCCGTGTATGTTGTGGCTGCTCGTGAACAAATACACACAGACCCGGTGATAGGGGCCAAAGCTCAAGCACCTCCTGCAGAGATCAGCAACCCCTCGATGCTCCATAATGTTCCCTTGAGGCATGTCCACACCACATGGGGGGACATCAAGGCTCTTAATGCCTGAGCCAAGGAGATTCTTCCTGAAACAAAAGTAGAGGACACCCCAGAGAACAGGTTTATCACTTACCTGGTGGTACTGTCAGCAAATTCAGCAAAAACTTTACTTTTGATTGCCATCATACTTTGCCTGTTGGGGGGCAGGGTTTAGCTATTGAAGCTAATTCCTCTTATATTTATTGGGGCCACATTATTGATCCACCAGTATTTAATCTACATACCTAGTGGAATGTTGAACCTGCATTTTCCACTAACCATACTCAGTGGACTGGAGGAGTGTGGATACCCCCTGATGGCCCACTGAAGGAAACAGACACTGGTTACCAGTGCTGAGAAATACTATTTATGCTGCTGAGCACTTACCAGTTTGTTTTTCTGTCCTTCTTAATACTTTATGCTTTCCTTTAAAGGAGCAACTTTATGCTGCAAACAAAGACCAGCACAGTGATTACTATCAGCTTTCCTTGGTAGACACAGTAGGCCTATGTACCCATGAGGTGGTTTATCATACTTCCACCCCCCCTCCAGTTCCTCCTTGTACCTTAGACACTAGTAATGGTTCAATCTTCTGGTCTTTATGCTGAGGACCGAATACCACCATTGCTTTTCTCCCCAAAAGCCCTTTTGTAGTGGAGAATTGGGGAGCTAACTGGAGAATATTAGCTAAGCCTGACACAACAACAGTTCCAGCTCAGCCTCAAAAACTATATACTAATATATGGTGGCACTGGGGCACCTATTATCAGAATTGTTTCTCCCAACCTTACAAGCTTATGGCATTATAACTCTTGGAAAATGGGCTTGCCTTTTATTACTAAGAAGCATTTGTATATAATAATTGGTTGTGACTCTAAAGATGTTCTGGGATGTTCCTACCAGATTGACCCTCCAGAACAAGATTGGGTCATGGTCTGTACTTCTCACCCCTATCTGTTTTTAGCATCCCCATCTGGCATATATGGAACTCCAGGGACAGCACAAGTCTTTTATAATGAATCTGCAAAGATTTATTTTCTGCATGTCACTGCAGGTTCCATATATGCCAGCTGCCTTACTCATCCCAATATTACTCAGTTAAATCTCATTATGGTTTATATTGTTAGAAGAGAAACTCAAATATGGGTGCCAGTTGATGTAACCAGAGAGTGGGAGGATCCCAATGGCATGGTAGCGCTGAACGATGTGCTGGCCTCTGTACAAGTCCAACAATTCGTTGGCACCCTAATTGCGTTCATTGTCTCTGCTATAGTTGTCGCAGCTACTGCTGCCACAGCAACCACTGCCCTCGTTAACTCAGTTCAAACTGCTCATACTGTGGATGTTCTCTTAACCAATACTGCTTTAGAAATGATTCAACAGGCCCAGATTGATCAAGAGATTCTGATTTGCCTCTCTGTGGTTGAATCAGCCCTGAAGTGGATCGGTGAATGCCAGGATACACTAGTGACTCGCCAGCAGCTGACCTGTGACCCTGGGTTCGCCAAGTTGTGCTTTACTCCTCTCCCGTGGAATTCCAGCCAACATTCCTGGAGCGATATTCAACATCGTCTAAGAGGGGCTTTTTCTACCAATTTAAAAGGACAAATTGATAAATTGCAGCTAGAATTACATCAGCAGCTGCAGGACATTCAGCACTTGACTAAGCAGGAGGTTTTTAAAAGCCTCCATGCCAGTATCAGCTGGCTACCCCCCAAAATTGGTTTGATGGGCTTAATCTGAGAATGAGGGTCTTTGGAGCCCCTGGTTGCTTATTGACTATTGTAATTCTCTGTGTACTTCGCTGCATTTGCAAATTATTTTCCAAGGGTCATGTGAGAGACCAGCAAGTGGCAAGCTTTGTGGGACCTATAGTGGTCCTAACTAAAAACAAGGGGGGAAATGTAGGAAACCGTTTCATGTGTTGTGGAAATGTAGCTCAGCCCTTATGTGGAAGACCAGTGAGGTGCATGTTGACACATAGGACCATGCCCGTGGATAGGTTTTCCCGTGTGGAATCAGGCCTGCATTGTACCTGGGCTGCTATGAGGCTTGCTTTTGCTAAGACTCCCTCACCCTGAATTGAGGCAGCAAGGGCTTACTGAAGCTTCCTAAAATCTGAGCTAAACCTCCAAGTATGGAGTGTTAACAATCCAACTGCTTTTCCCTTTACATTTGCAAATATCCTTCTTCTTTGATATGATTAGCAACATTCTCTCCTTTGTTGTCTCTAAAAGGTAATCACCTAATTCGAACCTGTGCATAGTAAATGAGGACTACCATCCTTGTAATGTACCTAGGAAAACAATAAAAGCCTGTCCAGGCGGGGGTCCAGGCCCTCTCCCTCTGACTTAGAGAGTGGTCATGGCATCCCTTTTTTTCCACAGGATTCCTGTTGTCCTTCTCTGTTGGCGGACCCAGACCCATGAGTGATGCTGTGGGTATCCGGTTTCCTTCTGGTTGTTTAGGGTCATCTGGTCTGTCAGTTGTTTGGTTCTTGCCTTCAGGTAGCAGAGCTTGGTATCTATTCCACTCATGACAAGGTTTTATTCTTTTTGCTGGTAGCCAGACAGGATCTGTAGGAATAGAAACACATGCATACCCTCTTTGACATGTTAAGAGATCTACAGGGTCCTGCCAAGAGCCATCTCCCAAAGGATCGATCTCTATATAAAACCTGAGGGTAAGGCGGTTTTGACTCCTTTATCTGAAAATGTTTTTAAATTGGAATATGGAGTGATTGATCACAATTTAGAAAATTATAGGTAAACATGGCTAACAGTCAAATTTTGGGGAGAGGACTCATAACTTTCCTTTTTTTGTTGTTTTTTAAGAAGATTTTTAAAGGTATGATGAGCCCATTCTACAATGGCCTGACTGGTTGGATTGTAAGGTATTCCTGTTTTATGTTGGATATTCCAATGCTGCAGAAAAACCTGAGTAGAATAGGCAAGGTATCCAGAGCCATTATCAGTTTTAATTTGCTGAGACTGTCCTAAATGACTAAAGGCCTCAAGCCAATGGGTTTGTATATTCTTAGCAGATTCTCCTGCTAAAGCAGATGTATGTAGGGCACCAGAGTACGTATCAATAGAAATATGAATGTATTTGAATTTTTCAAAGGGAGGGTAAGGAGTGACATCTGTTTGCCAAATTATTTGAGAACTTAGACCTCGAGGATTAACTCCTGTAGATGGAGGTGCCTTGGTAAGGGCTTGGCAATTTGGACATTCTTTAATAATTTGCTTAGCTTGGGAGTGAGGAATGTCAAATTGCTTTCGTAGCGCGTGGCTGTTTTGATGAAAAAGCTGATGAGAAGCCTCTGCTCTCTGAAATGCAGTAAGGACACTAACTAAGGCATCTGCCTTATTGTTAACATCCACCAGGGGGCCAGGCAGGCCTGAATGGGATCAAATATGAGTAATGAAGAGGGGGTGTTCTCGTATGTCAAGGAAGGACTGTAGGGTCAAAAATAGGTTAAGTAGATTGGGGTGGATAGAAATCTTAATTAATGCCTGATCTAAATGCAGAATAGTATAAACAGTATATCCTGAGTCACAGACTATATTCAGAGATTCCTGGGGCCATTGCCACAGGGCCATGATTGCAGCAAAAAGCTCCGCCCTTTGAGTAGAATGTCCTGAGGATACAAAATTTCTCCAGTTTTTTCCTCTTGCCAGGCAATAGCAGCCCATCTGGTTTTTCTGGACCCATCAAGAAACACAGTTTCTCAGTTTCTCCCTGGCTAGAGTAGCTCAGTGGATTGAGCGTGGGCTGCAAACCAAAGTGTCGCAGGTTCGATTCCCAGTCAGGGCAAATGCCTGGGTTGCAGGCCATGGCCCCCAGCAACCGCACATTGATGTTTCTCTCTCTCTCTTTTTCCCTCCCTTCCCTCTCTAAAAATAAATAAATAAAATCTTAAAAAAAAAAAGAAACACAGTTCTCATGCCAGTTATTGGTGTTGGGCTGACCTTTTCTGCTAACCTTATTTGAAGGAAGGAATGTTTTGAAGTAATCTGAGGGCAGGTTAATTTCCAGTCTTCCTACAAAGTCAGCTATGGCACACTGAAATTCTAAAGATTGAACTGCTAATTGTAAGTAGACTTGAGTTAAGGGGATGTGAATAAAGGCAGGATCATATCCAAATAACTTCTGTGTTTGCTTATGCCCCTTTATGATAAGATGGCACAACACAGTTATATAGGTGGTAATAGTGCATTGTGGCTGGTGAGACAGTAAAAGCCACTCTATCATTGCTAAGTGAGGTGACAGCTGTCCTGTAAGGCCCATTAGAGTCTCTAAAGTTGTGAAACAGAAAAGCAGGACAGGAAACTGTGAATTAATTCTAGTTAGTTGTCACTGTTGAATATGCTGATTTATTATAGTTATAGGACTTTGGAGGACAATTCTCTAGGCGAATTAAGATCTGAGTCCCCTTTAAGGGTATGAAATAAATGAGTTAATTGTTGGGTAGGTATTTCAAGGCTGGGTAGCATCCAGTTGATTGTTCCCAGGAGATGTTGGAGACAATTAAGAGTAAAATCTTTGGGTGGATTAATTTGAAGGACTTGGAGCTGAACTGTCCTATTAAAAAGGATATAGCCTAAATATTTCCAAGGTTCTGAATGCTGGATTTTTTTCTGGAGCAATTACTAACCCAGCAGAGGCCACAGAATTTTTAAGAAAGGAAGCAGTAGCCCTGGCTGGCGTAGCTCAGTGGATTGAGTGCGGGCTGGGAACCAAAGTGTCCCAGGTTCGATTCCCAGCCAGGGTACATTCCTGGGTTGCAGGCCATAACCCCCAGCAACCGCACATTGATGTTTCTCTCTCTCTATCTCCCTCCCTTCCCTCTCAAAATAAATAAATAAAATCTTAAAAAAGGAAAGGAAGCAGTTTTTGGTAAGATATCTTGTGAAGGAGCTGTGATCAGGATGTCATCCATACGATAGATAATTGAATCAGGGAATTGATCTCTTACTGGCTGAATGGCAGCATGAACAAAATGCTGGCAAATAGTTGGGCTGTTAAGCATTCCCTGAGCCAAAACTTTCCATTGAAACCTCTGTAAAGGCTGGGAAGGAAAATGCAAAAAGCTCCAGATCTCTTTCTGCTAAAGGGATTGTAAAGAAAAGAATCCTTTAGGTCAATAACCAAAAGTGGCCAATCCTTTGGAATGCAGACTGGATAAGGGGTTCCTGGCTGTAGGGGGCGCACAGGCTGGAAGGATTCATTGATTCTTCTTAGATCATGAATAAGCCTCTGTTTGCCAGATTTCTTCAGTACAACAAAAATAGGCATATTCCAAGTTTTGTTAGAAGGTTCAATATGACCTGCTTCTAATTGTTGTTTAACTAGAAGGTGGGTCTGTTCAACTTACTCTCCTTTAAGTGGCCACTGATCAACCCATAACGGCATATTGGAGAGCCAGGTAAGCGGTAGGGGAGTTGTAAGAGCAGTGGCAACTAGGGAAAATGTGGCAGAGAGATTTGCATCCTCCACTGAGGAGATCATGGCCCCAAATATTAAGGGGCAGAGGCAGGATATATGGTTGAATTCTCCCTACCTGTCTTTCTGGTCCATAGCATTTAAGAGACCATACACTGACTTGTGGTTGAGAAATTCCTCCAACACCTGTGACAGGCATTTCACTATCTGTTAGAGGCCATTTTGGAGGCCAAAACTGATTTGAAATAACAGAAATGTTGGCTTTCGTATCTATGAGGCAGTGAAAGGTCTTGCCCTTTATGTTTATTTGTAATTTTGATTTATTTAACTTAATTGATTCTGTCCAAAAAACTGATCGATTGTCTGTACTGCTGAAGCGTCCTTCCCTCCTCACTGTATTTTGAGTCTTTGAGATTATGCAGGGGAGTAGGAACAGCTGGGCAATACGAGTTTGGGCAGGACTAATATGATAGCCAGAAGCTTTAAGCATGATTTTAATTTCCCCTTGATAGTCAGAGTCAATGACCCCTGGCTGAACAAAAATACCTTTGGTAGTAATACTGGATCTCCCTGAGATTAGACAGACTGTTTCTGGGGGTAGAGGTCCCCAGACACCAGTGGGAGCTGCAATTATTTGGTCCTGTTCCTTTAAGATGAGCTCCTTGGTTGTGACCAAGTCCAACCCTGTGCTTCCTCGGGTGGCTGCACGAAGGTCAGAAACTGTGCATTTCCTTGAATTCTGTGGTACTGATTGCCGTTCTGAAAGCTCTAATTGGGGTTGGGGGCACTGGAGCAGGCGCCCCCTTGGAAGTTTCCCTGAATAGGTTGGCTGTTTTTGTCACACTTAGAATGGCATTCCTTTGCCCAATGTCTGCCTTTGCCACGGTGCAGACAATCCTTGGGCGGAAACCTGTCCTTACTTTTTCCCCTTTTTGATGTGGACAAACAGGCATTGCACAGGTGACTGGGCTTTCCACAATTGTAACATCTGGGATCTCCCTTAATTGCAGCAGCTAAGAGAGAGGCCTTATGCAGCTGTGTGCCCTCATCTTGGCAAGCCTTAGTAAACTCACTGATGTCTCTGGTAGTAGCTTGCAGTGGTCTTAAAATGGCCCTGCAGTCTTTGTTGGCATTTTCATAAGCTAGCTGCCACAAGAGAGATTTGGCTGCTCTGTCATTATCTATTTGCCTATGAATAGTTTCTTGGAGGCAATCAATAAAGTCAATATATGCCTCCATAGCACCCTGAATGATATTGGTAAATAAGAAGTTTCCCTGGCCTGAGAATCAGGCACAGCCCTCATGGCTCTGAGAGCAATTTGAGCACTTTGATTAAAAGCATGAGGATCAAGCCTGGCTTGAGCCACAGCGGTGGCAAAATCACCAAACCCAAGCAGCATAGGGAGGGTAACAGGATTATTCATTTGTGCATTCTCTGCTGTTGCGCGTGGGTCACCGGCCAGCAGTGACCACGGAACGCTGTGGATGGCTTGACAATAAACACGCGAGAAATAACAACATGCACAGAGACAAACTAGTTTCTGTGGGGAAGTAGGGACGAAATGGCCACCCCCCCTAGTGGGGAGCGCGCTGATTTACAGTCCATACCTGCTTTTATTGGGCTCATGCTGCATAATAATTCAGGTAAAGTACAGTACTCATTAGGGGAAGCAAGGAACTACAGAAAACAAAGAACTCTGCCGGTCTATTGAGTTGGGGTCAAAGAGCTGTAAGACTGAGGAACAAACTAACTTCCTCCTAAGACCCTTCTCATTCAACTGAGAGCATTCTAAACAAAGAAGGTTTCACAGTAATTTACATGTTCTTTCTTAGGCCTGATCACCCAGGGAAATCCGCACTTCTCAGTACCGAGCTGTACCACCCTGTCATTGTTTTAGGCTTAGGTGGAGCAAGGGAACTAGGTAACCAAGAGATAAGGAGATTTTTTCCCAGACACTGAGAACTCAGGCTATGTCAAAGCTGAGGAGCGAGGGTCCATCACCCCCTTTTTGCTGCAGCCCCCCAAGTCCTTCTGTTTGGGGGGCCTCCCAAAGTGATCGTGCCTGGCTTAGGGTCGTTCCCCCGTGGGGAATCTTACCCGTCTTTGGCTAACTGACCAAGCTTTTGGGGGGTTCAGTTATGAATAAAGCAGCAGAAACAGCATTCCTGCCAGGAAGATAAGCTTTTGTCTCCTTGCTGGCTTACAGTTCCAAGGGCGTTCCCTTAGCCTTAGCTAGGCAGGGGTTTCAGCTTCTGACACCAGTCAGGGTGGTTCCCAACACTCTGCCACTTTGTGGCCAGCTCACTGAGAGTGCTCTGAATGCCAGATGGTGAACTGAGCTGGGGTTAAGACTGTCCTGGCCAGGACAATCCAGTTACAAGGGGCCATTTTATAGCTGTCAGTGATGGCTTGAAGTAGCCTGTTAGTATATGGAGTCTTAAGTCCATTTTCTCTAATGCTCTTTTTTAGATCCCTGTAAAGGGAAATAGGAAGGGACTCATGGATGTTTCTTTGACCCTTGACTATAATGGGGAAAGCCGAAAGGGCATCTAAATCCCCAGCCTCCACTGCCTGCCAAAGGCATCGTCGCATGGCCCTAGTTGATAGCTGTCTAAATTTTCTGGCTCTCTTGGTGGTAAGTCATCCTGCAAGGAGGAACGCTCCCAGAGTTGATGTAAGGAGTGACGGCTACGATGCTGGTCCTCCAGTGGGGCTGTAGGCAGAACTTTCATAGCTGGTTCTTCCACTACACCATATATGAATTCCTCCTCTGAACTAGACTCCTTATCTTCCTCTGTAGCTAGTTCCAGTCTCTTAGCCCATATGGGCACGAGAGCAGTCCCGACTAGCCCCTAAGTTATTAAGTCTTGAGCTCCGATAGAAACACCACTGTCCTGTAAAGATTTTAACTTATCGCCTGCATTTTCCCAAACCTCGGATATCTAAGATTCCCTTGTCAGGAAAAGCAGGGTAGTGTTCCTTCATAGTTTGT
This sequence comes from Phyllostomus hastatus, assembly GCF_019186645.2. Classification (NCBI taxonomy): domain Eukaryota; kingdom Metazoa; phylum Chordata; class Mammalia; order Chiroptera; family Phyllostomidae; genus Phyllostomus; species Phyllostomus hastatus. The sequence continues at coordinate 29,810,974 of NW_025334037.1, forward strand.
AAAAGCTGAAGGAGATGTCTTTCCTTTACCTTATAACCCGCTCCCCGGAGGAGTTGTTGTAACACCTGCGGGTAAACGTCCTGCTCTTTAGATAAACCAGAGCCCATTCTTGCTATTTAAAAGGCTCCTTTTAACTTTTCGATTGTTATCTTTTCAGATTCCACTGCCTGCGCTGAACCCTAACTAGTCAGCTATTAAAGGTTATATGTAGTCGGATATGCTGTTAGTTGAAACAGTCAGGGAGATGGGTACTGGGCTTTCAGAGTACCCTAGCCCTGCTTACGGGTTTTTGGTCCTCCCCAAGCATTTAGGACTGCAAGGGTGGGGCTCGAAGCGCTAGGTGACCGAACTTTATGAGCTAGAAGTTAGAGTAACTTGTTTTGGAGGTCCCTATAAGGCCCCTGCACGTCTGGGGAATTGATCCCAGACACCCTGGTAAGGTTCTGACTCAAGTGGGAATGCCTGATTCCTCGGGAGGAGAGGAGGAAGTGCCTTTTATCTTTGGAGCTTGGCGATTGCCAAAAGCACTCACACAAAACCTGTGACTAACACTAAATTCTTCTGGAAAGGGATCTTTGGAGTCCGGTTGAAACCGAAACACTATTTACTAAATACTTTTCCTTATGCAGGCAGATGGAGGGAAAAGGGCAAAATCAAAAGGACCGCAAGAGGCAGCTTGAAAGAAAGAATTTGCTGAAATGCTTTTAAAATATCCCTGTAACTAGTTGCTGTTTTTTAAAGCTGATTAAAGGGAAAGTCTTTGCTCTTTCTCCCAAGCCTAGAGCTAGTTGGGGTCATGCCACGGGATGGGCTTGTGAGTGTCTTCCACATAAGGGCTGAGCTACATTTCCACAACATGCAAAATGGTTCCTTACAATCAATTATAAACAGCTTATTTTTTAAAATGACTTTGAAAAAATTTGTAGCCCATATAGAATTTATTTTATGATGAAAAAATATTTAAGCCTATTTCTCCCAAATAGGTAAAATAATTTGTTTTATGTTTCATTCCATTAATAATTAAAATTTTTCTATTTACTATGTCAAATTTTACACACCTACAAGGTTTAATTTGAGGGCTGTTTCTCCTCATCCTCCTTGTCCTCCTCATCCTCCTTTTGTTAGTTCAGGGAAAACCTGACTGAATGATTCTTTTGGCATGGACTGACGTCACTCTGTAGTGTTCAGCTGATTGTTGGGCATTTAAGGAGGGTCCAAGAGGACTTTGTTCCTATGAACGGTGCTTAGCAGGGATGGTTGGGATATTTGGCTGTTGATCTAGGTCCTTCGTTTTTTTTTTTTTCCATGTAGATAAAAAACTGTATAGACAAAGTCTCTCCAGTGACATTGGCAGACTTGTTAAAGGGCAAATCAGGACTCCCAGAGGGAGGTGGCAGAAGCTGTCAGGCCAGTTAAGATCTCATCCCATCCTGACATCAGCTTGAAGTCCAGGGTTGCAAATAGGAAACCAGACTGCATGGCACATCATAGGAAACAACCAACCAAATGAAAAGGTGCCCCACAGAATGAGAGAAAATATTTGCAAATCATGTATTTCACAAGGGGTTATTATCCAAATTAGATGAGGAACTTTTATAACTCAGTAGTAAAATCCCCCAAATAACGTGGTTAAAAATACGCAAACGACCTGAATATCCATTAAAAATATTTTTTGTTATTCTATTAGTCAACTCAATTTTTTTTCTTTTGCCCTCCTCTACCCTGTCCATTCCCCACCTCCTGCTACCACAGTCATTCCCTACCCATGTCTTTGGGGCGTTCATACATGTTCCTTACTAGTACCTTCCCCTTCTTTGCACCGTTATCCCACTCCCACCTGTCCTCTGTTCACCTTCAGTCTGTTCCATGTTTCCATGCCTCTGGTTCTATTTTGCTGGTTAGTTTATTTTGTTCATTGGGTACCTGTTATAGGTGAGATCCTATGGTGTTTGTCTTTCACCACCAGACTTATTTCACTTAGCATAATATAGTCCAGTTCCATTCAAGCTGTCAGAAAGGGTAGGAGCTCCTTCTTTTCTTCTGGTCAAAACTGAGCAACAATAAGAAAAGGCAGTTCTGTTTTTAGGTTTTTAAGGACATTCCATACTGTTTTCCACAGTGGCTACACCAGTCACCATTCCCACCAATAGTGGACTAGGGTTCCCTTTTCTCCACAACCTCCCCAGCACTTGTTTGTTGATTTATTAGCGATGGCCATTCTGACAGGTGTGAGGTGGTATCTCATTGTGGTTTTAACTTGCACCTCTGATGGCTAGTGATGTTGAGCATCTTTTGGTATGTCTATGTTCACAGTAGTGCTATTTATGAGGGTGTGGCAAAGTCAAATTACAGATCAGCAGGTGGGATGAGAGATTGTATTTGTTTTGTGGAAATACAGTTGTTCCCATCTCCAAAACAGCATGCTCTCAGTTTTATTCTGATTGAGTTGAATGTAGAGATCAATTTGAAGTGAATGACATCTTAACAATTTTGAATTTTCTAATTCCTGAACATAACATACCCAACTATTTAGGTATTCAAATCTTAATTCTGAAGAGATCTGTAGTTTTTACACAAGGATCAAGCTCATCTTTTCCTAAGTATTTATATTTACAGATGCAATTGTAAAAGGTGCTTTAATTGTCTTTATTTACCAATTGTTGTTGATGCTAGTATATAGAAGTGCAATTAAATAATTTTTTGGACTTTGAATTTTATAGACTTGCTAAATTTCCATACTATTTCTAGTAATCTCTGAAGGTTATTTAGTGTTTCCCATGTCATAATCATCTACAGAAAAGGATGGTTCATTTCTTAGGAGATAGAGGAGTACTTAGCTTATCAATTTCTTTGAGTCATTTCAGCAGGTTGTGTTTTTCCTATACTTCACCCATTTCCTCTAAGTTATCAAATTCACTGAGTTAGCATTTTTCATAACTATAATTGCTTATTCTTTTAATTTTATTTCTATGCATTAAGTTTATTTTTGACTTCACATGGAAGATTTTATTTTCAGTCCATACCCCACAGTAGACTGTAAGTGCCCTTGTAGTTTCCCTGAGATAAGGGGGTAAATGGTTCTAGTCTCGTTTATACAGAATGAGTTGATTTTGAGGATCCTAAGTTTATTTTATTTTTTCCACATTGTGTTTTCTTTTTTAAAAATTAAATTAATTGGGGTGACATTGCTTAATAAGATTATGTAGGTTTAAAGTGTACATTTCTATGATACATGTTCTGTATATTGATTGCTTTGTGTGCTCACAACCCAAAGTCAAATCTTTTTTTAAATATAGATTTTGTTTATTTATTTTTAGAGAGAGGGGAAGGGATAAAGAAAGAGAGGGAGAGCAACAATGTTCAGTTGCCTCCCCTACCTCCCCAACCAGGAACCTGGCCCTCAATGAAGTCGTGTGCCCTGTGAGAATAGAACTGCGCAGCTTTCATTTTGTGGGATGAAACCCAACCACTGAGACACATTGATCAGGGCTAAAGTCAAATCCTTTGTTGCCATGGTTTTGGCCCCCTTTCCCTGTATGAGGGATCTGAATGATGGTCAATATGCTTTTATTTCTGATATTAGTAATTTGGCTTTTCTCTTTTATTTAGTTGGTGCTATGTACCAACTTTCGGCTGTTTTACTTTGCTTCTATTTTATTGATTAAAAAAAAACTTTTCTTTATTATTTCCTCCCATAGCATATTTCTGTATAAATGGTTTCCATTTCATTAGGGAGCTTTATTATGCCACCTCATGCTCTTGGGAATGACTTTCTGACATCACTTCTGACCTAAAGGGCATTTGTGGTGCCATTAAGTAGTGTCTCTATGAAAATCCAATGACCGCCAGTAGTTTTCTTTCCAATGAGCTGCATGTGATCCCTGCAATAGGGAATTACTGAGTCTCTAATTCAAATTTTCAAAACAGGATTTTGGGATTAGGCTTCTGACAAAGTCTGCAGGCTTCAAATATTCATATAGTAGACCCTTCTGAGAACATCTGAGCACTAGCATTATGGGGTCCCAATGACATTGCATGAAGAACTTCTCATTTAAATCCCCTGGAGTCAGAGTTCTTTCTTTCTTGTTATATACTAGGATGTGAGAGAAATAGTAATGGATTAGGTAGGATTTGTAGAATTCTCTAATGGTCATGGACCATGTTATTCCCATATATTTGCCAGATTGCTGTGGGCTTGGTATTTTGGCTAGACTGAACAGTCATAGTTGATGAAAAACAGGTTTACCATAGCTCCCACATCCTCTCAAACATCTTCTTGTAAGAAACTCTTATGATGTTATCAGTGTAATAGCTGAACGTATTTAAAGTATGTTCATATCTAAATTTTCTTTCCAAACATGACAATAGATATGGCTTATAAAGAATTACTATGGATTATTGAATTTTTTGAGACAAGATCTGTATCAGTTAATGTTCGCAGTGTATCACTCTTATTGGAGCATATAACTTCAGCTTCTGCACAATTTAATCATGGCCAGATCTACCAAACCTTTATCATTCAGATAAACAGAGAGCATTAGGAGTTCTTTGCATTCAGTTGGAAGGAATGTGGAGAATTGAACCTATGTATATATTTGTTCTCCAATTCTGAGTCCTAATTTAGTCCAGAGTAACCTTATTGTGTCAGATAGTTTTTCTAAATCAAGGATATCTTCTCCATATTTTGCCACTTAACCTGAAGAGAAGAACAGTGCTTAGATGTACCCTTTAAATCTTAGTAGTAATGTGTATAACACTTGGGGTTGCTAGATTTCATCCATTTCTTTGTTAAGCTGGAAAGCACCAACTTTTGGTGGGCTTGGCACTTAATTAAAATCTTCAGCTGGTTCAGATAGGTATTTAATGCCTCCTTATCTAAGGCCCTTATCACAATATGTTTGGATGTGGAGATGCTCAGTGGAGCCACAGTAAACCATCTTAGGGAAATTACAATGGAAGCTATCACAGACTTCATGTAGAGGCAGGCTATTATTGGAAAATAATTCCTTTCTTGTAACAAGTCACTTACTTGGTAGTAGGCTGAAAATAAAGAACTGAATAAATGGACTAGAAATCATTGTGATTCAGCTGAAATGGATTGAGGCCTTCAGAACTACACAACTGTGATTACTTGTCCATTCAGGAGTTGACACATCAACTTCAATAAATCCCCTAAGCCCCCACTTCTCTGTCTCTGAGCTCTGGGCCTCTAAAATATAGCAGAGGCATTCAAACTTTTGGCATCTCTGGGCCACCCTGGAAGAAGAATTGTCTTGGGCCATACATTAAATACACAAACACTAATGCAAAGTGATGAGCAAAAAATAAAACGTTTTAAGTAAACTTATGATTTTGTTTTGCGCTGCATTCATAGCCATCCTGGGCTGCACATGGCCTGTGGATGGCAGTTTGGACACTCCTGGCAGTAAGGATGTTGTTTTCTAAGGATATGGCTGATAAAGGGACCCAAGACTGGTTCTCCTTTCAGTTGGGTTTAAATAACATTTTCCTTACCTAAAGATTTCCTAAAATGAAACCCATAAATTTTTATTCACTTTATTTAATTTTTTTCAAAGCACAGGGTGTTCATCTATTTGTCTGTGTGTTATTCTTTCTTGGCAAGACCCAAATCTTTTCCTCTAAGGAATGTTCTAGGGGAGAAAACTGTCATTACTTCATTTGAATTTGTTCCAAATATTCTAATAAACTAATCTATACTGACCTTACATTCTCTTTTCTTTAAAACAGAAGTGATAAAAAGCCAGAGAGGCTGGGTGTGCCCATAAATTTGCAAGAATTATTTTTCTTTTCTTTTCTTTTTTCCCCCAATGTTATTTTAATCATTGTTCAAGTACAGTTTTCTGTCCTTTACTCCCATCCCAGCCCACCCACCCCTTGCTCCCCACCTCCCTTCTATTTCCACCCCCCCTAGTTTTGTCCATGTGTCCTTTATATTTGTTCCTGTAAACCCTTCCCATTCTCCCCTGAAATTCCCCTGAAATTCCCTCCCCTCTTCCCTCTGGTCTCTGTCAGCCTGTTCTCTATTTCAGTGTCTTTGGCTATATTTTGCATGTTTGTTTGTTTTGTTGTTTAGGTTCCTGTTAAAGGTGAGATCATATGAAATTATTTTTCTGATAGAAATACCTGAGAGATTTCTGGAAACTCAACTTAGTGCCTAAGCTGAAGTTTATTTTCAACTGGTATCCAATTCTTTAACTGTTTCCTTGTTATATTTTCCTTGGCATAAATATCTCTCATTGCTTTTAGAAACTTGTATAAGGTCCCAATTTTCTGGGATGTAGTTGGGGAGAGGAAGAGACATACGTTTAATTAAGGAAAAGGTGTCTTTAGGGATACACTGTTCGAGTGACTAAAAGGTGAAAGAGTTCTACTACCTGGGAGAATGCCCAGTCATTGGCTATTTGAGGAAGATAAATCCCAGCATTTGTCTTGTTAATTATAGAGATTAATGGTCAGAGACATGAATGCTATCCTAAGTCCTCAAAGGAAAGTACTTTTTGATTACCTTACCATAATTGACTTAGGAGAAGTACGTTGAAATAACTACTTTCAATGTTTTAAAATTTCTGGGGATTTTGTACTGGCAAATAATGGATTTGGCCAAGTTAATTTCCACAAATTCAGCCAGTTTTTACATTGCCATGGGAACACAGCATCTTTGTTTCTCTCTGAAGTAATTTTTCTGGCAGGTGAGAATGTTCAAGTATTTTACAAGTAAATATTTATGTTTTATTTAAGTGTCTTTATATCCTATATATCTGTGTTGGATACTGCAACCCTTGTCTGGAAGACTGAGGTGATGGGGAATCTGTGTGGACACATGGGAAGTGTGGCCCTGTGAAGGTATTTCCGCATCTACTGATCACTATACATTACTCAGTGTTCCATGGTCACACATACATACAGGAGGTACCCACAGTCACTGCTGATGAAAAAAGCACTGATTTTAAAGACTAAGGGAGAGACCTGAGGTGAGTTCTTAGAACAACCAAAACTCATACAACATATTTAAATGTTGCTAACGTCTTAAATATACACATTTTCATTGGAATAAATCTGAATTAAGAAAATTAAGGTAGCAAAATAGGGAAATGAACCAGAATATAGGTAATGTGTTTGGTTTCTAGCATTGGAGTATAACAGGTGTTTCTTGTTTGTTTTGTTAAATAACAAAGAGAAACATGGAATGCATTACAGATGAAATATGGGTTCATAGTCTTGGTTCATGGGCTATTATATTTTAAATGGTAAGTTAACATTTCTAATTATTCTAACACCTTTGATCAGAGAATTTATGGCACATCATCTGCATACAGCATTGTGTGTTTACCACCAAAACTCAGATCTTTTTCCCTCACCATATATTTGACCACATTTACCTTTTACTACTCTCCCTCCTACCCTCTAGGGTAACCACCATACTGTCGTCTGTGCCTATGAGTTTTTTTTCCCCTTGTTTATGTGTTGCTTTCAGTTTTCTTTCCCACATGTGAGTGAAATCATATGGTCCTTGACTTTTTCTGTCTGACTTATTTCACTTAGTAAAATCTCACAGTCCATCCATGTTTCTGCAATGGCAGGGTTTCATCTTTTCTCATGGTGGAGTAGTATTGTGAGTATGTGCCCCATCTCCTTTATCCAGCCACCTACTGAGGGACACTTTGGTTGTTTTCATGTCTTGGTCACCATGAAAAAGGCTGCAATGAACATAGGGGTGTATATATTTTATGTCATTCCCCAAATTTAATTTAAAATAATGAGAGAATTTAAAATTGTAACATAGCAAATGCTTTAAAATGGGGAGAAATAATTTCCTGTTGTATTCTAGAAGCTTGATATGAGATTCTGGATTTTTTTTGAAGTGTTTAAATTATACTTTACATTCAATATTATTCTGTACTAGTTTCAGGGCTGTAGCATAGTGGCCGCATAATCATGTACTCTGTAGTGTGTTCTGCTCAATATTTAAAGCACCTGCCCTGTCCCATACATAGTTATTACAATATTACTGACCACGTTCCCCATATAGGATTTTGATTCTGATATGGAAGGTTGATATGTGTGAATGTTTTCAAAACTGAAATTCATAGACACAGACAATAGCACGGTGGTAACCAGAGGAAATGTAAGTGTTAGTAATGAAGGGTAGACAAGGAGCAGTCTATGGTGATGAAAGATGATTTGACTTTGGGTAGTGGACACACAGTGCAATACACAGATCATGTATCATAGAAGGGTACACTTGGAACCCATTTGAGCTTACTAATTAATGTCATCCCAATAAATTTAATAAATAATTAGCACAGCAACCCATATGGTACATATTTGAAAGAAACCAGTGTTCAGGGAGGTACCTTGTTTATTATCACATATAGAGTCATAAAACTGAAATTTTGAAGTACTCCAGAGGGTATTTTTGTTACTATGGAAGTTTAATTTATCTTTTTAAAAAGCCATATTCTTAAGTAAGTATGTTAAATGATGTTTTTTAAATAGGAAGTGTTAATTAGCAGTTTAAGTTGAAAGTCTAATAATACTATCTGTGAGTTTTTTTAAGGATTTTATTTATTTATTTTTAGAGATGGAAGGGAGGGAGATAGAGAGAGAAAGAGAGAAACATCAATGTGCGGTTGCTGGGGGTTATGGCCTGCAACCCAGGCATGTACCCTGACTGGGAATTGAACCTGCGACACTTTGGTTCGCAGCCCGCACTCAATCCACTGAGCTACGCCAGCCAGGTATCTGTGAGTTTTTATAGTATTGGATCTTTGATGACTTAAACGGAGAGTAGATTATATACCCAGTTTCTACATCTAAATAATTTAACTGGCTAGTAGGAGATTTATTCTGGAGAAATGTAACATTGATGATTAATAAGAATAAGGGCATGAGGTAGATCCTGCATAAAATAAGGAGTGAGAAAAAGAAAATTGGGTATAGACTACCTTATATCCTCATGGTCTTCAATAGGTGTGCCTTTAGCAGTCTACAGCTTCCACAATGGTAGAAATTCTGAATAAACTGGAAGCAGCAATGTGAATGAGGCATGTAGAATGGTCCTCACAGCTGGGTTCTAAAGAAACCTTTCAGCACATCCTCTCTCCCTCTCCCTCCAAACCTATGGGAATGGAATCAGCTTGTCTATCTTTGAACTTAAGTGATTTTGTAATTTTCCTCTGCAATGAATAAACAAAAATTTAGATTTGTATCTATAGTTTTAAAAATTCTTCTCTCTTATTTTATTTTGTCCTTTGCCATCAGATATAGGGAAATCTGAAGAATCAAGTTTTAAAAATTTTTCTTTACTTTTCTTTATTAAACTGTGCTCTGTGTTTATTTCTTATGGCACTTAAGATGCTTTCTGAGTAAACTCTGGATGTCTTAGGGGATCAGGCTCTAACACTTTCTCGAGAAAGGAAAGTTTTCTGAAGAGGATTTTTTTAAAAGACTACTGATCTCACGTAATTATCACATTAATGTTCTTATTGTTTGTGGGTATTTATTTCTTAAGCACAATTTCTCCTTCCTGATTGGATCCTTTTTTTCCTTCCATTTTATGGTATTTAATTCTTCCTATGATGTATGGATCCCACTTTCTCCCCTGTTATTCTGTTTGCTTCTAGTCCAAATACATTCCATCACAGGTGAATACTACTACTCATGTACAATCAAATAGATAATTCCTGAGACATACAATCTTATTGTATGCCAAAATAAGGGTTCATAAATTATAATATTCTTTTTATTCTTGGCCTATGTCTATAATTCTTACCACATTGACAAAGATCCAAATGATTCCTTGTGATACAATGTTGATAGTGAAGCATTCAAGAGCATTCATGATTGCCATCATTCATTGAGCCTTTGCTGGGTGCCAGCCCAAATTATAGATATTTACTTGTAATAAAACAACAACCCAAGAGACAGGCTCTATTGGTATCCCTATTCTAAAAAGGAGGAAACTGAGGCACAGAGAAGTTTATTAGGTTGCCCAAGTATACATAGTAGGTGGTAAGGCTAGGATTTCAACACATGCAGTGGGTCTCCAGAGTCCATGTGATTCAGCACTGTGCTACACTCTCCCCAAAAGGGTGTTTTGGGTATTGAATAAGTATACACTGAATAGAGTAACTTATAATCAGTATTTGGTTTCTGTAATGATAAAATCCCACTTACCACTTGGTAGCCTTTTCTAAAAAACAGTTATAGGCTTGGACATTTCTATTTTATTATAGAAATACGAAAAAGTCAGTAGAATAGAATGTAAGATAGGGTTGAACAAAGGATGCCATGGAAGGTAAGACTGGACAAGTCTTCTGAGATTGTCTAGTTCCAGCCCTTTGTCTTTCAAAGAGTAAACAGAGATGGATTTGAAATTACATTTAGAAAAGACTCAACCCCATGCCTTCTTACACTGACCTTAAGCTCTTCCCTTGAGTATGCTGATTTTTGGAACCTGGGCCCCATAGCTCTATTTCTGAGCACCCAGAGTAACTTGGAGGAATTATAAATATAACCACATCTCATTGTATTGTACCTCTCTGTTCAGTGCCTGTGTACCTGAATACCTAGGTCACCCCAAGAGTTTTGAAAAAAGTAATACCCACTGGTAATGTAAGAGTTTGTGATAGTTGTAAGTCAGTGAAGTTCAAAAATATTTTGTAAAAATCTAAATAGTGTCTCTGTGTTAAGGGTTGTAGGATAGAGAAAGGTTACATGGAGAGAATTGCCACTTCTTAAAAAGGTGATAGAAAAAAAGAAAGAGAAAAGTTGCTGAGAGTCACATAGTCTAGCTTAGTAATTGCTATAGGGAACAATGTTATAATTATGTCATGTTTGGATACAGTCCTGACTGTGGAAATTTAAGAGAATCAGTGAAGTCTGACCATGCTTTGAGACATAAAGTACTGAATACCTATAGAAACTTATCATTCTGTTAAGTGAGGTATTCCAAAAGAGACATTATTTTTGGTGCTACATCAATTATATTATAAAGGTCCTCACCACAAATACTACCAACTCAGAGGACTGACTTCATGCCAATTTATTTAGAGAATTTTTTGCCACCACCAGAGAGTAAGTGATTGCTGACTTGTGTGCCCAGGACTGATCGTTGAAATCAGGCTCTATTAAAGACACATCTGGCTGTGGGGCTTTTGATACTTTTTTCTCTCTACAATCCACTAAGACTTAGAGGGAAAACCTCTCACTAGTAGCCCAAACAAAATCATCTGAGGAGACAGAAAATCGTCAAGAGAACGTGCAATAGGCTATTAGGAAGAAGAACTCATAGAAGTTCGCCAAATGTTTATTGTATGTAAACCCCTGTAGATAATATAATAATGAAGGTGTACTCCAAAACATAATGGATGTATTCATAGTGTGTTCACTATTTCATTACAGGTCCCTTCTCCTGAGCTCTCATTCCAGAAACAGGCTTTAGAGAAGACTAAATGGGACATAGTAACAATGTGACAGAATTTGTCCTCCTGGGCCTCACTCAGGATCCTGGGGGCCAAAAAGCATTACTTGTCATATTTTTACTTATTTACATTGTGACAATGGTGGGCAACCTGCTCATTGTGGTGACTGTTCTTGCCAGCCCTTCCCTGGGCTCCCCCATGTACTTCTTCCTTATCTGTCTGTCACTCATGGATGCAGTGTATTCCACTGTCTTTTCACCCAAATTGATCATAGACTTACTCTATGGTCAAAAGACAATTTCCTTCTCAGCTTGCATGGGACAGCTCTTCCTGGGACACATTTTTGGAGGTTCTGAGGTGTTCCTTCTGGTGGCCATGGCCTATGATCGCTATGTGGCCATCTGTAAGCCATTGCACTACATAACCATCATGAATAGACAGGTTTGCATCCTGCTGTTGGTGGTGTCCTGGGCTGGAGGTTTTGTGCATTCTGTGGTCCAACTTCTTTTCGTGTACAACCTCCCCTTTTGTGGCCCCAATATCATTGACCACTTCATCTGTGACATGTACCCACTATTAGAACTTGCTTGCACTGACACCTACTTCTTAGGCCTCACTGTGGTTGCCAATGGTGGAGCAATCTGTATGGTCATCTTTATTTGTCTACTAATATCCTATGGCGTCATCCTAAGTTCCCTTAAAACTCACAGTCTGGAAGGAAGGAGGAAAGCCCTGTCTACCTGTGGTTCCCATATCATGGTGGTTGTTCTCTTTTTTGTACCCTGCATTTTTATGTATATTAGACCTGTTTCTAACTTCCCTGTTGATAAATTCTTAACTGTGGCTTATACTGTTATTACTCCCATGTTGAATCCTCTAATATACACTTTGAGAAATGCAGAAATGACAAATGCTATGAAAACACTTTGGTGTAAGAAGTTAGCTGTAGATAGAATGGGAATGTGTCAGTCATATTGAATGTATTTGTTATTAATTCTGAAGCAAAAAAAGGCATTGCATTCTAACAAGGGATGATTTAGTCAACTCAATGAGTTGTCTTGAGATCCTTTTCTTTATTCATACAAAGGTATCAAAAAGTATAAGAAATTATCCTTTGAAGTCAGAATCAACTTAATACAGTAATTGTGAAGGATGAATGAAAAGGCACAGGTATTATTCCTATTATTAGGAACAATAAACTAAATTCAACATGTAACTTTTTAAAATTGTTTTGTTGCGGTTGTCCTGATTTGTTCCCCATTTATCTCCTCTGCCCCGTACCAGCAACCCCCACCAGCCACAGTCAATGCCCCTACATTGTCCCTGCCCATGAATTCCTTATTTGTATTTCTTCATTTCCTCCTACTCTTTTTCTTGTTAGCCCTGTACCTCTTCCTCTCTGGTCATGGTCAGTTTGTTCTCTACTTTTTATGTTGAAGTAGGCCTTATAAGAGTCTTTTTTCCTTTGAAAAATTGAAAAACAAGCTATCTTTGAAAATTTGTTTTATCCAAAATAATAAGAAAACAATTTTGCTAATATTTAGAACAAATTTCTAAGGTTAAGACTGTGGTTTTTATTTATTTATTTTTTATTGTTGTTCAAGTACAGTTGTCTCCATTTTCACCTCACCATGCTTTCCTGCCCCACACATGTTTACCTCCCAATCTCAAATCTACACCCTTTGGCTTTCTCCATGTGTCCTTCATTCATGTTCTTTGATCGCCTTTCCTTTATTTCCCCCCGGCATCCCTCTCTCCTCTCCCATCTGGTTACTGTCAGTTTGTTTTTTATTTCAAAATTTTAATGTGTGTTTTTGAATGCATTCAACAGATTTTTCAGCTGCCTTAAGCATTTTGTGTTCAAGATTACTTCTGTTTTTCCTTTTGATGCCTGTGCATTTGAAGTTCAGGATGTTTAGATGGGAGATGATACCATATTTGTTTAAATACACAATGATGGAACAGTTCTGCTGGATGGGATGTTGGATATATTCAGAGGTTGGGATGAACCTGGATGGGATAGTTGACAATGAAAACAGATCCTAGCTATTGATTGGAGTACAGAATACCATACTAATCCAAGTTGTAAACATATTTTCATGCTTTTCCTCACTAGTTATGTGCATTTTTGCCATTGTTCAAAGAGTAGATGGAGCTCATTTTGTCTTCATGACACTGAAGATTGGGTAAAGAGATGCATTATTTTGCAGAGCAATGTGTTCCCTAAAAGTTGCATTCAACTTCAATACTTTAAATTATAGACTTAATAATGGTTTGTTTCTATATAAACAAAATTTTGGTCTTCAATCTTATCTTTTTTTTCCAGGTTCTGTGATCTTTTTTTTTTTAAGATTTTATTTATTTATTTGTTTATTTATTTTTAAGAGAGGGAAGGGAGGGAGATAGAGAGAGAGAGAGAAACATCTGTGTGTGGTTGCTGGGGGTTATGGCCTGCAACCCAGGCATGTACCCTGGCTGGGAATCAAACCTGCGACACTTTGGTTTGCAGCCCACACTCAATCCACTGAGCTATGACAGCTAGGGCGATCTTTTTTTTTTAAAATATATTTTATTGATTACACTATTACAGTTGTCCCATTTTTCCCCCTTCACTCCCCTCTACCCTGTACACCCTCTCCCACCCATATCCCCCCCCTTTAGTCATGTCCATGTGTCATACTTATAAGTTCTTTAGCTTCTACATTTCCCATACTATTCTTACCCTCCCCCTATCTATTTTCAACCTACAATCTATGCTACTTATTCTCTGTACCTTTTTCCCCCCCTCTCCTCCTCCCACTCCCCTGTTGCTAACCCTCCATGTGATCTCCATTCCTGTGGTTCTGTTCCTGTTCTAGTTGTTTGCTTAATTTCTTTTGGTTTTGCTTTAGGTGTGGTTGTTAATAATTGTGAGTTTGCTGTCCTTTTACTATACATGTTTTTTCTTTATCTTCTTTTCTTAGAAAAGTCCCTTTAACATTTCATAAAATAAGGGCTTGGTGATGATGAACTCCTTTAACTTGACCTTATCTGAGAAGCACTTTATCTGCCCTTCCATTCTAAATGAAAGCTTTGCTGGATAGAGTAATCTGGGATATAGGTCCTTGTCTTTCATGACTTGGAATACTTCTTTCCAGCCCCTTCTTGCCTGTAAGGTCTCTTGTGAGAAATCAGCTGACAGTCTGATGGGAACTCCTTTGTAGGTGACTGTCCCCTTATCTCTTGCTGCTTCTAGGATTCTCTCCTTCATTTTTACCTTGGCTAATGTAATTATGATGTGCCTTGGTGTGTTTCTTCTTGGGTCCAACTTCTTTGGGGCTCTCTGAGCTTCCTGGATTTCCTGGACGTCTATTTCCTTTGCCAGAATGGGGGAGTTCTCCTTTATTATTTGTTCAAATACGTGTTCAATCTGTTGCTTTTCCTCTTCCCCTTCTGGTACCCCTATAATTCGGATGTTGGAACATTTAAAGATGTCCTGGAGGTTCCTAAGCTTCTCCTCATTTTTTTGAATTCTTATTTCTCCATTTTATCCTGATTGGTTGTTTTTTTCTTCCTTCTGGTTGACTCTATTGTTTTGAGTCCCAGTTTCCTTCCCATCACTATTGGTTCTCCGTGCATGTTCCTTCATCTCTTTTATGGTAACCTGCATTTTCTCATCTAATTTGTGCCCCAAATCAACCAATTCTGTGAGGTTCCTGATCACCAGTGTTTTGAACTGTGCATCTGATAGATTGGCTATCTCTTAGTCACTCCAAAGGATGAGTCCTGGGGCATTGATCTGTTCTTCTGTTTGAGACATGTCTCTCTCTCTCTCTTTTTTTTTTGATCTGGTCACTCCTGTTACAGTGAGGGGCGGAGCCTCAGGTATTCACTGGGGCTGGGCACTCCAGTCACTAGATTGTGACGTATGTTGGGGCGGGGATGGGGGCGGGAGGTAACAATGGCGGTAGCTCTTTTCTCCTAGGACCTCAGTGCCTTCTCTGGGATCCCTGGTTGCGCACTCTGTCCTGGTCCACAGTGCTGCCTCACTGGGTCCACCAGCTGCCGCTTGCATACTCAGGGTCCACCCGCTGTGATCCTGCATGCCCCAGATGCCTTATGTGCTCCTGGTTGCCTTATGTGTCCAATTCATCCTGTTCCCTCCTCTCCGCCCCTCCTACAGGTCTGGATGAACGGGTCTACTTCAACTTCTTGGCTGTCCTACTTCCATTCAGATAAATTCTCTATCAGTTCTGGGTGTTATTCTTCCTCTAAATTGTTGTTGTTCTAATCTTGGTTGTGCATGGAGGTACAGTGCGTCCACCATTGCCTTCCTCTTGCCGGAAGTCCAATCTTATCTTAAAAAGAATTTTTTTTTTCAGCATGTAGCCCTCCAGAACATCACAAACTAGGAAGAAGATGGAATTGCTTTCATTCTATTGTAGGAACATCATCTATGTTTTGTAAGAGTTTTTTCCTAACTAAAAAAATTAGAACTTTTCTTATTTTAAAATTTTATAACATATTTTTTATGCATATGAATATATTCAATTAATACCCAGAATATGATCAATATTGAAGTTACCTGTGTATATCATTCCTTTCCCTCTTTCCAGAGGTAATCTCAATGTTGAATTCTTTATGAATCATAGTTAAAAATTGTTTAACTGCATATGTATGTATCCTTAAGTTATAGAGTGTACATTTTCATATTCCTTACCTTTATTAAGTTATGCTACATAGGACAAAGTTTTCTGAGTCCTTGGTCTACCATGTTCGCTTCCTAAGAAACAAGCATGTTGCTTCATGTCTCTGTAGTCCCACCAGTTCTCTGCTGTGTATTATTCCATGTCTAAATATACCACATGTTATGAACCCATTTGGCCAGCTTGCTACTCTGTGCTGCTATGGACATCATGAAAGAAACTACTTTGTGTTAAGTAGGCTGTTTGAATGCTCACTTTTATGGATGGTTACAGTTTTCTCCTGAAGATGTATTATCTGTTACACTCCTGCCTGTGTTTATATGTGTGCATTTGTGTGTGCATGTGTATAAAGAATTTAAATCTACTTTGCAAAGGGCTTTTTGTTGTGATAAAACCAGGTTTTTGAACACTTTGAAAACAATGCAACCTACTTTCCTAATCTAATATGTCATATTTACAATTAAGTCCAAATACTTGTTTACCTATTTCTAGACTCTTTTCTTTTGATTGGTTTTTAATCCTAAGGCAATACTGTATTATTTTAGGTAATCTAAGTAGCTTTGATATGTTAGGAGGTCTACTACACAATATTTTTATTTAAAACAATACTTTCTCTTTAAAACAACTATTTTCCACATAATAATAATTTTTTTCACATAATTATTAAAATAACTTCAGAGGTCTAGAAACCTACTAAGATTTTGACAAGCAGTATATTAAATATCTAATTAATGTAGAAAATAATTGATGTCTTCATCACATTGAATCATTCTTTCTGGGAACATTAAAAATCTCAGTATTTATTTAGGTCTTTAAGATTCAGTTAACTTTTGGAATATTGCTGAGCAGTAATGGTATCAATGATTTTTCTTTCCAATATCTTTCTAGTATTTTGTATTACATTTCTCATTTTATATTACTTAATAGAGGAAAAATGATATAGTAACTGTGAGGAAAGGATACCTGGAATTATTCTTAGCTTTAATGCAGATGCCAGAGGTATTTCTCTATAACAATGTGTTCATTAAAAATTATCATCTGAAGTATCCTCTAAGAAACAGATATCACTCTTCAAAGGAACAACTGGAAGCTATTCACAAAGAGTTTATAAGATTAAAGAACTTTAAAAAATGGTGAAGTAACTGGGACTAACAATAGTGGGACATCATTACTATCCCAGTTATGAAGGGGAAATAGGAATAGATTTGTTTTCAGAACATGGAATAACTGTAACAGAAAAAGGAGTGTCATTTGACAGCAGCTGTGTCTGGAGTAGAGAGACAGCCATTTCCAAAGTGGCTCATGAGGTAAAGTGGCAGAGGAATTAACACCTTGATGTCTCTTCACTCTCTGATCTCCTGTGATTTCCTTCCACTGGCTGAACTTAAAACAGTTGATGACCAGTTTACTGGTTAGTTTCTTAGGGCCCAGAATAAAGTGGAAAAGATTAGAGTTGGATCTACAGGAGCAAATGTAGCACATCCATCACACCCAACCCTTTTTGATTCTACTATTCACTTACAACTTTGGAAGGAAAGTAAAACTCTGTCCCCAACACAGGAAACATAAAAAGTCCCTTTAACTTTCATATCAATAATTTCAGCTCAGACATACTCCCACTTCAAACCTAATTAAAATATGAACCACCAATGCTCTTCATATGAAGTAGCAGAGGAGGGAAGATAAAGAGATAAAGAAATGGTTACATAAAATAAAACATCCACATCAGACTAAGGTTCTAGAGGTTGTCATGTGATCAAAGTTAACAATCAAAACTTCTCAACCACCAATTTTGTATTCCTTTCACTTTCTGCCAATTTCTTGGCTAATCAGAGAATATTATCCATTTGGGTGATTCACACCTGAATTACCATAGGAGTCAAATCTATAATGGTTCTGTTTTGTTGTTTCCCCCCTGTTTCTCATTGCTGTCTCCTGGACATGGGAGTAGAAGGGGACATTACATTTCACGTCTTCATTTGTGTGTGGCAACCCCATGTTCTGTTATTAATTAGGACCAAGCACTGAGCTCAGTACAGGGATCTTCCTGTTTCATGAGCCTGGGGAGCCCAACATAACCATGGACATTTTCCATTGAAAACATAATGGAACAGTGACTGTGTTCATTGGTAGAAGTATTCCTCTGTGGGCAGTAGGGCTTTCAAACATACCAAGTTCACACTTACAAGTAACTGAATAAAAAATACCTTAGGTAGGTTATCATGTAAATAGGAGTAGGAATAATGAAGGTCATTCTGAACTTCACATTTGATTCACTAACTTTTATCTGTTCTTAGAAATATAGGAGAGATGGTCTGATGTAAGTATAGGTGCAGCTGAAGTATATAACTATCATTTAGGATTAGAAATCAACACTGTTTTGTGCTGTCTTTTGTCTCAATTGGCACTGTCATAGAAACTTCACCATCCCATTTCATCATTTTTCATGTTGAATGCTTCTGAGTAATGAGGAAACTTGTAAGAACAGTGACATAGACTAGTTATGTTAAAATATTCAAAGAACTAAAGAAATGTATGTGTAAAGAGCTGAAGGAAAAAAAACTATAGAACTATGTTTTAACAGTGAATGACTTGCATCAATAAACAGATGAAAATTATGAAAAAGAACACAATTTATGGACAATAATTGAAATAAGAAATCTGCTAAAGTGGTTCAACAGTAGATCTGAGCAAGCAGAAGAAAGTCAGTGAAGGTGAGGATAGATCACTGAGATGATCCTGTTAGGGGAACTGGTACATACAGCTGTTCAAAGCCCCCTTTGTCAAATATTAATTTATGGTAGAAAGTTGGGTTTATTTCTAGGCTTTTTATTCTGTTCCATTAGTCTATGTGTCTGTTCTTATGCCAGTACCAGGCTGTTTTGATTACAGTGGCCTTGTAATATAGTTTGATATCAGGTATTGTAATCCCTCCTACTTTACTCTTCTTTCTCAAAATTGCTGCAGCTACTAGGGTTGGTTTATGGATCAATATGAATTTTTGAAGTGTTTGTTTTATACTTGTGATATATGCCATTGGTACTTTAATAGGTATTGTGTTGAATCTTAAATTGCTTGGGTGGTATGGATTTTTGATGATATTAATTCTTCCGATCCATGACCACGGTATATGTTTCCATTTGTTTGTGTCTTTCTTAATTTATTTTCTTCAGTGTTGTGTACTTTTGTGAGTACAGTCTTTTACCTCCTCGGTTAGTTTTTTTCCTAGGTGTTTTATTTTTGTTGTTGCTATATCAGATGGAAATTTTTCCTGGTTTCTGTTTCTGCTATTTCATTGTTGGTGTACAAAAGTGAGTTTGATTTCTGAATCTTGAGTTTGTATCCTGCTGTTTGGCCAAATTCATTTATTATGTCCAGCAGTTTTTTGGTGGGGTCTGTAGGATTTTGTACGTACACTCTCATGTCATTTGCAAACAATGACAGCTTTGCTTCTTCTTTTCCAATTTGGATGGCTTTTATTTTTTTGTCTGATTTCTGTGCCTTGCATTTCCAATAGTATGTTGAATAGAAGTGGTGAAAGTGGACAACCTTGTCTTGCTCCTCTTCTTAGTGGAAAAGCTCTAAGTTTTTGCTCATTCAGTGTGATGTTGGCTATAGGTCTCTCAGATATGGCCTTTATTACATTGAGAAATGCCCCTGTATTCCCACTTGGCTGAGTATTTTATCATAAATGGGTGTTGTACTTCATGAAACACTTTTTCCTCATCTGCTGATATGATCATTGTGATTTTTGCCTTTGCTTTTTTGTGATGTATTACCTTTATTGATTTGCAAATACTGTACCATCCTCGCATCCCTGGATCAATCCCACTTAGTCATGGTGTATGATCTTTTGAATGTTTTGCTGGATGCGGTTTGCCAATATTTTGTTGAGGATTTTAGTGTCTATGTTCATCAGCAATATAGGCCTGAAGTTTTCTTTCTTTGTTGTGTCTTTATCTGGTTTTGGGGTTGGGATGATGCTGGCTTCAAAAAAAGAGTTTGGGAGTCTTCCATCTTCTTGAATTTTTGGGAATAGTCTGTGAAAAATAGGGTTAGCTTGTCCTAAAGTGCTTTGTAGGATTCTCCTGTGAAACCATCAGGTCCAGAGCTTTTATGGTTTGGAAGTTTTTTGATTACTACTTCAGTTTTGTCAGCTGTTATCGGTCTGTTGTGGTTTTCACCTCTTCTTCATTGAGTTTTGGAAGATTACATTTTTCTAGAAATTTGTCCATTTCCCCTAGGTTTTCAAATTTCTTGGCATATAGTTCTTCATAGTAATTTCTTACTATCCTTTATATTTCTGTGGTATCAGTTGTAGTCTGTCCTCTTTCATTTCTCATTGTGTTTATTTTGATCCTGTCTCTTTTTTCATTGATTAGTCTGCTTTAAGTCTTGTTGATTTTTTTTTATCTTTTCATGGAACCAGCTCCTGGATTTATTGATCTTGAGAATTATGCTTGTAGTCTCTATGTTGTTTAGTTCTACTTTGATGTTGGTTATTTCCTTCCTTCTACTTCTCTGAACTGTCTTTGTTATTGTTCTTTGAGTTCTTGTAGGTGTAGGGTTAGGTTGTTTATTTGAAATGTTCCTATGTTTTTAGGTAGGCCTGTATTGCTATGAACTTCCCTCTCAGGATTGCCTTCACTTCTAGCCCTATTGGAGCTTCCTTTCATGTTACTTTGTGTTTCTCCCTTGCTGCCTTTAAGATTCTCTCTTTGTCTTGGAATTTTTCCCATTTTAATTATGATGTGTCTTGAAGTCAGCCTCTTTGGGTTTCTCTTGATTGAGACTCTCTGTGTTTCCTGCATTCGTGTGACTTTTTTCTCTTGTAAATTAGGGAAGTTTTCCATCATTACTTTTTCACACAGGTTTTCTGTTTTCTATCCTTTGCTCTTCTTTTGCTCCTTCTGGTATCCCTAATATATGGCTATTATTCCATTTTATGCTGTCCTGCACTTCCCTTACCACCTGTTCATTCTTTCTGAGTCTCTTTTGCTTTTCTTGTTCTATCTGTTTGTTTTTTTCTATCTTGTCCTGCAGCTCACTGATTTGATCCTCTGCTTCATCTAGCCTGCTTGTAATTCCTTCTAATGTGTCTTTTGTTTCTGACATTGTGTTGTTCATTTCTTTCTGTTTTTGTTTATAGTTTCTATTTTCTTTTTCTGCTGATGTAGTTCTCACTCAGTTCCTTGTAGTTGTTTGTGAGTTCTTTGAGCATCTTTATAACCATTATTTTAAATTCTATATCTGATACTTTGGTTCCCTCCATTTCACTTAGCTCTTTTAGTCCGGAGTCTTCCATTCTTTTTGATTGCATGTTCTGATTTTTGTCTCCCCATTTTAGGTGACTGTTTTTGTTTGTTTTTATGCTTCCTGATGTTTCACTTTGCTAGCTGTCTTTGTAGGGTGAACTTCTATGATAGGAATTCAATGAGGTTCAGTGGTGTAGTCTCTTTCATCTCCTTGTCTGGATGCTCTAGGTTTGCCCTTTCTTCTGTTTATGTGGGCTCTCTCATTGTACTTGGGTGTTTACCTTTTGGTGGTTCCTTTATTGGTGGTTTCTCTTCTCCAGCAGGTATACTGATGTTCGCAGCCACTACCTATTCTTGTATGTGATCAGTGGCAGGGGGTAGGCAAAATGGATGAAGACAGAGGGAGAGTATTTTATGGGGTTTAAAGTACCAGTAAGTAGAGAAGACATAGGAGATTCTTTGGATAAGTATAGCTTGAACTGTGATATTTCACCCAACTAGCCACTTTTTGAAAAGTTGAAAGAGGGATAAGACTCTTGTTAGAGGGGAGAATGATTGTGAGCTGAATTCAGAAAACAGAACAAGGTTAGATGATGAGGTATAGTGAGAGTAAAGGATAAGAAGTAGGCATAGGATGAGAAATAATAGAGTTAACCACAATAATAATAATGTTCAGGATTGGGTCAAGTGGGCTAAGATCAGGGAGGATTGCTGTATGTACAGTTGTATGGAACAGTAATTTTGTGCATTAGTATTGGAACGACAATGATATGACAAGAAATATATGATTTGGATAACCAGAATAGAAAGTATCTGATCAAGTGTTGTGTGTTATTAGAACATGGGTGAAGTGAAAGAAGGAAAATTAAAGAGATAATTAAAGAGAGAATAAGGAAAACCAGGCAAACAATGCAGTTAAATAGAGAAAGAGAATGAGGAAAACTAAACATAAGGAAGAGAAAAAAAAAGCACTATAAAATAAAAGTGGTAAAAATAATGAAAAGATAATAATAATTTACATAAACAGTAAAATCCCAGCTCCATGGGATAGCAAAGTGACATTTGTCTCAGTTTCTCAGTTTTTATGGTTAGTCTTGTACTGCCACTTTTGATCTGTCTGTGGATCCTTCATAACTCCACATCTTATTGTGTTACCTCAGGGAAAGAAAAAAGAAAGGAAAAAAAAAAGAGAGAGAATCCAGAAAGAAAAAAATAATAATACATTTCCTGACTTTAAACCTGTTCAGTGAGTTGTGCTGGTCTTCCTAGATGCCACAGGAAGAGGCAGCCTGGGTTGGGTTTTGCTTTTCTCCCTTCCTGTGGTTTTGAGAGGATGGGGACTAGGTCTGGGTTTCAATATTCAGTTTCCTGGCCTCCACTGGCCCAGTTCCTCTGTGAGCTGCCTGGCTCAAATCAGTCACTCAGTCTTTGGGTGCACAGCATGAGTAATCTTGGGTGTGGAGCCTGAGACAAGCGGGCCCTCCAGTTCTGCTCAGCTACTAAGTCTCTGGGAGTCCAGTATGAATCAATCTTGGGTGTCGAGTCCAAGACAAGTTGAGTGCATGGTTCTACTCAGCTATGCTGTCCATTTCTGGGCACATGCAGCTGAAATCACCCTCGAGGCTAGCCAGCCACCACTGACAGTTTCTTACAAAGCAGCTGCCTGATGTTCTTAACAAGCTCTCAGCTTTTCATACAGCCCAACCTTCCAGCCAGTCTGGAGACTATCTGAGTCAAGATCCCACATAGCCCAACTTCTCCCTCTCCAGGTGTAGCCCAGAACCCTGATTTCTCTGGTGCCATGATCCACAGTCCCAATGGATGTATACTGCCTCTGTGTGTCTCCCACTTTGTCTCTATTCCCCCCAGTGACTTTGAGCATCCAGGTACCTCCTGGTGCTAGGCTGCCCTCCCTGCTCTGGTAGGGGAGGAAGCTAGTGCTCTAACTCTCTTCCCCATATCCTGCAGAAGGCACCAGGTGGGAGCCACAGCAGCCTTGGTCCCCATGCAGATCCCATGGACCTTACTGTCCCAGAGCAATCTCCTCACCATCTGTTTTTCAATGTTCTTTGCAATTTTTGCCTCCAAACATCATATAAACTGAAATTCCATTGGCTCTTTACTCTCTTCCTCCAAAGATCGGCCAGGTGTTCC
Organism: Phyllostomus hastatus; assembly: GCF_019186645.2. Lineage (NCBI taxonomy): Eukaryota > Metazoa > Chordata > Mammalia > Chiroptera > Phyllostomidae > Phyllostomus > Phyllostomus hastatus. Next base: position 29,834,512 of record NW_025334037.1, read on the forward strand.
AGCTGGGCACAGAGAGTCCTGGGCTCTCTCTCACCTACCTCGTTGCCATCTTCTCCCAACAGTGTCAGTAAATGTTGTGTAACTTTATGATTTCAGTAGTTTACTTGATGCTCTATCTAATTAAATAGTTGTCATCTTGGGGTCAGACACTTCAAATACCTCACAAAGTTGAGGCTTAAATGTGATAGCTCCTGTAAAGGGTTGACACCCAGACATAGCTCTGCACACAGTCCAGGCTGTTTTAAGTTCCTGTGGATTCATACAATACAGATGGTCTCAGGGACACATTCTATTGTTAGACACTGGCAATAAGCTTTGTTTATTTTCACTGAAGCTGCACCTTTATCTGTTTTCCTCGAATATTAGATGAAATGCGTACTGAGTGATACATATTGTCTATGGACCTTTGGTCTCACAGTCCCCACTGTTCCTGTACCTGCGAGACTGGGTTAAGAAATAACTCTTTTCTTAATGTGGTTGTATTTGGAGGTGGTGTCTTTGGGAACTGATTTGGTCATGAATGAGGAGTCTTTTTAAGATTTTATTTATTTATTTTTAGAGAGGGAGGGAGGGAGAGAGAGAGAGAGAGAGAGAGAAACATCAATGTGCGGTTGCTGGGGGTTATGGCCTGCAACCCAGGCATGTATCCTGGCTGGGAATCGAACCTGGGACACTTTGGTTCCCAGCCCGCGCTCCATCCACTGAGCTACGCCAGCCAGGGAGGAGTCTTTATTAATAGTATTAGTGTCCTCATTACTGAGACCCCAGAGAGCTCTCTTGTCATTCATGCCAGGTAAGAGCCCAGGGAAGATGGCTGCCTGTGAACTAGGAAGCAGGCCCTCACCACACTGCAGCTGCCAGCACCTTGACTTTGGTGTTCTCAGTTTCTAGAAGTGTGAGAAATAACTATTTGTTTTCTACCACCCGGTCTGTGGTATTCTGTTATGATAGCTCAAAAGCACAAAACAGGCATTTAGTTAATTTTTAAATCTGTGTAGTTACTTCTTGTGATAAGGTAAAAGTCTTAGTTAGTTGTCTGCATTCAGTGGTCTCTGTGAAGTCAGGGAAAGCTACCTTACTGTCTTTGTGCTCTCTGTTCCCTGCACAATGGCTGGGACATAGAATCCACTCCATTGACTTTGTCATTTTTATTCTTGAATTTTTGATCTATTGCAATGAGAATTTTACTGATGAGTTTTGAAGAACTCTTTCTATATTAAATTTATGTGCATATTTGCTACAAATTTTTATTCTTTTTTGATATTTGCTATAAATATTTCCCTTATGTCATTTATGCTATAATTATGGGTGTTCTTACATAAATATGTTATATGTTCATATTCTTTTTCTTTTTAATTTCTTCTATCACATCACTCTTGAAAAATTCCATTTTCTTCTTAAAAGATTTTATCAATTATAACAGCTTATTTTTTAAAATGGCATTTAAAAAAGTTTAAACCCATATAGAATTTATTTTATGATGATAAAATATCTAAGTTTATTTCTCCTAAATAGGTAAAATAAGTTGTTTAATGATTCATTCCATTAATAATTAAAACCTTTCTATTTACTATGTCAAATTTTATACACCTACAAGGTTCAATTTAGGCTCTGTTTCTTCTAGTCCTACTCGTGCTCCTTCTGTTAGTTCTTGGAAAACCTGACTGAATGATTCTTTTGGCATGGACTGAAGTCACTCTGTAGTGTTCAGGTGATTGCTGGGCATTTAAGGAGGGTCCAAAATGACTTTGTTCATATGAATGGTGCTTAGCAGGGATGGTTGGGATATTAAGCTGTTGTTCTGGGTTCTTCTTTTTGTTTTTTTTTCATGTAGGTAAAGTACTATATAGACAAAGTTTCTCCAGTGACATTGTCAGACTTGTTAAAGGGCAACTCAGGACTCCCAGAGGGAGGTGGCAGAAGCTGTCAGGCCAGTTAAGATCTCATCCCATCCTGACGTCAGCCTTTAGTCCTGGGTCTGAAGTTCGAAATGCAGACTGCATGGCACATCATAGGAAACAACCAACCAAATGAAAAGGTGCCCCACAGAATGAGAGAAAATATTTGCAAATCATATATTTCACAAGGGGTTATTATCCAAATTAGATGAGGAATTTCTATAACTCAGCAGGAAAATTCCCCAAATGACGTGGTTAAAAATAGACAAAGGACCCGAATATCCATTAAAAAATATTTTTTCTTATTTTATTAGTTGGTTCAATTTGTTGTTTCTTTTGCACCTTTCCACCCAGCCTACAACCTGCCTCCCTCTACCACAGTCATTCCCCACCCTGTTGTCCATGTCCGTGGGGCGTTCATACCTGTTCCTTACTACTACCTTCCCCTTCTTTCCACCTTTATCCCCCTCCCACTTGACCTCTTGTCTCCTTCAGTCTGTTCCATGTTTCCATGCCTGTGGTTCTATTTTGCTTGTTAGTGTATTTTGTTCATTGGGTACCTCTTATAGATGAGATCATATGGTATTTGTCTATCAGTGCCAGGCTTATTTCACTTAGCATAATGCTCCCAGTTCCATCCAAGCTGTGAGGAAGGGTAGGAATTCCTTCCTTTTTTCTGGGTCAAAACTAACAACAACAACAACAACAACAACCACAAAAGGCAGTTCTGTTTTTAGGTTTTTAAAGACATTTCATACTGTTTTCCACAGTGGCTACTCCAGTCAGTATTCCCACCAACAGTGGACTAGGGTTCCCTTTTCTCCACAACCTCCCCAGCATTTGTTTGTTGATTTATTAGTGATGGCCATTCTGACAGGTGTGAGGTGGTATCTCATTGTGGTTTTAACTTGCACCTCTGATGGCTAGTGGTGTTGAGCATCTTTTGGTATGTCTATGTTCACAGCAGTGCTATTTATGAGGGTGTGGCAAAGTCAAATTACAGATCAGCAGGTGGGATGAGAGATTGTATTTGTTTTGTGGAAATACAGTTGTTCCCATCTCCAAAACAGCATGCTCTCAGTTTTATTCTGATTGAGTTGAATGTAGAGATCATTTTGAAATGAATAACATCGTAACAATTTTGAATTTTGTAATTCCTGAACATGATATATCCAATTACTTAGGTGGTTTAAAAACTTAATTCTTGAGAAGATTTGTAGTTTTTAGATTAGGGATGTTGCTCATCTTTTTCTAAGTATTTATATTTTCAGATGCTATTATAAAAGGTACTTAAATTGTTTTTATTTTCCAATTGTTGTTGATGCTAATATATATAAGTGCAATTGAATAATTTTTTAGACCATGAGTTTTACAAACTTGTTAAATTCACTTACTAATTCTAGTAATCTCTGAAGGTTCCTTAGTGTTTCTGTGACATAATCATGTCTACAGAGAAGGATGGTTCATTTCTTAGGAGATAGAGGAGTACTTAGCTTATCAATTTCTTTGAGTCATTTCAGCAGGTTGTGTTTTTCTTATACTTTACCTATTTCCTCTGTTATCAAATTCACTGAGTTAGCATTTTCCATAATTATAATTGCTTATTCTTTTAATTTTATTTCTATGCATTAAGTTTATTTTTGACTTCACATGGAAGATTTTATTTTCAATCCATAGCCCACAGTAGACTGTAAGTGCCCTTGTAGTTTCCCTGAGATAAGGGGGTAAATGGTTCCAGACTCATTTACACAGAATGAGTTGATTTTGAGAATCCTAATTTTATTTTACTTTTTCTACATTGTGTTTTCTTTTTTAAAAATTAAGTTTATTGGGGTGACTATTTAATAAGATGGTATAGGTTTCAAGTGTACATTTCTATGATACATGTTCTGTTTATTGCTTTTAGTGGTCACTACCCAAAGTGAAATCTTCTTTTTTTAAATATAGATTTTATTTATTTATCTTTAGAGAGAGGGGAAGGGATAAAGAAAGAGAGGGAGAGCAACATACAATCAGTTGCCTCCCATACCTCCCCAAACAGTTACCTGGTCCTCAATGAAGTCTTGTGCCCTGACTGAGAATAGAACTGGGGAACTTTCATTTTGTGGAATGACACCCAACCCACTGAGACATAGTGATCAGGGTTAAAGTCAAGTGCTTTTTCTCCATGTCTTTGGCCCCCTTTACTCTGTATGATACATCTGTATGATGTTCATCTGCTTTTTTTTCTGATATTAATATTTTGGCTTTTCTCTCTTTTCTCTATAGGTACCAACTTTCAGCTGTTTTGCTTTTCTTTGCTTCTATTTTATTGATTTTTCAAAATCTTTTTACTATGTCTTCGCATAACATATTTCTGTATAAATTGTTTCCATTTGATTAGGTAGCTTTATTATGCTACTTTGTGCTCTTGGGAATGACCTTCTTACATCACCTATTGTGACAGGACATAGCTGAACAGCAGCCATTTTCAGACAGCAGCCATTCCCAGATAAACAGTTATCTCAAGATTGTACGCTAACCCCCACTTTCTGCTTCTGTATGCTCACTTTCAGCAGCTGCACTCCTTCCCCCTCCTCCTTCTGCCTTTGTAACAAGAATATAAGCAGCTCCAGCCTAGGCTCGGGGCCCAGAATTTGGAGACGATGTTCTCTGGGTCTGCATGCATGAATAAAACTCCACTTCGCAAACCCCAAAGCCATTTGAGTCATCTTTTCTGTAACACTATGACATAAAGGGCACTTGTGATGCTATTAAATTGTGTCTGCATGAAAATCCAATGACCTCCAGTAGTTTTCTTTCCAATGAGCTGCATGGGATCCCTGGATTAGAGAATTACTGAATCTCTAATTCAAGTTTTGAAGACAGGATGTTGGGATTAGGCTTCTGCCAAAGTCTCCAGGCTTCAAATATTCATGTAGTAGACCCTTCTGAGAACATCTGAGCACTAGCATTATGGGGTCCCAATGACATTGCATGAAGAACTTCCCATTTAAATTTCCCAGAGTGAGGGTTCTTTCTTTTTTGCTATATACTAGGATTAGAGAGTGATAGTAATGTATTAAGTAGGATTTGTAGAATTCTCTAATGGTCAGGGACCATGTTATTTCCATATATTTGCCAGATTGGTGTAGGCTTGGTATTTTGGCTAGATTGAGAGTTATAGTTGACTAAAAATGTTTACCATAGCTCCCACATTTTCCCAAAATTCTTCCTTTAAGAAACTCTTATGATGTTGTCAATGTAACAGCTTAATTATTTAGAGTATGTTCTTATCTAAATTTCCTTTCCAAACATGAAAGTAGATATGGCTTATAGAGAATTACTATGGATTATTGCATATTTTGAGGCAACATCTATATCAGTTAATATTTGCAGTGCATGATTCTTATTAGAGCATATAAATTCAGCTTCAGGGCTATTGTAATCATGGTCAGATCTGGCAAATATCTGTCATTCAGATAAACAGAAAGCATTAGTAATTCTTTGCATTCAGCTGGAAGGAATGTGGAGAATTGAACATATACATGTATTTGTTCTCCAGTTCTGAGTCCTAATTTAGTTCAGAGTAATCTTTTCATATCAGACAGTTCTTCTAAATCAAGGATAACTTCTCCATATTTTGCCACTTAACCTGAAGAGAACAGTGTTGAGATGTACCTTTTAAATCTTAGAAGTAATGTGTATAACACTAAGGGTTGCTAGATTTCATCCATTTCTTTGTTAGGCTGGGAAGCACCAACTTTTGGTGGGCTTAGCACATAATTAAAATCTTCAGCTGGTTCAGATAGGTACTTAATGCCTCCTTTTCTAAGGCCTTTATGACAATATATGGGAACATGGAGATGCTCAGTGGAGCCCATAGTAAACCATCCTAGGGAAAGTACAGTGGAAGCCATCACAGAAACTTGATGTAGAGGCAGGCTCTTGTTGGAAAATAATTCCTTTCTTGTAGAAAGTTACTCACTTGATAGTAGGCTGAAAATAAAGAAATCAATTAATGGACTAGAAATCATTATGATTCAACTGAGATGGATTCAGGCTTTCAGAATTACACATCTGTGATTACTTGTCCATTCAGGAGTTGAAACATCAACTTCGATAAATCCCCCAAGCCCTCACTTCTCTGTCTCTGAGCTCTGGGCCTCTAACACCTAGCAGGAGCATCCAAAGTTTTGGCATCTCTGGGCCACACTTGAAGAAGAAGAATTGCTTTGAGCCATACATTAAATTCATGAGCAGTAATGCAAACTGATGAGCAGAAAAAAAAAGGTTTTAAGTAAATTTATGTTTTTGTGTTGGGCTTCATTCACAGCCATCCTGGGCCACATGTGGCCAGTGGGTGGCAGGTTGGACATCCCTGGCAGTAAGGACCTCCTTTTCTAGGGATATGGCTGACAAAGGGACCCAAGACTGGTTTTCCCTCCATTTGGGCTTAAATAATGTTTGCCTTACCTACAGATTTCCTAAAATGTAATCCATAAATTCTGAATCACTTTATATATTTTTTCATTTGAAATTACAGGCTTTTCATCTAATTGTGTGTTATTCTTTCTTGGCAAGACCCAAATCTTTTTCTCTAAGGATTGTTCTAGGAGAAAAAACTGCCATTACTTTATTTGAATTTGTTCCAAATATTCTAATGAACTAATCTATAATGACCTTACATTCTCTTATTTTAAAACAGAGATGATATAAAAAGCCAGAGGGTCTGGGTCTGCCCATAAATGTAGAAGAACTATTTTTCTGATAGAAATACCTGAGAGATTTCTGGAAACTCAACTTTCTGCTTAAGTGAAGTCTATCTTCAACTGGTATCTGATTCTTTAGATGTTTCCTTGTTATATTTTCCTTGGTGTAGATATCTCTCATTGTTTGTAGAAACTTGTTTAAGTCTCAATTTTCTGGGATTGAAGTTGGGAAGAGGAAAAGACATACGTTTAATTAGGGAAAAGGTGTCTTTAGGGATAAGCAGTTTGAGTGACTGGAAGGCTGAAGAGTTCCACTAGTGGGAGAATGCCCAGTCATTGGCTATTTGAGGAAGATAAATCCCAGCATTTGTCTTGTTAGCTACAGAGACTAATGGTCAGAGACATGAATGCTATCCTAAGTCCTTATAGGAAAGTACTTTTGGTTGCCTTATCACAATCAACTCAGGAGAAGTACATTCAAATAATTACTTTCAATGTTTTAAAATTTCTGGGGTTTTTGTATTGGGAAATAATGGATTTGGCCAAGTTAATTTCCACAAATTCAGCCAGTTTTTACATATCTATAAGAACACAGCATCTTTGTTTTTCTTTGAAGGAATTTCCAGCAGGTGAGTGTGTTCAAGTATTTTACAAGTAAATATTTATGTTTTATTTAAGTGTCTTTATATCCTAGATATCTGTGTTGAATACTGCAACCCTTGTCTGGAAGACTGAGGTGATGGGGAGTCTGTGTGTACACATGGGAAGTGTGGCCTCCTGAAGCTATTTCCACATCTACTGATCACTATACATTACTCAGTGTTCCATGATCACACATAGATACATGGGGCACCCACAGTCACTGCCAATGAAAGAAGCACTGATTTTAAAGACTAAGGGAAAGACCTCAGGTGAGTTCTTAGAACAACTGAAATTCATACAGTATATTTAAATGTTGCTAATGTCTTAAATATACATATTTTCATTGGAAGAAATCCAAATTAAGAAAATTAAGCTAGCAAAATAAGGAAATGAACCAAAATATATGAAATGTGTTTGGTTTTTAGCATTAGAGCCTGCCAGGTGTTTCTTGTTTGTTTTGTTAAATAACAAAGAGAAACATGGAATGCATTTGAGATATACTAATGGATTCATAGTCTTGGTTCATGGGCTATTGTATTTTACATAGTAAATTAACATTTCTTATTATTTTAAGATATTTAGAGAATTTATGATACATCATCTGTATACAGCATTGTGTGTTCACCACCTGAAGTCAGATCTTTTTCTGTTACCGTATATTTGACCCCCTTTACCATTTACTACCCTCCCTCCTACCCTCTGGGGTAACCACCATACTGTTGTCTGTGCCTATGAGTTTTTGTTTGTTTTCTTCCTTGTTAATGTATTGCTTTCAGTTTTCTTTCCCACATGTGAGTGAAATCATATGGTCCTTGACTTTTTCTGTCTGACTTATTTCACTTAGTAGAATCTCACGGTCCATCCACATTGTCACAATAGCAGGGTTTCATCTTTTCTCATGGTGGGGTAGTATTGTGAGTATGTGACATATCTCTTTTATCCACCAGCTACTGAGGGACACTTTGGTTGTTTTCATGTCTTAGTCACCATGAATAAGGCTGCAATGAATACAGGGGTGTATATATCTTATATCACCCCCCAAACTTAATTTGAAAATAATGAATTTAAAATTGTAATGTAGCAAATGCATTAAAATAGGAAGAAATAAATTCCTATTTTATTTTAGAAGCTTGATAAGAGATTTTGAATTTTTTATTTTGAAATTTTTAAATTATACTTTACATTCTATATTTTTCTCTAGTAGTTTCAGAGCATAGTGGCCACTCAATCATATACTTCATAGTGTGTTCCCCTCGATACTTCAAGTACCCACCCTGCCCCATAAATAGTTATTATAATATTACTGACCACATTTCCCCTGTGGGATTTTGATTCTTATATGGAAGCTTGATATGTGTGAACATTTTCAAAACTGAAATTCATAGACACAGACAACAGTAGTGTGGTAAGCAGAGGGAATGTAGGTGTTAGTAATGAAGGGTAGAGGGGGCCAAATCTATGGTGATGGGAGATGATTTGACTTTGGGTAGTAGGCACACAGTGCAATATTCAGATCATGCATCACAGAATTGTACACTTCAAATCTATATGAGCTTACTCACTAATGCCATCCCAATGAATTTCATATAAAATTATGACAGCAACCCATATTGGTATATATTTGAAAGAAATCTGTGTTCATGGAAGTGTCTTGTTTATTATCACTTATGGAGTCATAGAACAGTAATTTTAAAGTACTTTAGAGGGTATTTTTGTTACTATGGAATTTTAGTTTATGTTTTCAAAAGCTATACTCTTAAGAAACTATGTTAAATGATGATTTTTAAATAGGAAGTGTTAACTTAGCAGTTTAAGTTGAAAGTCTAATAATACTATCTGTGAGTTTTTATGGTATTGGATCTTTGATGACTTAAACAACAGAGAGTAGATTGTAAACCCAGTTTCTACATCTAAATAATTTAACTGGCAAGTAGGGGATTTATTCTGGAGAAATGTAACATTCATGATTAATAAGAGTAAGGGCATGAGATAGATCCTGGATAAAGTAAGGAGTGAGAAAAAGAGAATTGGATATAGACTACCTTATATCCTCATGTTCTTCAATAGGTGTGCCTTTAGCAGTCTACAGCTTCCACAATGGTAGAAATTCTGAATGAACTGGAAGCAGCAACATGAATAAGGCATATAGAATGGTCCTCACAGCTGGCTTCTAAAGAAGGCTCAAACTTTCAGCATATTCTCCCTCCCTCATGTACCAAATCTTTGGGAATGGAATCAGCTTGTCTATCTTTGAACTTAAGTGATATTGTTATTTTCCTCTGCAACGAATGAACAAAAAATTTAGGTTTGTATCTATAGTTGTAAAATTCTTCTCTCTTATTTAATTTTGTCTATTATTATCAGATGTAGGAGAATCTGAGGAATTAATTTTTAAAAAATTTTCTTTGCTTTTCTTTATTAAACTGTGCTCTGTGTTTTTTTCTTATGGCATTTTAAGATGCCATAAGAAACCCTGAGTAAAACCCTGGAAGTCTTAGGGGATCAGGCTTCAAAGACTTTCTCAAGAAAGGAAATTTTTTTGAAGATTTTTAAAAAGACTATGATTTTACTTAATTATCACATAAATATTCTTATTACATGTGGATATTTATTTTTAAATATAATTTCTCCTTCCTGATTTGATCCTTTTTTTTTCCTTCCATTTTATGGTATTTAATTCTTCCTATGATGTATGGATCTCACTTTTTCCCCTGTTATTCTGCTTGCTTCTAGTCCAAATACATTCCATCACAAGTGAATACTACTACTCATGTACAATCAAATAGATAACTCTTGAGACATACAATCTTATTGTATGCCAAAATAAGGGTTCATAAATTTTAATATTCTTTTTATCCTTGGCCTATGTCTATAATTCTTACCACATTGACAAAGATCTATTTGATTCCTTGTGATACAATGTTGATAGTGAAGCATTCAAGAACATTAATGACAGCTATCATTTATTGAAACTTTATTGGGTGTCAGTTAGTATTTTAGGTATTTACTTGTAATAAAACAACAACCCAAAAGGCAGGTTCTATGGGTATCCCCATTCTAAATAGGATGAAACTGAGGCACAGAAAGGTTTATTTAGATCCCAATGTCACATAGTGGTAAGTGGCAAGGCTGGGTTTTGAATAGAGGCCATGTGTTTCCAGAGTCCATGTGATTCATTACTGTGCTACACTCTCCCCAAAGGGTGTTTTGGGTATTAAATAAGTATACAGTGAATAGAATAACTTGTAAGCAGTATTTGATCTCTGTAATAATAAAATCCCCCTTACCCGTAGGTAGCCTTTTTTAAGGAACAGTTATAGGCTTGGACATTTCTATTTTATTACAAAAATCTGAAAAAGCCAGTAGAATAGAGTATAAGATAGGGTTGAACAGAGAATGCCATGGAAAGTAAGACTGGACAAGGTTTCTGAGATTGTCTAGTTCCAGCCTTTTATCTTCTCAAAGAGGAAACTGAGATGGAGTTGCAATTACATTTAGAAAAGACTCAACCCCATGGCTTCTTACAGTGACCTTGGGCTCTTCCCTGGAGTGTGCTGATTTTTGGAACATGGGCACCAAAGTTCCATTTTGGAGCACTCTCAGTACCTTGGAAGAATGATAAATATAACCATATCTCATTGTCTTGTACCTCTCTTTTCAGTGTCTGTGTTCCCCTTCTTCAATACCAGGGTCACCCCAAGAGTTTTGAAAACAAATAATACCCACTGGTAACATAAGAGTTCCTGATAGTCATGAGGCAGTGAAGTTCAAAAATATTTGGTGAACATATAAATAGTGTCTCTATGTTAAGGGTTGTAGGATAGACAAAGGTTACATGGAGAGAATTACAACTTCTTAAAAAGCTAATAGTTAAAAAAAAAAGAAACAGAAAACTTGCTGACAGTCACAGTGTCCAGTTGAGTAATTGCTTCAGGGAACAATGTGCTAATTATGTTATGGTTGGATACACTTCTGTATGAGGAAATTTCATCAGAGATTCATGAAGACTGAACATCTTTTGAGACAAAAAGGATAATACCTATAGCAACTTACTGTAGTATTCAGTGAGTTATTACAAAAAAGACATTAGATTTGGTGTTACATCAATTGTATTATAAAGGTTCTCACCACAAATACTACCAACTCAGAGAACTGACTTCATGCCAATTTATTTAGAGAGGTTTTTTTGGTACCACCAGAGACTAAGTCATTGCTGACTTGTGTACCCAGGACTGATAGTTGAAGTAAGGCTTTATTAAAGACACAATTGGCTGTGGGGCCTTTGATATCTTCTCTGTCCACAATCCACTAAGACTTAGAGGGAAAGCCTATTATTTGTAGCCCATACAAAATCATCTGAGGAGAAACAGTATTGTCTAGGGAAGGTGCAGTAGGCTATTAGGAAGAAGAACCTGTAGATCTTCACCAAACGTTTATTTTGTGTAAACAGGTATAATAATGAAGGTGTATTGCAAAATGTAATGGATGTATTCATATTTGTTTACCATTTCATTACAGGTCCCTTCTCCTGGGCTCTCATTCTAGAAACAGGCTTTAGAGAAGACTAAATGGGACATAGTAACAATGTGACAGAATTTGTCCTCCTGGGCCTCACTCAGGATCCTGGGGGCCAAAAAGCATTATTTGTCATATTTTTTCTCATTTACATTGTGACAATGGTGGGCAACCTGCTCATTGTGGTGACTGTGCTTGCCAGCCCCTCCCTGGGCTCCCCCATGTACTTCTTCCTCATCTATCTGTCACTCATGGATGCAGCGTATTCCACTGCCATTTCACCCAAATTGATCATAAACTTACTCTGTGGTCAGAAGACAATTTCCTTCTCAGCTTGCATGGGACAGCTCTTTCTGGAACACATTTTTGGGGGTGTTGAGGTGTTCCTTCTGGTGGCCATGGCCTATGATCGGTATGTGGCCATCTGTAAGCCACTGCACTACATAACCATCATGAATAGACAGGTTTGTATCCTGCTGTTGGTGGTGTCCTGGGCTGGAGGTTTTGTGCATTCTGTGGTTCAACTTCTCTTTGTGTACAACCTTCCCTTTTGTGGCCCCAATGTCATTGACCACTTCATCTGTGACATGTACCCACTATTAGAACTTGCCTGCACTGACACCTACTTCTTAGGCCTCACTGTTGTTGCCAATGGTGGAGCAATCTGTATGGTCATCTTTATTTGTCTACTAATATCCTATGGCATCATCCTAAGTTCCCTTAAAACTCACAGTCTGGAAGGCAGGCGCAAAGCCCTGTCAACCTGTGGTTCCCACATCACGGTGGTTGTTCTCTTTTTTGTTCCCTGCAGTTTCATGTATGTTAGACCTGTTTCTAACTTCTCTGTTGATAAATTCATAAGTGTGGCTTATACTGTTATCACTCCCATGTTGAATCCTCTAATATACACTTTGAGAAATTCAGAAATGAAAAATGCTATGAAAAACCTTTGGTGTAAGAAGTTAGCTATGGGCAGAATGAGAATGTGTCATTCATATTGAATGCACTTGTTACAAATTCTGAAGCAACAACCAGGCATTGCATTCTAACAAGGGATGACTTAGTCAACCCAATGAGTTCTGTTGGGATGCTTTTCATTACTCATACAAAGGTATCAAAAGATAGAAGAAATTATCCTTTGAGGTTAGAATCAATCTAATACAGAAATTCTGAAGGATGAATAAAAAAGCACAGGTATTATTCCTATTATGAGGAAAAATAAATTAAGTTCACTTTGTAACTTTTTTTTTATTGTTCAGTTACAGTTGTCCTGATATTTTCCCCATTGCTCTCCCCTGCCCTGTACCACCAACTCCCACCTTGACAGTCAATTCCTCCCATATTGTGCATGTCCATCAATTCCTCAGTCAGATATCTTGGTTTGCCCCTGCGCCTTTCCTCGTTAATGCCTTACCTCCTCTTCTCTGTTCATTGTCAGTTTGTTCTCTATTGTTCATAATGAAATGGGCTTTAGAAGGGTTTTTTTTTCTTTGAAAAGTGAAAAACAAGGTAACTTTGTAAATTTGTTTTATCCAGAATAATGAGAAAGCAATTTGACTAATGTTTAGAAGAAATTTCTAAGGTTAAGACAGTGGTTTTTATTTATTCATTTTTTATTGTTGTTCAAGTATAGTTGTCTCCATTTTCACTTCACCATACTTCTCTTCCTCACCCATCTTCCCCTCCCAACCTTGAACCTATGCCCTTTGGCTTTGTCCATGTGTCCTTCATACATGTTCTTTGATGGCCCTTCCCCTACTTTCCCCAGCTTCCCTCTGTCCCAACCACTCTGGTTACTTCAGTTTGTACTTTATTTCAAAATTTAAATGTTGTTGTATGCATACAACAGATTTTTGCAGGTGCCTTAAACATTTTGTCTTCAAGATTACTTCTGTTTCTCATTCTGATGCCTGTACATTTGATGTTCAGGATGTTTAGATGGGAGATGATACCATATTTGGTTAAATGAGGAATCATGGAACATTTCTGTTAGAATGGATGTTGGATATATTCAGAGATTGGGATGAACCCAAATGGATGGTTCACAGTGAAAATAGATCTATCTCTTGATTAGAGTACAGAATACCATATTAATTCAAGTCATAAACATATTTTCTTGCTTTTCTTTACTAGTATGTGCACTTTTGCCATTGTTCAAAGAGTAGATGGAGTTTATTTTGTCTTCATGACACTGAAGATTGGGTAAAGAGATGCATGACACTGAAGATTGGGTAAAGAAGTGTATTATTTTGCAGAGCAATGTGTTCCCTAAAAGTTGCATTCAACTTCAATACTTTAAATTATAGACTTAATAATGGTTTGTTTTTATATAAACAAAATTTTGGTTTTCAATCTTATCTTAAAAATTTTTTTCCCTTAGTGTGTAGCCCCTCCAGAACCTCACAAACTAGGAAGAAGATGGAATTGCTTTGACTGTATTATAGGAATATCATCTATGTTTTGTAAGTTTTTTTCCTAACTAAAAAAAAATAGAACATTTCTTATTTTAAAACTTTAGTATGGATTTTTTCATACATGCCAATAATATATGCATTTTGTACCCTAATATGATCAATATTGAAATTACTAGTGTATAACTTTCCTCTTCCTCTTTCCAGAGGTAATCCCAATGTTGAATTTTTTATTAATCACAGTTAAAAATAGTTTAACTGCATATGTATGTATCCTTAAGGTATAGAGTGTACAATTTCATATTCTTTACCTTTATTAAAGTTATGTTTCACAGGACAAAGTTTTATGAGTATTTTATCCACAATATTGACTTCCTAAAATTCAGTTATGTTGCTGCATGTCTCAGTAGTCCCACCAGTTCCATGCTGTGTAGTATTCCATGTCTAAATATACCACATGTTATGAACCCATTTGGCCAGCTTGCTACTCTGTGCTGTTATGGACATCCTGAAAGAAATTACTTTGTGTTAAATAGGCTGTTTGCATGCTTACTTTTATGGATGGTTACAGTTTTCTCCTAGAAGTGTATTACCAATTACACTCCTGCTTGTGTTTATTTGTGTGCATTTGTGTGTGTGCATGTGTGTAAAGAATTTAAATCTATTTTACAAAGGGCTTTCTGTTGTGATAAAATCAAGTTTTTAAACACTTTGAAAACAATGCAACCTACTTTCCTAATTGATATATCATATTTACGATAAAGCCCAAATACTTGTTTACCTATTTCTAGACTCTTCTTTTGATTGCTTTATTATTCCTAAGCCAATAGTACATTATTTTAAGGCATGTAAGTAGCTTTTGATATCTCTCAAGAGGCCTAGTACACAATAGCCTAATTAAAAACAATGCTTTCTTTTTCTAACGAATATTTTCTTCATAATCATTAAAATAATTTCAGAGGTGTTAGAAAGCTAGTACGATTTTGACAGAGAGTATATTAAATGTCTAATTAATTTATAAAAGAATTGATGTCTTCATCACATTGAGTCATTCTTTCTTGGAACATGAAAAGTCTCAGTATTTAGAATCAAGATTGCCGGCCAAGATGGAGGTGTAGGTAGACACACTGTGCCTCCTCATACTACCAAAATAAGGGAAACAGCAATTCAGCAACAAAAAACAACCAGTACTGACAGAAAATTGAATTGTATGGAAGTCTGACAATCAAGGAATTAAAGTAGACACATTCATAGAGACTAATAGGAGGGGTGGAGTCAGGAGGCTGGGTGGAGAGGGGTTGCAGCAAAGTGGTGGCTGGCAGGCCCTGGGCATGCAAGGCAGCAGTGGGCAGACCCAGTGAGGTGGCTGATTGTGGAGGGGCGTGGTGTACAAAGTGGTTGGTGAACTGGGCAGTCCCATATCTGTGTGCAGATAAACCGGGCAAAATGGGGAGTGAGGCAGACTGTGTAACCCAGGGTCCAGGTGCAGTGAAAATAAAGCCTCAAAACACTGACTGAACATGTGTGGGGGTTGAGGTGCCAGGAGAGACTCCCTGCCTCACAGGAGAGTTCATTGGACAGACCCACAGGGTCATATAACGTACACAAACCCACCCACATGGAAATCAGCACCAGAAGGACTCAATTTGCATGGTGGAAGTGGGGGAAGTGACTGAAATCTAGCAGAGAGTGGAGCAAATGCCATTGTTTCCTCTCAGACGCCTGCCTAACAAACAGTGTCACAACCCAGTGACTGGGTTGCCCCGCCCAGGTGAACACCTAAGGCTCCACCCCTTACTACATAACATGCATGTGAAGACAAAAAAAATTGCCCAAACAAAAGAACAGATCAAAGCCCCACAGGAAGTACAACTAAGCCACAAAGAGATAGCCAACCTATCAGATGCAGAGCTCAAAACACTGGTAATCAGGATGCTCACAGAAGTGGTTGAATTTGGTTGCAAATTAGATGAAAAAATGAAGGCTATTCTAAGTGAAATAAAGGAAAATATACAGGGAACCAATAGTGATGGGAAGGAAACTGGGACTTAAATCAATGGAGTGAACCAGAAGGAAGAAGGAAACATCCAATCAGAAAAGAATGAAAAAAGAAGAATTCCAAAAAAAAGAGAGGAGAGGCTTAGGAACCTCCAGGACATCTTTAAACATTCCAACATCTGAATCATAGGGGTACCAGAAGGGGAAGAGGAAGAGCAACAAGTGGAAAAGTTATTTGAACAAATAATAAAGGAGAACTTCTCCAATCTGGCAAGGGAAATCGATTTCAAGGAAGTCCAGGAAGCTCAGAGTCCCAAAGAATTTGAACCCAAGGAGGAACAAACCAAGGCACATCATAATTATATTAGCCAAGGTAAAAATGAAGGAGAGAATCCTAGAAGCAGCAAGAGATAAGGGGACAGTCACCTACAAAGGAGTTCCCATCAGACTGTAAGCTGATTTCTCAAAAGACCTTATAGGCAAGAAGGGACTGGAAAGAAGTATTCCAAGTCATGAAAGGCAAGAACCTACATCCAAGATTGCTGTGTCCAGCAAAGCTTTCATTTAGAATGGAAGGGCAGATAAAGTGCTTCTCAGATAAGGTCAAGTTACAGGAGTTCAGCATCACCAAGCCCTTATTTTATGAAATCTTAAAGGGACTTATCTAAGAAAAAGAAGATAAAAAACATGTATAGTAAAATGACAGCAAACCCACAATTATTAACAATGACACCTAAAACAAAAACAAACTAAGCAAATAACTAGAACAGGAACAGAACCACAGAAATGGAGATCATGTGGGACCTTAGCAACAGGGGAGTGGGAGGAGAAGAGAGGGGGAAAGGGTACAGAGAATAAGTAGCATAGATGGTAGGTAGAAAATAGACAGGGGGAGGGCAAGAACAGTCTGGGAAATGTAGAAGCTAAAGAACTTATAAGTATGACACATGGTCATGAACTAAAGGGGAGGGGATGTGGGTGGGAGAGGGTGTGCAGGGTGGAGGGGCGTGAAGGGGGAAAATGGGACAACTGTAATAGCATAATCAATAAAATATATTAAAAATAAAGAAGTTAAGCTAAAGAAAGAAATATCTCACTATTTAGGTCTTAAGGATTCAGTTAACTTTTGGAATATTGCTGAGCAGTAATGGTATCAATAACTTTACTTTCCAATATCTTTCTAATACTTTATATCACACTTCTCATTTTATATTACTTAGCATAGGAAAAAATGATATAATAACTGTGAGTAGAGAAAACCTGGACTTATTTTTAGCTTTAATGCAGATGCCTGTGGGATTTCCCTATAATAATGTGTTCATTAAAAATTAACACCTGAAGTGTCCTCCTAGATACAAGATATCACTCTTCAAAGGAACAACTGGAAACTATTCACCAAAAGTTTACAAGATTAAAGAACTTTAAAAAATGGTGAAGTACCCAGGACTAGCAATGGTGGGACATAATTACTACCCCAGATATGAAGGGGAAATAGGAATAGATTTTTTTTTCAACATGGGAACAACTGTAATAGGAAAAGGAGCATCATTAGACAGGAGCTGTGCCTTGAGTAGAGAGACAGCCATTTCCAAAGTGGCTCATGAGGTAAAGTGGCAGAGGAATTAACACCTTGATGTCTCTTCACTCTCTGATCTCCTGTTATTTCCTTCCACTGGCTGAACTTAAAACAGTTGATGCCCAGTTTACTGGTTAGTTTCTTAGGGCCCAGAATAAAGTGGAAAAGATTAGAGTTGGATCTACAGGAGCAAATGTAGCACATCCATCACACCCAACCCTTTTTGATTCTACTATTCACTTACAACTTTGGAAGGAAAGTAAAACTCTTTTCCCAAGACGGGGAACATAAAAAGTCCCTTTAACTTCCATATCATCAATTGATTTCAGCTCAGACATACTCCCACTTCAAACCTAATTGAAATATGAACCACCAATGCTCTTCATATGAAGTAGCAGAGGAGGGAAGATAAAGAGATAAAGAAATGGTTACATAAAATAAAACATCCACATCAGACTAAGGTTCTAGAGCTTGTTATGTGATCAAAGTTAACAGTCATAACTTCTCAACCACCAATTTTATATTCCTTTCACTTTCTGTCAATTTCTTGGCTAGTCAGAGAATATTATCCAGTTGGGTGATTGGCACCTTAGTTATCATTACAGTCAAATCTATAATGGTTCTGTTTTGTTGTTTTCCCCCTGTTTCTCATTGTTCTCTATTGGGCATGGAAGTAGAAGGAGACATTGTATTTCATACCTTAATTTGACTTGTGGAAACCTAGTTTTCTATTACTAATAAGGACCAAGCACTGAGCTCAGTACAGGGATCTTCCTGTTTCATGAGCCTGGGGAGCCCAACATAACCATGGACATTTTCCATTGAAAACCTAATGGAACAACAATTGTGTTCATTGGTAGAAGCATTCCTCTGTGGGCACTAGGTCTTTCAAACATACCAAGCTCAAACTTCCAAGGAACTCAATCAAAACTACCTTAGGTGGGTTATGTGTAATATGTGTAAGAATGATGAAGGTCATTCTGGACTCCACAGTTGATTCACTAACTTTTGTGTATTCTGACTACAGGAGAGATGGCCTGATGTTAAGTATAGGTGTGGCTGAAGTATATACCATATCATTTAGGATAAGAAACCAACATTTTTTGTTCTGTCTTTTATCTCAAATGGCACTGTAATAGAAACTTCACCATCCCATGTCATCATTTTATCATGTTGGATGCTCCTAGTAATGGGGAAATATTTGAGATCAGTGGCATAGACTGTAGTTATTTTAATATATTGAAAGAGCTCAAGAAAAATATGTCTAAAGAGCTGAGGGAAAAAACTGTGAAACAATTTCTCAATAGCAAGTGACTTATATCAGTAAACAGATGAAAATTATGAAAAAGAACACAAATAAATTATGAACAATAATTGAAATAAGAAATCTGCTAAAGTGGCTCAACAGTAGATCTGAGCGAGCAGAAGGAAGTCAGTGAAGGTGAGGATAGGTCACTGAGATGATCCTGTTAGGGGAATTGGTACATAGAGCTATTCAGAGCCCCCTTTGTCTAATATTAATTTATGGTAGAGACTTGGGTTTATTTCTAGACTCTTTATTCTGTTCCATTGGTCTAAGTGTCTGTTCTTATGTCAGTACCAGGCCGTTTTCATTACAGTGGCCTTGTAATACAGTTTGACATCTGGTATTGTGACCCCTCCTGCTTTGCTCTTCTTTCTCACAATTGCTGCAGCTATTTGGGGTCATTTATGGTTCCATATAAATTGTTTAAGTGTTTGTTCTATACCTGTGAAATATGCCATTAGTACTTTAATAGGTATTGCATTGGATCTGTAAATTGCTTGGGTGGTAAGGACATTTTGATGATGTTAATTCTTCTGATCCATGACCACAGTATATATTTCCATTTGTTTGTGTCTTCCTTAAATTCTTTCTTCAATGTTGTGTACCTTTTTAGTACAGCCATTACCTCCTTGGTTCAGTTTATTCCTAGGTATTTTGTTTTCTTGTTGCTATATCAAATGGGAGTTTTTTCCCCCGACTTCTGTTTCTGCTTTTTTATTGTTGGTGTACAAAAGTGAGTTTGATTTCTGAGTATTGACTTTGTATCCTGCTGTTTTGTCAAATTCAATGATTAGGTCAAGCGGTTTTTTGGTGGGGTCTATAGGATTTTCTATGTACCCTATCATGTCATTTGCAAAGAATGACAGCTTGGTTTCCTCTTTTCCAATTTGAATACCTTTTACTCCCTTTTCTTGTCTAATTGCTGTGGCTAGGACTTCCAATAGTATGTTGAATAGAAGTGGTAAAAGCACACATCCTTGTCTTGTTCCTGATCTCAGTGGGAAAGCTCTCAGTTTTTGCTCATTGAATATGATGTTGGCTGTAGGTCTATCATATATGGCCTTTATTACATTGAGGAATGCTCTCTGTCTTCCCACTTGTCTGAGTGTTTTTATCATAAATGGTTGCTGTACCTTATCCAATGTTTTTTTCCCCACATACATTGGTATGTTCATGTGATTTTTGTCATTGCTTTTGTTTATGTGATATATCATCTTTATTGATTTGTGAATATTGTATCATTATTGTATCCCTGGGATGAATCCCATTTGGTCATAGTGTATGATCTTTTTAATGTATTGCTGGATGTAGTTTGCCAATATTTTGTTGAGGATTTTAGTGTCTATGTTCATCAGGCATATTGGCTTGAAGTTTTCTTTCTTTGTCTGATTGTTATTTGGTTTTGGGATTAGGATAATGCTGGTTTCATATAAAGAATTTGGGAGTCTTCCATCTTCTTGGATTTTTTGGAAAAGTCTGTAAAGGATAGGGGTTAGTTCTTAAACACTTTGTAGAATTCTCTTGTGAAACCATCCAATCCAGGGCTTTTGTAGTTTGGAAGTGTTTTGATTACTTCTTCAATTTTGTCAGCTGTCATTGGTCTGTTCAGGCTTTCTGCTTCTTCTTCATTAAGTTTTGAAGATTACATTTTTCTTGAAATTTTTCCATTTCACCTAGGTTTTCAAGTTTCTTGGCATATTGTTTTCCATAGTAATTTCTTATGATCCTTTGTATTTCTGTGGCATCAGTGGTAATCTGTCCCCTTTCATTTCTGATTGTGTTTATTTGGGTCCTCTCTCTGTTTTCCTTGATGAGTCTGCTTAAAAGCTGTCAATTTTATTTATTTTTTCACAGAACCACCTCCTGGATGTAATGATTCTTAAAATTGTGCCTTTAGTCTGTATGTTGTTTAATTCTGCTCTGATATTGCTTATTTTCTTCCTTCTACTTGCTCTGGGCTGTCTTTGTTGTGGTTCTTTGAGTTCTTGTAGGTGTAGGGTTATGTTATTTATTTGAAGTGTTTCTATTTTTTTTTTTTTTTTAGGTAGGCTTGTATCACTATGAACTTCCCTCTCTGGACTGCCTTTGCTGTGTCCCCTAAGATTTGGATTGTTGTTAGTACATTTTCATTTGTTTCCAGCATCTTTTTGATTTCTTCCTTGATCTCATTCTTGAACGATTCATTTATAACATGCTATTCTATCTCTATGAGTCTGAGTGTTTTTGAGTTTTTTCCTTGAGGTTGGTTTCTAGTTTCCATCCCTTGGGGTCAGAGAAAATGCTTGATATAGTTTCAATTTTTGTTGAATTTGTTGAGGCTTGTTATGTGTCCTATCACATAGTCTATCTTTGAAAATGTTTGATGTGCTTTTTGAGAAGAATGTGTATTTTGCTTTTTTGGGATGAAGGGCTCTCTCTGTATATATCAGTTAAGTCCATTTCCTTTAGGGCATTGTTCAATGCTACAATATCTTTGTTGGTATTTTGTTTGAAAGATCAATCCATTTTTGACAGTGGGATGTTGACTCCCTTAGTATAATTGTGTTGCTGTCAATATCTTTCTTGAAGTCCTCCTAGATTTTCTTTATGTATTTTGGTGCTCCTATGTTGGGTGCCTATATATTTACAACATTTATGTCTTTGTGATGGATTCTTCCCTTGAGTATTATGAAGTAACCTTCTGGGTTTATTTTTATGGTATTTTTTGTAGTCTATTTTGTCTGATATGAGAATTGCAACTCTGGTCCCCACCCCTCCACCCCCCGTTTGTTTGCTTGGAAAATTTGTTTTGAGCCCTTCACTTTCAGTCTGTGTAGGTCTTTAGTCCTGATGTGGATCTCTTGTAGGCAGCATATGTGTGGGTTACACTTTCTTATCCATTCAGCTATTCTATGTCTCTTGATTGGAGTATTTCATGTGTTTGCATTTAAGGTTATTATTGATAGCTTCTTATTCATTTCCATTTCATACCTGTGTTCCTCTCTCTCTCTCACTCTTTTCCTTCCTTTTCTTAAAGCAGTCCCTTTAGCATCTCTTGCAGAGCTGGGTTCGTGGAGATGTATGCTTTTAGACTTCTTTTGTCTGTGGAGCTTTTATTTGGTCTTCTATCTTGATTTAGAGCCTTGCAGGGTAAAGTAGCCTTTGTTGCAGACCTCTGGTTCTCATTACTTGGAATATTTCTTGCCAGTCTTTTCTGGCTTGGAGCGTTTCCATTGAGAAGTCAGCTGCTAGTCTTACTGGGGCTCCCTTGTATGTGACTTCCTGTTTCTCTCTTGCTGTCCTTAAGATTCTCTCTTTGTGTTGAAATGTTGCCATTTTAATTATGATGTGTCTTGAGGTGGGCCTGTTTGGGTTCCTCTTGATTGGGCCTCTCTGTGTTCCTGGATTTGTGTGACATTTTCTCTCTTCAAATTAGGGACGTTTTCCATCATTACTTTTTTCAAACAGGTTTTCTATCCCTTGCTCTTCTTTTGCTCCTTTTGGTATCCCTAATATACGGCTATTATTCCATTTCATGTTGTCCTGCAGTTTCCTTACCACCTGTTTATTCTTTCTGCATCTCTTTTGCTTTTCTTGCTGTATCTGCATGTTTTTTTTTCTACCTTGTCCTCCAGCTCATTGATTTGATCCTCTGCTTCATGCAGCCTGCTTGCAATTCCTTCTATTTTGGTTGTTATTTATGAGATTTTATTGTTCACTTCTTTCTGGTTTTTGTTTATAGTTTCTATTTCCTTTTTCATACTGACATAGTTCTCACTCAGTTCCTTGTAGTTGTCTGTGAGTCCTTTGAGCATCTTTATAACCATTATTTTTAATCCTATATTGATAGTTTAGTTACCTTTCTTTCATTTAGCTCTTTTAGTAGAGAGTCTGTTATTCCTTTGCATTGCATGTTCTTTCTTTGTCTCTCCATTTTAGGTGACTCTTTTTGTTTCTGTGGTTCCTGATGTTTTGCTTTGCTAGCTCTTTGTAAGATGAACTTCTGTCATAGGAATTCAATGAGGTTGAGTGGTGTGGTCTCTTGATCTGCTTGGCTGGATGCTCTATGTTTGTCCTTTCTTCTGTTTGTGTGGGCTCTCTAGTTATACTTTGGTTTTTACATTTTGGTGGTTCCTTTGTTGGTGGTTTCTCTCCTCCAGCAAGTGTACTGATGTTTGCAGCTCCCACCTATTCTTGTATGTGATCAGTGGCAGGGGGTAAGGAAAATGGATTAAGACAGTGGGAGAGCGTTTTATGGGGTTTAAACTACCAGCAAGTGGAGAAGACATAGGAGATTCTTTGGATAAGTACAGTGTTAACTGTGATACTCATCCAACTAGCCACTTTTTACAAAAGAGAAAGAAAGAGAAATATTCACCCCTCTGTTAGAGGGGAAGATGATTGTGAGCTGAATAGAAAACCGAGCAAGGTTAGATGAGGAGATATAGTGTGAGTAAAAGATAAAAAGTAGGTGTAGTGTGAGATATAATAGAGTTAACTACAGTAATAATAATGCTCAGGATTGAAGAGAAGTAGCATAAGATCAGAGAGAGTTGCTGTGTAGTATGTACAATTGTATGGAATAACAATTATGTACAGTAGTTCTGGACAACAATAATATGACAATAAAAATATAGTTTTGAGAACTGGAATAGAAAGTACCTGATCAAGAGTTGTGTGCTGTTGGAACACCAGTGAAGTGAAAGAAGGCAAATTAAAGCGATAATTAAAGAGAGAATAAAAAGAGAATAAGGAAAACCAGTCAAACAATGCAATTAAACAGAGAAAGAAAATGAGGAAAACTAAACATAAGGAAGAGAAATAAAAGCACTAATAAAATAAAAATGATAAAAATAATAATAATAATACACATAAACAGTAAAATCCCAGCTCCATGGGTTAGCAAAGTGACATTTACTCAGTTTCTCTGTTTTTGGTGTTAACCTTGTACTTCCACTTTCATCTGTCTCTGGAATCTTTATAACTCCGAGTCTCATGGTCTCCCTGGGGGAAGAAATAAAGAAAGAAAAAGAAAAGAGAGGATCCAAAAAGAAAGAAAAATGATAAACCTCCTGCTGACTTTAAACCTGTTGAATGAGTTCTGCTGGTTTTCGTAGATGCCACAAGAAGAGGTGGGCTGGGTTTTGCTTTTCTCCCTTCCTATGGTTTTGAGAGGATGGGGACTGGGTTTGGGTTGCAATATTCACAGTTTCCTGGCCTCTGCTGGCCCAGTTCCTCTATTAACTGCTAGGCTAAAATCAGCCACTCAGGCTTTGGGCCCACACAGTGAGTCAATATTGGGCATGGAGCCTGAGACAAGTGAGGTGTGTAGTTCTCCTCAGCTACTCAGTCTCTGGGCATCCAGCATGAGTCAATCTTGGGTGAGGGGGCCCAAGACAAGTGGGGCCTGTGATTCTGCTCAGCTACTCAGTCTCTAGGTGCCCAGTGTGAGTCAATCTTGGGTGCAGAGGCTGAGTAAGTGGGGCACACATTCTGCTCTGCTCTGCTGTCAGGTTCTGGGCATGTGCAGCTGAAATCACCCTTGGGTTCAGGCAGCCACTGCTAAGAGTTCCTTACAAGGCAGCTGTGTGATGTTCTTCACAAGTGCCTGGCTTTTCACACAGCCCACCCTTCTACCTGGTTTGGAGACTATCTGAGTTAGGATCCCACATGCCCAAATTCTCCCTTCTCCAGGTGTAGGCCAGGACCCCAATTTGTCTGGTGCCAGTGTCCACAGTCCCAATGGATGTATACTGCCTCTGTGTGTCTCCCACTTCATCTCTATTCCCCCCAGAGATTTCCAGCATCTAGGTCCTTCTTGGTGGCAGGCTGCCCTCCCTGCTCTGGTAGGGGATGGAGCTGGTGCTCTAACTGTCCTCCCCATATCCTCAGCAGGCACAGGGTGGGGGCCACAGCAGCCTTGGTCCCTGAGCAGATCCCATGGGCCTTACTGTCCTACAGCAATCTCCTTATTATCTGTTTTTGAATGGCCTCTTCAATTTTTTGCCTCTGAACTACATATAAACTGAGATTCCTTTGGCTGTTCACTCTTTTTCTCCAAAGATCAGCCAGGTGTTCCAGCTGGGCATAGAGAGTCCTGGGCTCTGCTCTCACCTACCTCGCTGCCATCTCCTCCCAACAGTGTCTGTAAATGTTGTGTAGTTTATGATTTCAGTAGTATAGTAGATGCTGTCTATAATTAAATAGTTGTCATGTTGGGGTCTGACACTTCATAGACCTCACAAAGTTGAGCCTTAAATGTGATAGCTCCTGTAAAGGACTGACACCCAGACACAGTTCTGCACATAGTCCAGGCTGTTTTAAGTTCCTGTGGATCCATGCAATACAGACAGTCTCAGAGACACATTCTGTTGTTAGACACTGGCAATAAGTTTTGTTTATTTTCACTGAAGCTGC
Source organism: Phyllostomus hastatus (assembly GCF_019186645.2). NCBI lineage: Eukaryota > Metazoa > Chordata > Mammalia > Chiroptera > Phyllostomidae > Phyllostomus > Phyllostomus hastatus. The sequence goes on from NW_025334037.1 coordinate 29,859,945, forward strand.
ACCCTTATCTGTTTTCCTTGAATATTAGAAGATATGCGTACCGAGTGATACATACTGTCTGTGGACCTTCGGCCTCACAGTCCCCAGTGACTCTCCCTGTACCTCTGAGGCTGAGTTAAGAGGTAAATATTTTTTAATATGGTTACATCTGGAAGTGGGGCCTTTGGGAAGTGATTTGGTCATGAATATGGAGTCCTTATGAAAAGGATTCATGTCCTTATTACAGAGACTACAGAGAGCTCTCTTGTCCTTTATGCCAGGTGAGGACCCAGGGAAGATGGCTGTCTGTGAACTTGAGAGCACGTCCTCACCAGACAGTGCGGCTACCAGAACCTTGACTTGGTGTTCTCTGTTTGTAGAAGTGTGAGAAGTAACTATTTGTTTTATACCAAGCGGTCTATGATATGCTGTTATGGTAGTTCAAAAGGACAGAGACAGGCATTTAGTTAATTTTTAAATTTGTATAGTTACTTCATGTGATAAGATAAAAGTCTTGGTTAATTGTCTGCATCCAATGGTCTCTGTGAAGTCAGGGAAAGCTACTTCACTGTCTTTGTGCTCTCTGTTCCCTGCACAATGGCTGAGACATAGAATCCACTCCATTGACTTTGTCAATTTTATTCTTGAATTTTTGATCTATTGCAATGAGAATTTTACTGATGAGTTTTGAAGAACTCTTTCTAGATTAAATTTACATGCATATTTGCTACAAATTTTTCTTTTTTGATATTTGCTATAAATATTTCCCTTATGTTATTTATGCTATAATCATGGGTGTTTTTACAGAAATATGTTATATTTTAATATTCTTTCACTTTTTGATTTTTTTATCATATCACATTTGGAAAATTCCATTTTCTAATTAAAAGGTTTTATGATTTATAACAACTTATGTTTCTAAAATGACATTTAAATATTTTGTAAACCCAATTAGAATTTATTTTATGATGATAAAATATCTAAGCTTATTTCTTCCAAATAGGTAAAATAGTTTGTTTTATTATTTATTCCATTAATAAGTAAAACCTTTCTATTTACTGTGTCAAACTTTATACACCTACAAGGTTCAATATTAGGGCTGTTGCTCTTGGTTCTCCTTCTCCTCCTGCTGTTAGTTCATGGAAAACCTGACTGAACAATTCTTTTGCTGTGGTCTGAAGTCACTCTCTAGTATTGAGATGACTGCTGACCATTTAAGGAGTGTCCTAGATAATTTTGTTTATATGAATAGTGCCTAGCAGTAATGGTTGGGAGATTAGGTTGTTGTTCTGGGTCCTTCTTTTTATGTTCGTTCCATGTAGATAAAGGACTATATAGACAAAGTGTCTCCAGTGACATTGTCAGACTTGTTAAATGGCAACTCAGGACTTCCAGTGGGAGGTGGCAGAAGCTGTCAGGGCAGTTAAGATCTCATCCCATCCTCACATCAGCTTGAAGTCCAGGGTCTGAAGTTAGAAATCCAGACTCCATGGCACATCATAGGAAATAACCAACCAAAGGAATAGGTGCTCCACAGAATGAGAGAAAATATTTGCACATCATATAATTCACAAGGGGTTAATATCCAAATTAGATGAGGAATTTCTATAACTCAGTAGGAAAAAATTCTCAAATAACCTTGTAAAAATAGCTAAAGGACCTGAATATCCATTAAAAATACTGTATTGTCATTGTATTAGTTGGTTCAATTTTTTCTCTTTTGCCCTCCTCTGCCTAGCCGACACCCCTCCTCTGGTTGCCACAGTCATTCCCCACCCTGTTGTCCATGTCTTTGGGGCATTCATACATGTTCCTTACTAGTATCCTAGTAAGGAACATAGTTCCTTCCCCTTCTTTGCAACCTTATTCCCTTCCCACCTGTCCTCTCCTCACCTTCAGTCTGTTCCATGTTTCCATGCCTCTGGTTCTATTTTGCTTGTTAGTGTATTTTGTTCATTGGGTTTCTCTTATAGGTGAGATCATATGGTATTTGTCTTTCACTGCCTGGCTTATTTCACTTAGCATAATGTTCTCCAGTTCCATCCAAGCTTTCAGGAATGGTAGGAGCGCCTTCTTTTCTTCTGGGTCAAAAGTGAGCAACAATAAGAAAAGGCAGTTCTATTTCTAGGTTTTTAAGGACATTCCATACTGTTTTCCACAGTGGCTACACCAGTCTGCATTCCCACCAACAGTGGACTAAGGTTCCCTTTTTCTCCACAACCTCCCCAGCACTTGTTTGTTGATTTATTAGTGATGGCCATTCTGACAGGTGTGAGGTGGTATCCCATTGTGGTTTTAACTTGCACCTCTGATGGCTAGTGGTGTTGAGCATCTTTTGGTATGTCTATGTTCACAGCAGTGCTATTTATGACGGTGTGGCAAAGTCACATTGCAGATCAGCACGTGGGATGAGAGATTGTATTTGTTTTGTGGAAATACAGTTGTTCAGATTTCCAAAACAGCATGCTCTCAGTTTTATTCTGATTGAGTTGAATATAGAGATCATTTTGAAATAAATAACGTCTTAACAATTGTGAATTTTCTAATTCCTGAACATAATATACCCAATTATTTGGGTGTTTAAATCTTAATTCTGAAGAGATGTGTAGTTTTTAGACAGGGATGTTGCTCATTTTTTCCTAAGTATTTATATTTTCAGATGCTATTGTAAAAGGTGCTTCAATTGTTTTTATTTACCAATTGTTGTTGATGCTAATATATAGAAGTGAAATTGAATAATTTTTTTGACATTGAATTTTATAGACTTGCTAAATTTCCATATTATTTCTAGTAATCTCTGAAGGTTATTTAGTGTTTCCCATGACATAATCATCTGCAGAAAAGGATGGTTCATTTCTTAGGAGATAAAGGAGTACTTAGCTTATCAATTTCTTTGAGTCATTTCAGCAGGTTGTGTTTTCCTCATACTTCACCCATTTCATATAAGTTATCCAATTCACTGAGTTAACATTTTCATAACTACAGTTGATTATGCCTTATATTTTATTTTTCTTTTTTAAATTATATTTTTGACTTAACATGGAACATTTTATGTTTAATTTGTAGCCCACAGTAGCCTATAAGTGCACTGGTAGTTCCCCTGAGATAATGGGGGAAATGCTCCCAGTCTACTTTAGATGGAATGGTTGATTTTGAGGATCCTAGTATTATTTATTTTTTCCACATTTTTTAAAAATTAAGTTTATTGGGGTCACATAGCTGAATAAGATTATGTAGGTTTCAAGTGTACATTTCTATGACATGTGTTCTGTATATAGATTTGTGTTCTCACTACCCAAAGTCAAATCTTCTTTTTTTTTAAATATAGATTTTATTTGTTTATTTTTAGAGAGGGGGGAAGCGAGAAACAAAGAAGGAGAGCAATATTGATCAGTTGCCTCCCATACCTTCCCAATCAGGGACCTGGTATACAATCCAGGCATGAGAATAGAATCGGTGAACTTTCATTTTGTGGAATGATGCCCAACACACTGAGACACACCAATCAGGGCTAAAGTCAAATCCATTGTTGCCATGGTTTTAGCCCCTTTTACTCTGCATAAGGGATCTGTATGATGTTCATCTGCTTTTATTTATGATATGAATAATTTGTCTTTTTTCTCTTTTCTCTCTAGGTACCAACTTTCGGCTGTTTTGCTTTTCTTTGCTTCTATTTTAATGAGTTTTAAAAATCTTATCTTTATTAGGTCCACCATAACATATTTCTGTATAAACTGTTTCCATGTCTTTAGGGAGCTTTATTATGCTCTTTCATGCCTTTGGGAATGACCTTCTGACATCACCTATGAAATAAAGGGCACTTGTGATGCTATTCAATTGTAACTCTATGAAAATCCAATGACCTCCAGAAGTTTTCTTTCCAATGAGCTGCATGTGTTGACTGCCTTAGGGAATTATTGAATCTCCAATTCAAGTTTTCACAACAGGATGTTGGGATTAGGCTTCTGCCAAAGTCCCCAGGCTTTAAATATTCATATAGTAGACCCTTCCAAGAACATCTGAGCACTAGCATTATGGGGTTCCAATGGCACTGTATGAATAATTTCCCATTTCAGTCCCCTGGAGTCAGGGTTCTTTCTTTCTTGTTTTATACTAGGATGTGAGAGAGATCATAATGGATTAGGTAGGATTTGTAGAATTCTCCAATGGTCATGGAGTATGTTATTCCCATATATTTTCCAGTTGGTGTAGGCTTGGTGTTTTGACTAGATTGAAATGTGATAGTTGACTAAAAATGTTTACCATAGCTCCCATATCCTCCCAAACATCTTCATTTAAGAAACTTTTATGATGTTATCAATGTAATAGCTTGACTTATTGAGAGTATGTTCATATCTAAATATCCTTTCCAAACATGACAATAGATATGGCTAATAGAGAATTCATGTGGATCATTGCATATTTTGAGGCAAGATCTGTATCAGTTAATATTTGCAGTGTATTGTGCTTACTGAAGTATGTACATTTAGCTTCAGGGCTATTGTAATTATGATCATATCCAGTGAACATCTATCATTCAGATGAACAGAAAGCATTAATAGTTCTTTGCATTCAGTGAAAGGAATGTGGAGAATTGAACCTATGCATGTATTTGTTCTCCAGTTCTGAGTCCTAATTTAGTCCAGAGTATTCTTATCATATGAGATAGTTTTTTAAAATTAAGGATATCTTCTCCATATTTTGCCACTTAATCTGAAGAGAAGGACAGTGCTTAGATGTACCCTTTAAATCTTAGAAGTAATGTGTGTAATATTTGTAGTTGGTAGATTGTGTCCATTTTCTTTAAGCTGGAAAGCACCAAATTTTGGTGGGCTTAGCACATAATTAAAATCTTCAGCTGGTTCAGATAGGTATTTAATGTCTCCTTATCTAAGGCCCTCATGACAATATATGTGGATGTGGAGATGCTCAGTGCAGACCATAGTAAATCATCCTAGGGAAGTTACAGTAGGAGCCATCACAGACTTGATGTAGAGGCAGGCTCTTGTTGGAAAATAATTCCTTTCTTGTAGCAAGTTACTTACTTGGTAGTAGGCTGAAAATAAAGAACTGAATTAATGGACTAGAAGTTATTATGATCCCACTGAAATGATTCAGTCCTGCAGAACTACACAACTGTGATTACTTGTCCATACAATAGTTGAAACATCAAAATCAATAAATCCCCAAAGCCCACACTTTTCTGACTTTGAGCTCTGGACCTGTAACACCTAGTAGGGGTATCCAAACTTTTGGCATCCCTTAACCATATTGGAAGAAGAATTGTCTCACACAATACATTAAATTCTCAACACTAATAGAAACTGTTGAGCCAAAAAAAGTTTTAAGTAAATTTATGTATTTGTGTTGGGCTGCATTCATAGCCAGCCTTGGCTCTAAATGCCTGTGGGTAGCAGGTTAGACACTCCTGGCAGTAAGGACCTCATTTTCTAGGGATATGGTTGATAAAAGGACTCAAAACTAGTTTTCCCTTCATTCAAACTTAAATATTGTTTGCCTTATCTAAAGATTTCCTAAAATGAAACCCATTAGTTTTTATTCACTTTATTTAATTTTTTCTTTCCAAAGCACAGGCTTTTCATCTACTTGACTGTGTTTCATTCTTTCTTGGCAAGACCCAAATCTTTTTCTCTAAGGATTGTTCTAGGGAAGAAAACTGTCATTACTTCATTTGAATTTGTTCCAAATATTCTAGTATACTAATCCATAGTAACCTTTCATTCCCTTTTCCTTAAAACAGAACTGATGTAAAAATCCAGAGAGGCTGGATTTGCCCATAAATGTGGAAGAATTAGTTTTCTAATAGAAATACCTGAGAGATTTCTGGAAACTCAACTTTCTGCCTAAGCTGAAGTCTATCTTCAACTGTGTCTGATTCTTTGATATTTCCTTGTTATATTTTCCTCAACATAGATATCTCTTGTTGCTTGTAGAAACTTGTGTAAAGTCCCAGTTTTCTGGGATGAAGTTGGGGAGAGGAAGAGACATACATTTAATTAGGGAAAAACTGTCTTTAGGGATATGCACTGTTTGAGTGATTGAAAGGCTGAAGAATTCTACTACCTGGGAGAACTCCCAGTCATTGGTATTTGAGGAAGATAAATCCCAGCATTTGTCTTGTTAGCTACAGAGACTAATGGTCAGAGACACAAATGTTATCCTAAATGTTGATAGGAAAGTACTTTTAATTTACCTTACCTCAATTGACTGAGGAGAAGTACATTCAAATAACTACATCCAGTGTTTTAAAATTTCTGGGGTTTTTGTTTTGGCAAAGAATAGATTTGGTCAAGTTAATTTCCACAAATTCGGCCAATTTTACAAAACCATGAGAACACCGCATCTTTGTTTTTCTTTGAAGAAATTTTCCCTGAATGTGAGAGTGTTCAAGTATTTTACAAGTAAATATTTATGTTTTATTTAAGTGTCTTTGTATCCTAGATATGTGTGTTGGATACTGCAACCCTTGTCTGGAAGACTGAGGGGATGCGGAGTCTGTGTGGAAACATGGGAAGTGTGGCCACATGAAGCTATTTCCACATCTACTGATCACTATACATTACTCAGTGTTCCATGGTCTCACATAGATACAGGAGGTACCCACAGTCACTGGCAATGACAGAAGCACTGAATTTTAAGACTAAGGGAAAGACCTGAGGTGAGCTCTTAGAACAACCAAAAATCATAGACAATATTTAAATGTTGCTCATGTCTTAGATATACACATTTTCATTGGAAGAAATCTGAATTAAGAAAATTAAGCTAGCAAAATAGGGAAATGAACCAGAATATATGAAATGTGTTCGGTTCCTAGCATTGGAGCCTGCCAGGTGTTTCTTGTTTGTTTTGTTAAATAACAAGGAGAAACATGGAATGCATTTGAAGTAACCTAATGTGTTCATAGTCTTGGTTCATGAGCTATTATATTTTACATGGTAAATTTATATTTCTAATTATTGTATCACCTTAAAATCAGAGAATTTATGATACATCATCTGTATACTGTATTGTGTGTTTACCACCGAAACTCAGATCTTTTCCCCTCACCATATGTAGGACCCACTTTACCCTTTACTACCCTCCCACCTTCCTTCTGGGGTAACCACCATACTGTTGTCTGTGACCATGAGGTTTTTATTTTTTTGTTTTTCTTCCTTGTTAATGCATTGCTTGTTGTTTTCTTTTCCACATTTGAGTGAAACCATCTGGTCCTTGACTTTTTCTGTCTGACTTTTTTCACTTAGTAGAATCTTGAGGTCCATCCACATTGTCACAATGGCAGGGTTTCAACTTTTGTCATGGTGGAGTACTATTGTGTGCATGTGCCACATCTCCTTTACCCAGCCACCTACTGAGGGACACTTTGGTTTTTTTCATGTCTTGGTCACCATGAATAAGGCTGCAATGAACATAGGGGTGCATATATCTTATGTTACCTGCCAAACTTAATTTAAAAACAATGAGAGAATTTAAAGATGTAACATAACATGTGCTTTAAAATAAGGAGAAGTGAAATCTTCTATTTTAGAAGCTTTGTAAGAGATTTTGAATTTTTCATTTTGAAATTTTAAAATTATACTTTACATTCAATATTATTCTGTACTTGTTTCAGGGCTATAGCATAGTGGCCACACAATCATATACTCCACATTTTGTTCACCTTGATACTTCAAGTACCCACCCTGCCCCATACATAGTTATTACAACATTACTGACCACAGTCCCCATGTGGGATTTTGATTTTGATATGGAATGTAGATATGTGTGAACATTTTCAAAACTGAAATTCATAGACACAGACAACAGTACTGTGGTAAGCAGAGGGAATGTAGGTGTTAGTAATGAAGGGTAGAGGGGGCCAAATCTATGGTGATGGGAGATGATTTGACTTTGGGTAGTAGGCACACAGTGCAATACACAGATCTTGTATCATAGAAATGTACCCTTGAAACCAATATGAGCTTACTAACTAATACTATCCCATTAATTTAATAAAAATTAGCACAGCAACCCATATGGTACATATTTGAAAGAAACCTGTGTTTAGGGAAGTGCCTTGCTTATTATCACTTGTGGAGTCATAAAACTGTAATTTTAAAGTACTTCAGAGGATATTTTTGTTACTGTGGAATTTTACTTTATCTTTTTAAAAGGCTATACTACTGTTAAGAAACTATGTTAAATGATGTTTTTCAAATAGAGGAATGTTAACTTAGCAGTTTAAGTTGAAAGTCTAATAATACTATCTGTGAGTTTTTATAGTATTAGATCTTTGATGACTTAAACAACAGAGAATAGATTATATACCCAGTTTTTAAAAAATATTTTATTTATTTATTTTTAGAGAGAGGGGAAAGGAAGGAGAAAGAGTGGGGAAAACATCAATGTGTGGTTGCCTCTAGTGCATCCCCACTGGAGACCTGGCCAGCAACCCAGGTATGTGTCCTGATTTGGAATTGAACTTGCAATGCTTTGGTTCACAGGCCCATAACAATCCACTTGCCACACCAGCCAGCCCCAGTTTTTATATCTAATAATTTAACTGGCTAGTAAGAGATTTATTTTGGACAATTCTAACATTGATGAATAATAAGAGTAGGGCCCTAGGTAGTCCTGCATGAAATAAGGAGTGAGAAAAAGAGAATTGGATATAGACTACCTATATCCTCCTGTACCTCAAAAGGTGTGTCTTTATCAGAGTACAGCTTCAACAATGGTAGAGCTTCTCAATGAACTGGAAGCAGCAACATGAATGAGGCATGCAGAATGGTCCTCACAGCTGCCTTCTAAAGAAGGCTCAACCTTTCAGCACATCCTCCCTCCACATCCACCCCCCCCCCTCGGCCAAATCTATGGGAATGAAATCAGCTTGTCTATCTTTGAATTTAAGTGATTTTGTGATTTTCCTCTGCAACAAATAAGCAAAAAATTTAGGTTTGTATTTACAGTTGGCCACTTCTTCTCTGTTTCTTAATTTTTTCCTTTACCGTAAGATGTAGAGAATCTGAGGAATCATTATTTTTTAAAAATTTTCTTGTTTTTTTTTTTTATTAAACTGTGCTCTGTGTTGATTTCTTATGGTGTCTTAAGATGCTCCCTGAGTGTTCCCTTGAAGATCCCTGGGGATCAGGCTTCTAACACTCCCTCAAGAAAAGATTTTCCTGAAGAAGATATTTTAAAAGACTACTAGTCTCACTTAATTATCACATTAATATAGTTATTTCCAGTGGATATTTATGTCTTAAATATAATTTCTCCTTTCTGATTTGATCCTTTTTTTCCATCATATTATGCTATTCAGTTTTTCTTATGATGGATGGATTCCACTTTTTTCCCTGTTATTCTGCTTGCTTCTAGTCCAAATACATTCCACCACAGGTGAATACTACTACTCATGTATAATCAAATAGATAATTCCTGTGATATACAGTCTTTGCCTAAAGAGGGGTTCATTAATTATAATATTCTTTTTATCCTTTTCTATGCCTATAATTCTTACTCCACTAACAATGATGCAAATGATTCCTTGTGATAGAATGTTGATAGTGAAGTGTTGAAGAACATTAATGATAGCTATTATTTATTGAAGCTTACTGGGTGCCAGCCCATATTCTAGGTATTTACTTGTAATAAAACAACAATCCAAGGGACAGGCTCTATTGGTATCCCCATCCTAAAAAGCATGAAACTGAGGCACAGATAAGGTTATTGGATTGCCCAAGGTCCCATAGTAGTATGTGGCAAGGCTGGGATTTCAACACAGGCAATGCATCTCCAGAGTCCATGTGATTGATTACTGTGGTACACTCTCCCTCAAAGGGTGTTTTGGGTAATAAACAAGTATACACTGAATAGAGTAACTTGAAATCAGTATTTGGTGTCTGTAATGATAAAAACTCTCTTCCCCCCTGGTTAACATTTTTAGAGGAACAGTTATCGGCTTGGAAATTTCTATTTTATTATAAAAATATGAAAAAGCCAGTAGAAGAGAAAGTAAGATAGGGTTGCACAAAGAGTGCCATGGAAAGTAAGACTGGACAAGGTTTCTGAGATTGTCTAGTTCCAGCCTTTTATCTTCTCAAAGAGGAAACTGAGATAGAGATGCAATTACATTCAGAAATGACTCAATCTCATGCCTTCTTACAGTGACCTTGGGCTCTTCCCTTGAGTATGCTGATTGTTGGAACCTGGGCACCAAAGCCCCATTTCAGAGCACTCTCAGCCCCTTGGTAAAATTTTAAGTATAACCATGTTTCATTGTCTTGTACCTCTCTTTTCAGTGTCTGTGTTCCCCTTCCTCAATATCAGGGTCACCCCAAGAGTTTTGAAAAAATAATACCCGCTGGTAACATAAGAGTTCATGACAGTCACGAGTCAGTGAAGTTCAAAAATATTTGGTGAAAATCTAAATAGTGCCTCTGTGTCAAGGGTTATAGGATAACAAAGATTACATAGATCAAATTACAACTTCTTATGAAACTGATAGTAAAAAAAAAAAAAGAAAGAAAGCTTGCTGACAGTGACAGAGTCCAACTGAGTAATTGCTTTATGGAATAATGTGCCAGGAATGTCATGGTCTGATGTATTCCAGTGTGTGGAAATGTAATGATAGATCCATGAAGACTGAACATCCTTTGAGATATGCAGGACTGAGTACCTAATAGCAACTTTTCATAGTGTTAAGTGAGTTATTCCAAAGAGGCATGATTTTTGGTGCTACATCAATTATATTATAAAGGTTCTCACCACAAGTAGTAACAACTCAGAGGACTGACTTCATGTCAAATATTTAAAGATTTTTTTTTGCCACCAGCAGAGAGTAAGTCATTGCTGACTTGTGTGCCCAGGACTGACAGTTCAAATAAGGCTCTATTAAAGACACAACTGGCTGTGGGGCCTTTGATACTTTTCTTTGTGGACAATTCACTAAGACTTAGAGGGAGATCCTTTGACTTGTAGCCTAAAAAAAATCTTCTGAGGAGAAACAGAATTGTCAAGGGAAGGTGCAATCGGGTATTAGGAAGAAGAACTCATAGATATTCACCAAATGTTTACTGTGTGTAAAGTGCTGTAGAAAATAAAATAATGAAGATGTGCTCCAAAACATAATGGATGTTTTCATAGTGTGTTCATGGTTTCATTACAGGTCCCTTCTCCTGACCTCTCACCCTGGAAACAGGCTTTAGAGAAGAATAAATGGGACATAGAAACAATGTGACAGAATTTGTCCTCCTGGGCCTCACTCAGGATCCTGGGGGCCAAAAAGCATTATTTGTCATATTTTTTCTCATTTACATTGTGACAGTGGTGGGCAACCTGCTCATTGTGGTGACTCTGCTTGCCAGCCCCTCCCTGGGCTCCCCCATGTACCTCTTCCTCATCTATCTGTCATTCATTGATGCAGTGTATTCCACTGTCATTTCACCCAAATTGATCCTAGACTTACTTTGTGGTCAAAAGACAATTTCCTTCTCAGCTTGCATGGGACAGCTGTTTCTGGAACACCTTTTTGGAGGTTCTGAGGTGTTCCTTCTGGTGGCCATGGCCTATGATCGGTATGTGGCCATCTGTAAGCCACTGCACTACATAACCATCATGAATAGACAGGTTTGCTTCCTGCTGATGATGGTGTCTGGGGCTGGAGGTTTTGTGCATTCTTTGATCCAACTTCTCTTTGTGTACAACCTTCCCTTTTGTGGCCCCAATGTCATTGACCACTTCATGTGTGACATGTACCCACTATTAGAACTTGCCTGCACTGACACCTACATCTTAGGTCTCTCTATGGTTGCCAATGGTGGAGCAATGGCTATAGTCATCTTTATTTGTCTACTAATATCCTATGGAGTCATCCTAAGTTCCCTTAAAACTCACAGTCAGGAAGGGAGGCACAAAGCCCTGTCTACCTGTGGTTCCCACATCATGGTTGTTGTTCTCTTTTTTGTTCCCTGCATTTTTATTTATGTGAGACCTGTTTCTAACTTCCCTGTTGATAAATTTGTAAGTGTGGCTTATACTGTTATTACTCCTATGTTGAATCCTCTAATATACACTTTGAGAAATGCAGAAATGAGAAATGCTATGAAAAAACTCTGGTGGAACAAGTTAATTAAGGACAGAATGAGAATGTGTCATTTAAATTAAATGCACTTGGTACTAATTCTGAAGCAACAAACAGGCAATGCATTCTAACAAGGGATGACTTAGTCAACTCAATGTGTTGTCTTGGGATGCTTGTCTGTATTCATACAAAGATATCAAAAATTAGAACAAATTATTCTTTGAGGTTAGAATTGATTTAATACAGAAATTCTGAAGGATGACTAAAAAGGCACAGGTAATTTTCCTATTACTAGGAAAAATAAGTTCATTTTGTAACTTTTTTTTATTGTTCAGTTACAGTTGTCTTGTTTTTTTCCCTGTTGATCTTCCCTACCCTGTAGCACCAACTCCCACTTTGGCAGTCAATGTCTTCCACTTTGTCCATGGCGATGACTTCCTCATTTGGATGTCTTGGCTTGCCCCTACACCTTTCCTTGTTAACCCCCTACCTCCTCCACTCTAGTCATTCTCAGTTTGTTCTCTATTGTTCATAATGGAATGGGCTTTAGAAGAGTTTTGTTTTCTCTGGAAAGTGAAAAAGAAGCTACCCTTGAAAATATGTTTTAAGCCCAAATAATGAGAAATCAATTTGGCAAAAGTTTAGAACAAATCTCTAATGTTTAAACAGTGGTTGTTATTTAGTTATTTATTTTTTTTATTGTTTAAGTACAGGTGTTTCTATTTTCACCCCACCACACTTTCCTGCCACACACATCTGCATCTCCCATTCTCAAACCAACTCCTTTGGCTTTGTCCATGTGTCCTTAATACATGACCCTTGATGGCCCTTCTCCTATTTTTCCCCCAGCTTCCCTCTCCCATAAACCCTCTGGTAACTTCAGTTTGTACTTTATTTTAAAATTTAAATGTTTGTTGTTGAATGCATACAACATATTTTTGCAGCTGCCTTAATTATTTTGTCTTCAAGATTACTTTTGTTTCTCATTTTGATGCCTGTGCATTTGAAGTTCAGGATGTTTAGATGGCAGATGATACCATAGTTGGTTAAATGCACAATCATGGAGCAGTTCTGTTAGATGGGATGTTAGATATATTCACAGGTTGGGACGAACCCGATTGGGATGGTTGACATTGGAAACACATTCTAGTTCTTGATTAGAGTATAAGTGCTATACTAATCCAAGTCATAAACATATTTTCGTGGTTTTCCTCACTAGCAATTATGTGCCTTTTTGCCATTCTTTAAAGAATATATCAAGCTTATTTTGTCTTCATGACACAGAAGATTGGGCAAAGAAATGTATTATTTTGCACAGCAATGTGTTTCCTAAAAGTTGTATTCAACTTCAATACTTTAAATTATAGGCTTAATAATGGTCTGTTTTTATATAAAAACATTTTTGATTATCAATCTTATCTTAAAATTTTTTTTTTCTCAGCGTGTAGCCCATAAAGAACATCACAAACTAGGAAGAAGATGGAATTGCTTTTGTAGGAACATCATCTATCTTTTGTAAGAGTTTTTTTCCTAACTAAAAAAAATTAGAACTTTTCTCACTTCAAAATTTTGTTATGAATTTTTTCATGTATACCAACAACATATGCAATTCATACCCAGAATTTGATCAATATTGAAATTACCTGTGTATACCATTTCTCTCCTTCCTTCCAGAGGTAATCCCAATGTTGAATTTTTTATTAATCATAGTTAAAAATAACTGCATATGTACGTATCCTTAAGTTATAGAGTATACAGTTTCATATTCTTTACCTTTATTAAAATTATGCTACATAGGACAAAGTTTTTTGAGTCTTTTATCAACCATGTTGACTTCCTAATTCAATCATGTTGCCACTTGTCTCTGTAGTCCCACCAGTAACCTGCTGTGCATTATTCCATGTGTAAATATACCACGTGTTCTGAACCCATTTGGCCAGGATGCTACTCTATGCTGCTATGGACATCCTGAAGGAAATTACTTCGTTTTAAGTAGGGTGTTTGCATGTTCACTTTTATGGATGGTTACAGTTTTCTCCTAAAGATACCTTATCAGTTACACTGCTGCCTGTGTTTATATGTGTGCATTTGTGTGTATGCATGTGTGTAAAGAATTTAAATCTACTTTACAATGGGCTTTCTCTTGTGATAAAAGCAAGTTTTTCAACACATTTTTAAAAAAATGCAACCTACTGTTCTAAACTGATATGGCATATTTATGATAAAGTCCAAATACATATGTACCTATTTCTAGACTCTTTTCTTTTGATTGGTTTATTATTCCTAAGCCAATACTACCTTATTTTGGGTCATGTAAGTACATTTTCATATATGTTAAGATACTGACTACACAATATTCTTATTAAAAACAATGGTTTCTCTTTAAAACAATTATTTCCACATAATTATTAAAATAATTTTAGAGGTCTTAGAAACCTACCAGAATTTTGACAGATAGAATATTAAATGTCTAATTAACCTGGAAAAGAATTGATATATTGATCTCATTGAATCATTGTTTGTAGGAACACGAAAAATCTTAGTATTTATGTAGGACTTTAAGTTTCAGTTACCTTTTGGAATATTGCTAAGCAGTAATGATATCAGTAACTTTTCTTTCCAACATATTTCTATTATTTTATATCATATTTCTCATTTTATATTACTTAGAAGAGGAAGAATGATACAATAACTGTGAATAGAGGGAACCTGGTCTTATTCTTAGTTCTAATGAGGATGCCTCTGGTATTTCTCTATAAAAATGTATTCATTAAAAATTATCATCTCAAGTGTCCTCCAAGGAACAGGTATCACTCTTCAAAGGAACAAATGTAAACTATTTACAAAAAGTTCACAAGATTAAAGACCAAATGGGGGAGGGGATGAGATTATAGGGGAAACTTGTGAAGGGTTAGCAGGAACAATTATAAAGGACACATGGACAATAACCGGGGCAGGGGTAGAAACAGGGGAGAGAGGTTAGAAGGGCTGGGGAGGTGGGGAGGGGTGAGGGGAGGAGGCAGAAAACTGTACTTGAACAACAATAAAAAATGTTAAAAACAAAAGAACTTTAAAAAATGGTGAAGTACCCAGGACTAGCAATGGTGGGACATCATTACTATCCCAGTTATGAAGGCAAAATGGAATAGATTTTTTTTTCTGAACAGGGAAATAGCTATAAAAGAAGAAGGAGGGTCATTTGACAGGAGCTGTGCCTTGAGTAGGGAGACAGCCATTTCCAAACTGGTCCATGAAGGAAAGTAGCAGATGAATTAATACCTTGATGTCCCTTCACTGTCTGATCTCCTGTTATTTCCTTCTATTGGCTGAACTTAACCAACAGCTAAAGGGTGAGTTAACTTGGCTGATGACCATTTCAGTGGCCAGTTTCTCAGGGCCCAGAATAAAATCGAAAAGATTAGAGCTGGATCTACAGGAGCAAATGTAGCACATCCATAACACCCAACCCTTTTTGATTCTACTATTCAGTTAAATTTTGGATGGAAAGTAAAACTCTGTCTGTAACGCAAGAGACTAAAAAAGTCCCTTTAACTTCCATATCATCAGTTGATTTTAGCTCAGACATACTCCCACTTCAAACCTAATTGAAATATGAACCACCAATGCTCTTCATATGAAGTAGCAGAGGGGGGAAGAGAAAGACCTAAGGAAATGATTACATAAGACAAAACATCCACTTCTGTCTAAGCTTCCACAGATTGTCATGTGATCAAAGTTAACAATCATAACTTCTCAACCACCAATTTTGTATTCCTTTCACTTTCTGCCAATTTCTTGGCTAGTCAGAGAATATTATCCACTTAAATGAGTCAAACCCGAATTACCATGGGAGTCAAATCTATAATGGTTCTGTTTTGTTGGTTTCCCCCTGTTTCTCCTTGCTGTCTTCTGGGTATGGCAGTAGAAGGAGACATTGTATTTCATGCCTTCATTTGTGTGTGGCAACGTAATTTTCTGTCATTAATTAGGACCAAGCACTCAACCCAGTACAGGGATGTTCCTGTTCCATGAGCTTGGGGAGCCCAACATAACCATGGACATTTTCCATTGGAAACCTAAGGGAACAATGACTCTGTTCATTTTTAGAAGTATTCCTCTGTGGGCACTAGGTCTTTCAGGCATACCAAGCTCAAACTTCCAAGTAACTCAATAAAAAATACCTTAGGTGGGATATTATGTGTAATAGGTGTAAGAATGATGAAGGTCATTCTGGAGTCCACATTTGATTCACTAACTTTTGTCCATTCTTTGCACAGGAGAGATGGCTCTATTTAAGTATAGGCATGGCTGAAGTGTATACCATATCTTTGGGAAAAGAAACCAGCATTGTTTTGTGCTGTCTTTTCTCTCAAGTGGCACTGTCATAAGAGACTTCACCATCCCATTTTATCATTTTATCATGTCAGATGCTTCTGAGTAATGGGGAAACTTGTAAGATCAGTGGCATAGACTGTAGTTATTTTAAAATATGAAAGAACTAAAGAAAATCATGCTTAAAGAGCTGAAGGAAAAAACCATTACACAGTGTCTCAACAGCAAGTGATTCATATCAATAAACAGATGAAAATCATGAAAAAGAACACAAATAAATTTTAAACAATAATTGAAATAAGAAATGCACTAAAGTGGCTCAACAGTAGATCTGAGCAAGCAGAAGGAAGTCAGTGAAGTTGAGGATAGGTCACTGAGATGATCCTGTCAGGGGAACTGGTACATAGAGCTGTTCATAGCTCCCTTGGTTGAGTATTAATGTACAATAGAGATGTGAGTTTATTTCTAGGCACTTTATTGTGTTCCATTGGTCTATGTGTCTGTTTTTATGCCAGTAGCAGGCCATGTTGAGTACAGTGGTCTTGTGATGCAGTTTGATATCAGGTATTGTGATCCCTCCTGCTTTACTTTTCTTTCTCAAAATTGCTGTAGCTATTTGGTGTCACTGATGGGTCCATATAAAGTTTTGAAATGTTTGTTTTATAGCTCTGAAATATGCCATTTGTACCTTAATAGGCATTGAGTCGAACGTAGAAATTGCTTTGGGTGGTATGGTCATTTTGGTGATGTTAATTCTTCTGATCAATGTCCACAGTATATGTTTCCATTTGTTTGCATCTTCCTTAATTTCTTTCTTCAGTGTTGTGTAGTTTTGTGAGTACAGTCTTTCACCTCCTTGTTTAGGTTTATTCCTAGGTGTTTTATTTTTCTTGTTGCTATATCAAGTGGGATTTTTTTCTTGATTTCTGTTTCTGATGATTCATTGTTGGTGTTCAAAAGTGAGTTTGATTTGTGAATATTGAGTTTGTATTGTGCTGTTTTGTCAAATTCATTTATTATGTCCAGCAGTTTTTTGGTGGAGTCTATAGGATTTTCTATGTACACTATCATGTCATATGCAAACAATGACAATTTTGCTTCCTCTTTTCCAATTTGGATGTCTTTTATTTTCTTGTCTGATTGCTGTGGCTAGGACTTCCAATAGTATGTTTATAAGAAACGATGAAAGTGGACAGCCTTGTCTTGTTCCTGATCTTAGTGGAAAAGTTTTCAGTGTTTGCCCCTTGAGTATGATGTTGGCTGTAGGTCTCTCATATATGGCCTTTATTACATTGAGGAATGCTCCCTGTATTCCCACTTGGCTGAGTGTTTTTATCATAAATGGTTGCTGTACCTTATCAAATGCTTTCCTTGCCTGTATTGATATGATCATGTGATTTTTGTCTTTGTTTTCGGTTATGTGATTTATTACCTTTATTGTTTACTGAATATTGTACCATCCTTGCATCCTTGGGACAAATACCACCTGGTGATGGTGTATGATCTTTTCAGTGTGTTGCTGGAGGCAGTGTGCCAATATTTTGTTCAAGATTTTAGTGTCTATGTTCATCAGGCATATTGGCCTGAAGTTTTCTTTCTTTGTTGTGTCTTTATCTGGTTTTGGGATTAGGTTCATGCTGGCTTCATAAGAAGCATTTGAGGGTCCTCCACCTTCTTGGATTTATTGGAATAGTGTGTGAAATAGTGTGGGGTAAGCTCTACTTTAAGTGCTCCTGTGAAACCATCAGGTCCAGAGCTTTTGTGGTTTTGGAGTTTTTTGATTACTTCTTCAATTTGTTCAGCTGTTATTGGTCTGTTCAGGCTTTCTGCTTCTTCTTCATGGAGTTTTGGAAGATTACATTTTTTAAAAATTTGCTCATTGTAGCTAGGTTTTCAAATTTCTTGGCTGCTTATAGTTCTTCATAGTAACATCTTATGATCCTTTGTATGTCTGTGGTATCAGTTGTAATCTGTCCCCTTTCATTTCTGATTGTGTTCATTTGGGTCCTTAGTCTTTTTTGGTTGATTAGTCTGCTTAAAGGCTCATTGATTTTATCTTTTTTTCAAAGAACCAGATCCTGTATTTCGTGATCCTTAGAATTGTGCTATTAGTTTCTATGTCATTTAATTCTGCTCTGATGTTGGTTATTTTCTTCCTTCTACTTGCTCTGGGTTGTGTTCACTGTTGTTCCTTGAGTTCTTGTAGGTG
The DNA here is from genome assembly GCF_019186645.2 of Phyllostomus hastatus. NCBI lineage: Eukaryota > Metazoa > Chordata > Mammalia > Chiroptera > Phyllostomidae > Phyllostomus > Phyllostomus hastatus. The sequence continues at coordinate 29,878,547 of NW_025334037.1, forward strand.
TAGGGTTAGGTTGTTTATTTGAAATGTTTCCATTTTTTTTTTTTAGGTAGGCCTGCATCACTATGATCTTCCTTCTGAGGTCTGCCTTTGTTGTATCCCACAAGTTTTGGGTTATTGTGAGTTCATTTTCATTTGTTTCCAGACACTTTTTGATTTCTTCCTTGATCTCATTCTTGAGCCATTCATTTATAACATGCTATTAAATCTCCATGAGTGTGAGTGTTTTTTAGGTTTTTCCTTTCAGTTGGTTTCTAGTTTCAGTCCCTTGTGATCAGAGAAAGTGTTTGATATGATTTCAATTTTCTTGAATTTGTGGAGGCTTGTTTTGTGTCCTATCATGTAGTCTATCTTTGAAAATGTTCTATGTGCTTTTTAGAAGAATGTGTATTTTGCTTCTTTGGGATGAAAGGCTCTATATATATGAGTCTAGTTTGCTTGATCTAGGATATTGTTCAATGCTACAATATCTTTGTTGGTATTTTGTGTGGAAGATCTATCTATTTTTGATGGTGGGTTGTGGGAATCCCCTAGTATAATTGTGTTGCTGTCAATATCTTTCTGGAAGTCCTCCAAGATTTTCTTTATGTATTTGGGTGCTTCTATGTTGGGTGCATATATATTTACAATGTTTATGTCTTCTTGATGGATTTTTCCCTTGAGTGTTAAAGGAAGTAATCTTCTGGGTTTCTTTTCATGGTCTTTTTTGTAGTCTATTATATCTGATATGAGAATTGCAACTGTGGCTCCCCCCACCCATTTGTTTGCTTGGAAAATTTGTTTCGAGTCCTTCACTTTCAGTCTGTGTAGGTCTTTTGTCCTGAGGTAGATCTCTTGTAGGCAGTATATGTGTGGGTCATGCTTTGTTATCCATTCAGCTATTCTATGTCTCTTGAATGGAACATTCAATCTGTTTATGTTTATGGTTATTACTGATAGGTTCTTATTCATTGCCTTTTTCATACCTGTATCCTTATCTCTCTCACTCTTTTCCTTTCTTTTATTAAAGCAGTCCCTTTAGCATCTCTTGCAGAGCTGTGTTTGTGGTGATGTATGCTTTTAGACTTCTTTTATCTGGGAATCTCCTTATTTGGCCTTCCATGTTAATTGAGAGCCTTGCTGGGTAAATTATCCTTGGTTGCCGTCCTCTGGTTTTCATTACTTGGAATATTTCTTGCCATGCTTTCTGGGCTTGGAGCGTTTCCACTTAGAAGTCAACTGCTAGCCTTATTGGGGTTCCCTAGTATGTGACTTTCTGTTTCTCCCTTCCTGTCTTTAAGATTCTCTCTTTGTCTTAGAATTTGCCATTTTAATTATGCTGTGTCTTGGGGTGGGCCTGTTTGGGTTCCTCTTGATTGGGACTCTCTGTGTTTCCTGGATTAGTGTGACTTTTTCCCTCTTCAAATTAGGGAAGATTTCCATCATTACTTTTTCAAACAGGTTTTCTATCCCTTGCTGTTCTTTTGCTCCTTCTGGTATCCCTAATATATGGTTATTAGTCCATTTCATGTTATCCTGCAGTTTCCTTACCACCTCTTCATTATTTTTGAGTCTATTTTGCTTTCCTTGCTTTATCTGGGTGTTTTTTTTTCTACCTTGTCCTCCAGATCACTGATTTGATCCTCTGTTTCATGCAATCTGCCTGCAATTCCTTCTAATGTGTTTTTTATTTCTGAGATTTTACTGTTCACTTCTTCCTGGTTTTGGTTTATAGTTTCTATTTCATTTTTCATGCTGATGTACTTCTCACTCAGTTCCTTGTAGTTGTCTGAGTCCTTTGAGCATCGTTATAGCCATTATTTTAAATCCTATGTCTGATAGTTTGGTTACCTTTCTTTCATTTAGCTCTTTTAGTCGGGAGTCTTCCATTCCTTTGCATTGCATGTTCTTTCTTCGTCACTCGATTTTAGGTGACTCTTTTTGTTTGTTTCTGTGCTTCCTGATGTTTTGCTTTGCTAAGTCTTTGTAAGGTGAAGTTGTAGGATAGGAATCGGATGAGGCTGAGTGGTGTGGTCTCTTTGATCTCCTTATCTCGATGCTCTAGGTTTGTCCTTATTTCTGTTTGTGTGGGCTCTCTAATTTTACTTGGGTTTTTACCTTTTAGTGGTTCCTTTGTTGGTGGTTTCTCTCCTCCAGCAGGTATACTGATGTTCGCAGCTCCCACCTATTCTTGTATGTGATCATTGGCAGGGGGTAAGCAAAATGAATGAAGGCAGGGGAGAATAGTTCATGGGGTTTAAAGTACCAGCAAGTAGAGAAGATATAGGAGATTGTTTGGATAAGTATAATATTAACTGTGGTATTTCACACGGCTAGCCACTTTTCACAAAAGGGAAAGAAAGATAGGACTCTTGTTAGAGGGGAAGATGATTGTGAGCTGAATCCAGAAAACAGAGCAAGGTTCCATGAGGAGATATAGTGTGAGTAAAGGCTAGGAAGTAGGTGTAGTGTGAGATATAATAGAGTTAACTACAGTAATAATAATGCTCAGGATTGAAGTGAAGTAGGCTAAAATCAGGGAGAGTTGCTGTGTAGTATGTACAATTGTATGGAACAACAATTATGTACAATAGTACTCGAACAACAATAATATGACAAGAATTATATAATTTTGATAACTGGAATAGAAAGTACCTGATCAAGAGTTGTGTGCTATTGGAATATGGGTGAAGTGAAAGAAGAAAAATTAAAGAGACAATTGAAGAGATAATAAAGAGATAATAAGAAAAACCAGTCAAACAATGCAATTAAACAGAGAAAGAAAATGAGGAAAACTAAACATAAGGAAGAGAAATAAAAAGCACTAATAAAATAAAGGTGGTCAAATAAGAAAAGATAACAATAATACACAAGAACAATAAACTCCCAGCTCCATGGGTTAGCAAAGTGACATTTGTCTCAGTTTCTCTGTTTTTGGTGTTAGCCTTGTACTGCCACTTTCATCTGTCTCTGGAATCTTCATAACTCTGAGTCTCATGGTCTCCTCTGGTGGAAGAAATAAAGAAAGAAAAAGAAAAGAGAGGATCCAAAGAGAAAGAAAAATGATAAACCTCTTGCTGACTTTAAACCTGTTGAATGAGTTCTGCTGGTTTTCCTAGATGCCACAAGAAGAGGTGGGCTGGGTTTTGCTTTTCTCCCTTCCTATGGTTTTGAGAGGATGGGGACTGGGTTTGGGTTGCAATATTCACAGTTACCTGGCCTCTGCTGGCCCAGTTCCTCTGTCAACTGCCAGGCTAAAATCAGCCACTCAGGCTTTGGGCCCACACAGTGAGTCAATATTGGGCATGGAGCCTGAGACAAGTGAGGTGTGTAGTTCTCCTCAGCTACTCAGTCTCTGGGCATCCAGCATGAGTCAATCTTGGGTGAGGGGCCCAAGACAAGTGGGGCCTGTGATTCTGCTCAGCTACTCAGTCTCTAGGTGCCCAGTGTGAGTCAATCTTGGGTGCAGAGGCTGAGTAAGTGGGGCACACATTGTGCTCTGCTCTGCTGTCAGGTTCTGGGCATGTGTAGCTGAAATCACCCTTGGGTTCGGGCAGCCACTGCTGAGAGTTCCTTACAAGGCAGCTGTGTGATGTTCTTCACAAGTGCCTGGCTTTTCACACAGCCCACCCTTCTACCTGGTTTGGAGACTATCTGAGTCAGGATCCCTCATGCCCAAATTCTCCCTTCTCCAGGTGTAGGCCAGGACCCCAATTTGTCTGGTGCCAGGGTCCACAGTCCCAATGGATGTATACTGCCTCTGTGTGTCTCCCACTTCATCTCTATTACCCCCAGAGATTTCCAGCATCTAAGTTCTTCCTGGTGGCAGGCTGCCCTCCCTGCTCTGGTAGTGGATGGAGCTGGTGCTCTAACTGTCCTCCCCATACCCTCAGCAGGCACAGGGTGGGGGCCACAGCAGCCTTGGTCCCTGAGCAGATCCCATGGACCTTACTGTCCTACAGCAATCTCCTTATTATCTGTTTTTGAATGGCCTCTTCAATTTTTTGCCTCTGAACTACATATAAACTGGGATTCCTTTGGCTTTTCACTCTTTTCCTCAAAGATCAGCCAGGTGTTCCAGCTGGGCACAGAGAGTCCTGGGCTCTGCTCTCACCTACCTCACTGCCATCTCCTCCCAACAGTGTCTGTAAATGTTGTGTAATTTATGATTTCAGTAGTATAGTAGATGCTGTCTCTAAATAAATAGTTGTCATGTTGGGGTGTGACACTTCATAGACCTCACAAAGTTGAGCCTTAAATGTGATAGCTCCTGTAAATGGTTGACACCCAGACACAGCTCTGCACATAGTCCAGGCTGTTTTAAGTTCCCATGGATCCATACAATACAGATGGTCTCAGGGACACATTCTGTTGTGAGACACTGGCAATAAGTTGTGTTTATTTTCTCTTAAGCTGCACTCTTATCTCTTTTCTTGGGACATTACATGAAATACGGACTGAGTGGTATACATAGTCTTTGGACATTTGGGATCACAGTCCCCACTCACTGTCCCTGTGTCTCTGAGGCTGAGTAAAGAAGTAAATATATTTTTTAATATGGTTATATTTGGAGGTACGGCCTTTGGGAAATGATTTGGTCATGATGTGGAATCCTATGAATAGAATTCATGTCCTTATTACAGAGTCCACAGAAAGCTGTCCTGTCCTTTATGTCAGGTGAGGAACCAGGGAAGATGGCTGTCTGTGAACTAGGAACAGGCCCTCCCCAGGCACTGCAGCTGCCAGCACCTTGACTTTGGTGTTCTCAGTTTCTAGAAGTGTGAGAAATAACTGTTTGTGGTCTACCATTAGTCTATGGTATTCTGTTGTGGTAGCTCAAAAGGATGAAGACAGGCATTTAGTTAATTTTTAAACTTGTATAGTTACTTCTTTTGATAAGGTAAAAGTCTTGGTTAATTGTCTGCATTCAATGGTCTCTGTAAAGTCAGGGAAAGCTACTTCACTGTGTTTGTGCTCTCTGTTCCCTGCACAATGACTGGGACATAGAATCCACTCCATTGACTTTGTCACTTTTATTCTTGAATTTTCAATCTATTGGAATGAGAATTTTACTGATGAGTTTTGATGAACTCTATGTAGATTAAATTTATTTGCACATTTACTACAAATTTTTGGTCTTCTTTGATGTTTGCTATAAATATTTCCCTCATGTTATGTTATTTATGGTATAATTATGGGTGTTCCTACAGAAATAGGGTATATTTTCATATTCTTTCTGTTTTTGATTCCTTCTATCACATCACTCTTGGAAAATGGAATTTTCTTCTTAAAAGATTTTATGAATTATAAAAGCTTATGCTTTTAAAATGGCTTTAAAAAATTTTAAACCCAGATAGAATTTACTTCATGATAAAAAAGATCGAAGCTTTTTTCACCCAATTAAGTAAAATAGTTTGTTTTATGATTTATTCCAATAATTAAAACCTTTCCATTTACTATATCAAATTTTATACACCTATAAGGTTCAGTGTTAGGGCTGTTTCTCCTCATCCTGTTTGTCTTCTTTCTGTTAGTTCAGGGCAAACTTGACTAAATGATTCTTTTAGTGTGGACTGAGGTAACTCTCTAGTGTTCAGCTGATTGCTGGGCATTTAGGAGGGTCCTCCATGACTTTGTTTATATGAATTGTGCCTAGCAGTAATGGTTGGGAGATTAGGCTGTTGTTCCACGTCTTTTTCTTTTTTTTTCCACATAGATAAAGGACTGTATAGCCAATGTCTCTCCAGTGACATTGTCAGACTTGTTAAATGGCAACTCAGGGCGTCCAGAGGGAGGTGGCAGAAGCTGTTAGGCCAGTTAAGACCTCATCCGAGCCTGACATCAGCTTGAAGTCCAGGGTCTGAAGTTTTCAATCCAGACTCCATGGCACTTCATAGGAAACAACCAACCAAAGGACAAGGTGCTCCACAGAATGGGAGAAAATATTTGCAAATCATATAATTCACAAAGGGTTAATATCCAAATTAGATGAGGAATTTCTATAACTCAGTAGCAAAAAATTCCCAAATAGCCTGGTAAAAATAGGTAAAGGACCTGAATATCCATTAAAAATACTTTATTGTTATTGTATTAATTGGCTCAATTTTTTCTCTTTTGCCCTCCTCTGCCTAGTCGACTCCCCTCCTCTGGCTGCCACAGTCATTCCTCACCCTGTTGTCCATGTCTTTGGGGCATTCATACATGTTCCTTACTAGTACCTTCCCCTTCTTTGCACCCTTATTCCCCTCCCACCTGTCCTCTCTTCACCTTCAGTCTGTTCCATGTTTCCATGCCTGTGGTTCTATTTTGCTTGTTAGTGTATTTTGTTCATTGGGTTCCTCTTATAGTTGAGATCATATGGTATTTTTTCTTTCACTGTCTAGTTTATTTCACTTAGCATAATGTTCTCCAGGTCCATCCAAGCTTTCAGGAATGGTAGGAGCTCCTTCTCTTTTCCTGGGTCAAAAGTGAGCAACAATAAGAAAAGGCAGTTCTATTTTTAGGTTTTTAAGGACATTCCATACTGTTTTCCATAGTGGCTACTCCAGTCAGCATTCCACCAACAGTGGACTAAGGTTCCCTTTTCTCCACAACCTCCCCAGCACTTGTTTGTTGATTTATTAGTGATGGCCATTCTGACAGGTGTGAGGTGGTATCTCATTGTGGTTTTAACTTGCACCTCTGATGGCTAGTGGTGTTGAGCATCTTTTGGTATGTCTATGTTCACAGCAGTGCTATTTATGAGGGTGTGGCAAAGTCACATTGCAGATCAGCAGGTGGGATGAGAGATTGTATTTGTTTTGTGGAAATACAGATGTTCAGATTTCCAAAACAGCATGCTCTCAGTTTTATTCTGATTGAGTTGAATGTATAGATCATTTTGAAGTGAATAACATCATAACAATTTTGGATTTTGTAATTCCTGAACATGATATATCCAATTACTTAGGTGTTTAAAACTTAATCTTGAGAAGATTTGTAGTTTTTAGACAGGGATGTTGCTCATCTTTTCCTAAGTATTTATATTTTCAGATGCTATTGTAAAAGGTGCTTCAATTGTTTTTATTTTCCAATTGTTGTTGATGCTAATATATAGAAGTGCAATTGAACAATTTTTTAGGCCTTGAATTTTACAAACTTGTTAAATTCACTTACTAATTCTAGTAATCTCTGAAGGTTCTTTAGTGTTTCCTATGACATAATGATGTCTACAGAAAAGGATGGTTCATTTCTTAGGAGATAGAGGAGTACTTAGCTTATCAATTTCTTTGAGTCATTTCAGCAGGTTGAGTTTTCCTCATATTTTACCCCTTTCATCTAAGTTACCAACCTCATTGAGTTAGCATTTTACACAACTATAACTGCTTATTCTTTTAATTTTATTTCTATTTGTTAATTTTATTTTTGGCTTCACATGGAAGATTTTATTTTGAATCCATAGCCCACAGTAGCCTATAAGTGCCCTTGTTGTTTCCCTGAGTTAATGGGGGAAATGGCTCCAGTCTCCTTTAGACATAATGGTTGATTTTGCGGATCCTGATTTTATTTATTTTTTCCACATTTTGTTTTCTGTTTTAAAAATTAAGTTTAATGGGGTGACATTGCTTAATGAGATTATGTAGGTTTCAAGTATATATCTATGATACATGTTTTGTATATAGCTTTGTGTTCTCACTACCCAAAGTCAAATCTTTTTTAAATATAAATTTTATTTATTTATTTTTAGAGAGAGGGGGAAGGAAGAAAGAAAGAAAGAAGGAGAGCAATGTCAATCAGTTGCCTCCTATACCTCCCCAACCAGGGACCTGGTACACAATCCAGGCATGAGAATAGAATTGGTGAGCATTCATTTTGTGGAATGACTCCCAATCCATTGAGACACACCAATCAGGGCTGAAGTCAAATCCTTTGTTGCCATGTTTTTGGATCCCTTTACTCTGTGTGAGGGATCTGTATGATGTTCATCTGCTTTTATTTCTGATATGAATAATTTGGCTTTTCTCTGTTTTCTCTACAGGCACCAACTTTCCACTGTTTCGGTTTTTCCTTTCTTCTATTTTACTGATTTTTCAAAATCTTTTTTTTTAATTTGGTTACATTCCAATTTTTTTAAACGTATACCATTTATTTATTTGTTTTAAAGATTTTATTTATTTATTTTTAGGGAGGGAAGGGACGGGGGAGAGAGAGAGAGAGAGAGAGAGAGAGAGAGAGAGAAACATCAATGTGCCATTGCTGGGGGTTATGGCCTGCAACCCAGGAATGTACCCTGGCAGGCAATCGAACCTGGGACACTTTGGTTCCCAGCCCGTGCTCAATCCACTGAGCTACGCCAGCCAGGGCTCAAAATCTTTTCTTTATTATGTCCTCTCATAACATATTTCTGTATAAACTCTTTCCATTTTATTAGGGAGCTTTATTATGCTACTTCATGCTCTTGGGAATCACTTTCTGACATCATTTATGACCTAAATGGTATTTGTGATGCCATTAAATAGTGTGGGCTTAGGCTTCTGCCAAAGTCCTCAGGCTTTAAATATTCATATAGTAGACCCTTCCAAGAATATCTGAGCACTAGCATTATGGGGTTCCAATGGCATTGCATGAATAATTTCCCATTTCAGTCCCCTAGAGTCAGGGTTCTTACTTTCTTGTTATATACTACGATGTGAGAGAGCTTATAATGGATCAGGTAGGATTTGTAGAATTCTCTAATGGTCATGGTCTATGTTATTCCCATGTATTTTCCAGATCGATGTAGGCTTGGTGTTTTGACTAGACTGAGGAGTCACAGTTGATGAAAAATGTTTATACCATAGCTCCCACATCCTTCCAAACATCTTTCTTTAAGAAACACTTAGGATGTTATCAATGTAATAGCTTGACTTATTGAGAGTATGTTCATATCTAAATTTCCTTTCCAAACATGACAATAGATATGGCTTATAGAGAATTCATGTGGATCATTGCATATTTTGAGGCAAGATCTGTATCAGTTAATATTTGCAGTGTATTGTGCTCATTGAAGCATATAAATTCCACTTCAGGGCTATTGTAATCATGATCATATCCAGCAAACATCTATCATTCATATAAACAGAAAGCATTAGTAGTTCTTTGCACTCAGCTGGAAGGAATGTGGAGAATTAAACATATGCATGTAGTTGTTCTTCATTCTGAATCCTAATTTAGTTCAGAGTAATCTTATCATATCAGACAGGTCTTCTATATCAAGGATATCTTGTCCATATTTTGGCACTTAACCTCAAGAGAAGAACAGTGCTTAGATGTACCATTTAAATCTTAGAAGTAATGTGTGTAATATTTGGGGTTGGTAGATTGTGCCAATTTTCTTAAGCTGGAAAGCACCAACTTTTGGTGGGCTTAGCACATAATTACAATCTTCAGCTGGTTCAAATAGGTATTTAATGTCTCCTTCTCTAAGGCCCTTAGGACAACATTTGTGGACATGGAGATGCTCATTCATGCCCATAGTAAACCATCCTAGGGAAAGTAAAGTGGAAGCCATCACAGACTTGATGTAGAGGGAGGCTCTTGTGGGAAAATAATTCCTTTCTTGTAGAAAGGTACTCACTTGATACCTGACTGAAAATAAAGGACTGAGTTCATGGACTAGAATCATTCTGATTCAGCTGAGCTGGATTCAGGCCTACAGAACCAAACAGCTGTGATCACTTGTCCATTCAATAGTTGAAATATCAACTTCAATAAATCCCCCAAGCCCCTACTTGTCTCCCTCTGAGCTCTGGACCTCTAACATCTAGCAGCAGTGTCCAACATTTTGGCATGTCTGGGCCACACTGGAAGAAGAAGCATTGTCTTGCGCCATATACCAAATACACAAACACTAATGCAAACAGACAAGCAAAAAAAGCAAGGTTTTAAGTAAATTTATGATTTTGTATTGGGCTGCATTCATAGCCATCCTGGGCTCCACGTGTACCATGGGTGGCAGGTTGGACACTCCTGGCAGTAAGGACCTCCTTATCCAGAGATACGGTTGACAAAGTGACCCAAGAGTGGTTTTCCCTTCATTTGGGCTTAAATAATGTTTGCCATACCTGAAGATTTCCTAAAATGAAACCCATAAATTTTTATTCACTTTAATTTTTTTTCATTTCAAATTACAGGCTTTTCAACTATTTGTCTGTGTTTTATTCTTTCTTGGGAAGACCCAAATCTTTTTCTCTAAGCATTGTTCTAGGGGAGAAAACTGTCATTACTTCATTTAAATTTGTTCCAAATATTCTAATAAAGTAATCTATACTGACCTTACATTCTCTTTCTTTAAAACAAAAATGATATAAAAAGCTAGAGAGGCTGGATTATTTTTCTGATAGAAACACCTGAGAGATTTCTGGAAACTCAACTTTCTGCCTAAGCTGAAATCTACCTTCAAGTGGTATCTGATTCTTTAGATGTTTCCTTGTTATATTTTCCTCAGCATAGATATCTCTCATTGCTTGTAGAAAATTATGTAAGTTGCCAACTTTCTTGGATGACATTGGGGAGAAGAAGAGTCATACTTTTAATAAGGGAACAGGTGTCTTTAGGGATATGCTGTTTGAGTGACTGAAAGGATGTAGAGTTCTAGTACCTGGGAGAATACCCAGTCATTGGCCATTTGAAGAAGATAAATCCTAGCATTTGTCTTGTTAGCTGTAGAGATTAATTATCAGAGACATGAATGCTATCCTAAATGTTGATAGGAAAGTACTTTTTGTTTACCTTACCACAATCGACTGAGGAGAAGTACATTCAAATAACTACTTTGTTTTAACTATTTGTGTTTTAAAATTTCTGGGGCTTTTGTTTTGGCAAAGAATGGATTTGGCCAAGTTAATTTCCACAAATTCGGCCAGTTTTACGAAGCCATGAGAAGACAGCATCTTTGTTTTTCTTTGAAGAAATTTTCCCTGAATGTGAGAGTGTTTAAGTATTTTACAAGTAAATATGTATGTTTTATTTAAGTGTCTTTATATCCTAGATATGTGTGTTGGATACTGCAACCCTTGTCTGAAAGACTGAGGTGATGGGGAGTCTGTGTGGAAACATGGGAAGTGTGGCCACATGAAGCTATTTCCACATCTACTGATCACTATACATTACTCAGTGTTCCATGGTCACACATAGATACAGAAGGCACCCACAGTCACTGCCAATGAAAGAAGCACTGATTTTTAAGACTAAGGAAAAGACCTGAGGTGAGTTCTTAGAACAACTGAAATTCATACAGTATATTTAAATGTTGCTAATGTCTTAGATTTACACATTTTCATTGGAAGAAATCTGAATTAAGAAAATTAAGCTAGCAAAATAGGGAAATGATCCAGAATATACAAAATGTGTTTGGTTCCTAGCATTGGAGCCTGCCAGGTGTTTCTTGTGTGTTTTGTTAAATAACAAGGAGAAACATGGAATGCATTTGAACTAACCTAATGGGTTCATAGTCTTGGTTCATGGGCTATTATATTTTACATGGTAAATTAACAGTTCTAATTATTCTAAGACCTTTAAATCAGAAAGTATGATACATCATCTGTATACTGTATTGTGTGTTTACCACCGAAACTCAGATCTTTTCCCCTCACCATATGTAGGACCCACTTTTCCCTTTACTACCCTCCCCCTTTCCTTCTGGGGTAACCAGCATACTGTTGTCTGTGACCATGAGGTTTATTTTTTTGTTTTTCTTCCTTGTTAATGCATTGCTTTTTGTTTTCTATCCCACATATGAGTGAAATCATCTGGTCCTTGACTTTTTCTGTCTGACATTTTTCACTTAGTATAATGTTGAGGTCCATCCACATTGTTGCAATGACAGGGGTTCATCTTTTCTCATGGCAGAGTAGTGTTGTGTGTATGTGCCACATCTCCAACATCTAGCCACCTACGGGGAAAACCTTTGGTTGTTCTCATGTCTTGGTCACCATGAATAAGGCTGCATTGAACATAGGGGTACATGTATGTTATGTCACCCCCCAAATTTAGTTTAAAAATAATGAGAGAATTTAAAATTGTAACATAGCAAATGCTTTAAAATGGGGAGAAATAATTTTCTATTCTATTCTAGAAGCTTGATGTAAGATTTTGGATTTTTTATTTTGAAATGTTTAAATTATACTTTACATTCAATATTATTCTGTACTTGTTTCAGAGGTATAGCATAGTGACCACAGAATCATATACTCCAGAGTGTGTTCCCCTTGAAACTTTAAATACGCACCCTGTCCTCCCTATAGTTATTTCAATATTACTGACCACATTCCCCATGTGGGATTTGGATTCTGATATGGAAGGTTGATATGTGTGAATGTTTCAAAACAGAAATTCATAGACCCAGACAACAGTACTGTGGTAAGCAGAGGGAATGTAAGTGTTAGTAATGAAGGGCAAAGGGGGCCAAATCTATGGTGATGGAAGATGATTTGACTTTGGGTAGTGAGCACACAGTGCAATACACAGATCTTGTATCATAGAAATGTACACTTGTAACCTATTTGTGCTTAATAACTAATACCATCCCAGTAACTTTAATAACAAATTAGCACAGCAACCCATATGGTATATATTTGAAAGAAACCTGTGTTTAGGGAAGGGCCTTGTTTACTATCACTTATCGAGTCATAAAACTGTAATTTTAAAGTACTTTAGAGGATATTTTTGTTACTATGGAATTTTAATTTATCTTTTTAAAAAGCTGTATGCTTAAGAAACTATGTTAAAGAATGTTTTTTAGGTAGAGAAGTATTAACTTAGCAGTTTAAGTTGAAAGGCTAATAATACTATATGTAGGTTTTTATAGTATTGGATCTTTGATGACTTAAACAAGAGAGAATAGATTATATACCCAGTTTTTACATCTAAATAATTTACCTGGCTAGTAGGAGATTTATTCTGGAGAAATCTAACATTGATGAATAATAAGAGTAGAGCACTAGGTAGTCCTGCATAAAATAAGGAGTGAGAAAAAGAGAATTGAATATAGACTACCTTATACCCTCATGTTCCTCAGTAGGTGTGTCTTTATCAGTGTACAGCTTCAACAATGGTAGAGCTTCTCAATGAACTAGAAGCAGCAACATAAATGAAGCATGTAGAATGGTCCTCACAGCTGGCTTCTAAAGAAGGCTCAACCTTTCAGCAATCCTCCCTCATTCCCTCCCCTGCCAAATCTATGGGAATGGAATCAGCTTGTCTATCTTTGAATTTAAGTGATTTTGAAATTTTCCTCTGCAATAAATAGGCAAAAAATTTAGGTTTGTATTCACAGTTGTACACTTCTTCTCTCTTATTTAATTTTTCCCTTTACCATCAGATGTAGAGAATCCACGCAATCAATTTAAAAAAAATTCCTTGCTTTTCTTTATTAAACTGTGCTCTGTGTTGATTTCTTATGGTGTCTTAAGATGCCTCCTGCCTGTTCCCTGTAAGATCCCTGGTGATCAGGCTTCTAACACTTCCTGAAGAAAATAAATTTTCCTGAAGAAGATTTTTTAAAAGACTACTAATCTCACTTAATTATCACATTAATATCCTTATTTCCAGTGGATATTTATTTCTTAAATACAATTTCTCCTCTCTGATTTGATCCTTTTTTTCCATCATATTATGCTATTCAGTTTGTCCTATGATATTGATTCCACTTTTTTCCCTGTTATTCTGCTTGCTTCTAGTCCAAATACATTCCATCACAGGTGAATACTACTACTCATGTATAATCAAATAGATAATTCCTGTGATATACAATTGTTGCCTAAATAGGGGTTCATTAATTATAATATTCTTTTTATACTTGCCTTATCCCTAAAATTATTAACCCATTAACAGAGATCCAGGTGATTGCTTGTGATACAATGTTGATAGTGAAGCACTGAAGAACATTAATGTTAGCTATCATTTATTGAAGCTTACTGGGTGCCAGCCAGTATTCTAGGTATTTACTTGTAATAAAACAACAACTCAAGGGGCAGGCTCTATTGGTATCCACATTCTAAAAAGGATGAAACTGAGGCACAGAGAAGTTTATTAGGTTGCTCAAGGTCACCTAGTGCTATGTGGCAAAGTGGGATTTCAACACAGGCAACGCATCTCCAGAGTCCATGTGATTCATTACTGTGGTACACGTTCCCTCAAAGGGTGTTTTGGGTAATAAATAAATATACCCTTAATAGAGTAACTTGAAATCAGTATTTGGTGTCTGTAATGATAAAATCTCTCTTCCCCTCTGGGTAACATTTTTAAAGGAACAGTTATGGGCTTGAACAGTTCTATTTTATTATAAAAATATGAAAATGTCAGTAGAATAGAATGTAAGGTAGGGTTGCAAAAACAGTGCATGAAAGGTAAGACTGGACAAGGTTTCTGAGATTGTCTAGTTCCAGCCCTTTATCTTCTCAAAGAGGAAATTGAGATAGAGATGCAATTACATTCAGAAAGGACTCAACCCCATGCTTTCTTACAGTGACCTTGGGCTCTTCCCTTGAGTATGCTGATTTTTGGAACTTGGGCACCAAAGCCCCATTTCAGAGCACTCTCAGTACCTTGGAAAAATTATAAGTATAACCATGTTTCATTGTCTTGTACCTCTCCTTTCAGTGCCTGTGTTCCCCTTCCTCAATACCAGGGTCACCCCAAGAGTTTTGAAAAAAAAATACCTGCTGGTAACATAAGAGTTCATGATAGTCACGAGTCAGTGAAGTTCAAAAATATTTGGTGAAAATCTAAATAGTGCCTCTGTGTTAAGGGTTATAGGATAACAAAGATTACATAGAACAAATTACAACTTCTTATAAAGCTGATAGTAAAAAAAAAAAAGAAAGAAAGCTTGCTGACAGTGACAGAGTCCAACTGGGTAATTGCTTTATGGAATAATGTGCCAGGAATGTCATGGTCTGATGTATTCCCGTGTGTGGAAATGTAATGATAGATCCATGAAGACTGAACATCCTTTGAGATATGCAGGACTGAGTACCTAATAGCAACTTTTCATAGTGTTAAGTGAGTTATTCCAAAGAGGCATGATTTTTGGTGCTACATCAATTATATTATAAAGGTTCTCACCACAAGTAGTAACAACTCAGAGGACTGACTTCATGTCAAATATTTAAAGATTTTTTTTTGCCCCCAGCAGAGAGTAAGTCATTGCTGACTTGTGTGCCCAGGACTGACAGTTCAAATAAGGCTCTATTAAATACACAACTGTCTGTGGGGCCTTTGATACTTTTCTTTGTGGACAATTCACTAAGACTTAGAGGGAGATCCTTTGACTTGTAGCCTAAAAAAAATCTTCTGAGGAGAAACAGAATTGTCAAGGGAAGGTGCAATAGGCTATTAGGAAAAAGAACTCATAGATATTCACCAAATGTTTACTGTGTGTAAAGTGCTGTAGAAAATAAAATAATGAAGATGTGCTCCAAAACATAATGGATGTATTCATAGTATGTTCACAATTTCATTACAGGTTCCTTCTCCTGAGCTCTCATTCCAGAAACAGGCTCTAGAGAAGAGTAAATGGGACATAGTAACAATGTGACAGAATTTGTCCTCCTGGGCCTCACTCAGGATCCTGGGGGCCAAAAAGCATTATTTGTCATATTTTTGCTCATTTACATTGTGACAATGGTGGGCAACCTGCTCATTGTGGTGACTGTGCTTGCCAGCCCCTCTCTTGGCTCCCCCATGTTCCTCTTCCTCATCTATCTGTCACTCATCGATGCAGTGTATTCCACTGTCAGTTCACCCAAATTGATCCTAGACTTACTCAGTGGTCAAAAGACAATTTCCTTCTCAGCTTGCATGGGACAGCTGTTTCTGGAACACCTTTTTTGGGGGTGCTGAGGTGTTCCTTCTGGTGGCCATGGCCTATGATCGGTATGTGGCCATCTGTAAGCCACTGCACTACATAACCATCATGAATAGACAGGTTTGCTTCCTGCTGATGGTGGTGTCCTGGGCTGGAGGTTTTGTGCATTCTTTGATCCAACTCCTCTTTGTGTACAACCTCCCCTTTTGTGGCCCCAATGTCATTGACCACTTCATGTGTGACATGTACCCACTATTAGAACTTGCCTGCAGTGACACCTACATCTTAGGCCTCTCTATGGTTGCCAATGGTGGAGCAATGTGTACGGTCATCTTTATTTGTTTACTAATATCCTATGGAGTCATCCTAAGTTCCCTTAAAACTCACAGTGAGGAAGGGAGGCGCAAAGCCTTGTCTACCTGCATTTCCCACATCACGGTGGTTGTTCTCTTTTTTGTTCCCTGCATTTTTATGTATGTGAGACCTGTTTCTAACTTCCCTGTTGATAAATATATAAGTGTGGCTTACCTTGTTATCACTCCCATGTTGAATCCTCTAATATACACTTTGAGAAATGCAGAAATGAGAAATGCTATGAAAAAACTCTGGTGTAAAAAGCTAGCTATGGACAGAATGAGAATGTGACATTTAAATTGAATGCCCTTGGTACTAATTCTGAAGCAACAAACAGGCAGTGCATTCCAACAAGGGATGACTTGGTCAACTCAATGAGTTGTCTTGGGATGCTTGTCTTTATTCATACAAAGGTATCAAAATTAGAACAAATTATCCTTTGAGGTTAGAATTGATTTAATACAGAAATTCTGAAGGATGAATAAAAAGACACAGGTATATTTCCTATTATTAGGAAAAATAAACTAAGCCCACCTTGTCACATTTTTTATTGTTCAGTTATTGTTGTCCTGGCATTTTCCCCATTGCTCTCCCCTGCTCTGTACCACCAACCACCACCTCTCAGGGTCGATGTCCTCCACCCTATCCATGCGCATGTGTCCTTTATTTGTGTTTCTTGGCTTGCCCCTTCCCCTTTATGCTACTATTTCCCTAAACTCCTCCCCTCTGGTCATTGTCAGTTTGTTTTCTATTGTTTATATTGAAATGGGCTTTAGAAGAGTTTTTTTTTTCTTTTGACAAGTGAAAAACAAGCTAACTTTGAAAATTTGCTTTAACTCCAAATAATGAGAAATCAATTCGGCAAAAGTTTAGAACAAATCTCTAATGTTTAAACGGTGCTTTTTATTTATTTATTTATTTTTTATTATTGTTTAAGTACAGTTGTTTCTATTTTCACCCCACCACACTTTCCTGCCACACACATCTGCACCCCCCATCCTCAAACCTACTCCTTTGGCTTTGTCCATGTGTCCTTAATACATGACCCTTGATGGCCCTTCTCCTATTTTTCCCCCAGCTTCCACTCTCCCGAAATCCCTCTGGTAACTTCAGTTTGTACTTTATTTCAAAATTTAAATGTTTGTTGTTGTATGCATACAACAGAATTTTGCAGCTGCCTTAAGCATTTTGTCTTCAAGATTACTTCTGTTTCTCATTTTGATGCCTGTGCATTTGCAGTTCAGGATGTTTAGATGGGAGATGATACCATATTTGGTTAAATGCACAATCATGGAACAGTTCTGTTAGATGGGATGTTAGATATATTCACAGGTTGGGATGAACCCGATTGGGATGGTCGACATTGAAAACAGATTCTAGTTCTTGATTAGAGTATAGAGTGCTATACTAATCCAAGTCATAAACATATTTTCATGCTTTTCCTCACTCGTAATTATGTGCTTTTTTGCCATTCTTCAAAGATTAGATGGAGCTTATTTTGTCTTCATGACACTGAAGATTGGGAAAAGAAATGTATTATTTTGCACAGCAGTGTGTTTCCTAAAAGTTGCATTCAACTTCAATACTTTCAATTATAGGCTTAATAATGGTTTGTTTTTATATAAAAAAAATTTGGGTTATCAATCTTATCTTAACAAATTTTTTTTCCTCAGCATGTAGCCCCTAAAGAACATCACAAACTAGGAAGAAGATGGAATTGCTTTCATTCTATTGTAGGAACATCATCTATGTTTTATAAGAGTTTTTTTCCTAACTAAAAAATATTAGAACTTTTCTCACTTCAAAATTTTGTTATGAAATTTTTCATGCATACCAATAATATATGCAATTTATACCCAGAATTTGATCAATATTGAAATTACCTGTGTATACCATTCCTCTCCTTCTTTCCAAAGGTAATCCCAATGTTGAATTTTTTATTAATCATAGTTAAAAATAACTTAACTGCATATGTATGTATCCTTAAGTTATAGAGTATACAGTTTCATATTCTTTACCTTTATTAAAATTATGCTACATAGGACAAAGTTTTTTGAGTCTTTTATCCACAATGTTGACTTCCTAATTGAATCATGTTGCCACATGTCTCTGTAGTCCCACCAGTTCTCTGCTGTGTATTATTCCATGTCTAAATATACCACATGTTATGAAACCATTTGGCCAGTGTCCTACTCTGTGCTGCTATGGACATCCTGAAAGAAATTGCTTTGTGTAAAATAGGCCGTTTGCATGCTTAGTTTATGGATGGTTACAGTTTTCTCCTAAAGGTGCATTATCAGTTACACTCCTGCTTGTGTTTATATGTGTGTGTTTGTTTGAGTGCATGTGAGTAAAGATTTTAAATCTACTTTACAATGGGCTTTCTGTTGTGATGAAACCATGTTTTCCAAACATTGTTTAAAAATGCAACCTACTGTTGTAATCTGATTTGGCATATTTATGATAAAATCCAAATACATCTGTACCTATTTCTAGACTCTTTTCTTTTGATTGGTTTATTATTCTTAAGCCAATACTACATTATTTTGGGTTATGTAAGTAGTTTCATATATGTTAAGAGACCTACTATACAATATTCTTATTAAAAGCAACACTTTATCTTTACAACAACCATTTTCCACATAATTAATAAAATAATTTCAGAGGTCTTAGAAACCTACCAGAATTTTGACAGATAGTATATTAAATGTCTAATTAACCTGGAAAGGAATTGGTATATCATCACATTGAATCATTGTTTCTAGAAACATGAAAAATCATAGTATTTATTTAGGACTTTAAGTTTCAGTTACCTTTAGGAATATTGCTGGCAGTAATGATATCAGTGACTTTTCTTTCCAACATCTTTCTAATATTTTATATCATATATCTCATTTTATATTACTTAGCAGAGGAAAAATGATATAATAACTGCGAGCAGAGGAAACGTGGTCTTAGTTTTAATGGGGATGCTTGTGTTATTTCTCTAAAAAAACGAGTTTATTAAGAATTATCATCTCAAGTGTCCTCCAAGAAACAGGTATCACTCTTTAAAGGAACAACTGAAAACTATTTACAAAGAGTTTGCAAGATTAAAGACCAAATGGGAGAGGGGATGAGATTATAGGGGAAACTTGTGAAGGGTTAGCAGGAACAATTATAAAGGACACATGGACAATAACCAGGGCAGGGGTCGAAACAGGGGACAGAGGTAAGGTGAGGAAGGCTGGGGTGGTGGGGAGGGGTGAGGGGAAGAGGCAGAAAACTGTACTTGAACAATAATAAAAAATGTTAAAAACAAAAGAACTTTAAAAATTGGTGAAGTACCTAGGACTAGCAAAGGTGGGATGTCATTACTATCCCAGTTATGCAGGCAAAATGGAATAGATTTTTTTCCAAACATAGAAATAAGTATAAGAGAAAAAGGAAGGTCATTTGACAGGAGCTGTGCCTTGAGTAGAGAGACAGCCATTTCCAAACTGGCCCATGAAGGAAAGCAGCAGATGAATTAATACCCTGATGTCTGTCTCTTCACTGTTTGATCTCCTGTTATTTCCTTCCATTGGCTGAATTTAACCAACAGCTAAAGGGTGAGTTAGTTTGGCTGATGACCATTTTAGTGGCCATTGTCTCAGGGCCCAGAATAAAGTCGAAAAGATTAGAGTTGGGTCTACAGGTGCAAATGTAGCACATCCGTAACACCGAACCCTTTTTGATTCTACTATTCATTTACAAATTTGGATGGAAAGTAAAACTCTGTCCATAGCACAGGAAACATAAAAAGTCCCTTTAACTTCCATATCATCAGTTGATTTTAGCTCACACATACTCCCACTTCAAACCTAATTGAAATATGAAGCACCAATGCTCTTCATATGAAGTAGCAGAGGGGGGAAGATAAAGAGAT